>NC_086283.1:32885617-33587822 GCF_021018805.1 Prinia subflava | reverse complement strand
CATAGTTGTGGGGTTTTTTGTTTGGTTGGTTCTTTTGCAAAACCTCTCTTAGCAGGATTTTGAAGCAACTGAGGTGGTGTATGTTGCCTTGGGGATTTGAGACATATATGCTTCCAGCTGGTTTGTTGACCTATTAGCCGAACATCACTGCTTTGTAGAAATTTACCTGTTTAATTCCTCTCTTTCTAAAGGGTAGAGAACATGGCCATGCGACTGGAAGAAGTAAATGAAAGAGAACACTGCATGAAGGCCTCTCTGCAGACCGTTGACATCAGGCTTGCTCAGCTGGAAGACATGATGGGACGAATGGTGACTGCCTTAGAAAAAATGACTGGCATTGAGAGAGGCGAGACAACTAAGATACGATCCAGGACCTCCTCTGACTGTACTGATGCAGCCTACATTGTGAGGCAGAGTAGCTTCAACAGTCAGGAAGGAAATGCCTACAAGCTTCAAGAGAGCATTGATCCCACAGGAGAGGAGTCCATGTCCCCAACGTCACCTACGATCACACCCCGCATGCGAAGCCACTCCTTCTATGCAACAAACATGAAGGACAAGTGTGGGTTGGAAAAGTTGGAAAGCATTTTTAAGGAAAGATCTCCAAGCCTACATCGGGCAATCAGTTCCCACTCAATAGCAAAAGAAGGAAAGGCTCCTTTACCCCCTACCAGCACTTTGTCAATTGCCCCGGACTCCAGAAGACCTTCATCTTGTATAGACATCTATGTTTCTGCCATGGATGAAATGCATTCTGACACAGAACCTCTCGAGAGCTCCATAAATATTCTTGGTCCCGAAGATGCAGCTCTGCCAACTCACATAGCCTCTTCCCTTTTAACTAATAGTGCATACATCAGGAGTACAGCTGGTGAAAAGATCTCTGGCAGAAGTCTTGATTATGAGGAAACCTCTGGGATAGAAACAAGAGCATTTTCTTCAGACTATTCACAAATCACAGACTGCCAAATCCCATGGGATTCAGACCCTCCCTTGTATCATACTTTAGAGCGATCTAAAAGCAGTCGTTACCTGGCTACAACTCCGTTTATTCTGGAGGAAACACCAATTGTGAAATCTCACAGCTTCATGTTCTCTCCTTCTCGAAGCTACTTCAGCAGCCTTGGCGTCCCGGTCAAAACAGCAGAGTACACAAGTATTACAGATTGCATAGACACGAGGTGTGTGAGTGCTCCCCAGGCCATTGCAGAGAGGGCCAGTTTCCCTGGAAGTCTCAGGGGCAAAGTGGAAGACTTGGGATGCTGCCACCCAGAGAGAGAAGCTGAACTAACCCACCCAAGCTCTGACCATGAGGATATTGAGGTCAAAGACAAAAAGGGAATCGCCTTATCTCCTCAAGACAGCAGTGCTACAACTCTGCCCAACAGCATCCCACTCCCAAAAATAGAGCGAGCCAACAGCTACTCTGCAGAAGAGTCCAATGTATTATATGCACAGCACACACGAAAGAGCTATTCCATCAGTGACAAACTTGACAGACACCGAAACACAGCAGGCCTGCGGAACCCCTTGGAGAGGACTAAGTCCTCAAGGCCAGAGAGCAGTGGGGATAACCTGTCCACGAGGAGACTGTCAAGAACAGGAGCCTTCTGCAGCTTTGAAAGCAAGCACAGTTAGGCTTGTACAAAGCTCACCAGCAGTCTGAGGATCATCTGCTCTTCAGTCTACTTTTCTTAGCAGAATTTTAAAAAAACCTTCACATCACCCCATGTCAAGTCCGATTGGCATTAGCCACTGGTCAAGGAAGTACATTTTGCATCTCAGCATCACCACTGAGGTACTGCATCTTGACCTTTGACATTTGCACTTATGAAAAAAGGGAGGGATGAAAGCTTTACAAAACCTTCAGTAAACAAGCCCCCTTAGTGAAGTCAGAAGAAATAAATTAATAGGTCCAGATATCTGTCTTTTATTAGAGGGCATTCAAGTTTTTAAGATGCAGGAATTAACTGGCAAAAAAGAGGTATACAAATTAGATGTTCTGGACTTCAATCACAACTTCTTTCTCATCTATGTAACCATTGTGATGACTGGTGAAAAGCATTTGTTATTTCTGTAGGAACTGGCAGCAAACCTAAAGTCTCCCAAGTCCCTTGCATCCCACATTTGTGGAAATGAAGAAAGATGAACACAATAACAACTATAAATGTTCACTTGTCTCCTTTTTTATCAACTTCTAGTGCCACAGAAAGTCTGTATTTTCAAGAGTGGAAAGGGAAATGAAATGCCTTTTTTACTGCAACTTAAATGGAAGAAGAGTTTATGTTAAAATGTCAGGTGATTTCCTGTATAAAACAGGCATTTTAGATTCTAGCACAGGTGAGCAAGCTCAGGATGAATGTAATTAAGTGGAATAGTATATATTTATTTTTTTACCACATTTGTCATCAGTACGTTGTCTCACTTAATCAAAGGATGTGATGAAACAATAAGAATTGGATGATCAGAGCAGAGTGTAGTAATAGTGCCCAGTTCTCACTGCTCAGTTGAATTATATATGTAAATTGAGGAGATTTAACCACCATGCTGCTACCAGGTTCTTCTTGCTGTTTCGTTTGAGCTGCCGATTCTTCACATCACCTAAAAATGTACATTTTTATTTTTCCTAATGTGAACATAGCTGTATTCAGACTTTTAAAATTATACAGGATCTATCAAGAAATCTGAATTCAAATTCATGTAATTAGACTGAAGTTGCTTAAAGGGAAGTATTTTTGGCAGAGGACTGGAAAACACCAGAATCTCTATATGCTTCTAAGGTAAGTAAAAGAACCAAAGTGGAATTGCAAGTGTCTGTAAGAAGCAAAAGCCATCAGTTGTGACTAGGCATCCACCATGCATCAGCATATCACACAACGAGCACTTTTAGTAGGAGAAGGTGTGTCTGCAAGGTAGTGCAGTTTCGGGTTTTGGTCAAAGACAGTTGTAACTGCACTGACCGCACCCACATCCCAAGGGTCTACATTGTCAACCAGAGTTTCAGACTTCTCATGAGATGTTGTCCAGTGGTCACAGGTGGAAGGGTATACAGAAGACTGGAAAAGGGTGGAGAAGCATAAACTGCAACTGGAAAAACAATTCGCATTCCTTTATGATGGCACAACTTTTAAGCTTTTAAAAAGTTGACAGTAGTGCTATTACAAGTTAAAATATCTCAACCGTTACCAATATTTGTGTAGAACCAGCTCCTTTTTGTTATTAAAAATGAGTGGGGTACATATTTCACATTATTTAAATGTGAATTATCTTTCAAAGGCAGCTTTGAGAATAAAAGTTGATGTTTTCTCACTGAGTCCTCACCCTGGGAGACTCTGAGCACCAACTGAGAGTAAATTCCAAAAGACAATTAATCCAGACAGGAAAATAATCATCAGCCTCAAGAAAAGACACAAAGAAGGTGAAAACATTTAATTAACAAGTCACTGCATTGGAAAGTTCAGGAAACACGGAAATGCAGCAAGGGGATGTTAAGAACAATGTGTTTCACACTTCCTGCACCAACGTGTTCCTTGCTTTCTTCTGTTTGATCAGGCTTTCAGTGGACTAAACTCCACCAAGACACCAGGTTTATGCAATTGCCTTGCAGCCCATGTGCAGCATTACAGTCACATGGGGATACCAAGAAAGGTCAGAAACCTTTCTGTGCATTATGAAGCACGCTTGTGGAAGGCTGATTGTTGAACAATAGCAAAATGCCCAAGGGCAAAGGAACTTGTGTTTAACAATATGCTTCAAATGTGCCAACCTTCTGTTAGCAGCCTTTCTTAAGGCTTCTCCAAATCTATCTATCTATGGAGAGTAGAGGGGGATATTCTTACTTTGTTTTCTTTGTTACTTTTATGAATGTCTGCTAAAACTATTGTTGACTCTTTCATCTTCATCATATTACTGGTCTACTCAAGAGGAATTTCAGATTCATTAGAAATTCCTCAACAATGTTTAGTGAATTAGTTCAAGGCATAGGGCTCTCCTCTGGGGTAGATTCTGGTTTGTTTGTCAGGGTAAAGAAATTTGCCAAGCCCAGAAGCTGTATAAATGTTTAGGATACAGCACCTTATTGATCTGGAGCACACATTCCAGGTAAAATGAAACAGAACACTTTATTTACCTCTTAAAATTTGCCATTATATATAAAATGTAAATTCAGATGTTAAAAGTGTGATTGCAAGATGTCAGAACACTACTTTCCCTGAATGTTTCCCATTTATTCTACAACGTGGTGTCTATAGAATATATTATGATGGATGTTAGATTATTTTATTTTCACATTGCATCAAACTGCTCTTTTTGAATTTGATGATAAAAACACCCATTTCTTGCAATGGGACCAGACTTCCCATTCTCGATATTACGACCTTTTAGTGAGATAGAAGTCTCATCATCCATCATCATGTAGCTATAGCATGTGCCATATGATGTATTCTGTATCAAAGGATAGCTTATGAAATAGACACATATATAGTTGTGACATGTGGTAATATTAGTGAACGTTACAGGACAGTTATAATATCTCATTACATGGTCTTGTTTGTAAATCTGTAACATTCAATAAAATAGCACATGTTGCATCAAACATTAAGTTCCACTATCCAATTATTATCTTACATATGGAAAATGCATTTCCGGTCACAGTGTGTAAGTTTGGTATGTTTCACACATTTCTTTGTATAGCTCCACTTAAATGTCTGTATGAGCTGATGTATAAACCTCTAATGAGCCACTGTGGGCTGTGACAGATGAGTTGTGATGGTGTGAAAGATGAACTGGCATGTTATGCAAAATATTATAAGATAAATGAACTTTAATCATATTTTAAAACTCAACTGAGCTTAGCTGTTTGTTTACATATGCTGGTTGACTGAGGAAGCAGTGTGCAGTATTTTATAAATATTTTCCTATAGTAATCCATTTTGTTGTTTCCTGTTTAAGTGATTCTATTCTACAGTTGGGGTATACACTTGTCTTAGGTATTGTATTATAGCACATTATTCTTTCACAATAACAGTGTGATATGACTGAAGTAGTTTCTCTTCCTTACAGTCCAGTCATTTTTATGTGAAAGAAAATGCATGCATTGTTCCATGAGTTTCTTCAGACTGCTAGGAGACTTAACATTTTGCTATTGCCTGCCTGTAAAGATGAATCCAGTTAGGAATGAATTCAAACTTTTGGATGTTTACATTATTTCCATTATTTTTGATCTTTAGCAAAGTAAGTGATTTTTAAATTATTTTTAAAAGACAATTGTATTTTATGAAATTTGAACACAAAATGCGAACCTACAGCAGTGCTCAGACATTTGGCTCTCTCTTTTTTTCGGAAGAGATCAGGTGCTACACTATTTTCTTAGCACAAGTGCCAGATAACAAATGGCAGTGAGGGGATAATTTGAAAATATAATGAAAAACCAAACATCCATTCATCTACATACGGAAATCCCTCTGGGTTCCAGACATAGATTTTTTTTTTCCCATTTATAGATTTTTTGATAAAAAAACCCAATGAAACTGATTTGTCCATTTTGCAGAAAGGATAGCCTTTTGTCAGGGGATAAATATCTTAGTTAGGTATATTTTTTGTATGAGAAGAAAATGATTTGTTTCTTAGAAACTGTCAGTGCATGGAAAATGCAACTGCATGAATAATTGCTCAAAAAAAAAAAAAAGTGCTGGTAGCAGCACACAGCCTTAGTCCGATGACTGCAGTGGGTGCAAGCCAGTATCTGTCCTGAGAGCAGAAACAATCAAAGGTATTAGAGTGAGCTAGTGAAACAAAATTCTCTGTAAATTCATGGTGCAGGTTCCAGAGACAAGCATAAATGTCTTGTTATGTTGCTCAGGTTAAACACTGAAGAGGATCTGATAATCACCCGAAGGGAAAGTGGGAGCTGGTTTTTCCTGGATTTCCCTTGGAATGCTTAAGTAGTTGTAATGTCTTCCCCTGCTTAAAAATGATAATATATTTGCATTTTTGCACAAATACGCGTGATTGGTTCAACAAAGGCCACATTTTCAGTTCTGTTGAGAAGTACTAGGTAGAGATCATCTTCAAAAAAAAAAAAAAGGGTAAGATTCCTAGCATGAATTTTCCCTTCAACCACCTTAGATAAAATCACAGTCCAAACTGGGATGAGAAGTGACACACTGGGGGTAACTGCTTACCTAGTGAAACCCTTCCCTTTCACTGTCCTTGCCACACTCTGGCATAGGAGCAGTAGTATTGGATGCAGAGGGACTTTGTTTCTGCACCCTGCTTTATAGCCAGTCATACAGTAAACACTACAGGTCACACAGGTGTCTCTTCTCCATGATTGACTACAATTACAGTGGTGCAAATCTGCAGAAAATCCACTGATTTCAGTGGTATACTCTAACTTCTGTCAGGAGATGGATTTATTCTGCATTTCTAACTCAATATTACTTTGAGTCAAGGCATGAATTACACTATATCATCTTCAAATTGGGAGTCTAATGATGGAGCCATTGAGCCAGTCTGGTTGTGAAACAGTCTGCAACCTTTTAATTTTTGCTGTATGCTTTCAGATCATTCATAGAGCTACACAATACTTATTTCACATGGCTCATAGGTAAAAATATTTGATTATTAAATTGCTGCTGTTTCTGCTGCAGGGAAGTGATAACTTTTGTTTATTTTAGTATTTGGGAGGGAGGGGGAAGGGACAGAAGAGGGAATTGGATGTGAAATACAGTTTTATGCCAGCACAAGAGAAAATTGTATTAAAGTGATATCTTTTTTCCACCACTGCAGTTGTACAGGACGAGAGTCTATTTGCTGCTACTTCTGTCTGGAACAGTGTTTGCAATATTCTATACTAATACCTATTTAGTCATTTATTATTTGGGCTATCATATGTAAATGTATAACAATCATTTATAAAGGGATAAAAATTACTAAAATGTTATTTTAAACAAATTCCTACTAATACAAAGCTTTTCAAGTATCATTTGTCTAAATATACATAACTAGGGAAAATGGTCCTTTCCAAAGGTCTACTGGATTCACAGTGCACTTTTAGACTGTGTTTAGATGCGTAATAAAAAGCAGAAGTTGGCAATTACTACAGTAGAACTTTCTGGAATTTCTGTAACAATTGTTTTGCAATAAAAAAAAAAAAAAGAGATGTAGATCAAAACATCTGTTCTTGCTGGAGCATTTATTTATGGTCATTTGCTTTCAAGGCAGTAAAGCAGTGATGCAATGATAGTTGCTTTTCTCTTGAGATCTCTCACTGTTCTAACTTTACAGATGTAAAGGAAACCAAAACATTTACTATGTTGTGCACAGGCCTTTTTAATGTTGCAATTTATTTCACACTCTGAGATCAGGTTTCATTCAATGTCCCTTAGTCTGGCCAATATTGGAATCATGACAGAACTATGGTTTATTTAAAAAGAGGGAGTAATTTCTTTGCTTTGTCACTACCATTCCAGCAAAGGGGGAACAAAAGCATCAATTGCAGCACCTCTACAAATTGCATCCACATAGACTGGAAGAAGTGTGCTCCTTTGCATGGCAACTGGATGGTATTGCCGGCTCCTGTAGCCAGAGAAGCTTCATGAAAAACAAAGGACACCAAGTAATCCACTAGTAGCTATGACCAACTCTGAACTGGCATCTCACCTTACTCACAAAAGAAATCATTGTCTCCCTCTTTATGCAGCTACAGCCAGCTCTGATACTTCCTCACAAAAATGCTGAAAAAACACTACTGACACAAAATCTGCTGAGGTCAGAATCTTCTGCCTCCACAAATAAGCCTTCACTGAGATAATGAGGGAGTTACTCCGGGATGGGACGGTAGAGTCGGCGACAAAGTATCTCTATAAGCAAAGTAGCATGGGTAGCAGGTGGTTTATTGTGAGGGCCTTGCTTGTCGCTGCTAGGCACAGCTAATGCAGGCCAGGAGAGCAGGAACAGAGGGGGAAAGAGAGGGAAAGGAGAAGAGGAGAAAAAGAGAGGAGGGCAAAAGAGAAGAGGGGATAAGAGCAGGGAAAAGGGAAGAGGCGATAAGAGAAGGAGGTTCTGAATACTGTACAATAAATATCTTTCCAAGTTGAATAGTATGAGTTGGACCAACCAATCTAATACAAGATAACAACATTTACATACAGCCAATAGAAATGTCCCATTACCTAAGGCAAGCAGAAGAGGATTGTTTAATCAAGGGAGCTGGCCCTCATCTTGGCACATCATTATTCGCTAGCTGATGGCCCTGTACCCCACGCCCTAAATCTCAAAGCTTGCTTTCATTTCTATCTTGCTTGTTGAACTCATACTCCCAGAATCTAAACCATCATATTTACAAGGCCTTTCTACCTCATCCTTCCCAACAAGATAACACGTCTTAGCCAAATGAGAAAGAAGCACAGGAAAACAAACATTCAGTTGAATCAGAAAGATACCAGATACTCAAAACAGTTCTGCACACATCTGTAGTATTTCAGGGGATAAATGGTTTGGAGAGCTAGTCTTTATTTCAGGTATCTGAGAAGGAGATGCTAAACTTCTTAATCAGATTTTATTTCATTCTTTCTCAGGACTGCTATTCAGTGAAGACTGGGAGCTTTGAAGTTTGGGTGCCTTTTGGTGAGTGTCTACAAGGGCATTCTTTGTCTTTGCTCCAGTCTTATCTGAGGAGTGATTGCTGCCCTGTTGGAAGAAATGGATAAAGTTTCAGAAAACGTATCCTGGTGCTTAGTTCCCCATGGATCATTTTCTCCCTGAAACATTTTGGCTTTCTAACCAGATCAGATTGCCTGCATTCCCACCCCAGTTCAGCTAAGTCAGAGAGGATCAGCAGCCACAGTGGGAAGTACACAGAAATGCAGGACATTGTCTTTCCTTGCTATGTAGTCACAAATAGGGACTATATTACTACTGCAGTAATTTAAATATTTATCTGAAATTTTGTGTACTTATTTAGATTCCTAATAAGCCTAGAAAATAAACTAGGCCTACCTTATATTATGTTAGGATTATGCTAGGATCATAGTCCGTCTCTTATAAAATGTCCGAATATTTTCAGACAACACAGCATCATGGACATTTACAGCAAAACAAGTTCCCATAATAGTAGCTGATCCTACTCACCTCAGAGCAACTCCAAAGACTAGGAGTGCAGTCCTAGCCATAGGATAAATTAAGCTGTCTTATGCAACTATATAACGCATGCTTTGGTTTCACTGCACCAGCATCACAGATCAGTGTAAGCCATCCCCTTGGGGGATGGATGGATGGATGGATGGATGGATGGATCCACTGGTTCTATTATCTTCAGTTTATCATGCTGGCAGGAAAAAATGCCACAGCAGATCAAGATATTTTTAGCTTTGGAAGAAGTTGCACAAAATATATATATATTAAAATATGTTAATCAAGAGAGGATGAATACTGACACAATTTGCTGTTCTGTGGAAGCTTAACACTGGAATTCAATTTACCATTTTCCAAATTTTCTATTAAAACGTAATACAAAATAATGCACAGTCTGCATTATTTGTTAAACTGCTCTGAAAATGTACAAGAAAGGGCCAACAATTTCATCTTGTCTCTACTAAGAGGGAAGCATTTAATAACTGCTCTCTTCTGTTCTGGTGGAAACAAAATATTTTTATGTCTTAGTAAAAGAAATAATTTTTAAATACTTATATGTTTTAATAGAAGTTATGATCTCAGGTGATTGGGAGAAACCACTTACTCTTTACCATGGATGCTCAGTACAGGGAATAGCAACACATTGCATCCAGGGAAGATGGGCCAAATGTGGTGCCACATATTCTCTGGTTCCCAAACCTCTATGTGTATGGAACTCCCCTCCCTTAAAGATGCATTCAGAGCTGGTCTCTGTTGGGAAGGATGAAGTAGAAAGACCTTGCAAATATGGTGGTTTAGATTCTGGGAGTCTGAGTTCAACAAGCAAGATAGAAATGAAAGCATGCTTTGAGATTTAGGGTGTGGGGTGCAGGGCCATCAGCTTGTGAACAACGACCTGCTAAGCTGAGGGCCAGCCCCCTTGATTAAACAATATACTCCTGCTAAGCTGAGGGCCAGATCGTTTGATTAAACAATCCCCTTCTGCTTGCCTTGGGTGGTGGGACATTTCTATTGGCTGTATATGTTGTCATCTTGTATTAGATTGGTTGGTCCAACTCATACTCTTCAACTTAGAAAGATATTTAATGTAAAGGACTCGGGGCTCTCTCGGCTCGGTTCGCTGTTCCTGCTCTCCTGGCCTGCTTTAGCTGTGCTCAGCAGCTGCAAGCAAGGCCTTCACAATAAACCACGTGTTACCCCTGCACATTGCTTATAGAGATACTTTGTCGCCGATTCTACCTTCACGGAAACTCTCCTTCAGGTCTCTGTGCCTCCAAATGTAACTTTAAGGACAGGACAACAGGATAGTGCACAGGAACCAGAATGTCTCTATCATACTGACTCGTAGAGATCGTAGGGTTCCAGATACATTTTAGTAGTGTGGCACATTAAGTACTGCCATCTCTGAATTTCAGTAACTGCCAGACTTGGAAGAGATGTGTCAGTGAGCTGTACCCAAACCAAAAGATACTTAAGCAGAGTCTGTCGGAAGCTGGTTGGAGGGATACTGGAAAACCTGTGAGGGATACTGGAAAACGTGTGTTACACAAGGTAAGGGAAAAATACATTAATTCAAATGCTTATCCTTAGCTATCTGCTCTCCCTCAGAGGCAAGAGTGAGGCTCAGCTCCTCAGGAAGCAGTGCAGGGGCTGCTCTCCTTGCTCAGACTCTGCCGCAGCCCGAGCCGCTCCTGCGCTCCTCGGCACGCTCCAGGACAGTGTGTGCTATCCTCATGCCGGTCTGCTGACACAATTTTGCCATTTTCAGCAAAGTGAGTGGCTGCTGGATGTCACTGTTTGATCTCCGAGAGACAGACACACGGACATTTTTCTGTCTCGAAATAGAGGAACTTGCCTCCTTAAGGACAAAACCAAGAGAAACAAACCAAATCAATGCAACCAGAAAGACTGAGCTCAGTGGCGCACCCGGGGACAGCTCTTTGTGGCATTCCGTCCTGGAGGAACAGGTGATCCAGGAGCACCGGGAGACACGCAGAGCTCCTGCTGTAGGAGAGGTGACACTGCAAGGCTGGCATTGCTGGCTGAAGCACGGGGAACCTCGGCTGAGGCACCTGATCAGTTTCAGGGCTGTGAACTTTGTACCCTTAGTACACTTCGAGAAGCAATGGGGACTTCTCTACATCTGCAGCGCTGGGAGATGGTAGATCATTTTGGCACTGGCCATGCAAGGTAAAAGCACAACATTGCTCCAGCCAGTCTTTCTCAGATTATCTCCTCTAACAGAAATCTGTGTGGCAGACACTCACATTTCCACCTGGCTGGTCATTTTCCCTTCTTGAAAGCTGCAGTTGCAGAGCACTCCAAGTTTGGAGGCGCCGGGTTGAAGCAGGTGGTGCAACCTGGATTTGTTGCTCTGGCCTGTGAGGTGTAAAAATTTCACACAACCCTACACCACTCAAGCCACAACACCTTCCCCTGAAAAGGCCTGCCCTGACGGTTAAGCCAGGCCAGGGCACAGAAAGGCTGGATAGAGGAAGCTTGTCTGTATGAAAATATTTTTCAACTCAAGGGACTTCCAGACATCTGTTGAGAGAGGGAGCAACAGGAAAGGCTATCGTGACCATGTGCTGAGCACCTGGCATCTCTCTTGCACAGGGGCGTGCTGGGGAACCCTGTCCTTGGGGCTTGTTATTCAGAAGACATCCTTGAAGAACAACGAGATACGATAACTGTGTCCTTCTCATTTTCTGAATTTCTGGCTCTGTTTTGTTGTGTGCCATAAGGCTGAGCACTCAACTGGTATGGAAGTCAGTGGGAGCTGCCTTCTGAGCCACTCAGCAGGACTACAAAGATGTCATGAGCTTATGCAAGGAGAACATGAGAAGGGACAAATCCCAAGTAGAACTGGAAGCTGAGGGAAAAGTGGGGACAAAGAATGAGAAAAAGGCTGAGGTACTTAATTCCTTCTTTGCCTCAGTCTCGAAACACGACCAAGTTGTTCTCTAGATACCCAGGACCCGGAGCAGGAAGACAGGGACAAGAAGTGGAACAAAGCTCCCAGATTTAAGGGGAGATGATTAGAATCACACCACTTAGACACACCCAGGTCCGTGGGGGCAGAGGGAATTCACACAAAGGTACTGCGGGAAATGGCAGACCTGTTCACCAAGCTGCTTGCTATCATTTACCAGCCACCCTGGCTAGCTGGGGAGGCCCCAGGTGAGTGGGAGTTAGCAAATGCTCATCCATAAGTTTGGCAAGGGCACTGGGGAGGTCAGGGAGCAGATCTTTTTCAGAGCCATCACATAGAATGGGCAGAACAAGCAGGGATTAGGGCCAGCCTGCACAGCTTCCTGAAAGGCAGGTGTTGCTTGACCAGGCTGATCTCCCGTTAGGACTAGGTGACCTCATCCGGTGGATGAGGAACAGACTGTGGGTGTTGACAACCTGGATTTTAGTAAAATCTTTGACACTGTTTCCTACAGAATTGTCTGGGAGAAGGTGGCAGGTGTGGTGGAGGAGTGTCCTGCTCACTGATTTAAAATCTGGCTGGTTGTCCAGGACTTGCATCCAGCTGGCAGCCAGTCTCCAGTGGTGTTCCCCAAGGCTCAGTCCTGGTGCCAGTGCTGCCTAACACCTGTGTCAATGGTCTGGATGAGGGCATGGAGTCCCCAAACCCAGTGAGTTTGCAGTGACACCAAGTTGGGCAGGAGTGCTGATCTGCTGGATGGCAGGAAGGAGCTACAGAGGGCCCTGGGCAAGCTGGATTGATGGGAGGGGCTTGGTGGTATGAGGCTCAACAAGGCCAGATGCTGGGTCCTGCCCTTGGGTCACAACAGCCCCCTGCAGCATTCCACAGGCTGGGGCAGAGTGGCTGGAAAGCTCCCCAGCAGAAAAGGGCCTGGGGTGTTGGCCCACAAGGGACTGGACACAAGCCAGAGCGTGCCCAGGTGGGCAAAAAGGCCCCTGGCGTCCTGCCTTGGATCAGCCATGGTGTGGCCAGAGGCCCAGGGCAGTGATTTGTCCCCCTGTACCCAGCAGTGGTGAGGCAGTGCCAGGAATCCGGCCCTCAGTTTTGGGGTCCTCAGCACAAGACATTGAGGGGCTGCAGCAAGTGCAGAGAGAGGCACAGAGCTAGGGAAGGGTCTAGAGCACAAGACTGATGAGGAATGGCTGAGGGAGCTGGGGGTATTTGGCCTGGAGCAAAGGAGGCTCAGAGGGGAGCCTATATATCCCTCCAGAAGTGCTTTAGGAGAGCTTGTAGAGAGATGGGGACTGGTCCCTCCCTCCGGGGAAAAGGTGACAGCAGAAGAGCAAACGGCCTCAGGTTGGCTGGGGAGGTTTATTCTGGCTATGAAGGAAAAGGTTTTCAGTGAATGGTCTGTCAAGTTTTGGGACAGGCTGTTCATGGAAACACTGGAATCACCATGCCTGGAGGTACAGTGTATGAAAGCTGCTTGGATGTGGCATTTAGGGACATGGTTTACTGGTGCACTTGGCAGAGTTAGGTTTGTGGTTGGACTCGATGACCTTTGTGGTTATTTCCAACCAAAATGATTCCATGATTCTATTGTTCAGAAGAACATTACTCCAGGATGTTACTTGGGCTTTTGTGCCTGTTAGCCCTTGAACCTGGGCAGCACCCTAGACATTCTGAGAAAACAAGAGCTTTGTTCTCCATCCTCTGAACCTGCAGCCAGTTCTGATCAAGCTTCTGTGCTGCTGATCTGCATGAGGGAGTTGATCTTCCAGAACAATGGTCTTCTCTGGGCTGTTGTTCTACTGGATGGGGCAGCGATGTGACTGAGCTCAGAGACCACAGTGTGTGGGGTAGAGAGGAACAGGATGTTAGGTGATCAGAGGTCTGGAATTAATCAGTGGGCTTGATAAGGGTCTCTGTTTTGGCACGTTGGTCCCCAGAGCATGGATTTGGGTTTCTAGTGTCATGCAATATTGAACTTAAACTCTGGACGAAAAGGTTTAAGGCACAGTGGTCTTTCTGGTATGTAATATATGCATAGCTATATTTGGTATGTGTTTATGGATTTAATATTCAGTGTTCTTCCTGACAATTTGTAAAAACAGGCTTATGCCCTCACAGAACTGTTGTTTTGTTATGTTTTGTTGTTATGTGGAGTTCCTGCTAATTACAACAAGAGCATTTTCCGTCTTTTTTTCATCAAATAGATTGCTTTTGCATCTGCAGTAGGAGTTTCATTGCAACTCTGCTTTGCCTTCATATCCTTTTCTGCACATATTATTGCTCTTGGAAACTAGGCTCAGTTTTCCAATATTTTATAATGTCTTGCCTTTACATTCTCAGTTTCCACAAATCCTGCAAAGATTTTGTAGTCTTCCGATGGATGAGGTTATTTATCATAATAATTTAGCTTAGTCCTGACTACTGGCCATGACACAAAGAAATTTAATCCCTAATTACTCCACTTGATAAATCTTTAAATTTAGAGGGCTTTGTCTTATTCGTTAGGGTGTTGTGGTACCTGAATCTTATAAGGAAAATGTTTCTTCTCCAAGTGAATTCTTTCAAAAGGGCAACATGTCTGAAATTTTGCACCCATGGAAGTAGAGTGTAAATCTCCACCAGCTCAGGACTTGCTGTATGCAGCACTGTAGAGGATCTCATTATTAATTGTTTTCCTTCAGTTTCATTTTATTTGGAATAATTGGAGGAGTTGGAACCATTTCTGACAATCTTGTCAATTTTCCTCCCAGTCAGGAAGTTGCAGGAAAACATATTTTCTCCATTTTCAGTTGTCTTTGCATTATTAATTTGGCACAAAACTAGAATGGTCCTACGGTCTAAAATGGAGTAAGACTGTTCAAGGTAGAGGGAGTGTCATGGGTTGGCACTGGCCAGATGTTAATGCACCAATGAATATATGTTTTTTCCCTAACAACTACTGTGGGATGTGATCAGGAACAGAGCAGAGCAGGCTTAAATCTTGAAAACAAAAAAACCCACCAAAACTTTATTACATTACATAAGAACAGAGACAGAAAAACTCTTAAACACACACAGAGACAGAAATAAAAACTTTTCAGAACATCTCTTCTCCCAGTTTCCACCTCCCACACATTACTCTTCACAGACCAAACCTTTGGGTTTTAGATCAAACAATCACCACTCAAAAAACCCCCAAACCAATCTTCAATTCAGCAAGGCAGAGAGGAGTCTCTCCTGCACCACAGACTGTTCCTCAGAAAACACGGGTCCACCCCTTATGCGTTTCCATGTCACCCCTGGCACCGCCCGGAGAAGTCTGCCAGGGTGACACTCTCTTTTTCCTATGTCTAGTGCTCTCACTGCTGTCCATAGTCTGAAAGCTGCATACAGGGCTCTTTTTAAGGATACTTGCGTGCCGAGCTCTCCCCTTTTTACCCAGGGGCCGAGGTTCTGAGAGCAGGTCTGCCCTGAGGGCAGAGGGCGCCACCTCACCCTCCCCCTCTCTTCTCTGCTCCCTCCACTCTTCAAGTGCCAGTCACTGTAGCAAAAGCAAGGGCAGCTGTATCCACCCAAAATGCAGTTTATGTTCAAAAGAGACTTAAGTTCAGTCCATGGCTGACATTATGCAAGAAAAGTCCAGCTCAGAAAGCTACTCCTCTCATTCTTTGCCCATCGGGTTCCTTCCAATTGTGCTTTATCATCTCGGTCCCAGGCCGCTTCTGTCTCTCCTCCGAAACCACCAGTCATGAGAACCAATGTCTAAGAAAAGTTTCTTTCTGCCCAGCAAGGGTTAACAGTTTCTATCTCTCAGCAGGGTGCTGCAGGCTCAGGCACTCCCAGGCTGGGCAACCCCCACGTGGCTGGGCACCTTCTCCCAGAGTTTGGGGGGGAGGGGGGTGAGCACACACAGAAGGCACTTCCACAGTTTTCCACCCCTCCATCCTGGACAGGGCAGCTCAGTTCCAGTCCTGTCCACTCTCTTCTCCCCCCCCCGGGGCTCCGGCTTACCTGAGCCCGACCACGTGTTTCCCCTCCCCCACTCAGCCTCGTGGCTGGGCAGGGGAAGGAGGCCTGAGACTTCTCTCCGCTTGAACCAGAATCCAAAAGAGGCCAAACCCCCCTGGAGTCCTGCTTTTAACTCTTTGTGTCCTCAGAGGTGTGTCCAATCCTGAGACCAATCCAGGTGCCAGCAGAAAAGCTGATCACTGATTGGCCTATTCACATCCCCCTGGAAAAATTCACCTCCCCCCGCAACCACGACAGGGAGTTATTAGCTAGGCTTGTTGCTCACATCAAGCTGTTATTTTTCCCAATGTCAGGGCCTCCAGCTGGGTGGGCCAACCACTTCATATGTGCTTTGTTGCTCTCTGCCTTGTTTGAGATAGAGCTAGCAGGGTAGACAGCCACTTCGAGTTAGTAATCTCTATTGTGATGACAACTGATGCTCTCCACATTGATGAGAGAGAGAGAGAGGGCAACAGTGCCTTCCATTTATTACAGCATCAGTAAAAAAAACCAACAGAAATGAGAATTGCAGAAAGGGATAGATGATCAATGCCTACTCTTGCCCTTTTTTTCTATCTGCAGGTCCACAGATATACACAAATGCAAAGATCATAATTATTTTCTTTTTCAGAAGTGAGGTTATTATCTGTGTCTGTGAAGGAAGCAGCTGTATGCTATCAGCATGAGGCATTGTGTGTACTCAGGCGAAGCACTCTCAGTCAGGAAACTGTTAGAAGCTATTCCTTGAGCCAGAGGGTCCAAAGTTACCTTAAGGCGTTCCTATAGTGCATATTGAAGAGTCTCAGGCACAGTCAATATTGCAAAATGTTGGAAGTCTCTCAAAGTTCAGAGTGGTTTTTATATGATGTATAAAAAAGAGACACCAATTATATAACCAGCTGCTTTTCCTGCTCCCTGTTTTATCACACGTTTTTTGAGTTGGCCTAATTTTAGCCTCTTCATCTTGGAAATAAAAAGAAAAAATAGAGGGGGAAAGAACTGTTTAATAATTCCTTAATGGACTCCATATATTAACCCAGCTCCTGGTTGCCTGAGAAAATCATGTGTCAAAGGTAATGGGTGTGTCTTCTCCAAAAGATTTTGCAAATACCTGGGCAGTTATGAACTTAGTGCATCAGGCAATTACTGACAGATTTATCAATCTAATTTTTGTGACATAGTTGTTTTAAGCAGCCATTATGATAAGTTGTTTTAGAGGTACAGTGCTACGTTACACTCCTTCAGTTTCATGTTTGCCACCAGAACCATTATAAAAGGAAAAGGACTGATAATGGTCAAAGCTGGTATCAAAGTTTTTAATACCCTACTGTTGTGTTTACTTTCTTTGTGGGGGCTCCCGGGGAGGGTCCCCCGGGAGACGCCCGGGTCCTCGGGGTCGTGGGGTTCCTGTGCTGGCAGGCAAAGAGGCTTCAGACGCCGGTGGGGTGCTGATGGGATGAGGGTTTATTCAGAGTCCCACTCCAGGCAGGGAGCATGGTCCTGCGGGAGTGGGAGATGGGAAGTGGGGAAGGGGAAGGGGAGCATCCGAAGGCCTCCAGGGGAAGAGTGGCAAAGAGGGTGAGACCCCTTGCGTTAGCACTCTTATCACAGAGGTTCAAAGGGGCGCGGTAACATTCTCCAGCCAATAGAGTTACAGATAACTTGATACTGCAGGGAGGATACAGACTTGGGATAAACCATACATTTTCCAGGGTGAGCCAGAGCAAACCATTTCCATAAAATGCATTTCCACACCCTACAACAGCACATCTTCAGCCAGTCTAACAATCTGGAATTTGGGTGGGGTACTGCTAGTAGCTATTTAATGCAGAGCAAAAGCTTAACTACAAGGAAATTTGACTCTTGCATCCACCAAAGCAGCTGAGCAATGACGAGACTCACAGGTTTATTTCTCTCTCTGAGCCACACAGGACCACCTGTAAATACATCCACTTCTGTATATAAATAATAAATAAAAATAATAATAAAAAGGGACATTCCCCAGGGTTGGAAAGGAATACTGAGAATCTCTGGTTGCTAGTCAATCTTTCTGAAACCTCAATACTCAAGTCAAAGAAACGTTCACCTAATTTTAGAACAGGAAGTTGAGTTGTCTCAAAGTTATAAGTTCTTCTGCTATGCACTTTCTTCAAACATAAATTAATTAAAGCAGGAAAGCAAATGACAGAACACTTTCACTCAATACTCTTCACACCTCATGTCTTCCTCCTTTGCAATCAAAATATCAAAAATAGTACTGAATGAACATTCAGAAACACTAAGTTAACAACACCTGTTATTAACAACTGCATACCAGTTTGTGTTCCCACTGTGACCACTAGAACAGACACAGATAAATTGAAATAGGATCCAAAAGTGCATGTCCCAGCTAGGAGTCACTTAGCAGTATGGATACACAAATAACAAATCTTGATGAAAGAGAACATCTGACAGGAACACAGATCAATATTTTACTATCTAAATAAAACAAAACATTCAAAAATAAACTCTACACTAAAAACTGTCTTCCCCTAGAAAAAGAAGTAATAGTATCTGTGGTTTCTGGACAGTGTATCAAAAATCCAAATACAGGGAGAAAAGTAATAGGAAGACTAAAATCTCACCTAGTGTAAGCCCAAATTGCCTAAATGTTGCTCCACTGAAGCAATAAAGTTACTTAAATTCAGCACTTAAATAACTAACAGCAAAAGTTGGCACAAAAAATGAAATCAACCTGACCAGCAATGCAGTGGGATCAGTGATGTTGGCCGTTTGTTCCAGAGACAACCATCTAAGGTCACATGACTAAGAGCTATCTCAGACTTCTCTTAAAAGAATGAATCAACCAGCTTTTTACAGAAAAAAAATTAAAACCAAAAAATACTAGAGCCCACTTCTGATATAAAATAGTGAAACTAGTGAAGCATAAACCACGTGGGCTGCAATGATTCATCAGAATTTACATAGTAGCTGCATGCAAGGTTTCATCTCCTTTCAACAGGCAACTAAGCTTAACATCCTTGGTCTGCTCTTGAAAGCTATTGTTAAGAATATCAAGGCAAAACACTGCTCCAACTTCCAGCACAAGAGCTGAAGTAATCAGGGCTGAAAGAGGAGTGATAATTATCTTCTACTACAGGCATAGCATCAAACTGCAGGCATATTACTGCCATTACTGATGGCCACATTTCTACATTTAACATCAGACTCCTAGAACCTACTTATGCCCACAAATTATTTTAATTCATAGGAGATGATCAGCTAGGGCTGTAATCAATGAAAAGGTAAGGGTAAACATCTCTTTTGCTTCTCCTTTAAGTCAGCATTTTCAAGCAACTTCCTGAGCATAATCTTGGAAATAAAAGGAATAGAGCATTTACCTGTTGACACACATACACAGATGGCACACTGAGCCAAACAGCAACTCATGAGGCCAATAAGGATGTGCAGGGTGAGCCCTGATAGCCAGCTGCCATGTTTCCTCCTGGCAAAATTAGTTGACATTGGAGATGGGGGGAGGTGCGTGGGGGCAGAGGATGTCTCATTAGGCAGCATTTAACACCTGTAGCAAAGTACTGTGAAACATACTCCAGCCATCCACCTCCCTGCAAGAAAAATTAGGCCATCACGGAGTAATTGGAGCAGTGCACAGCACAAATTGACTTTAAGATGCTAAAGAGGCCAGAAGATTTGGCCACAATCCCCTGGGACCCTTGGCCTCCTGAGTATGCAGTGTCCTAAGCACCTCATCTCCCGTTCCCCATCTGTTCCATCTGCACATTCCTCTGCACGGCTCTCCACGCGGTGGCCAGCTGCAGGGCTCAGAGCACGGCACCAGATTCCCCCAGCAGGGTCACCAGTGAGTGGAGCAGAACACTGTATGCCCATGGTTCCTTCATCAGCACGAGTCTCGTTACCCACCCCTGCGCTGCCTTTTCCCGAGCTTCACTCCAAGCAAGGCTCTGTGGTGCCCGGTCCCCGCTTGATTAGCACCAGTGTCCCAGTGCTCCACAGTGGTATTGCTAGGCTCCGATAAAGCCGGAGTTTTTATTTGCTGAGTGCTCTGCCTCACCTCTGAGGAATCTGCACTACCTTTCATCCATAATTAAGCAAACTGAGAGGCTTCAACAGCTGAGGTTCTGGGGAGTTCACAGGTTGTTTACTGTAAGTTGCATGGTCACTGCTGTCCTAAATGGAGCCATAAGATAAATCACCACCCCCTTTCAGTGAAGAAGTGTCTCCAAGGAAAAAAGAGCAGCTGCCAAACCAAAGGCCCAGAGGTAGAAATGGACATCTGTAACAGAAGTGTTGGACACTAGTTAAGGAGGGTGCTTTAATGAGCTTGTAGCTCATAGGTACAGACTGAGGTTAGAGGGTTAAACTGTGATTAGAGTCCCAGTCTTTGGGTCACAAGTGATCTTTACAGATAGTTTCTTACCATGCTGTTGCCTCAGGTGCATTCATTTGCTCCACTGTTGCTACCATGAACCATCACATGTGGCCCAACACAGGGCTTCAGTAAGAAGATTGTTGATAACCTTTCTCGGCATAGATCTGCTTGGATTTTGATGCACAGAAGGAGTGCAGAGGTCATTTTACAGGTATAGAGTCTCTATAAGGTCTTACAGCATTTTAGGATCTAAGCAAAGTGGTTTATTATATAAAAGCATGTATCTGAAGGTGCGAGAGTTCTAAGAGCGGTCTTACAATACAATCAATTATAAACATAAACAAGCAAAGTCTAAAATCCTAAAAATAGAAATCTTAACACACAAAGTTCTAATGAAACAGCAAACAAAGCATAGAATTCCTAACAAGCAAAACTCTAGTAAGACTATAAGCAAGCATAAATCTGACATTACAGCCTCTAGGTAAATCAGCCTCCCATCTCCTGACCCCAAGCAGGATTTTCCAACCGTGGGGTCACAATAACAGAAAGGGAACACAAGATCACAGATCCCAGACAGGGGTCCCGGCCACAGGGATCACAATGGCAATGGGGGGGTCCCGAACTCGGCAGAGTTCCCGAATGCAGGGACGTGAGTGCAGAAAGGGGGTCCCGGGGTCCTGAACCCACACAGAGTTCCCGGTCACAGGGACTGCAGGGACAGGAAGGGGTCCCGGGGTCCCGAACCCACACAGAGTTCCCAGTCACAGGAATTTCAGGGACCGGAAGGGGTCCCAGGGTCCCAAACCCACACAGAGTTCCCGGTCACAGGGATTGCAGGGACAGGAAGGGGTCCCAGGGTCCCAAACCCACACAGAGTTCCCGGTCACAGGGACTGCAGGGACAGGAAGGGGTCCTGGGGTCCTGAACCCTCGCAGAGTCCCCGGCAGCCCTGAACAGAGTTCCGGGGCAAACGCCGCAGGGGGAAAGGGAAGGGACGGGATCGCAGGGGCAAGTAGGGGTCCCGGGGTCCCGAACCCTCACAGGGGGAAGGGACGGGACCCCAGGGCCCAGATCCCAGGCAACAATAGATGGTACCTTTAGAATCCCATTCGGCTCCCTGGCAGGGCTCCTTCCTCAGGCTGCAGAAGGTGGCGGTTGGATTGATAGATCGGATTGATCAATCGACACCTTCACTTCCAACCCAGAGGCTTTTTATCCCAAATTACAAAATGCATATTCATATTTTTTATCTACACACTAACCAATCTAGGTACAATTCTAAAGTTTGTAAAACTACGAAAATCAGTATCAAAACCTACTCCCATAGCATATCTATTAACACAAAATTCTATCTTACTAGCGTAAGGTTCTACCTTGTTCTACATAAAATTCATACTAAAAATTATAAAGAGTACTCTACTCTATTTTGTTGTGTCTATACTCTATCACTAGGCCTAAAGCTCTGTCCTTGTACACTAACAACTAGGACTCAGGGCATGTAAAACTTAAAGCTGAGGGTTAGAATTCTACTTTATGCACCTAAAGCTTTATATATTCTAGTTTTTCTAAAGGTTTTAATTCTATCTCTGTACTTCTCACTCTCTGCGGAGGATCCATGGAAACATGGACTCTAACAAAGGAGCATCATTTTGTTGAATACTTTATAGATGAATAACAATGTTATAATAATTGTCATCTGCACTGGTATCTGGTATGGGAGTGGTCATATGTCTTGAGTTTTGTACCTGTTTCTGAACAGCTGAAAGGGTCATACCACTATCACATCTTCCCATTTTCATGGAAAAGCACTCTTCAGAGTACTCAACTTAGACTTCCCCCCTTCCTCTAAAACCATAGGCGTGCTCATGCATTTCCATGGGCTTCTTACCTGCATTTATTCAACATACACCTCAAGATCCAAATGCATTTTTCCCCACATGAACTGTTTTTAGATACCAATCAGCTTTATTCAGACTCCAGAAAGAAATGAAATCTGACTCCTGCAGACAAATGGTTCCTTTGCTGCACACCTCTTATCCATCCCCAGAGCAATTCCATCTCATGCACAGTCTGAAGCAAAATCCTGTGGACAAAATGGCAGATAATCATATAATTAAATCTGCTGAAGACACACCTCAGGGGTGTAACTGTGGCTATATGGCCATCTCAGCGTGTAGCCCATTCATATGTAGGATATAGAATTGCAGCATAGATGGAGCTTGCAGTATTGGAGCTTTATGTTTGAGCTAATGGAATGACTGGTAGAAGCTAGCATCACCTCCAGAGTCAGCAGTCAGGATAGGGTGCCAGGTCTTCTCCTTTCACAATTAACACTTGCAGCATAACAGCTCCCCACCAGCAGTTTCCCCATGGCTGCCCCTACCCAGCTCCCAGCCCCACCTGTCTCCTTCACCCATTCATCCTCATCCCTACATCCTGCCTCTCAGACATCAAAGAAATCTAAGATAATGAAAAATTATTCTATGAGCAATAGTTCTGTTTCTGAGTCTCAAGCAGATTACTTCAACTGCAGGAAATTGAATTGCTAGAAAGTGAAGGTTTTCTGTGTTGTCAAAAATCTGAGCGGGAATATGCCTGAAAGGACTCCTTCTTACCTTTAAATTCACATCAATTATATTTCATTGTTCTTCAGCACTGCTAATCCTGGCTTACCTTCAGATAAAAAGAGAAAAAAAAAAAATAGGTCAGTGTTTGAATTTGTGTGATACACAGATTCTGAAGGGAGATAGACAACTCAAAATTTACTTTTAAACAACTGAAATTAGTTTTAAAGACTTCCACAAAATTCTGAGTGTTCTTAACTCCTGCACTGTTGTGAAAGACCTATATAAAAACCAACACTAGATCCTGAGAAAAAAAATGAAAGGTAAATCATCTAGAAGTCACATCTAACACAGAAGTGTTAACTAAACAATACAGATGGTGCTGCAACTGAAATAATCTTGTCTTTCTTTAATGAGGATCAATATGAAAAATTTTGTCAGAAAGAAAATATTCAAGCTGATTTCAATTTCAAGTCAATTTCAAGTTGATTGTGACATCTTTAATTTATG
This sequence comes from Prinia subflava, assembly GCF_021018805.1. Lineage (NCBI taxonomy): Eukaryota > Metazoa > Chordata > Aves > Passeriformes > Cisticolidae > Prinia > Prinia subflava. Next base: position 33,564,292 of record NC_086283.1, on the reverse strand, counting down.
ACCTGGTTTTAATATAATAGCCCATATTGCAAGCATCTGATCTTGTCCATCAGCAGAACTGGGGGCTGCCTTCTCCTCTGTTTACTGCACTACAAAATTATAAACTACATTAGGAAATGCCACAGTGGCTAAGGAGAGAGTTTAACTCCAAACTTGTTAATGAAACTACAACTTCATAAATTCTATAATCCAAACTGCCACAGTAGACAATTACCTGCTGGTCTAAGCCACATTTGCCTCACTGCCATTGCAGACTCTCAGTAGTGACCAACAATCAGAGGAGAGGAACACAAGTTGTGGATATGACTGCACAAACATGACTGCCATTCTCACCTCTAGATCTTGTATCTGTTTCCAGTTTCATGCCCTGCCTGTTCTCTATTTCTGCAGTAGTTATAGCAAAGACAAGCAAATTAATTTGATGCTTTAAACAGTTAAATTGAAGCTTGCATCAATTCAAATGCTAGGGGGTTTTCTTGTTAATTTTCTTTGGTTAGGGCAATAGAATCTTACTAAGGACTGAACACACACTAATCGGGAAAATTCCTTTCAAAAAGAAAAGCAAAATCATTAGGATTAATGAGTGAATTGTTAGAAGCAAAAAAGAAACTAGGAATTGTGTAACTGTCACAATTAGTTTTGGGGGATGGGTAAAAGGTGCGACCTGGGCGGAGCTATCTTGGGGGGAGCAAGACGACAACTCCGAGCCTGGGTTTCCGGCTCTACCTCCTCCATCTGAGGAGTGGCGCCTCTCCTTAAAGGAGGGGGCTGTAGGGCTGGAAGAAGGAGTTGGATTTACGGTTCGGGATCCCTTCAAAGGGGCTGACCCCTCCTCTTCTGACCCCAGAGGGCCCTTCTGAGGGAGAGACATCATTGGACTACCTCTTCCCTGCAAACCCTCAGAGCGACGGAAGGAAGGGCCTCTGAAAGAAGGTGTGGAACCGGGGACAGACTCTAGGACCGGAAAAGAAGGAGAGGCGCTGGAAAGTGGGCTCCAAGCAGTGTGCGCATCACCATCTTGGAAGGAAAAGCCTGCATGCTCCAAGTTAATGGCGGCCGGCAAAAAGGATAGGCAGGGGCTTGGGGAAGTCTGAGGGTGAGGGGACCTTCACAGAAGCCAATGGAAAATTCATGGGAGAGGGACCCGACACTCGAATTTCGACGAGATGTGTGGTGTTGAAGGGTCTCTTTGCTTATAACACAAACAAACTTTAACTTATCTTTCCAAATCAAATCCCAAAACTCAATCTAAAAGAAATTCTCAATTGCGGTCCCTGGAAAAACCCCGAAAATCAAAATTATCATATTTTTAAAATCCTTTTTCTTAAATTCTCTCCCACAAGTAACTAAAATTAGTTTAAATCTAACATAAATGTCTCGCTGTCTGCTTAACAGTCTCTGTCCCATCTTATTTGTCCTTTCACCCTCCCTCCTCCCCCCAGAGATGCGACCTTCGACTTATTCCTGGTTACAGGGGGTGAGAGTGAAAGGAATGGTGAGCCTACCCTCCCCCTCCAAAAGCTTTCTCTCAGGTGGCTTACTGCAGTTCCCCCACTGGGGCCAAGCAGGGGCAGTGAGGACCTAAATGTCACTCAAGCTGCCGCTGATCTGCCACGGACTCCCGTAGGGTCTGAACAGCAAGCTACTGACCGCCCTCCTTTCTTTTGGAAAAGGGAATCCCTACCAGCCTGGCTGATAGGGAGCCTAAATGCCTGTGTAGATAGGGGCACGACCCCGAAGCCTTACCCAGTCCCAGTGCTTGGTCCTCAAAGCACCTCGGCTTCTCGCAGGTCCAGCTGACGCTAGTTCTCCCAGGTGGACCACCCTGGCGCTGAATCTAGTGCTCTTCGGCTCACCATGACTCCCACAGCTGGTTGGGTAGCAGGTGTTGATGAATTGAAGACTTGCCAAGGATTCCTCTCTTCTTGGCTCACTGCTTCCGCGATCCGCCGCGGTGTGCCTGCACCTTCCCTCCAAGGCACCGTACCCTGCGAGGGCCTTTCGACGAGCTTTCTCTTTTGGCCCCGGGTACACACCCCCTCTGGGAGTGGGCACGAAAGAGTCCTGGAATCGCCCCTGCTTCGGTTCCTCTCTGGAGTCGGGAAGTTCTGTGTCGCCAGTGTTCTTCACTCCCTTCCTCTTCGCGGGCTGTGAAGAGGCAGGGAGCTCCTCGTTCTGTGGGCTCTTCTTGTTGCCGCTGCCATCGGGCGGGGTGTTCTTTGCCTGGTTTCTCCAGATGCCATGTCTCGGGTGCAGCCGCGGGGCCGGGGCCGTAGCCGCGTGGCGGTTCACGCCGGTGCCTCACAGCGCTGGAGCCGCCCGCGCTGCGGGCACGCGCCGGAGCCTAGCTGAGCCGGAGCCGCTCTGCTTGTGCTGCACCGGCCGCGCAGCGCCGGAGCCACCCCGCGCCACAGCTGCCGCCGGACTTTCGCCGCACGCGCTGCACCGTGGCGGGCCAGGGCTGCTTGGGTCACGCTGCACTGGTCAGCGGTGGGGGAACAGTCTCTGCGAGGTGGGGGCAGAGGCCGCCCCGGGCCGTGGCGGCTTGGGACGCCGCTCCGCTGGAGAAGGTACGGAAGCGGCATTTCACGGTATTCTGGTGGTGCCGCGGTCTTGGAGTCATCGGTGCTATCGCCCGATGTTGGTGCACCAGTATGTGTGCATTTCCCAGGATGCGCAAGGCAGCATTGGGGTGCGACACCTCCCCGCGGGGAGACTCTTTCTCCCCGCTCAGGAACTTCGATGGTCTCAGCGGTTGCTTTTGAGGCGCAGAGATGAAGCAGAGGCGAGACAGGTCTTGGGGTAAACTGAGGAGATTTATTAAAGGTGCAACTGAAGAATAAAAACTAAAAGCTGAACCCCAAGGACCGGGAGCACGTGTCCCACCATGGATTTTATACACAGACAATACAAAGCAAACAACCAATGAGAATGCACTCAGGGAGGAGTCTAAGGCGGGTGATACAGAACTAAGTCCAGTGTGAATAGCAGAAGCAGTGTAATGATATAAAACAGCAAATGATATATCGAGTGAGGGAAGACTGGCAAGGAAGGTTCTAGAAACAGAGGCAGGGATACAGAGAATTGACACATGACGGCATGTATAATTTAAATCATAACACACAAATGAAATAAAAAGCTAGCCTGAAAACTCAAAGCAAAAAGCCACACCACCACAAGTAGTCATGATAACAGTCTCTCTCATACCACTTTCTATACCTGGGAAGGACTTCTGAGGGATCTGATTCCTCTCTCAGAAGTCCTTTAAGGTTAAATGCAAGGGTCAATGCCTCCAGAAAATTCATCTAGTCACATTGTTAATGGAGTGGTGTGGTGCTGTCAAATTACTTCCTTCTACTTGTCTGTTCCCTACACTCCCTTATCACATTGGCTTGTTATGTCCATGTCTGGTTTTTTAGCTGATACCTGCACAGGTGCTGCAAAGATAGGTCCTCCTCCCCACCCTGGGCTCCTCATCTCTGTGATAACACAAGCACAGAGCAAGAACAGGAGCTCTGCTTCACCCAGAGATGTGACTGCGAGCAGCAACAGCCTGGGACACAGCTGTGCCTCTCCCTGAGAGGATCCTGCAAGAAGTGCAAGCCCAGGCAGTGACCCATGGTTTGGGTAAATGACCTGGTATCTTGTTCTTGTCTGCGTAGTATTTGAATGGACAGGGAGTTCTATTCTTCTGTTTGTCACCTCTCAGAGGGGTTTGAGCACAAACTGTTCCGTTCAAGTGGTACTGGAGAAACCTGGGAGCCTAAAATAGCATCTTTGGTGGCAACACAAAGAAAGAATATCCAAATGTAACAAACCTAGAATCCATAAATCCATTTAGCATCCTGTTCTCTTTCAAGCACATTTTGTGAGCACACCTGCTCTATATACAGGCTGTATCTGATCCATAAAAGAGCTTTGTCTATTGTAGAGCATTACAGTTATAGAGGTCCTAATGACTTCTTTTTGTTCTTGAAAAAAAAAAAAAAATTAGTTTCATTTTCAGGAAAAATCAGCCTTTTATTTGCAGCTGCAAATAATTTAAAAGTTATTGGACTGTACTAAATAGCAGGAGAAAGAAGGCAAATGGCCAGAGTTGCTCTTCTGCCTTTTATCCACAACTTCCTTGTGACTGCTATAAAAATGTTTTTAAAAGATGTTCTTTACAATGACTCTAAGTGGAAGACACCTTCTACCTTCTGTCACTGTAAAGGTATGATACAAATCTCATAGCTAGACTAGTAAACTATTACTACTTTAACTTCTGCTTGGCCAAACTAATTCCAAAAAAATATTAAAACTTCTTCAGTGTTATCTGTAGTTGAATGATGATTTATTGAGGGGGGGAAAGTAGTTCTAGGCAACTGGAATATGATTTTTTACATATATGGCTTTGCTAAGCAAGTCAAAGTTTATAATCACCATAGTCAAACATGTTTAATTCAAAGTTCACATCATGATACAGATGCAAAGCACTGCTTGTAAAAATTCCTTAGTTTACTTTATCTTGGCCAAAGATTTCAAAAGTAAGCCTCTATATTCACATTCAGACATTCGAATAAGTTCCATGATTTTCAACATTTGCTGCACCACTGTGAGCAATTCCTACTGGTTCTTTTGTGGCTTCTTCTCAGGTTGAAGAACCCTTCACAAGAAAATTCTGCCTTGCCAGACCTGTTAAGTTTGATTTCACATAGATTCAACAGAATATACGTTATATATTCAAAAGACCTGGCAGAGATAAAAGCATCACTATAGCCATATTCAGGAGCTTAAAAAAAATCAAAAGTGACATGCTTCAACACTGTTCAGCCTTCTAAAGAAAATTTGCATTAGTTTCCAATTACTGATCACAAAAGAAGTTTGTCTGTCTTTTCGAAGAGGAAGAAGAGTTCAGCCAGTTCTATATGCTGTCATTAAGGCTAAAGATATCATGCTAAGACTAAGGCCTACAGATGACTGTAGAGAATGCAAGAACTGGAATAGTCCTGAATAAGCAATAGAAATTAGGATTAGTGAGCTATTCTAATGGGCTAATTATATCAGAAACTTTCATGAAGTTATCTACTGTTGTCTGTCAAAAAGCACATAGAAAGATAAAGCTCTACTATACATATAGTATATATGAAATATGTATGCATATATATAGTCATATATATGATATATATATACATATTTCATTTATTACTATACATATAAATATATAGTTATGTATGAAATATGTATGCATACATATCTGTATGTAAACACATACATTTAACATGCCTATGCATATATGCTTAACATCTAAATTACTTTTTTGGTGTTCCAATACAAATAATCCCTATTACAAAAATGAAATATCTTACTGTCAGGTCTTAGGGAAATTGTTCATTTGGTTCCTTCAAACAAAACACAAGGTGGAGGGAAAAGAGCTGTAGATAGCCGTCAGTACCTCACTTGCCCCTACAGGAGATAAGAATTCAACAGTTGAAAAATCCAGAGAAAAGGGTGGAGAACACTACTATTGATGGAAGCACTGGACCCTTACCAGAAAGGAGCCAGAAGACAGAGCAGAGCTGTTCTGGGAGGGGAAGGACACAGTACTCACATCTTCAAGTGGCATCAAAAGAGATTGCATTGTGTACTACTGCAGGATTCTGCATATCTGAGTTCACCCTGACCACAATGCCTCATGCTGATAGCATACAGCTGCTTCCTTCACAGACACAGATAATAACCTCACTTCTGAAAAAGAAAATAATTATGATCTTTGCATTTGTGTATATCTGTGGACCTGCAGATAGAAAAAAAGGGCAAGAGTAGGCATTGATCATCTATCCCTTTCTGCAATTCTCATTTCTGTTGGTTTTTTTTACTGATGCTGTAATAAATGGAAGGCACTGTTGCCCTCTCTCTCTCTCTCATCAATGTGGAGAGCATCAGTTGTCATCACAATAGAGATTACTAACTCGAAGTGGCTGTCTACCCTGCTAGCTCTATCTCAAACAAGGCAGAGAGCAACAAAGCACATATGAAGTGGTTGGCCCACCCAGCTGGAGGCCCTGACATTGGGAAAAATAACAGCTTGATGTGAGCAACAAGCCTAGCTAATAACTCCCTGTCGTGGTTGCGGGGGGAGGTGAATTTTTCCAGGGGGATGTGAATAGGCCAATCAGTGATCAGCTTTTCTGCTGGCACCTGGATTGGTCTCAGGATTGGACACACCTCTGAGGACACAAAGAGTTAAAAGCAGGACTCCAGGGGGGTTTGGCCTCTTTTGGATTCTGGTTCAAGCGGAGAGAAGTCTCAGGCCTCCTTCCCCTGCCCAGCCACGAGGCTGAGTGGGGGAGGGGAAACACGTGGTCGGGCTCAGGTAAGCCGGAGCCCCGGGGGGGGGAGAAGAGAGTGGACAGGACTGGAACTGAGCTGCCCTGTCCAGGATGGAGGGGTGGAAAACTGTGGAAGTGCCTTCTGTGTGTGCTCACCCCCCTCCCCCCCAAACTCTGGGAGAAGGTGCCCAGCCACGTGGGGGTTGCCCAGCCTGGGAGTGCCTGAGCCTGCAGCACCCTGCTGAGAGATAGAAACTGTTAACCCTTGCTGGGCAGAAAGAAACTTTTCTTAGACATTGGTTCTCATGACTGGTGGTTTCGGAGGAGAGACAGAAGCGGCCTGGGACCGAGATGATAAAGCACAATTGGAAGGAACCCGATGGGCAAAGAATGAGAGGAGTAGCTTTCTGAGCTGGACTTTTCTTGCATAATGTCAGCCATGGACTGAACTTAAGTCTCTTTTGAACATAAACTGCATTTTGGGTGGATACAGCTGCCCTTGCTTTTGCTACAGTGACTGGCACTTGAAGAGTGGAGGGAGCAGAGAAGAGAGGGGGAGGGTGAGGTGGCGCCCTCTGCCCTCAGGGCAGACCTGCTCTCAGAACCTCGGCCCCTGGGTAAAAAGGGGAGAGCTCGGCACGCAAGTATCCTTAAAAAGAGCCCTGTATGCAGCTTTCAGACTATGGACAGCAGTGAGAGCACTAGACATAGGAAAAAGAGAGTGTCACCCTGGCAGACTTCTCCGGGCGGTGCCAGGGGTGACATGGAAACGCATAAGGGGTGGACCCGTGTTTTCTGAGGAACAGTCTGTGGTGCAGGAGAGACTCCTCTCTGCCTTGCTGAATTGAAGATTGGTTTGGGGGTTTTTTGAGTGGTGATTGTTTGATCTAAAACCCAAAGGTTTGGTCTGTGAAGAGTAATGTGTGGGAGGTGGAAACTGGGAGAAGAGATGTTCTGAAAAGTTTTTATTTCTGTCTCTGTGTGTGTTTAAGAGTTTTTCTGTCTCTGTTCTTATGTAATGTAATAAAGTTTTGGTGGGTTTTTTTGTTTTCAAGATTTAAGCCTGCTCTGCTCTGTTCCTGATCACATCCCACAGTAGTTGTTAGGGAAAAAACATATATTCATTGGTGCATTAACATCTGGCCAGTGCCAACCCATGACACTCCCTCTACCTTGAACAGTCTTACTCCATTTTAGACCGTAGGACCATTCTAGTTTTGTGCCAAATTAATAATGCAAAGACAACTGAAAATGGAGAAAATATGTTTTCCTGCAACTTCCTGACTGGGAGGAAAATTGACAAGATTGTCAGAAATGGTTCCAACTCCTCCAATTATTCCAAATAAAATGAAACTGAAGGAAAACAATTAATAATGAGATCCTCTACAGTGCTGCATACAGCAAGTCCTGAGCTGGTGGAGATTTACACTCTACTTCCATGGGTGCAAAATTTCAGACATGTTGCCCTTTTGAAAGAATTCACTTGGAGAAGAAACATTTTCCTTATAAGATTCAGGTACCACAACACCCTAACGAATAAGACAAAGCCCTCTAAATTTAAAGATTTATCAAGTGGAGTAATTAGGGATTAAATTTCTTTGTGTCATGGCCAGTAGTCAGGACTAAGCTAAATTATTATGATAAATAACCTCATCCATCGGAAGACTACAAAATCTTTGCAGGATTTGTGGAAACTGAGAATGTAAAGGCAAGACATTATAAAATATTGGAAAACTGAGCCTAGTTTCCAAGAGCAATAATATGTGCAGAAAAGGATATGAAGGCAAAGCAGAGTTGCAATGAAACTCCTACTGCAGATGCAAAAGCAATCTATTTGATGAAAAAAAGACGGAAAATGCTCTTGTTGTAATTAGCAGGAACTCCACATAACAACAAAACATAACAAAACAACAGTTCTGTGAGGGCATAAGCCTGTTTTTACAAATTGTCAGGAAGAACACTGAATATTAAATCCATAAACACATACCAAATATAGCTATGCATATATTACATACCAGAAAGACCACTGTGCCTTAAACCTTTTCGTCCAGAGTTTAAGTTCAATATTGCATGACACTAGAAACCCAAATCCATGCTCTGGGGACCAACGTGCCAAAACAGAGACCCTTATCAAGCCCACTGATTAATTCCAGACCTCTGATCACCTAACATCCTGTTCCTCTCTACCCCACACACTGTGGTCTCTGAGCTCAGTCACATCGCTGCCCCATCCAGTAGAACAACAGCCCAGAGAAGACCATTGTTCTGGAAGATCAACTCCCTCATGCAGATCAGCAGCACAGAAGCTTGATCAGAACTGGCTGCAGGTTCAGAGGATGGAGAACAAAGCTCTTGTTTTCTCAGAATGTCTAGGGTGCTGCCCAGGTTCAAGGGCTAACAGGCACAAAAGCCCAAGTAACATCCTGGAGTAATGTTCTTCTGAACAATAGAATCATGGAATCATTTTGGTTGGAAATAACCACAAAGGTCATCGAGTCCAACCACAAACCTAACTCTGCCAAGTGCACCAGTAAACCATGTCCCTAAATGCCACATCCAAGCAGCTTTCATACACTGTACCTCCAGGCATGGTGATTCCAGTGTTTCCATGAACAGCCTGTCCCAAAACTTGACAGACCATTCACTGAAAACCTTTTCCTTCATAGCCAGAATAAACCTCCCCAGCCAACCTGAGGCCGTTTGCTCTTCTGCTGTCACCTTTTCCCCGGAGGGAGGGACCAGTCCCCATCTCTCTACAAGCTCTCCTAAAGCACTTCTGGAGGGATATATAGGCTCCCCTCTGAGCCTCCTTTGCTCCAGGCCAAATACCCCCAGCTCCCTCAGCCATTCCTCATCAGTCTTGTGCTCTAGACCCTTCCCTAGCTCTGTGCCTCTCTCTGCACTTGCTGCAGCCCCTCAATGTCTTGTGCTGAGGACCCCAAAACTGAGGGCCGGATTCCTGGCACTGCCTCACCACTGCTGGGTACAGGGGGACAAATCACTGCCCTGGGCCTCTGGCCACACCATGGCTGATCCAAGGCAGGACGCCAGGGGCCTTTTTGCCCACCTGGGCACGCTCTGGCTTGTGTCCAGTCCCTTGTGGGCCAACACCCCAGGCCCTTTTCTGCTGGGGAGCTTTCCAGCCACTCTGCCCCAGCCTGTGGAATGCTGCAGGGGGCTGTTGTGACCCAAGGGCAGGACCCAGCATCTGGCCTTGTTGAGCCTCATACCACCAAGCCCCTCCCATCAATCCAGCTTGCCCAGGGCCCTCTGTAGCTCCTTCCTGCCATCCAGCAGATCAGCACTCCTGCCCAACTTGGTGTCACTGCAAACTCACTGGGTTTGGGGACTCCATGCCCTCATCCAGACCATTGACACAGGTGTTAGGCAGCACTGGCACCAGGACTGAGCCTTGGGGAACACCACTGGAGACTGGCTGCCAGCTGGATGCAAGTCCTGGACAACCAGCCAGATTTTAAATCAGTGAGCAGGACACTCCTCCACCACACCTGCCACCTTCTCCCAGACAATTCTGTAGGAAACAGTGTCAAAGATTTTACTAAAATCCAGGTTGTCAACACCCACAGTCTGTTCCTCATCCACCGGATGAGGTCACCTAGTCCTAACGGGAGATCAGCCTGGTCAAGCAACACCTGCCTTTCAGGAAGCTGTGCAGGCTGGCCCTAATCCCTGCTTGTTCTGCCCATTCTATGTGATGGCTCTGAAAAAGATCTGCTCCCTGACCTCCCCAGTGCCCTTGCCAAACTTATGGATGAGCATTTGCTAACTCCCACTCACCTGGGGCCTCCCCAGCTAGCCAGGGTGGCTGGTAAATGATAGCAAGCAGCTTGGTGAACAGGTCTGCCATTTCCCGCAGTACCTTTGTGTGAATTCCCTCTGCCCCCACGGACCTGGGTGTGTCTAAGTGGTGTGATTCTAATCATCTCCCCTTAAATCTGGGAGCTTTGTTCCACTTCTTGTCCCTGTCTTCCTGCTCCGGGTCCTGGGTATCTAGAGAACAACTTGGTCGTGTTTCGAGACTGAGGCAAAGAAGGAATTAAGTACCTCAGCCTTTTTCTCATTCTTTGTCCCCACTTTTCCCTCAGCTTCCAGTTCTACTTGGGATTTGTCCCTTCTCATGTTCTCCTTGCATAAGCTCATGACATCTTTGTAGTCCTGCTGAGTGGCTCAGAAGGCAGCTCCCACTGACTTCCATACCAGTTGAGTGCTCAGCCTTATGGCACACAACAAAACAGAGCCAGAAATTCAGAAAATGAGAAGGACACAGTTATCGTATCTCGTTGTTCTTCAAGGATGTCTTCTGAATAACAAGCCCCAAGGACAGGGTTCCCCAGCACGCCCCTGTGCAAGAGAGATGCCAGGTGCTCAGCACATGGTCACGATAGCCTTTCCTGTTGCTCCCTCTCTCAACAGATGTCTGGAAGTCCCTTGAGTTGAAAAATATTTTCATACAGACAAGCTTCCTCTATCCAGCCTTTCTGTGCCCTGGCCTGGCTTAACCGTCAGGGCAGGCCTTTTCAGGGGAAGGTGTTGTGGCTTGAGTGGTGTAGGGTTGTGTGAAATTTTTACACCTCACAGGCCAGAGCAACAAATCCAGGTTGCACCACCTGCTTCAACCCGGCGCCTCCAAACTTGGAGTGCTCTGCAACTGCAGCTTTCAAGAAGGGAAAATGACCAGCCAGGTGGAAATGTGAGTGTCTGCCACACAGATTTCTGTTAGAGGAGATAATCTGAGAAAGACTGGCTGGAGCAATGTTGTGCTTTTACCTTGCATGGCCAGTGCCAAAATGATCTACCATCTCCCAGCGCTGCAGATGTAGAGAAGTCCCCATTGCTTCTCGAAGTGTACTAAGGGTACAAAGTTCACAGCCCTGAAACTGATCAGGTGCCTCAGCCGAGGTTCCCCGTGCTTCAGCCAGCAATGCCAGCCTTGCAGTGTCACCTCTCCTACAGCAGGAGCTCTGCGTGTCTCCCGGTGCTCCTGGATCACCTGTTCCTCCAGGACGGAATGCCACAAAGAGCTGTCCCCGGGTGCGCCACTGAGCTCAGTCTTTCTGGTTGCATTGATTTGGTTTGTTTCTCTTGGTTTTGTCCTTAAGGAGGCAAGTTCCTCTATTTCGAGACAGAAAAATGTCCGTGTGTCTGTCTCTCGGAGATCAAACAGTGACATCCAGCAGCCACTCACTTTGCTGAAAATGGCAAAATTGTGTCAGCAGACCGGCATGAGGATAGCACACACTGTCCTGGAGCGTGCCGAGGAGCGCAGGAGCGGCTCGGGCTGCGGCAGAGTCTGAGCAAGGAGAGCAGCCCCTGCACTTCTCCTTTGCTATTTCCTTGGAAGGAAATATCATTAGCCACTGCAACACTCCAATTTTGTTGGATCCATTTGTCTCCCCATCCTGGGCAATTCTCATTTCTGGTCATAAGTCCTGGGCCATAGCCCATGAAACATGGCTGTTTCATAGAAAGAAAGAAGCCTTTTAGCACTTTTGGCCTAGTTATGGCACAGCAGTCCTGCAAACATGAGGAAAGAGGTCTAAAGCTTTCAGACTAAGGTCTGATGCGGCCTGGCAGTGTCCACCGAAGGCCACTGACCACCTCTGGTCAGCTGCTGCAGGTCTTCGGGGTGCTGCGTCCTTCCACGGCAAGTCGTCCTTAAAAGGACGCTCCTTGCCTCAGAGGCACAGGCAGTCCCCAGCGATCAGCTCTATTGTGAGAGTGGTTGCAGAGGCAACCGAGCTCAGAGGCCTGCAGTGCCCTCTGAGGAGGAGCGGGTGGAACTGCTCAGCCGGGCAGTTCTCCTCTTCAGATGGAGCAGGAAGGAGAGGCGAGAGTCAGGATGATTCTCCAGAGTCTTCTTTATTCAGAAATTGACGACTTCTGAAGAACCCGGAGGGCTCCAAATGCCCTGCTTATATAGGGACTAAAGGGGGCAGGGCTGTCACTCGGGCCAATGGGAACAGGGATTGAAAACCTAGCCAATCAGGGGAAGGGTCCAAAAATGCACTAATCAGGGTGCGGGATAGCACGGAAATGTAACTTGGACCAATAGGGAAGAAACAATTAGCATGAGGGCAAGGGGTCATGGGTTTTGCTCTAGGGAGGTCGCTCTAACAAACGAACTAGGGAGACTCTGTGAAGGGATCATTGCTTGCTCACAGTTCACTCTCCCTCCATGGGAGAGTGCTACTCTCTGAGAGGGCCTCTTGGGCTCTCACAAAGGCCTGTGGGTATTATAAAATCACAAGACTGATAAAATAGACAGGTGAATTGATAAGAAGTGGCTGCCAGTGTAGTGCTAGGCAGTAACATCTGAGAAAAGCTAAAAGGCAGTGCAGCTGGAAGATAAATGATGAAAAGCAGAGTAAAGTATCTGTAGGACAAGGACAAGAGTAAGGGGCTCCTGTGTCAGAGAATGAGGAAAACAGATGTGTTCCAACAAGGGACCAGAGTGGGAGTCTCCTTCTCTGGCAGGCAAGGAATGCATCAGGCAAGGCCAACACGCAGACCGCACCAGTGCATAGCCTTACAGCCTGTAACAAGGCTGCATTGGTTGCTTCAGCTCAAGTGCAGCTCCAGGATCAGCTGTCAAAGAGTGCAAATCAGGCCCAAAAGGGACCTATTGGACCAAGGCTTGAAGCAAGTGCTACCTGAGATGTTGCCCTTGCACTTGCTGAAGGCATCTGCCAGGATGCAACCTGCACAGACTTTAAAGGGTACATGGCACAACCCGTCCCACAGTATACAGGGAAAAATTTCCAAAGCAAGATGAAATATTCCAAAGATTTCCAAAGTGGGGTTTTTTTGACATTTGACATGCAAGAAGCTTATCTTATATTCAGTGCATTATAGCTGTAAAACAAGAGAAAAAAGGCTCTTGCTCCATCAGGCTGAACAGCAGACTGCAAGAGGCTGCATCATTTAGCTATTGAACAGGCTAAAACCAATATTTATAAAGAATTTTATGAGGTGGTTAATGGACTGGAACACACTAAAGATATAATATATCAGTAATATGAATACAAATTTACTACAAAAAAATAAAACAAAAAAACCCCAAACAAAACAAAACAAAACAAAAACCCCAAAACAAAAACAAAAAACCAAAACAAAATAACAACAACAACAACCAAAACAAACAAACAAACAAACAGACCTCAAAATATGCAGATGGTGTCCAGACAGCTCTGAGTAATAAAATGAAAGTGAATTGAACTGGACAAGGTCATGACTTTAGCTATTGTGAAGAATACTACACAACAATTGTAACAAGTGAGGTACCTCTATGTTCTCCATAATAAAACTAAATCAGGGAAAGGCAAAATCTCTTCCAAATGCTGTGATGCTCACATGAAATATAGGCACTTATACAAAATAGCTACCAAAATCTCTCAAGGTTTATTGTTCATTTTGATCCAAGATTGGCACAGACCTGATTTTACTAAACAAGGAAAACACCCAAGTGTGCTGCTAATCCTTTTTAACAAAGCTTTCACAGAGACAACCCTAGTAACACAGTCTCAAGGAACACGTCCACGGTTCTGAGCCTGCTGACACATTGACCCGCTGCAGGCTGAAACTTCTTGATTTGCTTCTCTGCACCTGTCACGGGCACACAGCCTTGCCTGAGACCTGCACCACGATGGCACAAAACCTCTGAGAGACACCTGCTGTAGAGGCACCCATATAAAAATGAAACAACTTGTGAGGATGAGGTCTTTTCTATCTTACGTAGGGTCAGAGCACTTTCTGTTTCCTTCAGGAAGGAAACATAATTATAATGTTTGGGGCTGGGAGAAGACTAAGGAAAAACTACTTGTTTAACAATGGCAGGAAGGCGAAAAAACAAAAGTGACATAAATCTATTTTGTAAAAGCAGTGTCCTTTTATTTTTCTACATCTTTTCTGAAAATATGTTTGCACATAGGGATGTGGATTGCCTTGCTTTTTTGTTGTTGTTGTTTGCCTTTTTTCTTAACTTAAAAAGAAAACACACAGAGAAAAACAACCCCCCAAAAAATCAACACAAATCACACCAAAAGAAACAAAAACAAAAACAAACCAAAAAAACCAAAACAAACAGAAACAAACAAACAAAAAAGCAAACCCAAACAACATCCCACCTTAAGTACTCACGATGAAATAAATGCTTTTAGAACTTCTTTCCCTCCACCCCTCTTGCTTTTCTTCTTCCCTGCCTCTCCCTCTGCCCCCCGGAGGGTATCAGCGCTGCCCATGGTGCACAGTGGGCTGGGGAAGTTCAATCCCAGTTCAGAGGTGGGAAGGGAACACTGTGTACTTGGCACAGCACTCGAGAGGCTGTGATACACCCTCAGCAGCAGGACCCCGGGCTCCCCCACCCACAGCCAGCCCAGATCCGCTGGCTCTAGCACCCTTTTCCCTCGTGTGCAGTGGGAGTGCTGAGACTCTCCCTCTCTTCAAGATGGGGTTCAGAAGGTCCTTTCCTTCCCAATTCATCCTCCAATGATTTCAGTTAGAGTGAAAGCACGTCCACAGAAAGGTTAGTGACCTTGGGATGGATGGTGGAAAAGCCTCTCCCTTTCTGCAAACACCGCTCGTACAAGATAAGGTGTTCTTACTTGTCACCAGCACCTGAACTCCAAGATGACACACTGGGTCCACCACTGACTTCTGACTGGCCTCCAAGAGAACTAATAACATAAAAGAGGAACACCTCTTTCCTCCACAGGGTTGCAGCCAGCCAAGCCCTGGTACATCTCTTGAGAGGCCCTTGCATGGGTCAGGTCTCCTCCCAGCAGTGAAAAGTGTGGCCTCCTCATCACACCACCTGTGTGCTGGTTAAGGAACCACTAATAGGAATGCATATGTGTTGGGCTGGATTTGCCAAGAGGAGGCTGCAATGGGAGTAGCCAAGTCTTGACTGCAGGGGTGCTCTCAGCTGTGAGAAAATATTCCCTGCAGACCTGTATATGTTAATTGTGGTGATTCATTGCTTCAGCAATCACTAGGTCTTGTTTAAGTGTAGGAAAGTGAGACTTGTACTGCACTATCATCATTTAGTCTGGCTGGTTTTTCCTGTATCTGAAGAAATGCAGAGAACTTAAAAAGTACTTAATGTGAAGAAATGCAGAGAACTGAAAAAGCCACAAGCATTCCATATACATAAGAGGCTTGTTATTGCGGGATAACCTCTAATTGAAACCTGGGTATGAAAAAAATATGAATCCTTACAAACACAAAAAACCAAACTGACTCTAAAACTGATCTACGCTTGTCTGACAGTTTGTTCCTAGAGTAAGCTTATGCCAAAAAAAAATGAAACCGGAGGTCGCCACAGTAAAGGCTGAGAGACAGGAAAAAGCCAAGAAGAAGGAATGATACTTTTCCTTAACAGCTCTAGGTAACAATTGCAGGCTAAAAGTGCCTGATAGGGAAGGCAGGCAGGAATCACAAGGCTGCAAAGAGATGCACCTCAGGTCAGTGTTCCATGTGGATTACTACAAGGGACAGGCTTAGGCTGTGGTTCTGGGCAGGAGGATGACAGCTTTATACTCAGGGACACTTTTCAAAGTGTGTGTTGAGAAGTTTGTGGTACTTGCTGTCTTTCAGTCTTACAATGATGGAAAAAAGGTTTTTTATATCTTTGAAAAGAAAAAGTTTTCTCCAGCCTTACCTTAAACTTACTGGATCTAGCACGTTAAAAAAAAAAAAAAAAAAAAAAAAAAAATTATTCATTACCAGTATTGTCTTCTCTAATAAAAATACGTCTCTGGCCTGAGCACATTGTTTCTTCATTCCTCTCCTCCAGGACTGAACTTCTGGTTCATTGGTGCATGAGTTTCAAAATGATGGAGAGAACTTTTGAAATTAGTAATTAAATCTAAAGCCAAAGAAAAATATACAAAGTCTAACTGCACAGCATTGGCTTTCACATGGAGCAAATAGCCCCTGGACATTGTTACAATTTTTTTGTACATGCATTATTTTGCATTGTGATATTCTTATATCTGCAGAGATGAAAACTGAAAACAACTGGCTTCCTACAGTTAGCTGGGTCATTATGGGGAAACTGAGAGTTTAGCCTTTTCTACAAAACCATGCAGGAGTTTTCATAACTTCCAGTACAAGTTCCTTCCATTTCTTTTCCTATTTGTTCCATATTTCATCTGATGCCATTATTTATTCTGAACCGGTACCCTTTTACCCTATCTCTGACTGTCATGTCTTCACCAATTTCTGCAAATATACAAAAAATACTTTGATCATTTTAAGATAGAAAAATATTCCTCCTCAAATCATCTGTGTTTCCCCCTTAACTGAACAGATTAAATTCAGAATCTGATTATACATAATTTATCTCTGGGCATAACAACGTTTTTATTTCAGCTTCAAAGGAATGAGTTCATGAGGTTTTTTCTTGTGTTTTTTATTTTTCATAGTTAATACGCCACCCTAATTCTACAGACAGTGGTAAAATGCAAGGGTATCACTAAACTGGACTCCTAAACCCCAGCAAGCTCGGTCGAGTGGATTGTGATAAGGTCCAAAAGAAGTGGGGTGGCAACAGAGGGCTGATAAAGGACCACGCAGGGTCTTAAGGGTTGGCAGTTCCAGTGCACCTTTATTGTCCGCAAGGGGGCCAGCCCCACAAGACAGAGAACAAAGGAATGCGAGCCTTGTTAAAGAGGGGTGGTACAAAAATCAGTAACTTTCAGGGAAGGGGTATGGGATCACCCCATAGGGGGAGAACCAATCAGGGAAAACACAAAGGTGTGGTTTGAACATATTGCCAAATGGGGAACAGAGCTGGGGAGAACATTCCAGAACTGAGAGGTGGGTGTGGGATGATGGACATGGGGTGGGCGTGGGATGAGATAACAGTTGGATTTGACAGACATGGGGGCTGAACCATGGATGGGGTTTGAGGGAATAAACCATTTTTCAGGGGATACTACATCTCCCCCTTTTTATTTTTTTAGAAATGAGGGTCTGGGCGATATTCGGATTGGGGGTAAATGTCATGAAACCATGGGTCAGGGAGCTCATTTTCAGGTTCCTCAGGGTCAGGGGCTATAAGGTCAACAGCAAGATCAAGGGAATAACAGAAGGTGTACTAAACACTTGGGACAAACAACATCTTTTAAACATGACAAGCATAAAAATAATGAGAAACAACATGATAAAAATCGAGATAACTGAGCGAACAATCGAAGTGACCCACCCAGAAGCTCCCCACCCAGAGAACAGCTGAGAAACCCAGTCTCCTGTCTCCCGTTTGATCTTAGAGATCATTCTTTGCATGTCTTTGATTGTGGAGTCAATGCTCTTCTTTTTGGTGGCTAAGACCATACAACAGAGTCCCTCAAATTCCAAGAAATTGTGATTATGTAACAACAGGAGAAAAACAATGGCTGCACGATTCTGGAGGGTCGCCTGTCTGGTTATTTGTTCGTCTTGTAGGAGGTCACAGCTGAAGTCAATCTGGCTTGCTTAAC
This sequence comes from Prinia subflava, assembly GCF_021018805.1. Lineage (NCBI taxonomy): Eukaryota > Metazoa > Chordata > Aves > Passeriformes > Cisticolidae > Prinia > Prinia subflava. Next base: position 33,546,483 of record NC_086283.1, on the reverse strand, counting down.
AACCCAGCATTCTAAGTGACCTAATTCTCCAAGAGCTTTTGCTGCAGCCACCCAGGGCAGAAAAATTGAAACAGCAACTCTCTTGGCTTTTGACCAGTGAATGACCTCAGCATCACAGGTATCATCAAGATCCTTAAGATCTCTTCTTTTGCGGGACTGCTTCATTACACCTTCTGATATTTCTTTTGGTCTGTTAAATGGGTTAATTTTTGGGAGTTGCCAATCGGATGTGAGGCATTTCGCCAGTTAGCAATTTGGGTATTGTTGGAAGTAAACAGGCTCAACTGGCCAAAGGTGCAAGGGCCTCCTACAAGCCGAGTGGGAATTCCAACAAAAGCTCGATCTCCACAAATTAAAAACATACCGGAATCAAGGGAGCAAGGGTAGTCATCAAGGGTAGAAGGAAGGGGGATATGGGCTAAGTGAGTGCACCATTTTGTAGCAGTAAAGGTTTCCTTGTATTGTTTGAAGTAATGGGGGGTGAAATAAAATGGAGGTTCCACATCAAAATGAATAGAGTGGGTAGCAAGGGATGAACCTAAAAGTTCAAATTCTTGGAGTTCTTGGTGAGATTTGGGGAGGGCTCTGATCCACTCAGTCCACAGTATGAGAGATTGTTTAACTGGGACTGGTACTTGCCAGGACTTATAATCGGCAAGGATGGTGTGCACCTTTCCGGGAGATCGATCCACTTTGTTCTTCAGATTTAGCAACGAAATGGGAAATTTTTCAGCTTTCACTGGAACTCCTACCAGACACGTCAACAGGGGGTTTTCAGTTGAGGATGTCGAGAGGCAGATGTGCTTTTATTTCATGGTTTCTGCCAAAGCAACCCATACATTCTTTCGGTGTTGAGGAACAACCCACACTGTGGTGACAGCAATCATGCACAGAAGAATAACTGTCTAGGCTTTACGGGGATGCATTTTTGGGTGGTCTCTTTGTCTGAAAAGAAAACAAATACATTAATTGAAAGGGACAAATTCAGGGAACTGTTATGGACTCTTGGGCCAGCGTTGAGATATGGCCTCCACCGGCGTGACTTCACTGTCCGGAGGACGGACTGGATGACGTGTTACATACAGCTTCACCCACTTTTGTGGGATCCACCGCAGCCCTTGAGGGGTGGATACACAAGCATATCCACGCCCCCACAAAACCAACTCATGCAGCCCCTCCACTTGCCTGCTCTTGGGGTCCCTTATCAAAACTCATGGACGCTCTCAGCTGTCAGGGTTCGCAGGTCAAAAATGCTTAACTGCTGGAGGAAACAGATTTTCAAAACTGCAGTTAAGAAAATTGATGGTAAACAATGCCTTGTACACCCTTTCACTGGGTGTGAGGCCTTTACCGCCTTCCCTAAGCAGCACCTGCTTAAGAGATTGATGTGTTCTCTCAACAATGGCCTGACCTGTGGGGGAATGAGGGATGCCATACTTGTGCTCAACTCCCCATTCCTGCAGGAATTCATTCAGAGCTTTGGAGGTATATGCTGGGCCATTGTCTGTTTTGATTTCTCTAGGAACTCTGAGAGTGGCAAAGGCATGCAGCAGGTGATTTTTCACATGCTCAGATTTCCCCCCTGCATGGGCAGAGGCATAAACCGCACCTGAGAAGGTATCAACAGAGAGGTGGATATATCTCAACTGGCTGAACTGGAGAAAATGAGTAACATCTGTTTGCCAGATCTCACAGCTGCTCAACCCTCTTGGGTTCACTCCTGCACCTAGAGATGGGAGAGCCAGCTTCTGGCATTGGGGACATGTCGCCACGACCGCCTTTGCCTGGCATCTTCGCAGATGGAACTGCTGTGCCAAGGCGGGAGCATTTTGATGATACATCTCAAGGCTCAAACGAGCTTGCCAGAAAAGATCAGGCACATTTACAAGGGAAACAGCCCCAGCAGCAAGGGAATCAGTTTTTTGGTTCCCTTCCACTACAAATCCTGGCAAATCAGTGTGCGACCTCACGTGCATCACGAAAAAGGGGTGCTCTCGCCGGGAGACAGCATAAATTAATCACGAGAGCAGGTCAAAGAGACATTGGTTGGAAATCTCCTCAAGAACCGCGTTCTCTGCTCTGGCTACCACTCCAGCTACATATGCCGAATCAGTGACTAAATTGAAGGGTTCTTCAAACCTTTCAAATGCCCTGACAGCTGCAGCCAACTCAGCGATTTGAGGGGAACCCTCAACTTGTTCAACATCTGTCTCCCATCGCTGAGTCCGAAGGTCTTTCCAGGTCAACACTGACCTGTGAGACGCTCCAGACGCATCTGTAAAAACAGTCAAGGCTTTCAAAGGCTTCCGACTCCTCTTATCTTTGATTATCAATTTAAAATTTGCATTGAACAATTTGTGAGCAGGAGAGTGGACTGAAATTTGTCCGCTGTAGCCTTGCAGTGCAATTTGCAATGAATCATAGTTCTTAAGCGAGAACTCAAACACGTCCTTTGTCATTTTGCGCGAACTGATCTTGTCCGCTGAAGCGCCAATCGGAAGGTGAATGCACGCAAAATCACAACCGGCCAATTCTCGGATTCTGGTTCTTCCTTTTTCGACAAGTTTCGCCATCAGCTCTTGCGGTGTGGTGATGTTTTTGGACCGATGGTAACAGAGGAACACCCACTCTATAATGAAGAGTGGGTCCCTCTGCTCCTGGTCCTACTGAAATATCAACCCAGATAAATGAGGTAACTCACCCAGAACAATAAACTTAAGTGGAAGCTCTGGTTTGTACCTGTGGGCCTATCTCTGTGATAGCGTATTACTGACCTTCTCCAATGCTGTCCTTGCCTCTTGGGTCAGTGTCCTAGGAGAACTGAGCTCCTCTCCCCCTTTCAATAGATTGAAAAGGGGGGCTAGGTCTTCAGTGGTGATCCCTAGCCAAGGCCTGACCCAATTCAAAGTCCCGCACAGGGAATAGAGATCCACTGGAGTCTTGGGATTACTGTTAATTGCCATTGTTGCAGAACAGTGGTCCGTGCAGTAATCTCCAGACCCAAATACCTCCAAGGAGGCATCCTCTGAACTTTCTCCTCTTGGAGAACAAATCCTGCAGTTGTCAAAATATTGACTACTTGGTCAAGCACAAGCTGCAAGCCCTTGTCCGTTGGAGCGCACATGAGTACATCATCCATGTAATGTAGGATCACAGCATGTTTCTCTTCAGCACACAACGGGGACAGCAACAAGGCAAGATACCACTGGCAGGTCATCGGGAGTTTTTCATTCCCTGAAGCAAAACCTTCCAATGGTATCTTCTCATTGGGGCTTCACGGTTGATGGTTGGAACCGAGAAGGCAAACTGTGGGGCATTGGCAGGGTCTAAGGGAATTTTTAAAAAGCAATCTTTTATATCAATTACAGCCAGATTCCAATTTTGGGGAAGCATCGTCAGGGAAGGCATTGCCGGTTGGAGGGGCCCTATGTCCTCAATGATATTATTAATTGCACAAAGCTCGTGGAGGAGCCTCTACTTGTTCTTCCCTGGCTTAATAATGAAGACCAGAGAGTTCCAAGGGCTGAAAGTGGGCTCAGTGTGTCCCTGAGCCAATTGCTCCTCAACCAGTTCGTTTAACGCTGCTAATTTTTCTTTGTTCAACAGCCACTGATCTACCCAGATGGGTGAATCTGAAAGCAAATCAAGTTTCTGGGCAGGGCGCTCATCAGCGACCGCAATTAAAAATCCCGAGGGGTTTTTGGGATCTGTAATCTCACCCCCCATTGGGACATGGCATCCCTCCCCCATAGGGTAACCTTATAGTTAGAAATGTACAGTCTCACGCTTGCCAGTTGACTGTCTGGCCCCTTAATCTGTACGATGTCCTTGGAAATGTAAGCCAATTGAACACCCCCTATACCCTGGATCTTGCCTGCCGCAGGTTGCAACGCCCAATGCGACGGCCATCCCTTTTCAGGGATGATCGTAACATTTGCCCCAGTGTCCATCACACCCCTCACATTCACACTCTCATCCCCATTGGTGATTGTGCAAGTGAGAGTGGGCTTATCTTCTCCTACCGCCTCAGCCCAGTAAACCTCCGGTGCCGTTTCATCCGCACGGATGGTCTCCGGGAAAGGAATCGCTTGCGCGACAGCTGTTTCGGCAGGTAGGAAATAGGGGGGATGGACACAACTGACCAAGATCAGGTAGTGGTTGTCATGCTTCCCTGGCATGGTCAGGGGTGCCACTCTGATCTCAGTTGGTGTGCACTTCGTGTCTCCAACAACAAGGTACTTAAAAAGCCTGAACTGGTTATGCAGTGGATCCTCTAATGGTCGAACCTGAACAGGCGTCCACTCCCTGGAATTAAAAACAACTGGTGTTAATATTACCAGGAGGGAACGCAGTTGAGGGGTCCACACAAGGGTTGTAATTTCTGGTGGAAAATAGTCACGCCTGGTAAGTCCATATCATGCTGGCCTCAACACCCCTGCTCCATTTGTGTCCTCACGTGGGGCAGGGCCACACTGGTCCCTTAGTTTTTTTGTTGCTGGCATGTGGTGTCACTCGCCCCCTCCGCTGCTGCTGATGCTGTCCCTGGGGATAGGGCACTCGGCAGTAGCAGGCCGCATGTCCTTTTTTCCCGCAACGCAAGCAAACAATGTTACTGAAGTCCTTTCTTTGTGCTACCTGCGATGTCTGTGTCGCTTTATGTGCGGGATTAAGAGCTGCCACAGTCCTTGGTTGTGCTGGTGATGGAGTTATGTTGGTCATCAGAAAAGGGGCTCTCTGCATGCAGACTTCAATAATTGTGGACAAAAATGGTGATGGATCCACAGGGAGACCTAGAATAACTTGTTTACAGATGTTATTTGCATTTGCTTGGCCATTTCTAAAAGCATGGGATTTATCAAACTGGCATCTGTGATTTGCTTTTCCATTTGAGCTTTCAATCTATTTATAAAGGACAGAAAGCTTTCATTGTCTCTCTGCTTTACAAAAGCAAAACCAGGATGTGGGTCCCCAGTGGGCAAACTGGCAAATGCCTTGTCTGCTGCATCCTTGATTTTTTGTAGAACAACCTTTGAAAGAGCCCTCATTTGGTCCCGTGGGTTAGCCCATTCTCCCTCCCCGCACAAGTGATCTATAGTGATGGGATGGTCAAAGCTGTCGAGGCCATGTTGGGAGCTTTGTAATAGCTCAGTTCAGAGTGCCTTAAGGTAGCGCTTCCATCCAGCTTCCCACAGCATGTACTCCAATGCTGATAGGAGACATGCAAATAAATCTTTTAAGTCATGTGGGAGCAGGGTGTTTGAGGAGAAGGTGGCTTTCAAAAGACTCTTGAAAAACTCACTCTCTCTCCCAAACTCTTTCTGAGTTCTACAAAGCTCTTTCTTATTTTGGAAGGAGAAAGGCTCCCATGTAAGGAGTGCCTCTCTTTGATCACTGTATACCACTGGTAAAACGCTGGGAATGTTGGTTTTTTTATCATTCTGGGTGTCAAAAACCCCACTTCCGGGTTCGGGACCGTGGGAACCGGAAGTAGGCAGGGACTGGGTGTGGCCACGGCATGATGTCACCAAAGGGGCGGTGCTGCCATGGGAACATGGGCGGGGACACGCATGGGCAGAGCAAGGGGCAGTTCCCAAAAAAGCGGTGGAGTTGGAAAAATAAGAGGGCTGGACATCGGAAAGGAAGGGGTTGGGCTCCGGTTTTGGCGGGAGGAAGGGATTTAACAAGGGGAGAAAGAGATTCTGGGAAGAAGAAGCACAAGAGGGGGGGCCAGCCACGCGGTCGCCACCATTTTGAGACGACTACCACGCGGCGCAATCGCCGCCATTTTGAGATGACAACCAGGCAGCAAAATTAAAATCACAGGCGCCCTTTTGTGCCTCTGGGGAGCACAAGGAAAAACGGGTAGAAACTGGGGACGAACAAAGGGGAGCAGGGGAAGGGGGATAACTCGAGGGTCATGGGGATGAACTCGGGGTCCGGAACAGCACAATTTTGGGGGCAGAAACTGGGGTCGACAGGCTGCAGGTCGGGGTCCCAAGGGTGTGGCCAGTCCCCCTGAGACACGGGGATCTGAGCGGGGGTGCAGAGCCGGGGAGACTCTTGCTCGATCCCCTCGCAGCAATGCTAGCCCTGCATTCCCAACCAGAGGAAGGTGGGGTTCAGGTAGAGAGACAAGGAGAACTGGGGACAGACCCCGGATGCTGGGGAGACGCCACCCTCTGCTTAGCTAAAACGCTGTGAACCAAAACAAAACAAGGCGGAAATCTGATTCCCTCAGCCTTACCCTGCTCCACTAAATCTGTTAACAAAACACCCACAGCACTCCAGAATCTCAGAGAGGAGAAGTCCGAGGGGGAAACCCGAGGGTAATGCCTCACAAGCCATTTAATAAAATCTCTAAATAAATGTTTAGAAAACTTCTTCCCTCCCCCCTTGAGGATTCCCACAACTTGGATATAAACCACATGCTGAGGGGCAAAGACCATGCAACACCCATTCTCACACTGTGAATGCACCCTCAAAAATCCACCGAACCCTGCCACAAAAGCCAACAAAAAACCAACAGAATAAAAGGACCTGCAGCTCTTCGCATGCGCTCAAACACACAAACACACTGCCTCTTACACTTACAAAAGCTGGAAAGGGAGAAGGAAGCTGCAGGCAGGGTGGCAGGAGTCATCCAGCCCTCAACGACAGCTTCTGTGCTGCCGAGAAGATCCCGTTGCCACCCTCGGGAGCGCTGCTGGTAAAACCCAGCCTGCTTTCACTGAGGTGGTCAGCAATCCGAGGCAAGGAAAAAATTCCTTGTAAATCCGTGGGTCGGGAGGTCGCCCTGACCAGAGCATGTCAGAGAGTGACCGTCAGCCCCACATTTGGGGGCACCAGCTATCACAATCCCGGACTCCTAAACCCCAGCAAGCTCGGTCGAGTGGATTGTGATAAGGTCCAAAAGAAGTGAGGTGGCAACAGAGGGCTGATAAAGGACCACGCAGGGTCTTAAGGGTTGGCAGTTCCAGTGCACCTTTATTGTCCGCAAGGGGGCCAGCCCCACAAGACAGAGAACAAAGGAATGCGAGCCTTGTTAAAGAGGGGTGGTACAAAAATCAGGAACCAATCAGTAACTTTCAGGGATGGGGTATGGGATCACCCCATAGGGGGAGAACCAATCAGGGAAAACACAAAGGTGTGGTTTGAACATATTGCCAAATGGGGAACAGAGCTGGGGAGAACATTCCAGAACTGGGAGGTGGGTGTGGGATGATGGACATGGGGTGGGTGTGGGATGAGATAACAGTTGGATTTGATAGACATGGGGGCTGAACCATGGATGGGGTTTGAGGGAATAAACCATTTTTCAGGGGATACCACACAAGGGGTTTCTAAATTTTTATATATTGGCAAAAAACTGCGGTAAACACAAAAGACAATTGTTGCCTTCCCATAATATAAAATCAAAGATCAATACCTACTATACTGTAGCAAACCTGCATCACTGTTTATGTATGCACACACAACTCACACACACTTTCCAGCCCCTGCACAGGGGCTGGAATAGCTTCTGCAGTGCTACTAACAGGAAAGACATTTATGGCCTATGGAAGATAAACAAGGTTTCACTATTCCCATCCATTTTTCAGCCAAACATATAACTATTTAAAACTCGAGTAGAAGCAGCTTTCACCTCTCAGCAAGGATTTGGCGAGTCTTTGGATGCTTTTCATTTCAACACTTTAATTTTCTAATTCCTGCTTTGGTTTCAATGGCTACCAAAACATTTGATGTGCTACATACTTTGCTGTTGTTTTCTCAAATCCTAATGCTGAACTTTGAAGGCAGGACAAAGCTGTAGCATACTTGACTCCCTCTGAAATGCAGCTGAAGCCCAGAAACCACAAGGTGGTAATATATGTGTGCAGCTAAACAATGCTAAATACAGAGCACAATTCCCCTGTATTGGGCACTGGTGAGGCCACACTTTGAGTCCTGTCTTCAGTACTGGGCCCTCCATGACAAAAAAGACATTAAGGGGCTGGAAAGTGTCCAGAGAATGGTAACAGAGATGGTGAAGGGTCTGTAGCACAAATCCTGTAGGAGCAGTTGAGGGTGCTGCAGGTGTTTAGCCTGGAGAACGGGAAGCTCAGCTCTCTATAATTGCCTTCGAACAGGCTGTAGCCAGGTGGAGGGCCAGTCTTTTCTCCCAGTTAAAAAGTGACAGGATAGGAGGAAAGGGCTTCAAGTTGTGCCAAGTGACGTTTAGATTGGATAGCAGGAAATATTTTTTCACTGAGAGGGTGGTCAGGCATTGTAACAGGCTTCCCAGGGAAGTGGTTGAGTGACCATTCTTGGGGGTATTTAGAAGATGTACAGATGCAGCAGTCAGGGATAGAGTTTAGTGGTGAACATGGTGATGCTGGATTAAGCTGGATCTGATGATCTATAGGGAGGTGATGAGAGCATGACATAGCAAATGAAAGTGAATTTAAGAGGCTGGATCACAGAGAATGCTAAAAGTAATGCAATGGGGTTTGAACTTGTATGGCTTAAATCAGCAAACTGGTCAAGAAATTTCAGGAATTAACTGAATTCTTCAGGAGTATGATTGCACTACCATGCATTGAGTAGACTGGGGATGGAGATGAAGGGTGAAGAAAAGGAAAAACAGGAAAAACATAAGGTGGTCATCCACAAAGCAGCACTACAAAGTGGTAAAGCATTACCAATGAAAGCAAATATTGAGTCTGGAATGCCCATCCCTTTCCTCTAAGAAGTGAGGCCAAACATTTCAATTGCGTTTCATGCAACAAAATAGAATGGGAATAATACCTTTTAAAATCATCTAAACTTACATATGCCATTTCCAGTCTTCTGTTTATAACACTTTATCTAAGGAGCTGGCTTTCCTGATGGTCGGGTATACTCCTCCATTTTTCCTATGCCTATGGCTGAGATCCCAGACTTCTTTTGGCAGTCTGTTACTATAGAGACAAAGTAAGAAATATATACATCTATCATGTCCCACTGCTAGAGAACACCTGGTGGCAATAGCATATCAAAGGAAAGGTAGAGCTGTTGCTCTTCCCAGCAGAGTGATATATACATGGTTATAGCAGAACAAGAACAAGAAACAAGAACAACTTTTTATCAATCTGCATTTTCCAATGGGACTGGAAATGAGACAAATGCAGCCACAGTGGTGAAGTGGGAGGCTGTGCAATGGTACAGCCTTTTAAAGTGGATATCAGTCAATCTAAATGGTGGGAAGGACTGTAGAGACGCACAAGTACTGCCTGGTAACATAAGAATATGCATTATACTACTCAGTGCTAATAAGGGGAGTAGAGTTAGGTTTACAGTCCCCTTAAAACCATAGCTTGGCTGATTATTTATCTCACGACATCTGTGCTGAGCTATAAGGTCTTAACAAGCAGTTGGCTGTGATCCTGTAGCCCTATCAGCAAATCTGCCCCCTCATCCACTATTCAGTGTTTTCCCTGTTATTAACTAATGCTCTCTCAGGGCGACTAGTTCTCTGCCTCTGGTTTTCGCACTCTAAGGACACTCTCCTTCCCCTTGGTATACAAATGCTGAGGTAGTTTATGTAAGTTATTCAGACTGTATTTTTTTTACTTTAATATTCATGCTGCAGACAGGAAACAAATATCTTACAAGCCTCCCACACTAGTGTGTGTAAGCATATCCAAATACTAATCTGTTCTGACACTGTCAAGGGTAACAACCTATTACAAGGGTGAGACTACTACCTCTCAGCAAAGCTGCAGCTCTTGATGGTATTGAGTTGTAAAGGAAAGTTTTTCTGGATTTTTCTGTGAATGGTTGAACAGTCTCAACTGATCCATATTTTTGTTCTAAATCAGAATGGGGTTATCAGGCTTTATTCTCCTGGAACCATGAATTAAAACACTTACTAGGAAAACATGGGGGAATGAAAGGTTCATCTTAGTGTCAGTTCACATTTATACCATAGTTTAGCCACCCACATAAAATTACATTCACTGCAACTTGCACTTCTTCTAACTCAGTAAGAAATTAGAAACTGACCAGTCATCCCAAAGGAACACGACATAGATCATAATGCATGATCTATGCATTATGATCTATGATTTCAGAAACACATTTCAGTTTCCCTTCTCCTCTTTGTTTATTTATTTTTGTGCACAATGAGGTACCCTGGCCTAGTAAACACTCTTGCTCAGCAATTGCCTTGATCATTAAAAGCTATAGGAGTTTGCTCAGCCAAATGCTAAAAGCTTCCATTTCTTTACTTCTGTTCTAAGTAGATTCATTCTTAGCATGAAGATTAACTCTTAGCCACAGGAATAAAAATGAGCATATGAACGCTGCCACAATGGCTACAAACTACCTTTGCTATGGAGTATTTTGCAATTAAGTTTTGGGGTGGTTTTGTTTTGTTGTTGTTTGGTTTGGGGTTTTCCTGGTTTTGGTGGGTTTTTTTTTTGTCTCTCTTACATTTCCACAGCATGTATGTCAGACACAGCACTCCCTGCATAGCTGTAAGCAAAACTGGTTAAGAATATGTGAGATTTTTAAGGACTCTGTTACATATCAATAGCAAACTCTACAAATATATGTTTAGGTGAGAGTTTTATGCATTTTACAGACACAGTACTCATATAGAACAGTCCAAATATTTAGTGGGCTAGGTCTCAGGTCACAACCATTTTATCTCATTTACATTATAATCAAGCCTATTGGTTCATCAGCCAGCATCCACACATAAGTGTGGGTGAAACAAAGTACTTACTAGGCTTTATTTTTTTTTTAAATATAAATCCTTTGCTATAGAGGAGTGACACATTTAAACAGTTGCAACACTTATTTGTGTCCACATCAGTAACCAATGGCAATTTATAGTTGTATCTGCCTGCGTAAAGCTTCATGCTTATCAAACACCCTAGTCTTCTCCAGCAGGAAGGAAGATGTGTTGTTGGTACTGGTTTCAGTGTCTCATCAAGAGTTTTATTACTCTCTTGCTGGCTTAGAATGGAGTGGATGGTGGAATAAAGAGGCACAGAAAACTGTGGTGGAGAGAAGCATGAGAAATCTGGGAGTTAAAACTACCCAAAGGCAGCCCTGTAGTGCTGCAGAACCATCTCTATACCCAAATCAGGAAAGAGAAGTGTTTTAACTACTTGAGCATCAAAAGCACATAGAGGGTTTTAATAAAAAGGCACTGTCTAACAATGCTTGTCTGACAAGATCTCATCAGCTGAGTAATGATGGCTCTGGCCAATGGCTAGACCAAAAATCATAGAGAATAGAGATAGTTAAAAAAATAATTTCAATAATGCAAAAGGTAGAATTGCTCCACATTGATCAGAATGAGATTAGAATTAGAAGTTACAGGGAACTAGAATCACAGAGTTAAGAAATGCTCTTCAGTTGTCTGTTCAGAGAAACCCATGTCCATATGAGATAGCTAGGAAGCTGCCATTGTACTTCTCAGCATGAAAGATTGGAAGTTGAAACCTCCTGATCAAATTCCAACATAAATACTTACACTCTAGATATACTTCTGCAACTGAATTAAAAGCGTTCCTCAGTTCTTTCTCTACACTTTTATGCTGTTTGAGAACTGAATTCCTTCCTGTGAGTATGTAGTTCCTTTCAGCATAGGATGAAATGACAATTCCTATGCCTTCTCTTAAGTCTTTGGTGATTCCTCAGGAAGGCACAATACAGAAAGAATATCATGATCTCCGCTAACTATCAGTTTACCTGGGCTGCCTCTCAGAGACCCAAGGATTGCTGGTCTGTAAGGATCTTTATTTTCCAAATGTCAATTGCAAATATGTTTGGGCCAGGGATACAATACACATTTGTAGGATTTTTTAATACTACCTGTAAAATATAAATTGGCAGCGCATACTCATGTCCTATTCCTCATGATATCTCATAATTCTTTTCTTTATTGCATGCTGTTTTCAAAATAAATGACTGCATGAAACAGCATGCAGAAGACAAACTCTGTCAATAATTCCATAAATAACCCACTTACCAGAAACAATATTTGTGGAAGTAACAGAGTCCATCCAGAGGTTTTCTTCACTTTCAAGGAGTAAGTTTACTTCTAGCGCAAGTAATGCTTTAGAAACTGAAGAACATCACTGACTGGCATTTTGGGATAATGCATCTTTCCAAAAAGGAAAAAAAAATGATAGCTCATAATATACTGTCATATTAATTGTTAAGGTTCCATTAATTGTTTATTTTGATAGGTCAGCTTGCAATATTCACTGAAACAAAATGTTGTTTAAAATTACATTGATTTATGGTTAGTATGTATCTATCCAACCCCTCTCAAAAAGCATAAAGTTTCATCTCTCTTATTGATAGCAACCATTAGGCCCTAGTGAGTAACTGAATACCTCAAGGGATTAGAGAATCAGAACCTGTTTTATATTTGTCCTGGAAGAATTTTTCACTAAATGCTGTTTGTGAAAAACAACAATACCAAACTCAAGAGCAATGTTTGTTGTTTGTAGCACCTAAAATCAACTGTATTCCATACTTGTTGTGCAACACTGAAAAAATTTAAAATGCTGCTTATTCTAAGTATAGAATGTCTGTGTTTGTGTGAAAGGACAAGTCATTCTGAACATCAGTGACAACATCAGCAACACACAGAACTTAACAGAAAAACATCTAAAATTCATGGAAAGATATCAACTAATCAACAGATATTGTGACTACAGAAAAGCTGTTCAGGGATGTGATATGCCAGCTTTTAAGAGAATTCTTGAGTGAGCTGTTCCCAAAGAGGGGACGTTAACCACTGCTAAGGCTGTGAATTCTTGCATGCTGGGAGAAGGTGGAGAGCACTGTATTTTATGTGTATTTAATGTGTAATTTAGAGCTCCACTACCATAATCCACATAAGGCAGGTAGTGTTTGAGAATGTCCAGTATATTCATCTAATTTGAAGAGAAGAATTGTCTTGAACTGATATTTTATCAGAGTGCTTCCACATCTTTTACATTCTTGGAGACAGACTACTCCACAGTGAAATAGTGTTATCTAAGAAAGGCAGCAATCACTTTGAAGCTGTTTGACAAAGCACAAAGGTTACAATGACAGCTATAAGTCGGGATTTTAGACCAACTTTATGAGAACAGTACATTGCAATCCCAAAAAGCCCAAGGTTTGTATCTCAACAGAGCAAGAAGGTGAAGATAGTACATGATCTTCTATACACAAACTTCCCAATGGCACCTGTGAGCAGTTGCAAGGTCTGTAAAAACTGATCAAAATAAAATGAAATTTGCATCTGTTGCAAAGAACAAACTCTTTCTGTATTCACTCAGTATCAATACTTATTCCATAAAGCACATTTATTTTATAAGCTAAATGGGGAAGAAGATAATTAGGGAAATTCCTACTTGTACCCTCAGCAACCCGAGAAGCAGATAAAATCAGCTCACAGATTGTGTCCTTATTGTCCTGCTGAGTAGTGTTGTTCTCTGTGGACCTCCTCTGGTACAGCAGACTGAAAATCAGCAAATGCTTATATGTAAAACTGTTTGTGGAAGGATACTATTTGTGCTGACGTTGAAATAGGCTTGTCAAAGTCATACATACATGTAAATATACCTAAGTGCACACTTAAACATTTTTCCTGCCTTTCATGGTCAGGGGAGGCCTCCTGGGAGGGAATATGTACTAATTTCTGCAGAAATACTAAAACATTTTTTGCTATTATTCAATATCAGTCAATGATGCTTTAGGAAAAATAGAATAACAGATATTTACTTACTTGATGAAATGAATGCTGGAATCCTCAACACATCTGGTATAGGCATCAACAGGTAAATTGGATTTCCATTCACAATCTCATACAAAATACAGCATTATGGATATTAAGAGGGACAGCACAGCCATTTAATGTTTTCTCTATGTGCAGATGTTTGCTGAAATGGACCTTTATTATTTGATCTTATACTGAATTCTAAGCAGGACAAATTATGTATCTGAACAGCTCTTGGCAGATTCAGCATCATGGGCAATAAGCCCCTTGCAAATGTAAATACTAGTTGAGGCTAAACAACCACTGCACAGCATGAAGTACTACTTGCTGTATATAGATAATTACTTAACTAGCAAGCTAGGTAATTTAAATTAATATTTATAAGGGACTTAAAGTGCAATACTGGCAGCAAGCAAGTGCTAATTTTATTGCAACCAGCAGAAAAATACTTAAATGTCTTTGACTTTACGATGTTAAATCCAAACTAAATAGGCAAAATATATGTTTGCATTACAGGCCTTTAGACAACATTTTATATTTTCAATTCTGCATCTGGCTGGTGTGACTTGACCAGAAATATACTACACATAACTGGATTTCTGATACACATTCTGCATTTGTGAGGGGAGGTTCTCATCCAGTGTAAACCTGGAACATACAAGGAGAAATTTCCAGGTTCTGCCACATTAAGTGAAGGCAGCTTCATGGCAGCAGACAAAATTAAGAAAGACTAACTAAAAAGATTTATTTTGTCTCTCTTCACAACTCTTTCAAAGAATAAGAATGAATATTTCATACTAGTTTTGTACTTCTAACAGCATTTGTTGCTCCTTCAACAGTATTAGTGAGGCGAAACTGTCATTTTCACAGAGCAAGTTGGTGTAGAAGACAAAGTTAGACACGGTACTAGAAGGACTGCTTGATTTATCCTGCAAAACTCCCTTGTAGCCGTCTTGTTGCTTCACTCAAAAACTAAACCTCTACAGCTGTTACACAGAGTTAAATTGGTTTTGAATGCCAGCACCATTATTTGTACAGTATAAGACCATGAACTCAGTGTTTTCACTGATTCCGTCTTTAAAAGATTTGTTCTCTGTGTATCTTCAAGTAAACAAATTGGCTTACAGTCAGCTAGACCTACCCAGCCAAGGCCTGGCTACTCATCTGAACAACAAGGTTTACCTGAAATGCTGAACAGCACATTGCTAATCTTTAAGTCTGACATTCTGACCTTGTCACAGAGCTCTGAACCTGGAGCAAGATGTGCCATTTGTCTGATTCAGTGTTGAACTTGTAACACCAAAATAGTCAGCACTCAACTAAATGCTGAGTATCAATTACTGTTCTTCCTAGGTTTCATACAAGTTAAATATATAGAAATATTTACACAGATATGTAAATAGATGCATTAGAAAGAAGAAATACACATTCATAAGGGAATCATGTCCTTTCAGACTTCATGCCATGGAAATCAAATGTCTTTTATGCCATCTAGTTGCCCAAGTCCTTGAATGCATAATTCAATTTGGCTAACTGACATCTTGGTTAACATTTTTGTCATTCTCTGCACATTTCTTTTCCTCTGCTTACAGAACCAGGCAAGTCTGCAGTGCCCACGTGCATGGCTATCCACCATGGGGAAGTCATACGCACACAAAACAACTGTTTGAACCTGAAGCCTGCATTGCATTTATGACGGCAGAGATCCTCCACTGTTACAGGCACTAGTACTTGGGAAGAACAGATGGAAAATATTTGGTGGCTTTAAAAAGGGAAAGGGAGAAGAAAAGTGGAAAGGGGAGGAAAAGTGGAAAGGGGAGGTAAAGGGGAGAATGGGAAAAGGGGAGAAGGGGAGACAGGAACTCTGATGAAAACAGAGGTGCAACAGTAGTGACAAGTGTCTCAATTCTTTTGTATTGGCAGGAACTTTTTCTGCCAATTACTGAGGTAACAGCAAAGCAGTTCATGCTATGTACGCAACAATATTTATGTGCTTCTCATGGACCTGTGGTGGGGCAGAGCTCTAAGGTGCAGTTGCGGTTCCATACTTAGTGGAGAGAAGGGCTTGGTAACTTCAGGGCTGTGCTGCACAGCCACGCTCCAGCACAGCCCGTGCTCCAAACTAGACGTTATGCAAGCAAATCAGCACAACCCAATATCCTCTTCACACCAGCAGTACGGATTTACTTTAATTTAGCACTGTTAAATACCCACACTGGAGCTAGCTCACTTCTAACTGATTGTCTTGTAAGATAGTCTGTCTACAGATTGTCTGCCCTACAACAGCAGCCTTGGTAAGGCTTTCAGAGAAAGCATCCTAAGTATCACAACATTTTAAGTAGCCAAGAAAATACTAGGGATTACGCAAGTACCTTTAGCAACACTCCTGTCTAGAAATCAGGAGTCTTACTCAGTCAAGTCAGTGAAAGGTTTCTCCCAGCTTCCAGTCTGCTCCCTGATCCACAGTCCTGGTGTGTTTTGAGGATGTGGTTCTTTCTAGAAGATACATCCTTAGAGAAAACCATAATTTCCTATTTCCTGAGGAGACTGACACTCACAGCTCACCCCTTGAAAACAAGTAGAAATGAGAAAACAATTCAGTACTTTCTTCAGTCTAGGGTTATAACAGCATTTTTCATATACAGGAGAGAATGTAACAGTTAAGATAATGTTAAAGAGCAAGTTAACATTCTTAACTGATCCTTAAACGAAACTTGTGCTGCTACAGAAAAACCTCAAAACACAACCTACTATCATAAAATTAGGACCTACTATCATAAAAATACAGCTTTCCAAGATAGAACTTTCTTTAACAGGGATGTCTTATTTTAGAAAATACAGTGGGACTAGGAAAATGAGTTAAGGCCAGAGACATCTTTCTAGTTTTGCTATTGGCCCTGGAGATGATTTATGATAATATAGCTCAAATATGCAGGCACAGGCATACTCAAGAACCATTCCATTCATGTTGTACTACGTGTGCAAATCTTCAAAGCTAAAATAGCACTAGGGATGTGAGCTGTAGAATTCACAAGACCCCTTCACCAGCACCAGTAACCACAGAAAAATTAACATGAAGATATTACTCAACAGTACCCAAAATTATGAAAGGAAGTTAATATATTATCTTGGTTAAATACATTTGAGGGGGGTAATTTAAAATTAATTACCTCCCCTTAGTTTTAACCAATCCATTTCCACCATTAAGCAGAAACAAATATGACTAGATATAACTGAAAACTAACAGTTTATTAACAAGCCAAAGCAGGTGCCTGTGGTGACCATGTAGAGTGGGGCTGCTCCGCTTGTCCCAGCACAGTGCTGAGGCTGCAGACAGGTGTTGCAAAATACCCACTTGAAACACTTTTTGATTGTGACATGCAGGTTCTAGAGTTGCTACTGTTGCGAGTAGAGGCAGGAAAAGGCCAAGAGGCAAAGGGAGTAGCGGGAGAGAGCCTCTGCCTCTGTGCCTCGACTTCTAAAGAGACTGCAGCACCCTCAGCCCCTTCCCCACCCTTCCGTTTTGTGGCTGCACAGTCTGAAAGGGACAGTAGCAATTTAGGGCACAGAAAGATGGAATACAATAACATTTTGAGTTACTCAGGGCATAGGTTTAAACACTTTCCTTTTTCTGTCACATATGCCCAAATATTGACTCTGAACCTGCATTTACTGGACCTGTCCAGCTATCAGATCACAGAACCACTGACTTGTTGCAGTTGGAAAGGACATCTGGAGTGAAGGTCATGTATTCCAACCCCCTGATCAGGCAGACTATCCTATAGCCTGTTGGCCACGGCCATGTTCCACTGGCTTTTGATGAATGGAGTCTTCAGAGCTTCCCTGCACAACCAGTGCCATTGCTGAGTCACCCTTACTTGTGAAAAAGTGTCTTCTGGTGCTTAGAGGGAACCACCTGTGCTTTAGTTTGTGCCCACTACCAGTTGTTCTTCCTGTGTGACCTCTCTTCAAATATTTGTACACACTTTTAAGATTCCCTCCCCCTGCGAGCCTTCTCTTCTCCAGGCTGAAGTCATAATTATCTGTTTTCTCGCAGAAGAAAAATCCTCTAAACATCTCTTCAGCCCTTTGCTGGACTTGCTGCACTACGGCCATGTCTCTTTTGTACTTGGAAGTCCGCAACAGGATCCGGCACTCCAGGCGTGACATCATCAATGCCGACGGGAGGGGCAGAATCCCCTCCCTCCACTTGCCGGCAGCACTGCTCCTAATGCGGCTCAGGACAACATTTACCTTGTTTTTTTAGGGAAACAAACTGTCTATGTCTGTTCCACTTGGTGCCTACTGGACATCCAGGCTCTTACTGCAAAGCTGCTTCTCAAACACTTTGACTAGAAAGAATTTCTTCCGATAGAGAATCAAACCTCCAAAGGAAAACTCTCACAAGTGAACTGTATAACACCACCAGAAGTGGCAATTGACTCATTATTGTAAATTTAATTACCAATACTCTTACAGTTGCAGCAATACAGCATGTCTCCCATGTGCTACAGTTGAGAAAGCTCCAAAGCCAGTCTGTGCTAATGCTTCAGGATTCCCACTGCTGGAGAATTTGCAGTAGTAGCAACACAGTGGTGAGAGATTGATTGCAAAAGATCCTCACTTCCACAGGAGAATCATCCACGGAGAAAAATACAGGCATCTTCAATTTCAACTCGCACTCCAGGAAAGTCTAATGTGAAGTCAGAAAACACCCATCAACTCTCCTTATCTCCCCTTCTCCATGCCCACCCCCCCCCCCCCCGCCCCGCTTGTCTGTTTGTGGTTAAAAACAGCAATAAACTGGAAGAAAAATAGATAAATAAATTAAATACTGTACTGGAAAACATTTTTTAAAATAAGTATGATTTTTAAAATAAGTAGGATATACAAGACAAGCATTCTCTGAGCTGTTTCCCTGCCTCTCACCCTCCCTAAAACCTTTTTGTCAAGAATTGTTGTTCAGAAAATCTTGGATGATTTAGTTAAAGGAGAATAACCTGCTATCTTGGCTTTGCAGAAAATTAACAATTTCTGTAATTATGCGCACACAGAGGCCAGGGACACAGTAACACCAGGGGTGTTGGTGCTCTGGTAGAAGGGCGCTGCAGCTTTACTGCAGCAGGAAGGTGACGCCTCATATCTTGGCAGCATCTCAAGTCTTAGCTGTGGATTAATGTGGCACGTTCTCTGGTTTTGCTGGGTTAATGTGACATCTCAGTTTTGGCAATGAGTTGTTAAGGAGTTAATGTGACACCGTCTCAGTTTGAAGGCCCTTCAGTGATGGGTTAACTCGGCTCGATTTAACCCATTCAGGTGCCCCTGCTGAGAAATGCGACCTTTCTCAAAAATAAATCCACAGTACGCAGCAAAGGAAGCCGCAAGCCCATAGAAGCTCGAGAGACTTTGGAAGTGGATCAGATGGGACCCTGAGAGACGGCGGGAGACACCCGCAGGCTGGCAGCGAGAGCCGGGCCGGCGCCTCTCCCGCCCGTCGGGGCAGGGTGCGGACGGCGCGCATGGATGAGGCGGGAGTGGCAGGGAGGAAGATGGAGGCGGCGGAGGGCATCCGAGGTGAGGCGAGGCGGAGCCAGCGGCGGGGACGCCCGTCCCCTTCCCAGGGAGAAGAAGGAGGATGGGCTGTGGCTAGAGGGGGGAGTAGGTGCTGGGACAGGGGTATCTCTGCCGCACACGTACTGGCGCGGGCACGGCGCCATTAATAAACCGCGGGTGGCTGTAATTCCGCCCCCCAGCTCCAGCTCACAGGAAAAGTGTGCTCCCGAGGATTGCCGGCCCCGGCCCTCCCGGTCCGCCGCCGGCTCCCCGAGTGCCCAGCCCGCCTGCCGACAGATGATTCGGTCGGACACCTCCCCACCAAGACAAACAAACAAACGAAAACAATAAAAAAAAAAAAAGTAACATACGTTTTGCATGTTTATTATTGAAATACGCACATACTGTATTTATTGTATATTACTATGATGTAGGCATGCATGCGTATATGCTATAATATATAAAATAGATATACATTTATTAGTTATAAAATATAAAACAAAATTATAGATATGCATTTTTATATCGTAGACCATATATACATTTTATATTCTATATGCTGTATATTTTTATTTTCTCTACATAGTCTAAAGTATACCTATGTATAAAATAATGTGAGGATTTTTTGGGTTGGGGTTTTTTTAGAGGCAGAAGGTTGAAAAAGATGACGCCGTTTGCTTGCAGGGGCCTCCCCGCGGTGAATAAAAAAACAACAACAACAACAAAAAAAACCCCACCACTGGTTAGAGAGGGGGGAAAAAAAGAAAAAAAAATACGAAAAGCGACGCAACAAAACCCAACGAACAAACAAAACAATAACACGAAACAGCAGCGACAGATCTCGGCGAGGAAAACAGCCGCAGAGCCCCGGTGTGGCGGGGGCCGCGGGTGGGGTGTGCGTGGGGGGGCTCTCACGTGGGCGGGGGGGGCGGGCACCGCGATCTAGGGCAGCGCGTTCCGTACCGGAGCGCGATGTTCCCGCAGCGCGGGGATTTCTGAGAACTGGGGCTGTGTCCTCAGCTGAACCCGGCGCCGCGGCCCTCGCACAGACGCGGCGCCTTAAAGCGGCGATGACCGCGGGGGGCCCCACCTCGCCGGCGCCGCACGTACGCCTGCAGCCCGCAGTGCGGAGCGGGGCTGCGGGCCGCGCTGCATGGAGCCCGAGGGGCTGCGACGGCGCCTGTCACCAGCCCCTGCCTGCACTGACCGTCCCTCCACCCTCGAGGACCTCGTACTCTCCTCGAAGCACACGGACTGCAATTCAGCTTACTGCTTTTCCACCCCTCTCCATTTTCTGCTTTTTTCGTCTTCATTTGCAACACCTCACCCAGGGAATGAGCTGCCCGACGGTGCTTACTTATCACCTGCATCATAGCATCCCTTCCCTATGAAAGCTTTCCAGGATGAAACAGCAGAGCTGCCACCAACCCGTGCACCAATGTTAATTAGGAAGTTTTGAAGGCCTTGCATTCAACAGCACTCAACAAACTGACCTGATGAGCTTTGACCAGGTGCTGGCAACTGAGGCTGACCTCTATTCCAAATTCCCCACATATGTTATGGCAGTTCTGCTGCCAGCTCGTTTTTTACTAGATGTCTTTGCTACAGTCAAAGGTAGACATTCCCAAATTAACTCTAGTCTAGCTTTCTACTTTTGAGCTTGAGACTCACACACCCATATGCACACTGAAGGATGGGGTCTGATGCAGGCTGTAAAACCCATCTGTGATCCTGTGTGCATGCTCACGCAGCTAGCCCATGCTGAGTTCAATGCTGTCATGACTACACCACTATCTTTTGCACCCAAACCAAGTTGAAATGCAGATCCCTGGTGCCCAAGCAGGCTGTAATCTCATTGAGGCACAACATCCCCTGCATACTTATCACCTGCAGAGATAAGATCCAGGAGGGAGGAGCTATCCTTATTACAGAGGCTCATGATCAGCTGAATTGCTCACAGCTAAGCTGCAGTTCAAAAGATATTAGAAGGACCTCAAGACCAAGACCAAAATCAATCCTGTGATTTAGAATAAGGGCAGAAATAGACCAGAAGGAGTTAAAGGTAAAAACAGAGAAACATAGTCTCTGAGTAGAAAACAGTAGTAGTAGTAGTAAACAGGAAGGGAGCACAGCTCTGAATCCACAATACTTGTTTCTAAAGGAAGTAGAATTTGAGACTGATAATCCTCATACTCCTGAATTTTCAGGCCAGATGTGTCTTCTGTCAGCAGCCTTCTACTACATAGCTGCTTTTAAAATGGAAGAACAGCTTGCTAGCGGATACTTACTGTCTTGCAAGCTTTTATATAGCAAGCAGCTCCACTGAATCTTTCTGATCAACAAAAATTGAATGTGAGGGTTTCTGTTGCATCACATAAAGCAACTTTTTGTCTGCTCTGTGTGCTCAGTAACTGAGTGCTTAAAGCACTTCCTTCCTACCACACCAGACTTCACAATGGGAGTTGTGGCAGTTGTCTGGTGGAAGAGGTTGCTGTATTTCCCTGATAATACATGCAGACAATCTGGGCAATGCATTGGTATGAAAGATACTACACACATGTTAAATACAAAGTGATCATATTTATATGACCACGGAATTACTATTCTGTCATGTTGCCAGAATATCAGTCATGAATTTTCAGAATGGTAACAGATTTAAGAACACACATCAGCAAACAGGCCATTTATCTTGCTATATAATTTCAGCCATTACTAACAATTGATCAATCCCTCAGCATCTTGTCAAATCATTTGGAGCATATGCCATGAGCCTTGGAGAATGGAAAAAGTCAAAGCAGAATCTGGAATAATGTTTGGAGTCTATGACCTTCAAAATATTAGGAAACATTAATACAGAAGAAAGATGGATTTCTTCATTTTGTCTTGGCAGAAGGATGCCATCAGAGAGGAAATCTCTGTGCTCCATAGAACAGCCCACAAAAAGTGATAGAACAAGGTTTGAAGCAGAACACCTGATTCAGACAGTCTTTATGAGACCATTTGTTCCTCAAAAGAAAGCTTTTTTGGCCACAGTGGCACTAAAGGTCATTACATAAATTGGCTTTTAGAGCAAAAACTTGAGGGTTCCCACAGTCTGGGTCTGTCCAGGAGTGCCTGCCAGGTGTGTGCCATGCTCCAGAAAGAGTTTAAGCACAAGGTCAGGGTGCACAAGACTTGGGGGGCACGGAGTAAAGGATAGTTGGCATGGCTTTTATTCTGAAATGTTCTGGTTTTGAATACAAAAGACATTTTTGAAAGCCTCAGAAATAACAAATAGCTCTTCTTCTTCTGCAGACTTACATCTCTCACAGAATCTGTGCCCATCCCTCTGGTGAGAAGAGTCCTTCTCCTTCACAAACACACAGACTTTTCTCACTCACCTTCTTTGCAGGCCCTTGAATCTCATATCTCATTCTTTCCTTTGATACTTCCCCTGCAACATCTCCTGTGCTCCCCTCAAGCATGAGCCCCTAGCTGTTACCTGAGCCCAAACCTGTGCCTTTCTCACTCACCTGGAGGTCAGTCTTCATTGCTCACAACTCCCCATACCAGTTCCTCTCCATGCACTGTCCCTCTGGACCAGAGAACACGCAGCTGCCTTAAAAGCAGCCACTACAACTTCCACCTTGACTCCACCCTGATGTGCTACATTCCTGTACCCAGGGACTGCACAGAGGGCAAGCATCTGCCCACCAGAAGCTGGTTTGGAGCTGTAAACTATGGGTTGAATTTGGACTTCAGGCTTTCACAAGTGAGTGCCCTCGGGTGACAAAAGTTGTTAGGGTTATACCTAAGTGCTCTCATGGGTTTAGAATCATAGAGTGGTTTGGGTTGAGAGGGACCTTAAAGATCACCTAGTTCCTACCCTTCTGCCAAGTTTAACATCTTATCTGTACAGTCTAAGTGAACAACCTTGCTTAGCCTAGTTATTGCCAAAAATTAGCTGTGAATTACAAACTGAGCTATGGATTAAATGCATGCTCTGAAACCATAACCAAGTGTTATCATTGGCACAGTCAAATGTGAGTGATGGCCCCTATCAGCTGGAGATAAAGAGGTTTTCTGAGCACAATCCCATTTCCAGGAACATGTGTGTTGCTGTTCAGAAAGTAGACATGGTCATTTGATATTCTCTCTGAGTATAAAATTCTGTTGGCATTGCTTTTTAAGTATTACTTGGATCTAATTCACTTGGAGTCTTGGGGTTTTGGACTACTAGATACATTAAAAAAAAAAAAAAAAAAAAAAAAAAGAAGAAAGGCAATATATGCCTCCAAGAATATACTGCCTATTGCTTTAATAGGCAGTATATTCTTGGAGGCATATTGGAATTACTTTAAAAGCTTGCTATGCATCCTCATTGTTGAACCGGGCACAGGTTATGTTCTAATCTTTAAACTAGCCAAGAGTTACCTTAAAACAAAACAAGTTTGCAAACAAAAAACAATGTATCTTTTATTTTGTTATTAACACTTTTCTCTCTGAACTATACAAATTAATATAAGATGTATTTGCTAATGTGAGAATCTGATATGAAATAAGCAAGTCACCTTCTAGGTAGCAACTTGCATGTCACTGAAATGTGGATAATGACATCTCCTAGCAGGAAGTTTTGGACACTGGCAGCCAAAGAAGCTCTGACAGTGTTGTGAAAAGTGTCAAACATGCAGTTTATGAAGTTACATCCTGGGTATCCAGATTAACAAACCAGGGATGCAGCTTTCTGTGTAAAATACTGTTGCCTCTCTGAAGGAAACAGAAGGCTGTAGGCATCAGTACTAGAAATCAGATGTATATCAACAACTTTAGTGGTAAAGAAACAACAATACCTTCTTGCTCTCCTTCCTATCAGACCTGGAGATCACACCTCTTATTCTGCCTGGTGTCTCTTAAGCATCAGAGGCCAATGGATGCTGGATTAGCTGGGAAAAATGCTGTGAGAACAGGGTAAGAGTGACTTGCTGACTGATGACTGAGACTTGAAGACCACCTTGTTTGGTATATTGCTCTATTTGGGTTCTCTCTTTGATCTTCATCAACCTATAGATGATCCACTTACAGACCTAGCCTCTAGTTCTTTTGTTTTGTTTGGGGTTAGTTTTTTTCTGAGTTATGGCACATAAAATTATTTCAGGCTGATGCCAATTATCCATGGCAAAGGATTATTATTGCTGGAGTTACATGCACTGATCTAATGTGCTAGTATACAAAATGGCTGACATCACTAATTTTTATCTCCTGCAGGAAAAGAACAAGACTGCCTCATTTCGGTAGCCATTTCCTCATCATTTGCACATCCAGTTAACTAGATTAATCCATAAAGCTTTTTGCCATTCAGGCCCTGTCTGTTTTCCCAAGGAAAGGTGGCCGGCAGTTGAGAAAAGCAAGATTTAGCTAGGGACCCTGGCTTGCCAGGACTCAGTCTCCTTGGGATGCAGTTCACAAAAGCAGGGGAAAGCTCCTCTGTCTGACAGGAGTCCTTCTCCATCTAGATGATGATTTCAGAGGCACTTCTGTTACTTTGGCTAAGGTTGTAGAGAGGTCCACGTGAATTATTTCAAAGGCAAAGTATTTCTATTACACTCTCTTCTGATGCTTGCAAAACAGCAAAACACACTGACATACTTCACACCTCAGTACTGCTGGCTCAGAGATGATGTTAACTTCTTTTCCTTCTTTTAAATAGTGCTTGATCCAGGAACCAATTTTTCACTCTTCTCTGGCTGAACACAGGGCCAGCTGGTTTTCACAATATTCTATGAGCTTTGCGCATTCGATGGGGCAGAGATGGGGACCTGTTATTTGGATAGCGATGACAGGTTTTGAGGATTCGTTTAGGCTAGATGGCACTTACTCGGCAACAGAGTAAGCGTCAGCCTGACCTTTATTTTTGCCAGCAGTGACAAAACGGCAGACAGACACTATCATGTGGCTCTAAAACTCTTCGCCGGTGACCCCGCCGAGGTACCTGCCCCGCTCTTGGCGGCGGCGGCACGGAGGGCTCTCCTCTGCCCCGCCTTACAGAGTCGCCTGTCTCAACGATGACGCTGTGCCGATGGAGCGCATACCGCCGCCACCGGGTTTCTCCGGAGGGCTTCGCGGGATCCCGCTTCCTGCACAGCGCCCGTCCTGCTGTCTCCTGCCCGCGTGGACCCGGGGCCCCGTCCCGGGCAGTGCGGGGAGCCCCACCTCGCGGGTCCCGCGGGCAGGGAAGGGGGAGCCAACTCAGGTTCGCGCCGGGGTCACGGACACCCCGACCGGGCGGGGCATCCCCGGCGCCCCTCCCGCCTTCCCGCGGCAGCGGCACGAGGGGGCCGCAGCCGGAGCGCGCGTCCGTCGCTCCCCGCGCCTCCAAGCGTTGCGCACCTTTCGGGACCGGGCGCTGATTGGCGGGGTGCTGCCAGTGACATCAGCCGGCTCACTTCCCATTGGCCGGCCCGTTGCTGGGACCGTAGGACTTCCAGGGAGACACTTAACCAGCTCGGCGCCGCAGCCCCGCGCCGCCCCCACAGCGGGCCTCCGCCCGAGGCCACCACCGGCTCCTCTAGGGATCAGCCGGGCGGCGGCGGGGCCTCCTCGGCAGAGAGCGGGGCCGCGGAACCCCCGCCGTCCCACCCCAGAGGAGCCTCAGCATCGCTGCTTTAAGCGGTCGCGGCGGGGCGCCCAGAGTAGCACGCGGCCTGGGGAGGGAGCGTGGTGATTGGCGGGGAGGCCGCCCGGCGGACACGCCCCCCCTAGAAAAGGGGCGCTGTGAGTGGCGTGGGGGGAGAAAGTAAACACAGCCGGCCGGCTCTGCCCGCGGACCGGCCGGGGCGGGAGGGGCTCCGCGCCTGACGTGATGGGCCCCGGCGCGGCCGCCCTCGGGCAGGACCACGCGGGGCGCGGGGCGGGCCGTCTACTCTCCCCCGGCCCCTGCGCCGGACCCGAGCCGGCCGCGCGGGCGGCGCTCCCCCCTCGCCGTCTGCGCGCCGCCCCCGGGGGGCGGCGGTGAAGGACCTGCCCGGCGCCCCGCTATTTATTCGCCCCCACGCCCCCTTCCTCCTCCGCCCCGCTCTTTCCCGCGCCGCGGGCGGGCCATGGCTGGCGGCGGCGCGGTCGGGCCGGTGGACGAGCACTGAGGGTGGACGGAGCCCCCTTGTCGTCGGGGCGCGGCCACACCATGTCGGCAGTCGCGTACGTGGACTTCGTAGCGGCGCAGTGCCTGGTCTCCATCTCCAACCGCTCCGCCGTGCCCGAGGCGGCGCGGCTGAAGGTGCCGGGAGAGGGGGAGGCGGCCCGGGATCTGCGCGACCCCCGCGACGCCTGGAAGGACTACTGCGCCCTGCTGGCCATCGCCAAGAGCCTGCTGGAGCTGAACAAGTATCGGCCGCTGCCCGCCCCCTCCGTCTGCAGTGACAGCGTGGAGAGCCCCGACGAGGACGCGGGCTCCGACAGCGACGCGGCCACCGAGCAGGGCTCCAGCCCGCCCCGCAGCCCCCCGCCGGGGCCGCCCCCCCGCCTGCGCGCAGCCGGGGCCGCCCCTAAGGGGAAGCTGGCGGCCGAGAAGCGGCACAAGTGCCCCTACAGCGGCTGCGGCAAGGTCTACGGCAAGTCTTCCCACCTCAAGGCGCACTACCGGGTCCACACAGGTCAGCGGTGGCGGAGGGAAGAGGGCGGGAGTGAGCGCTTGTCCTCGGATGAACCCGGCCAGCGGCGCGCCCGGCATCCCCGCGCGGCCCTGCCGTCCTGCCGCGCCGCTCTGCCTTCGGGGCTGCTTCGTGACGCTCTCTCCTTCACGCCCCCCTTTCTTTCCCCCGCTCTCCTCGCCCCCAGCTCTCATCGGCGCCCCTTGTCCGGCGGGAGCTGGCGGTCGGCGGGGCTGTGACACCGCCTCCCGTCGCGCCCTGCCTGGCGCCCACCTGCGTCGGCCTGGAGCCGGCCCGGGTCCCGGCGGGCAGTGCGGGCCGGGCGGCAGATGCCGGGGAACGGAGCGAAATTCGCGTGTCGGGCGCGGCTCTGGGGATGGTGGCGTGGGCCGCCTAGTTCGCTCGGGGCGTCGGCGAGGGAAGCACAGGGGCGGCGGGATTCGGGTTTTCTGCCGCTGTAGGCGGACGAGCGCCTGCACCGGGTCAGAACTCGGCACCTCTTCCGCAAGGGAGACGAGAGCAGCGCAGTCGCCGCCCGCGCCCCTCTCGCCTATCCCGCCGTCGGAACCCGCGGCCTGGGCCGCAGAGTTGGCGGTGAGCTCTCCTCGGCTGCGGGGACTGGACACCGCGGGGCCATGGCGCCGGAGCAGGGGCCGGCGGAGCTGCCGGCTCGGCTCGGCTCGGGAGGGGGCGGCGGCGGCGTCTCCCTGCACGTCGGTGAGCTGGCTGCACCTCTGGGGCTTGCGGACACACCCCCCTCCGGCGGGCTGGATGGGCGAACGCGGGAAGCGCGTCACCTAAAGCCGGTGTCGGGCGGTCGAGCTGGCGGTGGAGCACCGGTGGATCAGACCACTGCCGGCTGCTCCTCGAACCGCCCCGGCCCTGCCCGGGCCGCGCCCTCGGCCGAGGGGATTCAGGCGCCGTGCAGGGAGGGCCGAGCCCGCTCTTCCCTGTGGCAGCGCCTCTCACTATCGTTTATCGCGATCCGGCTTTTACACGTTCCACAAGGGCTTCATTCATCAAGCTGTGTGCTCCCATTCCCGGCCTTCGCCCGGGCGCCTCGGAGGGTGTGGCAACATGGAAACCTGGAGATAAAACATATCTGCGGTAGCCTGGCCCCAAGGGGACAGCAGTTGCAGATTTCTCTGTTCGTTTCTTAGTGTTCGTTTTGGTTTGGTGTGGGGGTTTTTTTGTTTGTTTGTTTGGGGGTTTTTTGTTTGTTTTTTTTTTG
Organism: Prinia subflava; assembly: GCF_021018805.1. Taxonomy (NCBI): domain Eukaryota; kingdom Metazoa; phylum Chordata; class Aves; order Passeriformes; family Cisticolidae; genus Prinia; species Prinia subflava. The sequence goes on along the minus strand of NC_086283.1, from coordinate 33,518,330 downwards.
GTGGTGGTGGGGGGGTTTATTATTATTTATTTGTTTGTTTTTAGACCTTCAGTGCAAGTGATGGAATAAAAACCTTTATAGGTCTGAATTGCTCTTGGGATCGTAGTGGAGTACAGAAGGCTGCTTTAAAAATGTTCTGAATTTAAGGGTTGGGCGCAGGAACAGAAAGGAATTAATCAAAAGAAACATACACTGCCAAGATATTTCGTGTGCTTCACATCAGTCAATGAGGGTGTCTTTCGGTTTTTTTCTGTCGGTGGTGATGGTTAGTGGTATAATACAAAATGAGTTGATCACCCAAGGAATGTACTGTCAGGCATTGCTGTAGAATTCAACAGGGGGTTGGGTAGTATATGATCACATCTGCGCTCTAGCTCAGCTTCTGTTGCTCCAGTTCACTGATGTGCGTGCACTGCAGAGGAAGAGGCTCGGTGCTGGTTGCCTACCGGTGCCCTGCTGGCAAATCTAATGGGTGCTTATCTCAAGAAGCTAGAGAGAAGGGGGTAGGATTACTTGATATGGCTCAGCGATGAGCTCTGAGGTTAGACTTTCTCTTTGAGCTGGGAAAGAGGATGGTCAGTGGTGACTCTATGCTGACCTCATGACCAGTGCTAAGGGTTGTTGTGTTACCTGTTCAGAGACTGCAGCTCACGTGCTCTTTTGGAGGCTGAGTGTAACTGGTGCTCTCCAAGATGTTGTCTCATAAATAACAAAGAAAACGTTAATATTGTTTCCATTTACTCATGCTCAAATAACCACCACAATAAGGGAACCAGAATAGATGTTGGCTGAGATAGCATTCTGTGTGATGACATGTAAATTATTGTACCGTACAACCCCCACACAGCTTGCTGTAAGCAGTAGTGTCATAATAAGTACTGCTGAAGTGGTATGAGGTTTAGCATGTGCTGCTTACATGTGGGTGGCCTTAGCTCCAAGCATGAGGCGTTTGACTCAGATATACTGATGTACTGTCATGGTAGTTCTGTGTGATTAAAATCACTGCAGACATCCAAGAGTAATGAACTTTTAGAGCTTCCTAATGTGAACTTAATTGTAGCTAACTGAAACGCTGAATGACACTGATAATGTTAATTATTTTTATAGATGACAAAAATTCCTTAGCAACAGTGTGATTCAATGGGATCTCTGTAGTTATTGATAACTGTATATTGCAGAACATTAATGGGCCCTTCTTAGTACCATTTTAGTTCCTTTTTTTCAAATAGAGACAAATAATGTCTCTCTCATCTTTTTCACCAGGCCACCAACTAGGTTTCTTGCTGCAGTGTAGCCTTTAGTAGAAGTAGCTGCACAGCCACCAGTAGAAGCTTCCTGGTCTTAAATTTTTAATATTTAATCCCAGTATTTCTATCTTGGAAAATGGCTTAAGGATTTCTGTTCACACTCATGAAGTTGTGTGTACTCACAGTTCTCTTTATTCATGAATCCTAACCAAGCAAGCTGGGAAGCTCTGGATCCTTCTCTTTCTGTGTAGTGGCTGGGAATCTAAAAACTCATGAGTTCATCTTTGGTAGCCTAACACAAAGCAAGAAACAAAATACCAAATCAAGGTGCAAGGATAGAAGGCCAAAACTTGGATGCTCAGAGGTTAGAGGTCTGTATCTTATTAACCATTCATTGAACTTGTTGGTTCAAACGTTCCATATTTCAGATACTAAAAATGTCTGTATAACTGTTTGCTTGAAGTTTGGGCCTTTGATGATAATGCAAGTTCAATTTCCAGAAGGCCCAAATTAGCCATCAGAGATTTGCTTTGGGTTGAACTTTACAGAAAGAGATCAGCAGATGGCACTGCACATCATACTTGTGCAAGCAGTCCCCTTGCTTGTGCTGCTAGGCCTAGGTGAGATCCCAAGCCCTAGAAGTGGTACAGAGATCAGGAAAAGGTGAAGGACCCATCTGACCAAGAAAAAGACAAGCAACAGCAGATATGCAGAGAGTTACCTTCAAAATGCATGGAATTCTCTAAATAGGTGGGTATAGAGGTTTGTTTATGACAGGTGTTGTGTACAGTTATTATTAGCCTCAAAGATGGAGATGGGGGAACAGCTTAATAGAGAGGGATGTGCAGACCAGAGGATTTCCAGGGAAAATGAAGGTGTACAAGAACAAACAAGCAATCTCAGTCAGGAGGCCTGGCTGGAGATTGTAGGGCAAAAGGCAGGGAGAGAAACTGACAGGAGAAACCAGCTGTATGAAATTCATGTTTGCTATCATGGTGTGAATATAATCCAGTTAAAGGCACATGACCACTGAGACCAGATCTTCTCTGTCCCTCCTTCCTGACCAGTAAGGTACCATAAAAGTAGCTTGTGAGATGCTTCTTCCTACTGGACTTGTAGGTTTACTTGCCTGGGGAGGCTGAGGATTGATGGGAATTTCATATACACATCAGATGCCCTTAATTAAGAGTTTAGATGCTCAAAACCCAGATGTGGGAAAAGTTCTCCCTCTTCAGCTAGACCTTTCAGCCAACTTGTATCATCATGTAAAGTGGTTTCAGATAATGCTAAGAGTTTTGTTACACCAGGCAGCTGATGCATTCTTAGGTGCTCTCACCATTTGGCTCTTACCAGTGCTCAGAACCAGGGCTTAGGAGAGGTGTGAACCCTAAGGTTGACACTCTGCACAGGGAAGCGTAGGAGCATTTCTAGCAGAGAGTAAGAACAGTCACTGCAGCTGCCTGTTGCTGCTGTCCAGGTATCATGGTGTTTGACTTGCCCCTGTATCAGTTTGGTTCGACTGTACTGCTTTGTTATATGTGTTCTAGATTATCTCATGCAACAGACTGTAGAGATACTGGTATGCTGACAGTCCTCTGCTCACCGAGATCTTTCTCGGTAATTTTGTTTGAGCATAATCTGAAATTTAGCATTTTAAAACCCTCCTATCCAGCTCATGCTATGTCACTTTAGCCAGATCCTTTAGAATAGAACCCAAGAGCAAAAAGTGGAGTCAACAACACATCTTTTGTTAAATTCAGATTGCCATGTGAAATATCATGGTGAATGAAAATCCACAAATTGGGTCTTGGAGAAACATGATGATCCTGACTGGGAGTCTTACCAGCTGAGTAGGGTAGGCAGAAATCCTCAAGATTAGGTTCAAAGTTGTCCCAGTTGTCTTGTTTTCTGATTAAAAAAATTAAGATTTTAAGCAGGTGTATGTGTCACTTATGAGACAGTGCTCCAGAAAAGTTTATTGAGTCAACATGACAAAGTTCACATGTAGGACAGAAGCAAAGGGTAGGCATTACCCATAAGAGCACAATTCCAGCTTCCAGATGGATGTATTGAAATTGCAGCTTTACAGAGTTCTGCATACTGTTTGTGCTGTGGCACTGTGGCATGTGGTGGGTGCTACTGCTCTTGTTAGCCTGTTTCTTGCAGTGCCAGGTGTTAGGATTGCTGCAGAAATTCCTTTGTTCTTCTTTGTTGGCTGCTGTGTTGTTGTGCACCAAGCTACTTGCTCCTGTGCTTCTGGCCTTGAACACCTTTCAAGCCTGCAGCTGGAAGAGCAGGGAAGGGCCAATTAGATATTAAAGAAACAGGGTCTGAGGGAGTGATGGCAAAGAACACTTCAGACACTGTTCACTTGTGGTAGTGCAGTTCACCATCTGTATTCAGGTTAGGATGAATGTGCATAGCCTGAGAGCACTCTATAAATACCGTAAACTTGAGGGAAAAGTCTGTTGAAACACTGGTTAATAAATTCAGAATGAAATATCAAAAGTTATGTTATCTTTCTGAATGCATGTAAAATTGGATTCTTCCTTTCCCTGTCAAAGCTGTTTCCTCTTAGCAAGGAAATTTGATTATTCGTATGGGACAGGAACTTAAACCCAGTGTCCTTTAATTCCAGGTAAGTGCCCTAAGCACCAGGCTAGGAGTTGGCCTCTCTCCATTGTTCAGTTAATACTCAAGTATTACTGCAAAATGGAGGAAGTTCACATGAAGATAAGCCAGGAAAGGAGAAGAGCTAGGAACCTGTCTCACATATCCAAGAACATACTGCTGAGGGCTCTCGTCTCAGCTACAAAAGCGTAGATTTAACTCTCTGGTGAGGTTTGGAAAGATCCTTCCTCTCCCACGTAGCTTACTGGCCTCATGTCTTTCTCTCTCCGTTTATGTGTATGGAGGCACAGTCCCTCAGAGAAAGCCTTTGTAACAGTCAAGGAGGTTTGTGCTCTGACAGAGAAGCTAAAAGGGCTTCCCTTGCATCTGATACTGTGTCACAGTGGGATAACAGCAAGACAATTTTCCTGGAATTCACACTCAGCAGCAGCAGGTTGTAGCAGGTGGTTTTGCATCTGGACTTTTGAAAGAGACTCAAAACACCTGTATGTCCAAGCAGCTGCTGAGTGGTAGTTTTAAGAATGTCAGAACATCCTGAATACTTGCTGAAAGCAGCCTTTTTTAATACTTGAACCAACCTGTGGTGTTTAATCCTAAATCCTGGCAGAATAAACCCCTTGCTGGAACCCATCCATCACCTATCCCATCTGTTTCATCTGTTGTGCAGTTAGATGACTACGGTTTAGGTGTTCCAGAAAGCGTTGGTTTAGGCATATAGTCCATAACTTCCTCACTGCTGATCTTTCTCTGCGCCAGTATTTGGTTGCCATGTGTTTTAATGATCTGATTTTGGAATACCTCCAAAGAGGAAAACGTTTGCTTGAAACGCCTCCAATCTGTCTGCCCTGAAGAGCTATCTTCACCAGAATATCTTGCATGTGGACACTCAGTCAAAGTCCAGTGTCCCACAGGAAATTGCTCATTCAGGGTGCATGGGGCAAATAACTGGGGAGAAAAGTGAGAGAGAGCTGAGACAGCAGATATTCTGTGTATTAAAGCCACTGTGAACTGCAGCTCCTAACCTCAGTCATTCACACATAAAGCAGCATTTTGTGGTGAGAAGGCAGATAACTGATCAGGATACCACTAATGATTGTACTTCTGTTAATGAGTCTGCTAATGCCTACCCAGTAATATTTTTTTCAGAAACCTTTTCTACTTAAGAGTGCAGTGTGGGAAAATCTGAAATATCCCAGGGTAGGAAGAAAAATATTATCTTTTTGTCTATTCAGAATTAAGCGGACCTGCCTCAGGTCATACAAAGTAGTTTGAATATAGAGTTTAAACTTGCACAGAAAGAAGAAACTTTGTTTTGCTGTAGAAGGAGGGGAGAAGGAACAAGTCAAAAATGGCAGATGTAGCAAGAGGGTTAAGTTTAAAAGGATCTGCAAAGACCTTTACATCCTTGTGATGTACATCTTTACAACCTTAACATCTATGTGATTTAAAGTAAGCCAGGGTTGCAGGAGTTCTTAGACTGTAGAGAAGACCTGCGAAACACCACCTATTAACTTATGCTGAAAATAAACTGTCTCTCACTATGTTTCTAGGACCACATAGCACAAAGAATGAGAGTCTGCAGATGCACCTGTTCCTATTATCTATAAATCAATTTTTCATTCACTTTTTACTTCTGTAAGCTGCCCTGCATATCTGTGTATATACATACTCATCTTTTTTTTTTTTTTTTTTTTTTTTTTTTTTTTTTTTTTTTTTTTTTTTTTTTTAAGAAAATTGTTTATTTTGTGTGTCTGTTGTGTTAGGATCCAATCACACATCGTTTCAAATTATCATGTTGTACTACTGACCTTTCCTTCATCTTCCAATGGAAAACCCCATTGGAGGCATAACTTAAAAAGTCAGTAGCATACAGCCACTAAGGGGAACCGTGTATAACAGCACTGTGTGTTCATGTTTCATTCTCCTGTTTCAAGCTTTAGCATTACTACCCTCAAAAATCATAAATAAAAAGATAAGCCTTGCCTGAGCTGACACAGATACCCGTATCCCCAGATGGAGGCAGCACTGGCTTGCACTGTGGCTCTCTAAACCACTGCCTCCCAGCAAGCATATGAGCTGCAAGACTTGTTTTCTCAGAGCTCTGCCACTGACATACCTGCTGCTGCAAAAAGAAAGCATGTCAAATACAGCACTAGCTTTGTTGAGTGGACGGTTATCACATGCCATCAGCCATCTCTGCCTTGCTTAAGTGCTTCCTAGTCCACAGTCCACGCCTGCCTTGCACCTATTGAGACTGTCACTGAGGTGTCATCCCTTAAAGCTTTGTGACCAAAGGGAGCAGTGAATTCTCAGGCTCAGAGATGACCCCTCTAGGCCTGTGTCCTCCCCCAGCTGAGCCCAGGGCTCAGTCCCTGCAGAGTACAGTACCAAAGGCACAGCAGGTGAGGTGATCCTCGAGGGATCTTGAGCAAGCCCTGCCTTTCCCTAAAGCTTTGTGGTTACACTGCTTAACCTTAGAGTACTTTCCTCTGGCATGTGTAATGGATGCTTGGGGTAGCTGTGGTGGAGGTGATGCTGCTTCTGTCATGTCAGAGAGAATTCCAGAAGCAGGGCTTCATTTTTTCTTCACACATAAAACTCCAGGAGGGTGTGGAGGACGAGTTCAGTTTCTTAAGAGCTGCTTGAGGCCAGATTTTAAGCACTACTTTTAGACAGTCAGGTTGGATACTACGATACCTAAAATGTAGGTGCTGCTCCCCAAAGACTGATGCTTGTTATCCAGCCTAGACACCTAATCTCCCTGTTTACAGCTGGGCACTTCTGCAGACTGAAGAGCTGTTTTGAGGTGGATGGTTGGAAATGTGGTTTCCAGGGAATGAGGCAGGATGCCTCAGTTGCTCCTGCTGCTCTGGGATTTAAGTGCCTTACAGAGGCATATACTAGATGGTTCCACACGTGCAAGATGTATTGCACTTCTCCCACACTGCCAGGGGGAGAAAGCAAGCTGTTCTGCACCTCCCACTGCCACCTGCCTCCAGGAGCTGTGACAGAAACCATGAAATAGATTGCAAAAGAGCAGCACAAGTGAAATGCTTGCCTCAGATGCTAAGGGCTGACACTGGGAAAGGGTGATGTGAGGCCTCTGTACAGCTCCCAGTGCTGCCCCAATGTGTAGCTGTGGCCGCAGCCTTCCTGCACTCATGACTCTACATACTGTTTTAATTAATTTGTTTTATACAGGTGATAGTTGTTCAGAAGGTCTTCCAATCATGTCTAAAAGCATATATCAGGGGGCCAAGAAATGCATTTATAACAAACAAAATAGCCCCAGCTCACAATCGTTGGCAGCTCTGCCCCCACCAGGCTCAGGCAGGCAGCTGGCTTGACTTCCTCTGCTCTATCCTTCTCCGTGATTAAGAACCAGTGCAGACACGAGGGAAAGGAGGCAAGCACAGGGGCAGCAGCCACAGGGCTGTGCTGTGACCTATGCAGTCCCACTTATCCAGCTCAGCTCCATGGCACACTGGTTGGTCTGGAATGGAGCAGCAACCTGTTAAGGAGCACAGACAATTAGGAGCCCAAACACTGAAGTATTTTTCAGGGAGGCTTACTAGGGCTTTCAGGCCCCCTGGTGTAACTATACCTCAGCTTACCTGGCCTCTCCTTTTCTTTCTTTGGCCTTTTGGATGACATCAGTGAGTCCCTCCGTGCAACTCTACTATACTTTCTATTGAATGTTTTCCACCTGGCTTCAGGGCTGTTCATTCAAGTCTGTAGCTTTTTGTCTCTACTGTTGTGTCAGGGGAGAACTCCAGGACCCACTTTGTAAATCACTCCTTTGTTGATCTGTGAATGTAAAATGAGCTCACCTGTTATGCCAAACTTCACAGTACCAAGAAATACTGGAGTTCCTGAGTTTTCTTCCAACTCTCTTCCAAGCTGGAAAACTCCTGGGACAGTTTTTATATTTCATGGTTGACTATAAATAGCTGTCACAGAGCTGCCATTTATATTCCCTTCAGGAAGCTCTGAAGAAAGTAGATTAAGGCATCAAACCTGTAGCAGTGCATGGTGGAAAGCTTTTGTGTGAATTTAAATACCTTCAGTTTCCATCTGTGCTGTGTACTAGGGTCAACCTTGCTGCTCTAGAGGCACTGTGTTTGTGGCTGAAGGCAAAAACAAGGCAAAAGCCTGTGCAACCCACAGAGGTGAACTGTAGGGATGTGGAGTGCTCTTCAATCCTTGAACCCTTGTTTCATAAAACCAAAGTTGTGGTGTCATTTACGTTAAGGTGTTTGGGTTTTTCATCATTATAGCAAACATTTATTCCGATAGAGCGTGAATAATAAGGTGTTTTTCTTGTCTTCAAATCAGCTGTCTAAGAGATAAACATTTGCTGGAAGACCTTGGATTTCCAGAGGAAGGGCTGAAAGGGGAGCATGGGACTACCTGCTGCAGGTGCAGCAGTTTTGCCCTACATGTTTGCAGCCCCAAGGCTTCACTGTTCTCCACGATGCCTCCCCACTCATTTCTTCCTGGGCTGGAAGGACTTGTCCTAGGTGAACGATTTTTTTGCATCATTTTCTAACTTATATCACTTTCTAATTTACAAATAATTCAGTAGAATTGAAGTGTCAGAGGAATAATTCTGGCACACCTTTCCCAAGCTACTGTAGTGAGACCAACATGAAAAAACATACAGGCACAGGCAGAGCTCATCTGTTGTTTTGACAAGTCTTCAGGTCATGTACGGTTTTGCTTTAGAATGTGAGTTTCATGTGTTTGGATGGGTTTTTGGCTTCTGCTGGAGGTGAGACTGAAACCTGATGAAGTGAGTTAACAACAACTCCACAGACATTGGCACCATGGCAGGAAACAAAGCAGCTTTTTATGCGCCGATCTGCATTATCCCTGCTCCCCTAAGTCTCTTGTCATCCTTTCTTCCCTACAGGTGAGCGACCATTCCCCTGCACGTGGCCCGACTGCCTTAAAAAGTTCTCCCGCTCTGATGAGCTCACACGGCACTACCGAACCCACACTGGTGAGAAACAGTTCCGGTGCCCCCTCTGTGAGAAGCGGTTCATGCGGAGCGACCACCTGACCAAGCACGCCCGCCGCCACACTGAATTCCACCCCAGCATGATCAAGCGATCCAAAAAGTCCAGCTCCAGCAGCTCCTTGTGAAGGCAGGGCTGGCCCTGGGGGAGGAGTAGGGAAGAGGCAGGCTGTGGCGAGGATGTAGGCCATGGTGCCAGAGCATGAGCATCCACTGCAGTGCCGGTCACCCTCACTGTCCAAAAGCACATGTAGCCGGCATTAAAAAAAAAAAGTACTCAGTATCCCTCCCCATCTTCCACCTTGTGGTTCTGCCCTGAGAACAACAGTCTGGAACAAGTGGAGTGTGGGGTAAAAGGAGGGAAGGGGTGGCCAGCAAGGAGGTAACCACCCCTTCCAATGTTATGCGTTGATACTGGTGTACATACATATGACTGGGCGGTCTGGCCTGTGCCACCACAGTAGCATGACCCCAAAGTCTTTGTGATTGCTGTGTCATGAACATGTTTTGTTGAACAGTGTAATGCTGCTTGTATTTAGAGTCTGTCGAATAAAAACACTTTCCGAGTCACATAAATAACTCAGATAAAAAGTCCATAGCACATTGTAGAAGTGGGTTTACTTCTGTGTATCTTCTGCGATCCTGCACTTAAAGAGACAATTAAGAGAAACATTACATATGTTAGCAATAGTATCTGATTGATATACTGAGATAAGGTGAATTTATACTCAATAAGGCCCATTAAAGTAAGTAGGTATTTTTAATTTTTCTTTGTGTTAACTATATTTTTGAATATCAGCTGGACTTTTCCAGTAAAAACATGTATGATTCAAGAAGATACTTAAAGGAAAGAAGTCCCCATAAAGAGCTCAGTAATTTTCTGACTGTGTGTGTATTTAGCTGTTATTCACTTACCTGGAAAAATACAACCCAGCCTAGATAATATGGTGGGCATGTGGGAGCTGAAGCATATGTCTCTCATATGATCTTATACTTGTCAGTAATACAGTACTGTACTAAAGAAATGCCACTAACAGTGCTTTATTCTGCTGTGGTTTGTTTGAGTGGGTGCACAAAGCAGCTACCATCTTTACAAACTGCTGCTTTTTAAAAGGCTTTTTCTCTTCCTACACTTGCCTTAAAGATTTATTCTCTTCATACCATGGCCTCACTCCCTTGGAGTCCTAGGGAGTAGTGTGTGTTTATGGAGAGAGTAGACCTTTTCTTAAGAGCACTCTACCAATGGAAACACCTAAAATTACTGTAAGGAGCACTTTGGAAGGGCTCCTTTATCTCTTGATTGCTCTTCCTCTGGAGTATGGGGGAATACCACAAGCTAATTTGAAATATAGAAGGTGTCTTGCAATACTTCTTTATGACATAAGCTTCTCTTAGTACTTTGTACCCATGATGCACAGCACATCAAATGCTGATAAAAGCAATGGTAACTTTTATTTTAAAGCTATTTTTTGATCTTTAAAAGGAGCAGAAAGATCACTGAATGAAAACTTTCAGATGTGGTCATTAGTGAATATTTCAGGGTTTTTTAATGTTAAAAGCATGACATTTAAGAGGTTATCAGTGATAAATGATTTTCCCCTCCCCAGTTGCATAAAGGGGGAGAATTCTGTTTACACATTATTTTTTTTCCAGAAATGTTCTTCTGTTTGGTTTTTACCCCTTCCTGCAGAAGAGGAAGGGAAGGTGCAGTCCTGCTACAGAGACATAGGGCCAAATTCATTTTATGAGTATTTACACTGAAACCCAAAGTGTTTCCACTGCAGATGAATTTAGGTCCTCTTGTAAAATTCTGTACATAAAAGATCTTGTCAGCACACCTGCAATTACAGTATCTTACTGTTTTAGCTGATAAAAAGCTTGCTTCTTAGAAACAAACATACAAAATTTACTTGGAGAGTAGAGTGTTTTCCTCTACAGTTGTATATGGCTTTCAGCATTAGAAATCAATTTGCATACTGTGTTTTTACCCGTGTAGTTCATGATAGATTTTGTCTATGTAAAGAGAACTTCTTTTAAAGCATTGGGGATATTGAACAGTCTGTGGAATAAAAAGGGATGTGTTTTCTTCAGTGAAAACATCAGGAAACCAAGCACACTTTCTACCTCCGTTTCAGGTTTTTGAAACATTTATGTTAGAAACCAAACTTTAATTTCTTGTATTCAGATTGAGTCATAGGGACATAGGTTCTTTGTAATAAAAACTGGTAGTGTTGGTGTTTCTACTGATCTAGAAACACAGAAAGTATTCTGCTTATCAGTACTGTTAATGCTGCCTTGTGGAATAGGGTCAGGCCCACAGATGAGCAGCAGATGAGATTCAAAGGTGCATCTCTGTTCATCTTTATTCTTTTCTCTGAAGATCAAGCTAGATTTCAAGTCTCCGTCCTGCAGTCTGGATTGTTGCCATTCTGTGGGACAAATGCAGCACTTGGAAAATTAAAGCCTTGATCCTGTGAAATACAAGAGATCCTCACATCTAGTCAACCACAACTAGAAGCCACAGCTGATAAGCAGCTCCTAAATCAGTATGTAAATGTTTTGGTGACTTAGCTACCAGGATTAACTGATATATGGAAGTAAATGGCCAGCTTTATGGTTTCCATGTTGTGTATTTGGGGTAGAGCACACACTTTAAGAAATGTTCCTGCAAAGTCTGAAATAGACAGGAGGTACTTTAGTCCGTGGGACAATGGGACATGCAAGGCATGTGTCACTACTGCCAATGAAGATCCTGTTTCTGAAAAAAACCCTTCCTAAATGGTAATGGTGTATTTCAGCATTGAACAGACAGGATTAATGTGATTCATTAATCACTGACAGAATGCATTGGGAATTACCAGGTTTGGGGATATCATTGTACTGTTTCTTTATTTGGTTTGGTTTTTTTTCTTTCAGTAAAAGCAAACAATGGCTTTAACACCTAAAACAAACTGCAGGTTAGATCTTGCATCTTGAAGTTGTTTTGAATAGTGTTGCAAGTGTTGGAAAAGGAAAATCAGGTTCTCTAATACTGTATGTACTTGTACTATTTTGGAAGTACTTAATAGCGCTGAAGTTAGGACAGCTCCTCATCTTGATTAAGAAAGTCCATTAGTATAGAGAAGTCATGGATTTAAAGATTATAGCTATATAACATTCTTCTTCTTGAACTTTTTTCATGACCAACATTACAGATCTGTTTTTAGCTTGCAGATGGACTTACGCCAGCATACACCAGACTGGACACATAGTTCAAAATGCTGTTCTACAAACCAGTGATCTGTAACACTGTAAAATACCAACTCCCAACAGTTTAATCAGTTTTATTTTTGTACAGTATTCGTATTCTTTATAAGTTATTTTGCTGTCCTGTTTTGTAAATCACATGAAATTGTAAAAAAAGGAAAAGAAAAAAAAAAGTAGGCATAGATGTTTTTGTACATATGTGTATATATATTGTCCAAATAAAGAAAAACTGAATAAAAACCCTGAAAATGACTGGAGTTATGCAGTAGTCATGTAAACTAGCCGGAATTACTAAAAAACCCAAATACTGCACATTATGAAATTCATGGATTGAGCAGTGTGTGAACCAGCTTCAAAGGTTTTAGTGTTTCTAGTCATCAGAGATTTTCTCTACTTTTCCAGGATGTTTTCCCAGGCACTCCTTCTACAAATACAGTAGGGAGACAGAGACACAACTTGTAATCAGGAAAAAGTGTCCCATCACCTGTATGCTCAAGCTCCCATTAAATCTGTCTCCCAGTGCTCCATGGCTTTTGAGTTCTGAGTGGGGCTCTCCCTCACACCGTACAGCTGCTCAGTGAACAAATGATGCTTCAGCCTGTGCAGCCAGACTGCTGCCTTGGGCTTTCCATGGCTTTGGAGGGTTCACTGGTGGATGGAGCATCTGCTTGGCCTCAGAAAGGCAAGGTATCCTGTGCCAGGGTGCCAAAAAACTACCTGACATGCACCGTCAATGGCATCACAGTTACTGAAAGCAACCACTTACAGAAACTAACTTATCCTGGTACATGGGCATGGGGATATGACTGCAAGATGATCCAAGGGAATGTGCAACCTTCCAGCAATGCAGACAGGGACAAATGGCTTGAATATTGCCATCTGCAGCTGGAACAAAACTTGTAAGCAGTTTCCAGATTTGACTTGATGCTGAGTTGGAGTTTTCCTATGTTGGATGGCTAAAGAACAGATTAAAAAAAACCCCTTAGCATAACATTTTCTTTTTTCAGCTTGTCATTGATTTTATGAGTAAGGGACACAGGACTGTGGCACTGGCCTCACTCCTTTGGAATCCCATCATAAAAGACTTTCCAAAAATTTACCAATCATCTTAAGGTTTTAGTGCTGTAAATTGAACAGCTACCAAAATCTGCCTAATGTAGAGAAGGCCTCAGAAGAATGTTTCCAGCCACTGAGATGTAGTACATTGTACACATGGGTCTTGCCAGGAGTGGTATAAATTTTGAGTATACGTCATGCAAAGACTTGGGTGCACCACAGAGGTGCTGGAAGTAGTGGCATGGTGAAGTGTGACCCTCAACACAGACCTGCTGATTCCGAGAGCACAAAAATTTCAACAAGGTTGTAAGGGTTTTCTGTACTTTTATTTTTCCTCTCTGCCAAGGAAAATGAAAGGAAACACGCCACAAAATGTCCTAAAAGTCTGGTTAGATGCCTGCAGGGTCGCTCACAAAGCCACATACAAAGAAGGTTGGCGTTCTGAATCTGCATGCTGGGTGACCCAGATAATTTTGATCTCCATAAGAGTCTATAGTAATGTTGTTCAGCACTCACTGTTCCAGGGCTAAAAGGTCTGTAAGGTTTCATTTATGCATCAGAGCTCTATAACAATCACTACTTTTTCAATGACTTTTGCTTTGGAAACAAAACCTCTTTCAGGTTGAGCTCCTCACACTGTGCTCAGCCACAGAAAAACTTCTTCAGCAGTAACTTAATGCAAATGCACAATTGTCAGAACTGTACTTGGTTGAGAACTCTTTATGGCAATCCCTTATAGCAGAGGAAGCTTTACCAATGGCAAGAATTTTTCAGCTACCATGCTTTCACTGCCATGCTCTCCTCAGCTGAGAAACTCTCTGACCCCTAAAACACCTCCTCAAACACTTCCACAGATATTGTTGAAATCTTCCCATTTCAAAAAGAGGTCTTGACTGCCATCAGTTCTAATCCTTAACAGACAGTAGTTTATTTCACACACAGTAGTTTTCTGGCTCAGATTACACACAGTATTTTTCTAGCTTATCCATGGCTATTGGGGTGAGCCAAAGTCCTTATTGCTTTCACCTTGTATTTTTGAAATTGCTACAACTGTTGCTGTATTTTTACTGGCTTGTGGCCTCAATTGATAATTGATAAATAGCCTATCACTTTACATATCAAACCCCACCAGCCTCTGTTTCATACTGTCTATTGCCTCTTAGGCCACATAATGCCTGTCTGTACAGTGAAAGATACAAAGGAAATGGAATGTGTAAACCACAGCACAGGGAGAATCACTGAGTACATAAGGGCAGTTCACAATTACAAGATCCAAAAATGCCCTCTTGGAATTCAGAATGCATGGAGAAAGAAACCAACGTGCACAGACAATATCAGAGCCCTTCCAACACTGTGCTAAAAAGGTCCACAGAAAAGTCTTAGACTTTCTCAATGGCTTTTTCTTTCTCTTCTGGCTAGTAGGCAGGGGCCACAAAGACAGCAGCAAAAGTTTCAGAAGACACAGATGTAAGGTATATTAGAGCTTTCCACATGATAGCAGTGTGGGCTCTTCTGCTGTTAATGACTGCTTTGGTGGCCTTGAACAATGTTTCCAAGCAGAAAGAACATTTTGAGGGTCTATGAAAAGCCATGCATAACTGCTCTGTCAAAAAATACAAACCACAGTTGTATTACTAGCCTGTACAATGCTAGTGACAAATCACTGCCTCTGCTTTCCTGCATTGCATGAAATAAGCCAGGCCTTATCTAGAAGCTAAACCACATTCAACTCTTACATCTAATAAGCCATGTTTCTTAGGGGTATTATTTTTAAGCAAACACTTCAAGGGGGACAGCCTTACTGCAAATTTATTCAAACTGAAATAAAGGATTCTCCCCTATATAAGCTACTGCAATGATTTTTTATGAATGATTTTCATTTTTAATGAAATCATTAGAATGATTTCTGACATACTAATGCTTAGGGAATTGAATGCACATTGGCAACTCTACGACTTTAAATATATTAGCACAAAGCCAATATATTTTATACAGCAAAGTGTACTTTAAATACTACAAAAACTCTGACCAGGAAAGTTCTTTGTGGACAGTAGAGTTCAGTTGAGGAGCAAACCTAAAGCAGAATCAAATTCCTCAGCTGCTAGGGCCCACAGAAAACTGTAAAATCGGTGGCTTTTCATCTGAACAGTCCTTTAAGCACCACTGCAGGACAAAATGAGGCTGGTGCTCGTGGTGGTATCTGAGAAGTCCTTTGCACTCCTTGTCCTGATAATTTGCTTTGGATTTACACTGTGTTTGTAATTCCTCAGGAAAAT
The DNA here is from genome assembly GCF_021018805.1 of Prinia subflava. Taxonomy (NCBI): domain Eukaryota; kingdom Metazoa; phylum Chordata; class Aves; order Passeriformes; family Cisticolidae; genus Prinia; species Prinia subflava. The sequence goes on along the minus strand of NC_086283.1, from coordinate 33,502,857 downwards.
GAACAACATAACCAACAAATTAAAAACCTGCAAAAAACCCAAACCACCAAACCAACCAACCAACAAAAAAACGCATAACCCAACCATCCAAAAAACCCTTCATTGTCCATGAAAAACCTATTATGTGACCCAAACTGAGGAAAACCACTATTAACAGACTGCAGTTAAGGTCGAGCTGTAATGTTCACAGTCTACAGCTTTGGTTATAAATTGGGAAGGGTGAATTGTACATCTTTCCCCTTTAAATTACGTGATCTGGATTCACTTTGAACCATCCATGTTACCTGTTACCTGTGCACTCTTCTGTTCTTTTCCATGGCTCCTTGACATCTTCTGCCACCATCTTCTGAGTTATCATTTCTTCCCTCTATCTTGCTTCCTGCAAAATCAGCTTTGTCCACTACTATGCATGGTTTCTTATCGCCAAAGAAGTGAAGTCTGTCATTCCTTTCCAGCTTGCCATGTTCCCATCACCATGCTTTCCAAAGAGATCAGTCTGTGAGCAGGTGACTTGCTCTTCTATGAATCCACAACAAGCCAACATATTTGCCAAGATCTTATTTAGCTCCGGATGCAAAAAAAGCAGGTATAATATCACATTTTGAGACCAACATACACTGTTGTTGTGGGTTAATCCTGGGCTGCAGCTCAGGGCCACATAGCCATCCTCCCCCCATGGCACAGGTCACAGAATCAGAATGGTAAAAGTGAGAAAACTTCTGGGCTGAGACAAAAACAGTTTAATTTGGAAAGCAATAGCTGTGTGCACAAGCAAGGCAAAACAAGCAAATCAACCACTATTTTCCATCAACAGGCAGGTGTTCAGCTATTCCTCCACAAAAGCAAGGCTCCACCATACATAGTTCAGACATAACCCCAAACACGCCTCCATTTTTCCCCTAGTTTTTACTGCTGATATCATACAGCATGGCATAGCCTTTTGGTCAGTTGTCCCACCTGTGTCCCCTCCCAGCTCCTTGCAAACTTCTTATGCTAGTGGGGCAGTGTTAGAAACACAAAAGGCATCAATGCAGTGCAAAGCACCGCCCAGCAGTAGCAAAAACATCCCTATGTAACCAACAGTATTCTGGTCACAAAACTGAAACATAACTCCATACAAACTTATGTGAAGAAAATTATCCCAGCCAAAACCAGTACAACTGTCAAAAAAACCCCCATTGGCCTAGTGGGGGTAACAGATCAACAGAAGAAACACTGGGAACTGGGGAATTAGCAGATTAGTGGAGAAAAGCTGGAGGAATGTGGTGGAAAGCATAAAGATGGGAACTGGTGTCAGAGGATTACACCACTTGGAAAGAGCTGAGCCACATGAGAGGCTAGTAGGTAGGCTGCTGTAGTGCCGCTTATCACCTCTGTTACTTCTGCCTCTACTGTGTTACTGATCCTTACTTTTCCATGCTTTCCCTGCTCACTTTCCACACTGCTAGAGTCAAGCCTGAAAAGCTTTCAGTGGCTAAAAATATCTTTCTGCACTTACCTCCCCTCTCCCTACTAGTTCAGCCCTGCAAATGGCTGAAGTTAGCATCAAAGTAAAATGAGGTTATAGCAATTACTAGATCAGCCCCTGCTACAAAAAACTGCCCTTCACCCAAGCTATTGGAATATGCAAAGGACACTGGATCAATGAGCCTCGTAGAAGCATGGCTTTTGGCAAGCCTAGTCTGAGTGCAATAGCATAGAAACAGTCATGCGATTTTCAGATGTTTAGGCAGGAGCAAGGGAAGGATTTTTCTTGGAGGAGAGGAGGATTAACTCCCTTCCACATATCCTCTCTCTCACAAGTTATAGTGTACTGAATCGTGGTTTTATTATTAATTAGCAAGGTATGGGGGAAAAAAACCACTTCCAGAACAGTAAGTTCCAGGAGAAGTAATTTTGGACACTGTGTTTTTTAGTGAGTCAGAAGTGAAGAAAGTAATTCTGGCTCAGTTATTTCCAGAGAAGCTAGAGTGCCAAGGTTCCCCCTCCCCTGCTTCCCATGATGTAGCTCTTGTTAGACACCTTCCATCAGACACCGTGCCCATCTGTCCTGGTTTAGGAATGGTACTATCCAATTCTTGCCCCCACAAGACTCTCCAAACCACACACCGTTCTCTTGCTCCATTTTCCCCTCCCCCTGCAGTGTGCTGGAGAGGAGAACTGGACGCACAAAAGACAAAGATCACGGGCTAAAAGAGGTAAGAATTATTCAGTGCAAACAGCAATGAGATATGACAGTGAACAGTAACAGCAACAATACTAGCAACAGAGGGTAAAGGAAAAGAAACCATTCACATGGAGAAACTCCCCAATAATAGACAATTTTCAAGAATACTTTTACAACCAAGATCTTTCAATACAGGGGCAGACAGATAGGCCTGTAGCCTTAATTATGTCAAAGATGCTCTGCTGACCAAATCAACTCTGGATTACAGAGTTTCCACACTTTTATATCTTCTGTTCAGAACTTGTGTTGGGACTCTAATCATCATAGGAATGCTCCAGGAACTCATTTCACAGTCAGACAATTCATTGCCCAACACTGGCCTGCAGTAACAAGAATGTGTGGTTCTCCACTGCACTGAAGGCTCATATATCTATTCAAAAGAACAATTACAATATTTATCCTTTAATACCTAAAACCTTCCAGATTTCAGCTCGTATTCTCTAGTGGGTTACTGTTGGAGTCCAGGATATTCCTCTGGCCGCCCTGGAGGATTTCAAGACTGTACAGGGGGGCCTGGGATCTGTACAGGGGGGCCTGGGATCTGTACAGGGGGGTCAGTTAGACCCACACAGATCCCAGGAGGACACTGACTCTGATTCCTGTCCATGGGAGTGAACACTCACATGCAGGAAGAATCACAAATCCTAAGAATTTAAAATAAGTAGTGGATGGTTTATTATAGAATATAAATATAGAAATTAGGATTCTTAGCATATGGGGCTGAAGAGACAAGATGGAGGAATTGGGGAGTGGCCCCTGTGCTCCTTGTTCTTGCTCTCGTCCCCCATCTTGTGCTGAGTTGGGTTTTAGAGATTGGCTTAGAGTAGAACTGACATGTTAGTATAGGTAGTAGGTATTGGTAAAATTTTGTAAATAAAAAATACGTCTCGGACAGTGGTTGGGTCAAGGTGTGGGTGTACATAAGGTGTGGGGCTCTCTGATCCACCCAGTCTGCTGCGTGTCCTGCACTGCTGGGGATGCCTTGCAGAGCTGAGAAAGAACTAAGATAAGGTACCCTGCCAGGGAGGCCTGGCAGAGCTGAAAAAGGACTGAGATAATGAAGAATAAACAACCTTGGAAATGTGCACCGGCGGACTCAGCTTGTCGTCTCTACCTCTGGTGTGTAACACTTAGGGCAAAGAGAAGACTGAAAACCTTATTACCTCTGGGAACAGCAACCCAGAGGAAACTCCCAGGGAACAGCAACCTTGGGAGAACCCTTATTACCTTGGGGAACAGCAACCCCAAGGAGAATCTCAAGGAAACAGCAACCTTGAGAGGTTATATTTCAAATACATGAATATCAAAGTCTGACATACCAGTTTCACTAGCAAAGTTCATTGCAAGGATGCTGTTAAGAAAAACACCCACTCAAAGCAGACATCAAATTGTTTAATTTTACTTATTTAATAGTTAACTGAATAATCAGGACTTTGTTTTAGGCGTCCAACATTCTGCTGTAACCTGCATTTCCAAATGCTTAACAGTTATGGCAAACACAGTCTATTAAAAATTTTTATGGTTTTCTGTTGAAAAGCAGTTGACTGTACAATCATTCCAGTGCAGCTGACCCCTTGTAAAATCCTCCTGCGTTTAACTTACATGTCAAATCTGCAGCTCTATTTTCTGTATCATCAAAACTGTATCAAGTTTTACTTAGAAAAATAAGCACACAAGAAGTTATATATTGCTTAGTTTTACTTCTGCAAGCTCACTAGGTCACTGTTTCAGGAAGACCTGGAATTCTGTTAGTCTCCTTGCTAAGAGACTTGCTAGAAGCACTACAAAATGAAATGTTACTATATTTATTTATTAATTTTGAGAGAAAGTATTTAGTCAACAATAATATATTAATAAAATCATATTATTTATATTAATTTCGAGTTTATTTCTGCAAAACAAACCATTTTTTTCTACAGATCACCTGAATTGTTTTTTTAAAATTGCAGTTCAATAGAGAAGTGGGATAATAGCCATATATATGGTGAAGTAAAATTATTTATCAAAAGCAAATTCCAATTTTTGGAAAAAAAATGCAACCTCTTAAAAGAGCCAGTCACAAACTAAGCCCAGGATAATATAGAAAAATTACCTGCATTTCTGATGCTGCATTAACTGACAGATTCGGAAAAAAAAATTTTTTAGTTAAACCTACTATTGAGAAAAGTAGGTTATTTGCAGAAAGTGACAACTATGAATGACTTGAAAAAGACAATCATGCATTTCAAATCTGTCAAACATTTGTGTAAGTTTTAAGAACCAAAGTTCTCAATTATCAGTTCTTTGAGGGTTTTCCTTTGACAATTACTGAATTCTTGAAAGCCAGATGTTTCAAGAAAGACATATAAAATATTTCTGCAGAACTATGTGTCTATAGCCATATACCACTATTCATTCATCCTTGTAAGCCGCCGATGCCGTCTCCTGAAGCGCTTCAAGTTCCATTTGTGTGTCTCCAGCATATAAGTTCCATTGTAGACAAGCAGCACAGTCACCTTCTCATGGTAAGTGAGATTAGGCAGGAGCTGGTGAAAAACACAGAAATTGAAGTCAAAATAGCTAGATGTTCCCTATTATGTAAAAAAGCTGACTAAGATCTGTGAAAAACTTAACATCGCAAAAATATCACTATACTAGGATTAAAGCCTGACAAATGAAGTGTATTTGTTCCTAGAAACCGCCTCAAAGGGACTCATTCTTCAGCAAATTTCCATGCATTGCTGTTCTTATTAGAAGAACATCTTTGTATCTAGTCTGTACCTTCTTGCTGCCATCGATCTCATTGCCTTCTTGCTGTATCCAGAGAATAACTCCACTCCTCTGTGGGCACAAAATAATGTTTTCCCTTTTTTTCCCAGGGCAGGACAGGACACAGTAATTGTACCCACGTAAATCTATGTCTCTTTTTAGCCTTGTGCTTCTTTGAGCTAAGCAATTTCCATTAGTGGAACTCAAAACAATCAAAATTACTTAGAAGTTGCACTGCTATCTTCTGGAGTAATTCCAGTCCCTGTGCTAAGGAAAGCTAGATACTTAAGGTAACCCAAACCTTGGCAAACACAAGCCCAGCACACAAAGATGTCATGCAAACTGTAGATTACAAGCAGTGGTCAGGATGACATTGAACAATTTACCTGCAACTGACGCTCAACTTGTAACTTCCCTCTCCCCAGTCATTTAGGCATTTATGCCTTATACCAGATGCTGTTGTTTTTCCCACTTAAATACCAAATTTTATGTTTGTCTGTACTGAAATGAATCCTGTTTTCAATAACAGTTACCTAACTGTTGGGGGTTAGATTTGTTGGGTTCTTTTTTTTCTCTTTCTTACTTACAGAATTTTTCCCCATAAGTTGCTAGGAGACTAAGTACTAGGGTGCTTGTGGGTCCTTGACCAAAACAAAGAAGTGGCCAACAGAGATAGCAGCACCGGGCTACACCTATTGTTTTTGGGTCTCTGGGAGTTTCTCTCAGAGAGGGGAGATAACACAAGTTTTGGAAAAGGTAAAGGACAGAGCTGGGGTCAGCTGCTCTCTCTTGCTCTCCGCACTGGGGAGGACAGTTGGGCTGCTGCTTACTGCGGGATGAGTTCATGGTCATCACTCCACATCGTCCTGGAAAATCAACGGTCATCTGCTCGTGTACCCAGGAATCCTGAGCTCACCTCCTCCTGCCTTGCTGGGCCGGCCCTGCCCCCACCGCTGCTGCTTCTTCGGAGCTTTGAGGTTCCCCTGCTACTCTGTAGCCCTGCACTGCCCAGCCTGGCTGGGACACCCCTGCCACTCCAGCTATCAGCGCAGAGCTCCTCATCTCATCCACCAGCCCGGGACTTTCTACCCTTCCAGCTTGGCCTCTTGAGTCCTGCACGGGTACCGAGATCAAACTACCTAGGGCTTTGTGAAAGAAAGCCCTCGAGGTTCCTGGTTCTGTTTATTATTAATGCTGTAGTTGTTGTTTGTTTGTTTTGTCATATATATCAGTAAAGAACTGTTATTCCTATCCCCATACCTCTGCCCGAAAGCCCCTTTAATTTTCTGAACTAGAATAATTTGGAAGGAAGGGATTTGAATTCTCCATCTCTAGAGAGGTCCTGCCCCTCCCCTAGCACACATCTGTCTTTCAAACCAAGACACTAACCTAAGATTATTTAGAATTCTAATTGTGCTTTACAGTGAAAGAAGGATTAGCTCTCAACATGGTGATTATATTTATGCTCAATAAACACAATCTGTGTCACCACAGATTTGTATTAAAAATACTAATTTTCAAACTCACTTCTACGAACATATTCAGTTCTATTCATTATGACAGCAAACCACAACTATTCAAAATATAATATTCCTAATCAACTACACCACATATTAATTTACACCCCTCCTCTCTGCAGCTTGCTTAAAAATACAACCGGGGAGGTGACAACATACTGAAAAAAAGGGTCACCATTCTTCCAGTATCCACTGGGTACACACATGGAACTTGGCCTAGTATGACAAATTGTCACACTTTCTAGTAGGTGATTACATACTTGCTTTCTAGTAAGTGGTGACATATAGCATAGGCTCAGGCACTGCGGGTAAGCTATGAACAGCAGTCTGGCCTTCTCAGCATGCCCTTTGCAGCCTTTTAATCATCCTCTAATGCAGCCCACACAAACACTCTCCATCAATTAAACCTTTACACGATGTGCTCTCTCACTAAATTTTCTTGTGACAGGCCATTACAACTTGCTATGTCACCTGCTTGTGGGGAGAAGTGGGAAGGAGGCATGAAGAGTATCTTCAGCCATCTCTTCATAACAGTTTCTTGTTGCTGAATAGTGCTGCAACATAGTCCTCCAGTTTCCTCTTACCATGATGTTGACTTTTTTCTTTTTTAAAGTTCTGAGATTTTTTTAAATTCTGGGTTTTTTTTTTAATTTTTATTTTTATTTTTATTTTTATTTTTATTTTTATTTTTATCTTTCTGGTTAGCTCTGCATACTCAGTTTTTTCCTGTCTCTATTCTTAGTAATTTGACAACAGACTCAACTTCTACAGACTCTGGACCTCTGAGAGCAATTTTCTACAACTCCTTAAATTTGGGGAGCATTAGAGTTAGTTGAGCTATCTATCAACATCCAAATCATTCCATTCTTTCTCTAAGTAGGAGAGTGCACAGAAAAGCTGATTCAGTAAGGAGAGGAATTGCAAGAAGACAAAAGGGAACAGATAACACAGAACTTTACGAGAAGGGAATACAGGTGACCGCATTCCTGATAAGTAACAGCTGTGTTAATGACCCAATTCAGGCTTGCCCCTGATGAGTCACAGCTATATCCAATAAGGATACGTGTGATAAAAGGGAGTGGATTAGCTGATGAATGGCTCATGGAGGGTGATGAATGTGATGACCATGAAGAAAAAGGATCCTGAGGGGAGAAAACTGCTGCTGTGAGATCAGTCTGGGTCTGCAGTTAAAACCTGTTGTTGGAACCTGCAGTCACAGTCTAGCTAGGTAAAAGCCTGCTTTCTGAGTCTGCAAACCAATACCTGCAGTCAGTTTAGCAGGAAATAACCAGTAGTCAGGGGCTCCAAGGGAAACCTACGGTAGGAGCTTGCTGCAGCCAGAGTCAGTGAATGGTTGGAATCAGGATGGCTGAGCTGTAAAGAGGAATAAACCAGAACCCTTTTCATGCTGTTATAAACAAGAAGTCTGTGTCTCGGCTCATTCCCACCCTCTAACGAGAGGGCTGCTGCAACACAGAACAGCAAAGAAGTAATGTGGTTAGGAAATGACCAAACTGCATGGAGGTAAACATACCGCAGATTAGAAGAAACAAGCATTACCTTCCATCTCCTTCCAGTAAAATAAATGCTATGAGGTGGCTTTACACAGACCCTTCAATTGCTATTTACTGAAAAAACAAGACATATCAGCCAGATTTTCTAAACTACAGTATATAATGGGATACAGAAGTGATACCTTAATAAAAACCAGTACACTACTGACTGCTTGTCTCCCTGTACTAGTAATCTTTACTGTTTCAATTTGTCTTGGATCAAGCTGAACGTAACATTAGTCTCTGTTAACAGTGCAGGTGAACAGCCACCCTATTTATGCCTTTCAGGCCTTGGCACTGCATCGCTACATGACTAGTAATCCAACTACCTTTTTTTAAATTTTGACCAAAAAGTACAATTAAACCGATCACTCTCACAGATCTCAACTTTTCCGAGCCTCTAAGTCTCAGATTAATATAGGAAAACTATTCAAGTAATCATGTGGGACACTTGTAGTTCTTCTCATGTCAGCAGCACTAGCTTGCTCCTCCTCCAGTATCATCATCTGACTTGTCTGGAAGTTGGTCTCTGCCACAGTCTAAATTCTGTGTTAGCTAGAGGCATATCTTTTACAACCTTTTCCATGGTAACCTTGTCCACTGGTGGTTAACACATGATCCTTCCAGTAAGGCCACAACTCCAGAGTGGGTTTCTGAGGAGGTGAGCCTTGGTCTAAGTCTGCCTGACTGTCCTTGAAATGGACAAATCCTCTTTTTAATCCCAAAGTTTTTAGGTAAAACAGAGGTAAGTTATAGAATGTTTATCAGTGTATTATCACAAAATCCAATTCTCCCACACTTTGAACTTCCTATTTCATTTTCTGCCACACACCTTTGGTGTAATGAAGAAGTACTGAGATGTCCTTTTTTTACAAGCAGTTTCCACAACCATTTCAAAAACTCTTCTCTCATTCATTGGATCCATTCCCTGAAAACAAACAAAAAAAGTCTGTTCTCACCACTATGTCATAAGCATCTGTATATAGAAAGAGCAATACCACACTATTGATTCTCACCTGATTTATTTCATCAACAACCCTGAAAGGACATCTGTTGAGTTCTTGCAGAGCCATCAGGTATAACATAGTGGAAACAGTTTTCTCACCTCCACTGTGATGATACGGAGACAACTCATGAAGCTCAGTGCTACTGTGGAATTTGACTCTAATGCGAATTCCATACTTCTCATACTCCTCCTGCGAAAGCCAGTACCTTTAAAACTCATTTTCTTTGTATTAAAGCTTATTTTATGATGACATGTAAACTAAAGGACACTTACACAAATGTACATGGGTCTATCAACCACGCAAGTTCAACTTAAAATCAATATATTAATTCTGCTTCATTTATATATATTAACTGTTTCATCTGTTTTCCTTAACTCCTGTCTACTTTTGCTTGTGAACTTGCAATACCATTCCCTTTCCATCACTATGATTTGTTAATTGCTGGTAAGAAATACTTCATATGTAGTAAGAACATCATCAAGAAAATAAAAATCTTGCCCAGAAAAAGAAGTAAGCAATGACCCTATAAATTGCATTCATCAGAAAAAAAAGCCTTAGGTTACTACCAATTTGAACAGTGGAGTAATGGTGTGTGTGTAGGTTGAGTACAATCTGAACCTCTTCAAGTGCAAGCAGCACAAAATCCATCAGGACAGCCATTTCCTTTTCATACTTCAACAGGAAAACCATACACCAAGATTTCAACCCTGGCTTTTCTTTAACAGGAAAGTGAAACTTGTCAGCAGCCTCAGCCAATGATGCAAGGTATCAGGATAACAGATATGGTTCAAAAGAAGGACCATGCAATGAAATGCATCCATGCATAAGATGAAAAAGAAATCTTCAGAGTACCCTCTATTATTCCTGAAGCTGTGGTCAGTGGCCACTGAGTTCACTTGGTTGGACAGAGCACGATGCTAACAACACCAGAGTTGTGGGTTCAATTCCTGTATGGGCCATTTACTCAATAGCTGGACTTGACGATCCTTTGTGAGTTCTTCCAACTTATCTGTGATTCTGTGAGTTGTTCTGATCACAACTTCATGTATAAATAAAACCCAGAATCTAAGGTGTCTAGACCCACTGTAATTGCAGATGCATTGGCAAAGACTGAAACTAGATGGGAAAAAATGAACAAACACACAGGCTAGCAAAACCAAATAAAAGAGATTCACATGAAACACAGCCATGATGGCATCAGTCAGACCTTGACTACTGCCACACTATTTTGAATGCCAGTTTGTATAACTGACAGATGTTCCATAACCTGATAAAAATCATGCTTAAAACTCTTTGTGGTGAATCAAGGAATACAAGGGTTATCTTGGCTAGCAGTACAAATTCTGGCTACTAAGTGTTACCAAGGAAAGTCAGACTGTCATAGAGGCTTCTGCTAGGATGTTAAGAAAGAACTCAGTGAAGTGTTTCACACTGTATCACAGAATCACTTAGGCTGGAAAAGGCCTCTGAGGTCAAAGCCCAGCCTATGACCAAACACCAACCTGGCAAACAGACCATGGCACTCAGTGCTCTGTCCAGTCAACGCTTAAGCACCTCCAGGGATGGTGACTCCACCACCAACCTCCTCCATCCATTCCATGTTTAATCACCCTTTCTGTAAAGAAGTTCCTCCTAATATCCAATTCCTCCTATTATCCAATGGTGACAGCAGGTAGTGTCACCAAGGACATCCACAGATCTCAAGATTCCTATAAGGCAGACTAACAGAGGGTTGAACTTCAGTGTCACAGAAATACTTCTAATAAAAAGTAATTCTATCTCAAGAGTCTCTCTCTTTGTAGCTACAGGTGAGACAAAAGATTCTCCTGAAGAGAATGGTAAGGAGTACAAACTTGAGAACAGATTATCCACCCTTCTTGATAGTAGCCTTGAGGAAAGATGTTTTACTCACTGGCACAGTACTGCTAGCTAATCTCTTAAAACTGTTTGTGACATCTTTGCTAGAGAAAAGCAAGACCTTCCAATGAAGAGATTCAGAAAGGCATTCCGCATGCCTTTTGCTTTCAAACTGCTTTACTGTTCCTTCTGTGTTGTTGCTCCCAACATACTTTTATCTAAAAGACAGTTTTTGTGTAATATAGATTGGTCAAGGTAATTATCAAAAGACCTGAAAAGTCTGTGTATTAATGTTCTACTGTTTCATATTACTAGTCTCCAGATAAATATTTTTATGCAGTTCATATAAAGAACCTTACCAGTCACTCTTCTGCCCTGAGTAATAACTGTCACTGCTATTTTAAGAAAAGCTGCTTGAGTAATTTACAACAGCAAAAAAAGAAAAGAATTATTGTGGTAACTTTCACTATTGTGTAGTCTATGTGTTAATATATGAAAGTCTTAACATCATCATTTCAGTGATCAACTTAAAACAAAATACCAAATTTCCCTCTTCTGTTCAATGCAGTGAATATTTTTCTCCAAGTTCTAATGATACTTAAACTCGTCACCAGAGGTAAACCCTACCTATAAAGGTTACTGAGAAGATAACAGCATTGGCTAAATGATGGCAGCCTTCAGAACAGACAAAATACCCCCAGACTCCAGCAGAAACTACACATAGAACCAAATCAAATCAACACCTAATAAAAAAGATTTAGATGATAATACAGGACAAAAATTAGCTGAAAATGCAGCATTAAATCACAAGCGTCATAAATCTGAGTAACAACTAAGTAAATACAATGTTTCTAACCAAGCTCTGTAAGTTGCAGGCAAAAGTCAGGAGGTGAAGTCCTAGTGGTCTGGATAAAGACTCACTTGCCTTCAATCAAACTGATACGTCAGCTCTAATAAACTAAAAGTGTTAAGTAAAAGTTCAGTTTTTTTAAAAAAATCTCCACAAGACAACTTGTTATTTTTCTCTTGCAATATATGACCAAAACATTATGCAAGAAAAGATGAATGTTATACAAAAAATCAATCATACCTCATTTTCCGTATGAAGATCAACTTCACCAACACACTGCATAGAACTAAAGAACTTACTGAACTTTCCATTAATTTGTTCAATCATTACTTTCAAGAGGTTTAGCCACTTTTCTTTGACCTAAAAGTAGACATATCCACGTAAAATCAATTTAAGAACCGAATTTTCCCTTGGAGATAGCATTTACATTGACAAAACATCATTAAATAATAACATTTCAGTTTACACTCAAAACATTCTGAAATGTTAGCTTTTATTTCTGTACATACATTCCTACAATGATGTAGAATTATAATAATGATACAGAAGTGATAACTTGAGCTATTACCTGTGAAATGTTTTGCTTATAGTTATTCAACTCATTTTTCTTTTCCTCTAGATATTCCGTCAACTGCTGTATTTCCTGTGTTTGCTTATTGTATTCTTCAACAACCTACCAGAATAAAAAACAAGCAGTCAGCAAAATATTTGCTAATTCTAACCCTGACTATAAAAATACCACACCGCACTGATACTGTTCAAACACAATTACAGACTACTGCACTGCACACTAAACAAGAGAGATTTTTAGGTTTAAAGCAAAGAAACTGTAAAGCTTTGTTTCTCTCAGATTATAGCAAAATTTTTTAAAGGCATCTCTTTTAAATAAATCTGAGTAGATGCAGAATCTAGCCTTTACCGCACATTATTCCTACTGTCTAGCTTATTATACCAAGAGATCTAACACAGAGTGGGAAACAAGTACTATGTGGATAGACGGGGAGGGAAAGCAGAGAACATACCGAAGCACTGAGGCCTGTGAAACAGGAGGCCCTAGTTTTCTCTTCATTCAGAAAAGCATCAATTTCCTCCAATGTGTTTGGAAGAGTCTGAAAAGCCTACAAGGCAAAGGATTGCACATGTTACAAAGCATTACTAATGAAAGACTCCAGTTTTCTTAAAAAAAAAAAAACAAATGGAACAACCATAAACTATTTTGTTACTTTTAATCAGGGTGTCACATACTCAGAATTTAACATAGCAAGATTCCCTCACTAACTACTCTGGACAGAGGAGGAAGGTTGGAAGTTCTGTTACATAATTACCATACATAATTAGCTGCTCCTTAGTTGCCTAACTTGTGCAGGCACAGATACTCAGATTGGGTATAACAGATGGACTATACTAGATAAGCCATGCAAATGAGTACTTCTAAGAGCCTGGGTCCATACCTCAGTTCTTTTGTGTTGCTGCCATTAGAGCAGGAAGATACAAAAATATGGCCTCTATTTATTTCTGTGAACACGAGACTGTGGATTTCAATTGAACCTACAGATCTAATTTTCTCTCCCCTGTGCACAAAACAAAATGGTAGTCAAAGGGTATCTCAGCACTATTTTAAAGGTGGTTTAAAAGACTAATGAGAGTAACAGAAGTACACATGATGCTTTACTGGGAGCCTTCTAATAAAAAATATACAATACTCTTTGCAGGAGAAGTTAGAAATTCAAGAGATATATGACAACTTATTTTTGTACATACAACTTGAAATTCTTCTGGAAAATCTTGATCTGGACCCAATCTGCAGACGTGTCGAGCCTGTTTCAACAATTCAATACACTTCTCATAAAGAAGTTGCTTCCTATTATCCAGTTCATGAAAACGTTGCTGTTAAAAATATTAAAAGATAGTTTTTAAAAATCACATTTTTTTTTTAAACATTATTGTGAATTTTCAGAGGCAACACTAGCACACTAGCAACATACTAATCTGAAGCAGGAAAAGGAGGTGAAACCAGACTATTAAAACACCAAAAGAATTTGCTTCAACTAACTGAACTCATTACACCTCTCTGCTCATCAACACATGCCAAGGTAAACTGATCAAAAGCAAGTTCTTTGGAAATAGCTAAATTTATTTTCTCTCAGCTTAACAAGTGTGCATGTAGACTCAAGAGTTATCTTCCCAAATTTTACTGCTGTGTACTTCAGCTAAATACAGGAGCCCTCCAGTGGTGAAAAAAATTCAGTTTTCATTAGGAAATCATACAGTTAGAGAAATGCTTGTTCCACAGTTCTACAATACAGGACACAGACATTGGTAGTCTCATTACTTTCTGGAACTGTAACCAATCTTTATTTACTAAATACAACAGAAGTGGTAGTAATGGGTATGATCATTAGTGATCATTTCACGCACAAAAGAGTTAGGGCTGCTGTTCTCAGCACGTATCAACTCAAAAAAATCTGTTCTTTCATCCCTCTCCGCCAAGCACTATGAAACAGATCTTCGCATTACAGATAAGCATTACACAATCTCCGCAAACACACTGTACAAACATTTTTCTATAGTGCGTTGGTGTTTTCAGAAAGGTTGAAATATTTTTAGAAGAGGCCTTTTTTAGACCACCCTTTCTACTTCATGAAGTCTATTGCAGAGGAGGGAAATCTCACATGGGTTGCAAGGACTGGCACTAGAACCATACAGATAGAAAAGGAAAGGGAGGATGTCCCTCCTTTTCTTTACAGCCAAGATCTCAAGCTATACTGAATTAGCATAAATAAAACTGTACAGCACAATGGTTATGTTCCACTGGATATGCCCTGTAACAGTATTTTGGGTCCCATAAATTTAAAAGTCAATTGGCTTCATCTGAAATATTTTGACATGATAATTAAGGCAAAAGATCCTGTGAGAGGCACTCATACTTTTTTAACATAAGAAGCATAAATTTTATGTGTTTGATCATTTCCAGAGTCCAAATCACTTCTGAATCATCTGAAGTGGGGAATCTCATTTCTCAACTGTGTATAAAGCTCCCACTTGAAGGGAGCTCTGCAGAGCTGCATGAAACAAGGTTTGAAGTTGATCTGTAGGTACTTAAAATCTGAAACAGATTCAATATTGAACATGCCTGATCCAAGCTAAGGTAAGTAAAATTCTTCAGTGAAGAGGAAAATACATATTTGGCAGGAGAAACTTCAGTATGCAACAGAAAAACTAGAAAGCAATAGATATTTGATGTTACTACAAAGCATGTACTAGAATAAACGCACTGACAGTTGAACAAGCTAATTTTCAATATTCACTCAACTCTGCTAGTTTACTGTAGATGCCAACATACAAAATAAAATTTAGACAAATATAAATAAAAATACTCCAGTTTTGATTCCTTATTTCTTTTATATATTAAAAAGTATGTGGCAATGTTAACGTTCTTGTTGGTTTCCTGAGGGGGCCTCAATGGGACTCCACTTGACTCATACACACATTCTGCTAGGAAGAAGACAATTTTTAAGAATTATCAGGATGTTAAAAATCAAAAATCCTGTCTACTGATCTGACCAGACATCTAACTATGTACCAGCCCAAGCTACTCCCTAAACAATGACTATGTGTGCAGACAACTAGAAATATTAAATTAATTTCCCAGTGCCAATATGCATTACCGACATGAGGTTCATGGCTTTGTAATCATTCTTACACCTTACTGAGCTCCAGCAATTAAATGATTTTCACTGAACTTTGATAAACTGAGTAAATGATGCATCATGTGTAAGAACTTATGCAACAGTGGTTTTCTAAGTAACATGCTGGACTTGTATCTATGTTCAAGTTACTTTCCGCTCCTCTTAAAAAGTTCTCCTCTGTCTAATTTTCTTGCAAGTGATGGTAACTACAACTCCAGTGGTTTTCTAACTACATGCTAAGACCATTCTTTTTGGAAGCACCCATCCATGCAAAATAACTATCTCCTACCTTTCAAGCTGCCTTTTAATTTTTACTTTTATCTTTATGATCAAACTGAATTACTAGGTTATAGTTAGCTGAACTCTTGCAAGACAAAGAAAAATCCCCAACTTGCCACCCTCTGAGAATTTATTCCCCAGTGCATTGAAAGATTGTACTACTTCACAAACACAAAAATCTATATTGCTTTGCGGCAATCCACAAGCAATGATAGCATCATCTGCTCTTAGAAATGTATACTTGCTACGGAACTAACTCCTCAGACTTGGTACCTGAAGAGAGCATAGCTTCCTAATACAATCTACCAAGAGAAGGACCATTCAGTCTCCTTTCTGTCCTCAAGAAAAGCATTTAATAAGTATGAAAAAACGAGCTATGAAAGAAAGATAAAATAGCTCTATTATGCTGCTGCACCTTCTGGTTCATCTTAAGCTTGTATTTTCCATGTGGTTTGGAACTCTTTGTTTATAGACAGACTCAGAAGAAAGTAAACCTTTGAGAAACATCTGGCTTTTTTACACACTTTTTATTACAATAAAATGATCCAGGATAAGAGAACTGAGCGGCATATTTTCATAGCAGCTTAGCTGTCTTAACTGGATGGCAAAGCTACTATTCTGCTTTAAATGAAGAGGCTGAAGTCAAACTACAGAAATCAAGGCTAAATATTTAGCAGTACTTCTAAACCCACCCATTTCTAAACAGAGACACTGAAGCATCCTTTTCATAAAGGCTTCCCAGTGTGATGTTTTCATAGTAGATACCCCAGTATTCATAAATATTGTTACCTGTGCTGCTCTTAGCTGCGCAGTTCCTGCTTTGTACTCTGATTGTAGTCTATTCTTCTCAGCAGTCACTCTGGTCATCCGAAGAGCCAAAGCCACTTTGACCATGTTCAGTGGTATGATCCTCTACACACGGGAAAATAGAGCAGGGTTTTTTTCACCAGACTCAAAACTGATACAATCACTACTTTAGAAACCACCCATCCTTTTAGACATAATATACAATCTCACACTGCGTTCAGCTCATCAATACTGCTGTCAAATTCAATTAAAAGTGGTGACACAAATTCTTCAAGGTGTATAGTCCTCATGTACTTTTAAGTGTGTATCTATACATAATTTCTATGACTTCAATAAATACATATATGTAGATACATACACACACACACTTTCAATCCACAGTTTTACATTAACCCTCCCTCCTCCCATTCTCTTTCCCTTCACTATAAACCAACATGTGAAATATAAGAAAAGCTAAGGCCATCTCAATTGTTACTCAGAGAAAAGAATCCAACGGGTCAATTTTGGTGGACATCATATGTCACACATAGAGAGGGCAAAAGGTCAAAAAATAAACATGAAAGACATATGCATCTGGTAATGACAATGCAGTTGACTGACAAGATGTAGAGCAACTCTTATATCTGATGTCATAACTGGAACAGCACATGACAACTAAACAAGGCTGTGTTCGACAAGTTACATAACAGACTTTAGTGATAACTAGAACCTGGTTTCACAACATTAAAATGTTTGGGTTTTTTTCAAACTAGTCAGCCTCAGGAACAGTCCAAGGCTCCAAAACCATCAACAGATTGTTTACTGTCTAAAGGGTAGCTACTATTACGGGCCACTGAAAGCAACTGTTTACCATGTTTCTTATGATCACCATACAAACACAAATGAATCCTCTCCCTTAATGAAAGGGAAGATAAAGCTTTCAACTGTAGACCTAGGGAACCTACAAGGTAAAATTTTGAGAGTGCTAGCATCTGACCACAATGCTGAACCAAGGTCTGAGGGCTTCACTATTTCAACACAAAGTTTCTACACTATGAAGTTGGGCACAGGAAAAAGTTTATTTGTTTCAAATTCTCCTACGCAATTTAAAAATAATTATCAGAAATACAAACTAAAAAAAACTTAAAAGGAGATGAAAAATGGAAAAAGTCAAGATTACTCAACAATTAAGAAAGCCAGCTTAAAAACACTGACAGTAACAAATGTTGCATGCCTCCTACTTAAATTACAAGAATTGGACTTTTCATAGAAGTGGAACACACACCAAGTTAAAAATACATACCTTCATGAGATGCATCAATTCAGTAACAAGTTCTGCTTTCTGTTTATTTATTTCTTTGATCTGTACATTTGCCAGCTGAAATTCCTTCTCTAAGTCAACAACATCTTGTTCTAGCTGTCTTAAACTATACAAGGAATCAATATTTGATTAATCATGATAAAAAAGAAATTGTACTAAAAATACAAAAATTCTTAAACTTGATCATAAACCAACAGTTAGCAAGAACAGGAATTTGTAATCCTAAACATTCCAAACACATTGGAGGCATTCCCAGCCTATGCACTTTAAACCACAGAAATACAACAGACAAAAAAGTAACAGCTAAATAAATTCTGCTTTTGCCTATTAACAGCATCGTTCAGCAAGCATCGTCCTTTACTTCTGTAAATTTCAAATTAAAGAAAAAAAAATCGGTGTAAGGAATGATACTTTTCTTCTCCTGACAGTTCTTTGCAACACTACAACACAGGTGAGTTCAGGATGTTTACTTAATTCTTGTTACATATTCTAGCCAAAAAAATAATTGTATCCTTATCTTAGTGCAGAAAACCAGAATTTTGTCTTGTTTTAGACCTTCAGAATATGGAAGAGGAACCATGACATTTAGTGAGCTGCAAAGTATTTGGAGATCTTCCAAAATTGGTAAATAGGCCAAGAGGATGACACAGGAAACTACAAACTGGTCATTCTCACTTTGATCCCTGGGAAAATTGTAAAGCAAGTCCTTTGAGGAAGCAATTCCAGAGGCACAACAGAGAAGGTCATCATGAAGGCTCATCAAGCATTTACAAAGGACATGCCATACCTCTTGGACCCAACTGTAAAACTGTGAGGTGATAGCAGATCAAGTGGTTGCCACTTATGTCGATTTTAGCTTCGTGTTAGGGTACCTGATAAAAGCTCACAGGCATACATATAAAAGAGAGACAACAGCAGCTGGCAGAAGCCCAAACAATACCCTGAATCTTGACTATATCCAGGCCCACCACAGGAGCCATCAACCCATGAAAAGGCCTATCTCCACAAGCCCAGAGGAGCACAGGGCCATAGGATCAGATGGGAACACAAAGTCAGGACTCAGAGAAAGGGACACCCTGTCCCAAAAAACCTCAGCACCACTGTCCACGTGTGAAACCCAACAGCATAGTCAATACCACAGCACCTTTGAACTGAGGGGGGTTGCTTTTTTGCACTACAATTAAATCACAGAATCAATTAGGTTGGAAAAGACTTCAAGGTCATTGAGTCCAACCACTAACCTAACACTGCCAGATCCCTCACTAAACTATGCCCCTAAGAGCCACATCTACGTGTCATGTTACAAACCAAAAAAAGTAACTGAAATTAAACAAAAAGCCTCTCTTCCAGGCAATGATAAAGCTCTCATGTAATTTCAGGCTCTGAAATGCAAAAGTAATATCTCAAAATACTATTGTCAAGTCCACAGGTGTACCACACTGGGCTTCAAGGACATAAGTGAACAGACGCTTATCTGTGAATCCATCTGGAAGACTGAACACCAGTCCCCTACCCTAATTTAAGGGGTGGCATAACCTTTGGGGACAGCTCTCCTGGCAAAGGGAGAGTCACACCACTTTTCCGCTTTCCTTCCTCTATAACAAACCAGTTATTTTCCGCTGACTGCCATTTACCTGTAAACCCTGTGGTTTTGTGGCTCTTTCACATTTTAGTGGGCTCTTCTGTCTGCATTAGCAGCAGTGTGAATGCACCAAACATGCCGCAGTATATCTGTGGGATACTTTGTGTGACCCAAATTTCTCAGTGTGGCTGAGCAGTCTCACTCCTAGGCAAGGCCTATGAATGTTCACCAGGGTTACCAATTGCTCACCTTAGCTCATGAACATAAGGATATCTTTTTGAAGCAGCAGAGTGTAAAAATTACATAGAAGAAACAAAACAGTGTTCCTACTTATGATACAGAAGATACCTAAATAAAAAGGTAATTATATAACATAACAAGTGGTCTTGTTTCTGACAATTTTGCTATCTCAGTGGAGACTGCCCTGAATCTCTGCTCCTAGAGGCCAAGACCTCCAGCTTCATTAGTCATCCATTCAGCAGTAAAAGAAACCTCAGTCTGTAGTGGGTAACATCGGTGTTCCCAAATTAACAAAGTTCCTCAACCTCTGCAGTCAAAAGCTACCATTACTAAGACTTCTCCCAAGCTGTTCAGCCCCCAGCCCAGTCCTTTGCACCTCCTGTGGAACAGCGAAGTGACGAACATTGTATTATAGAATAGACATTATGGGATGCAGCAGAAAAGCATAGGACTCTTGCTATTGCATATTCAAGGGTGCAAACAAATGTGAGTAAAGGGAGGAACTAGGTAACTTGGAGAATAACATGTATAGGAAAACACCTCTGTTATGAGGAATATGAGGATAAGAGGGACACCTAGATGTAAATAGTGGGCTGGTTGCTACCCTCGTCCAGCCATGCCCAATTGGCACATTCTTTTTTTACTCAACTCCATTCTTCCCTCTTTTTTTGGACAAGGGACTCCACTCAGCACTTGTGTTTGGACGCCTAAGTGCAAGCAATTGTAGACAAATCACAAGTCAGAGGGGGGGCCTGCTTGTCTGTGATGGCTCCATCTGGCTGAAGAGACCAGAGTGAGTGTACCTAAATTACAGCTACTAGAGTGGGACAATGCAATCATCCATGGTGCCAGCACCACGGTACAAGTGTGCAAGACAGTGTTTGATCCCTAACAAAGACCAAGGCACACTAGACAGCAAGTAGCCTGAAAGCCAAGATGGTATGTGGGTCATCAAGGGTGACACCACCTTGATGATAGGAAGAAATAGCT
Source organism: Prinia subflava (assembly GCF_021018805.1). Lineage (NCBI taxonomy): Eukaryota > Metazoa > Chordata > Aves > Passeriformes > Cisticolidae > Prinia > Prinia subflava. Next base: position 33,482,211 of record NC_086283.1, on the reverse strand, counting down.
ATTGGAGGGATCAACCTGGCTGACACAGACTGCTGCCATGTGGGTATTTACGGATAAGACGACAGGAGTAATAGCTATAGGGCGCAGACTGGGAGAATCATGGCTGCCTCTGTACATACATATTACCTATCTCTGTATCTCTGATACAAGGACCACAGAATGAGCCACTAGGGAAACCAGGAAGTCACAGACAGTTCAGCATGCAGGCACACATGGGTGAGGGAGGCAGACTGTACAGGCCAACAGAAACAGGGCCACAGACTCAGGGGCTTGTATTTCCAAGTACCAAGAAATTCAGGAGACTGAGGTCCAGGGGTCGTTACTGTGCAGATTCAGAGTGTCTAGAACCAGCTGTCAACGGGATCCAGCAACAGAGGTACACACAGACAACGCACCAGGGTAATCCCATCCTGTTCAGATACAGTACAAACACGAGGCAACCACTGGTGATGCATTTGTCCAGTTGCTCTGTGTGTCCACTTGCAATGTGTAACTACATACACATAGGCTGTTTAGATGTGGTTAGAGTGTGGCTAGTGGGAAGTCAGGCTTAACCTCGCTACTGGATATATGTGGAAGCATTAATCTGCATCAGTTTCACCTTCCTCTGCTGGATCCAGGCTCATTTCTCTCATTTTTTCAGTGCTGTGTCCCACACTAGTCACACATTCAAATCTGAACACCACAGTCTGGATTAAGTGAAGACTAAAAGGGTAAAAAAAAATGGCTCTATGGTCACTCTTGGTTTGTTGTCCTTGCCCAGAAGTCAGTACCAAGGATTATGTTCTGGGTCCTATCCTACTGAACATCCCGACCAACGACATGGAAGAGCAAAGAGAGGGCCCTCAGGTTTTTAGACATGAAATTGGAGGGAGCAATAGGCCTGCAGTTCAGAGGGGTCTGCTGAAGCTGGGGAAGTGGCTGACAGAAGGTTCATGAGATTCAGCAAGGACACATGCGGAGTCCTGTCCTGGGAAGACAGTGGGTCTGGCAGTGATACAAGCTCAGCACAGATTGGCTGCAGCAAAGCTCTGCAGGGAAGAACTTGAGGTATTAGTGGACAGTGAACTGTGCATCAGCAAGCAATGCGCCCTGGCAGCAAACACGTTCCTTGGCCGTATGAGTAGAAGCACAGGCAGGGTAAGTGATTTTTCCTCTCTGTTTAGCACTGCACACAGTTTGGATCACTGTGTCAAATCTCAACAACTTGGTACAAAATTAGAGAACAACCAAGATGATCAGGGCCTATAGCACACACTCTACAGCACAGGATGAGGGCGCTCCATTTGTTCACTGTAAACGTGACACTAATAACAACAGCCCCATATTGTTCCATCATGGAGACCACTGACAGAATGGAACAAAGTTTTCTTATGAAGTGCATAGTAGATGAATTGATAGACAAGTGTTCCTAAGTTGAAACAAGAAAGGTCCAGACTGGATGCTAATGCTGTCTACACTGCCTTCTGCGAGTGTGTGCTTAAATGAAAATGTGTTGAACCATGCCCAGATTGTGCCTTATGACAAAGGGTAACAAAAAAATTAATTGAGGCCCATAGAAACTAAAGACATGTAATGAATTATACTATGGACAATTGGGGTCTTACTCAATCCCCCTGACTCATTTAACTTAGTACCATTCATGCACATTATGGTATTATCTATATATGTGTTACAAAGCCAGAACAATTACCTAATTTTGAGGAAATACATGCAGTAATATTTAATTGGAATCCCATGATTTTATTACAGAAAGTCATCTGGAGCATTGCTACATATTGTTTCAGATACTTTTGTCATTTCTAAACACTATCCTTGTCTTGATTATCACCTGTATTGGATGGTCAACAACTGGTTACCTTTTAACCAGTTACTGGTTACTGCAATAAGAAATCAAAAATATCTTTGCTTTTAAAATGGTAATAAATATCATAGATTTTTTTCACAGACAGCATAGGTTGTTTCCTACCTATCATACTTCACACCAATTTTTGATTCCAGCTGCCTCCTCCGGTTTCCTCTCTCTAAAAGCTCCTTCTTCTCTTGCCTGAGCTTATTGTCTTTGTGTTCCAGAAGTTTCTGTCTGTCGAACAGTGCAGTCAAACGTGCATCCAATGACTTTAACGTATTACTGATATCCTGAAATAAAAGAACACGCACCACTAACATTCTTACTGCACACCATACTAACATATGCAAGTTGGCTCTGCTTAATCCATAATAAAATGGGTAGTAGTTCACAACATATACAGTTACAGAAATACATTTCTACCTGTCGTTGGTTTTCCAACTGTCCTCTTTCATCCATATCCACTGAACTAGTGAGATACTGTGCCTCTTTCAAGCATATGTTACTAGTGAGGTTTTGTTTTGTGTAAGAAGATACTTTAATAATATATCTTTCTTCTGCTGTATAGATTTGCCTCAGATTGGTTTCCTGTATGACCTAAGAAGTACAGAAAAATATTAATCTGACAAAAGCATTACTTAAAGCAATACTTTTCAGAACAAAGAATAAATATGATTGATAAACACAGTAAAAAAACACTTCAGCTTATGCAAGATCTCCTTATTAACAACTTTTGCAAAAAGATGTTAAGTTTAATGCAGGATTACATTTGTAATTCAGACTGGTCAGGAAAGAACTGTTGAGTTACTGTCGGAGTATATTACCATAACTAATTAAACAGGTCTGATTGTTAAACTATTATACACACCAATAAAAAACTGTTAGCATTTGTACTGCATAGTGAACGTGGATTGTATTTGCTTCAGATAGGTAACGTTACACAAGTAACAAAGACACTAAGTACTCAAGAATTAATACATGAGATCACAAAGTGAGCTGTAATGTCTAAGTCAAGAAAAGGCATCTGTAGGAAAAAAAGAAGATGCTAGTTTTAAATTACTCATATCAAAAAGGATACTATAAATAACCAAAGATTCACCACAACTTAAGATACATAGAGAGAAAAAATGTCCAGTAAAGCAGAAACAGCAAAAAGCATCCACAAGGTAAGGTACATTTGACTAAAAATGTTGTTCAGTTTATATATGCAGCATCAGCTATATTCTGTCAATTAGGTTTAGTGAATAATTGGGCTGATTGAATTTGTTAAAATGTCTTGCAATATGTTAGCCCATAATGAACTGTTCCCACTTCTACAGGGCAAATAAAAAGGGCAAATTTTTGCTAAATTTTAAATTTTAATTTTAAATTTTAAATTGGTAAAACAATTTTTTGCATTTTCCACATTTACTTGCCAAATAATTTCCAAAATAAAACTCCACACCACAGATGCGTTTGTGCTTCTTCAGATACCTTACCCTTTCAATCATGTCTCTGGTCTTCTGTGTTCCCACAGGAACATCATGAACACGGTACTGGTAACAAAGATAACTCATCACGGGAGGAGGAGCATCAAATAACTCTCGTAAATATGAAAAAAATCCGTATCGGCTGAAGAAGAGATAAAAAAACCAAGCATCACAAATCAAATTCAGCAGGTAAGCAAGCTGAACCTACTGAAGGGTCAGAAAGTCCCATTAACCCAAAACTGAACTGGTGATAATTTCATTTGCATAAAAAATTGTAATGTATAGCAACAAAACAAACCCACTGCACTTAAAACCATTTCCCCGATACAATCAGATACATACTGTAATTCTTCAATAGGTCTTGAAGGTAAATTTTCAGCACATGATTCAGCAGGTGCACATACAGCATTCACTCTTAGTTTCTGATGATCACGCATCTATATTTAGATTATATTAGATTATTAGGTAAAGACCAGAAAAATTCACCACATGCAAGTAAAATATTAATTATTTATTCAGAGTCAGAGTTATTTTCAACTGATGACCTCTGGAACAACTCACAAATTTACTCTGTCTCAGAAATAAGCAAGTTCTCTAAAAGCAATCTCTATTAACATCTCTGAAAACATTACATGCTAGAGAAAATAAAAGCAATCACAGAAATCCAGAGCCAAGTGCTCAGTCTAAAGAGGTAATCACATAAGCGAAAGATCAGTTGAGTTGGTTAAAGCAGCCTTGAACTGTGTTCCACAATCACACAAGCAAGATAAGCCCCCAGAACCCGAGATACCATCACTACTGTTCAGGCATAAAAAAGCGATTAGCTTCCATGAAGAGTGGACAAGTCTTCAAAAACTGCAAGACATTTGTCACTAAATACACTAATGTGCTGACTATAGTCGGGAAATGTTGTGACAGTTTAATACCTTATCTTCTGGTTTTCTCCTCCTGCATCATCTGTCTGACTTTCAAAAGGAACAATCTTCTCACTGATGCAGGAGACAGCAGTACCATGAAAATACAATTCGCTGCTTGGACCACTGCATGTCACAAAAGATGCTTCCTGCCTCTTTAGTCAAAGGGCAATAGAAAATTGTGGTACTAAATTTGTAAACTTCCACTCCAACTATTTTCTTGTACACAGTATTTTCTACTTAAGTGATTATTGCCTTCCTGAGGGAGACAATCTAAAAAACCCACATTTTCTTAATATTCCTGCATTCTTCCAGTTAGTATAAGCTTTAAAAAAACCTTAATTCCAAAGAAAATCTCTAAATACTTTGCATTATCTACTTGTTACAATATAGATATCTACCACTGTCATACAGATGTACTTGGCAGACTCCCAAACTCAGGGCTCCTACTTCAGTACTTAATAAAGTTTTAAAATTGGTGCCAACTTGCCTCCACCAGAAATGTTTCCATATCTTCTTGACACTCAAAAACGAAAGCCTTCATGTCATTGGCTGAAATGTGATTTTCAATGTATTTTGCATGTCTACTGTCTTTCACATTGATCTAATAAAGAAAGGTAATGAGCAAGTGATTTAATACAATTTGACTTAACCAACCCCAAAAACATTTTAAATAGTCAAGAGGATATCCAAACCTACATTTAATGAAAACAATAACCATGTCTTTAAAAATATATTTCCTGCCTTTTTTGCAACCAGTTCTCTTGGGAGGAAACCTATGGTAAGTCAAAGACCACTGTGCTTAATTTTTAGTCATCCACATCCTTTTTCAGCACACTCGAAGTTGATCACCATCATTCACCATACCACCTCTCTCTCTCTCTTCTGCTCCATCCTGACCTTACATTTACAGCAACCCCCATCTTATGCCTAATGGCTCTACTCCAGCACTAGTAAGGATTTTTCAATTAGCAACAGAAAGCACCACACTCCTCAAGCTGAGGTGTCTTTGAATTCCTAAGAAAAGACCCCCCACATACTTAAAATGAAGCTTTCCAAATCTGAATGAAATGTTCATGTTTCTGTTTTTCAGTTAGCTTTCACTAGTAATTAGACATTATGTCATTATACACGACACACAAAAGCAAAATTACACGGAACTACACAATTTAATAGTCTCAAATTGGACAAAGGCTGAGTATAGTTAACAGCAATTTGAAAGCTGGAATTTTTAAGTACACTGAACTAATTTACATGATACCAAAGTATACTGGTTTTGGCTGAGGTTGAGTTAATATTTTCCACAGTGGTTAGTATGGGGCTGTGTTGGGTTTGTGCTGAACAGAGGGTTCATAATACCAAGATGATTGTTATTTCTGAGCAGAGGTTACACAGAGCCAAGGCCTTTCCTACTCTTGGTGCTGCCACAGTGGTAAGGTATGGGTGCATGGGAGACTGGGAGGAAACAGAGTCAGAACACGTGACCCAACTTGACCAAAGAGATATTCCAGATCATCATGCTCAGTATATAACATGAGGGGAAGGAGAAGGAAGGGGGTACATTTGGATGGCTTCCCAAATGTCATAGTTTAGGAATGGTATTCTTCAATTTAGAAAGTCCACTAAAACCATGCCACTTCTCGCTCCAATGTCCCCTCCCCTACTTCCTGTTCCAGCAGGATGGAGATAAGAACTAGAGGCAAAAAAGGTGAAAATCATGGGTTGACATAAGAATAATTTACTGGGAACAGCAATAAGATAAGAAAGCAACCAGTAAATGCAACAGTTTTAATAATAAAAGGTGTAAGACTAACAATTTACACTGAAAGCCCCCAACAAATACTGACTGCCTCTTCCCCACTATGACATCTCCAAACATGAAAGGAATGCCATTCTCAAAAGCAAGAGCCTCTGTCCCCCACACCTAGCAATGAGGCAAGGTGATATGGAACAAATTAGAGTCTAGCCACATCCCTGGGCCACACATCCTCTCAAGCTTTACAAAAGTTTAACCCCGTCCTTGGCCAAAACCAGGACACCCAGAGTCACTGTCATGTGTGATGGGCCTCTGCTCTCCTGGAGATAGCTGAATACTTGTCCACCCTTGGGAAACAGTGATTTAATTCCTTGTGTTGCTTTCCTCATGTGTATGGCTTTGCTTTCCATGTTATATTGTCTTTATCTCACCCCATGAGTTTTACTCTTCTGATTCTCTACCCAATTCTGCAATGGGGCTGTGAGTGAGCAGCTGCCTGGGGCTTGATTGATGGCTGGGGTTACGCCTCTGACACAAAGAAAACAAATCTACACATCAATTGATGTTACAGAGGCTAATGAGGCCTTAAGTAAGGATATCCTTATTGAAACATTCATAAAATTATCTTGATGTGATCTTCAAAGAAGAATTCAAAGTTCTGGAAATAACAAGAAATACTTGGAATTCTAGTCTAAACAAAAGTAATTTTGAGTAGTCCTAGTACACATACAAAGTGTAAGAATTTGTATATAAATATTCTAATATACTAATTTAAATTGTAGTAATACATTATTAAGTAAGTTTGCAATTCTGAAAAGAAGTGCAACTGCAGATCTTCATCCGCTTCACCTTACATGAAGCATATATGGCAAGAGGAGGAATGCACTAAAAAAAGTAATAATTGCTTTGAAAAGTTAGCCCTGCTGTTGCTAGATAGTACAGCTATCAAACGAAAACAAAACACAATGCAAAATTAGCAATCGATTTCTGTGTCTCTAGATGGCTGGGTGGAGCAAACAAAAAAAAACACCACTCGGAGATCAGAGAGAGAGGTAACCACAGCTGAACAGGCTGTGCTGTAAGGAAGATACCCAACTGGCAACTACCACTGCTTTTTTAAGCAGCAACTAAGAACTACTTAAGTCTTAAATAGTAAGACTGGATAATAACTGGTCGCATCTTAGAGGACACCTGCAACAGGCATCTTCTTGTGGAGGAAAGGAGCCATTTCACCTTACTCAATTACTACATTCTCTATGGAATTCTAATTGTGAATATAGTGCATGTACTTGTCAGGACATTCCAAGATGTGTCTTAGAAGTCTTCCAGTCATTCCCGAAGCCTAGCAAGACATAAATAATCTAACCATTAAGAGTGGTATGCAAGTAAATCTTACTTCAAGCATCATGGGTTCACAAGTGTTTTTTTTAAACTTGTCTTTGTTGTTTCTTAGCCACATAAGAGCAGAGTGTGTGTCTCGGAATCTCATTTTAAGGTTCTCTTCCTTCATATGCATTATATTATTAAGTTGTCCAAGGCGATCAATTATTCCTGTAATTTAAAATAGTTTCTTAAACAGAGTCCACAGCAAGTACACACTATAACCAGCATTTTCTGGTATCTACTGACTACACTTCTCCAAAACCAAGGTTGTTAGTCAATTATAAGAACTAAGTTTCTCTTTCCAGAATTGAGATGCTGCTGCTTCTGAAGAAATCTTGAAAACTATTAAAGCTTAAAATCTAAAATAGTATTATAAAGTTACCCAGAGAATAACAAAATATGGTAGAAACTGTAAAAATACTGGAATTTTCCCCTAAAAGTATGATTTTTCAAGACTTGTTCTACCTTTGTATTTAAAAACAAAAACATCCCCAGAGGAAAGAGACAGTAGGACCAGTAATGTGAAATATCTGTATTATTTCATGCTGGCAAAAACCAAAATGTGTAGCAACAAACTGTACATGAAAGCATCTGCTATTCAGAAGAGACAGAGATGAAAACCTGATAATTTTGTGCTGTTCAAGGTAAAATATACAGTGTCTCCTTCCCCAGGCCACTTGGACTCTTACCTCAGTTTCATCTTGGATTCCATGGCAAATTAAGTGCCAGACAGGTATATGCAAATGAGCAACATTCACTGAGGAGTACAACACCCTCACCACCTGTCAAGCTTCATATTTTAATTTCATTTCATTTCTTAGAAAGGACTAATGGCAAATCCTAGACCAATGTAAAGAAACTATGGAATTAAGGTTAGTTAAAGTTCATCTAAGGAGGACAAATACAGCATCAGCAGCTAATATACTTCATATAATATATGAAGTAGCTAAAATATTGCCTCTTCAAACAAACTGCTTTCTCCATCAGACTGGGGATTATTTTTCCAACCTGCTAATTACACATCTTCCTTTATAACGAAAAAAAAAAAAAACCCCGAAACTTCCAAACTGTCAAAGGAGTCTCCTTACCCAGAGATCAGAAGTACTGATTCTTCAAAGGATAGTTTTAAAGTCAGCTGTTACTTTTGAACCTTCTTGTTCAGTTTTGAAAGTGGTTGTTACTTTTAATAAAACTGGTAACAAGAAAGAGGACTGCTATACATGTAAGCCAACTATGAGACTAAAAGTAAACACCTTGAGTTATTTCACTACAGCAGGACAAGTAGATTCTGTACAAGTAGATTCATTAAAATAATAAAATAAATCAACAAAAACCCCTTTAATAGATAACTTACTTTTCTCTTCCTGCTGTTGGTTGTTTTTTTCTGCTCTTAGATCACTGACATCATTATCAATATTTGCCCTTTCTTCTTGTAATTTTTTCAGCTCACTATTAACAGCATCAATCTGTGGCTGAAGATTCTCACAGACTGCCATTGTATCCAGCTCATTCTGCCACTCCTCTATTATTTTTTGGGTTTGGTATATTTTCTTCTGCCTGTTTGTTTCTTCATCTTTTTTCATTCTGAATGCTTGATTAATTTCTTCAATCTAAAAGTTTTGAGTATTTCCAACAAGAAATGAGTTTGGTACACAGAACCTACAACAAATACCCAGGATACCTGTGCAACTGCTATTAAATTATGACATAACCATGCACCCAAACCCCAAGAGTCTCTTACAGTTCCAATAGCACTATGGCAGTTGAAGAACATAAGCAAAAATACAACCAAGCCTACAAATCAATTTTTAAAGTTCCTTCATTTTCACAAATGCAGAACCATAAAGGTTAATAAACTGCCAACAGTTGCTTAATACATCTGAAGTTTAATCTGTCATTAGGTAAAATCTATCGCCCAAACACAACATCGAAGTTTTGACTCTGCATCCTTTTATGTTTAGTTTCTTGACCAAGTGCTTAGAGACTGTTTCACATTCTTGGCAACAATGTTTCTTTTAAAAAAGCAGGACATATAGCCTTAGAAGCAATAACCCCGGCCTCTCACATAAAAGGCATATTAACTGCTGAGCGGATCACTAAAGAGGCTGTAGCTTTTCAAGGAAACCCTATCACAAACAGTGTGTCTGTGTATATCCCTTTCTATCAATACACACACACATACTGTCCATTTTATTAAGCAACTTCTATTAAGCAGTATACATCTCTCTCTTAGTAATTCCAGTTTGACTGATACGAGTTCTAAAGATACATTGTGTGCTGGAGGGATTGAAGAGTGCAAGCACTTGCAGCATCTTCATAGAAATTTGCCACTCTGCTAACAGAAGGGCAGACAAAAAACCCAAAAACAAACATCAAGAAAAGTCAGATAGCAAGATTCTTACCTGTTTATCTTTCATCTCCAAAGCATCTTGTTTCTCTTTACATTTCTCGGAAATATTTCTGATTTCAGCAGTCTGCATACAGTGAGGTATTTAAATTTACAGTCATAAATTCAGTTGTATTTGTAAAAAGTAGTGAGATTTTGAACATCTTGCATATGCATAAGTATTTACTCCACTTTTTACTATTGACAAACTCATACTCACCCATTTCTTATTCTTAACTGTATCTGTAACATGTATAATTTCAGCAATTTGTGGAAACTTGTATAATGGTATACATACTGTACTGTTCACAACCATTCAGCTATGTGTCTGCAAATTCAGGCATGACATAGAGGAAGTTCCTAATCTAAAATTAAAATAACTCCATCCTTGATTTCAATACAAATGTTACATTCAGATGCCTACAATTATAAATTGTTCTCGTCTCTTTCTCCAAACCAACTTTGCAAAGAAAGACGATACTAAAAAGGGAGCAAGGCTTAAGCTCCCAGGCACAGGACGGCCAAACCAGGTTTGTCCAAGTCATCCTACCTCTGAAATTCATTGTGCTTGAGCTAGATCCTACACAACTGAGCTTGACAACTTGTTGGCTCATGTGTAGGCATTCATGTCTCTGCTCCTTCTCTATCCTCAGCTTCTATGAAGTGGAAGAATAATATAGGTTGAAAGGAATTTCTTCAGTCTCATCCCTTCTCAGAGCATGTTTTATTCGGTCAAGTTGCCCAGGCACTCACACAGCTGAGTTCTGAACACAGGGGACATACACAATCTTTTCTCTGAAAATTGAATTCCTCTTTCCCTGAACCCTCAAGGCTGAAGTACTGCAAAGAGAATACTGGAACACTGCAGAAGGATGGAAGGACTTTAAGTAAATTCCAGTGCAAATACGGAAACAAATATAGCACTTTCACCAGAAGAAAGGTCTTCCTACAAAGAGTCAGACTGAAAACATTAAGACGCATCAAAAATGGAGAAAATAAAACTCTGTAGAATTTTCTCCTACTACAACCTCAAAAAAGCACAAAAATTTTAAGACTCATGAAGGAGGTTTGCATAAAGCCAACACAGAAAAAATACATCTGGGTCTTGAGGTACTGATTCTGTGATGCTCTTTAGAAAGAGCTCAGGAAGGCAGTCTGAAGGAGAAGCTCTCTCCCAGGAAACTGATGCACAATGCTCACAGAACAATTCTGAAGGCTCTCAAAATTAGGATGCTAGTAAGGAACTGGAATTGTTTTTCATTTATCAATGTAGTTTCAGTAATACATTTATATATAGACCTACCTACAGAACAGATGAACAACTAGAATTGTCTTTATGATTTTCATTGTACAACCACAAAAGACTACTTTACAGTATTAAATATTGCTTAAAAATTGCATTGCATAGTTAACTCTGTTCAAATGCCTTGAAAGGGCCTGAAGAAATTGTTCTGAAAATAAACCATTTCATCAGACTTTTCCTACAAAATGGGTCACTTTCTTTTTTCCCACATTTTAAATGATACCATTCAAACCACCACGTGTTATTAAAAATTTTTCATCTAACTCAGAAATTGAAAGGGTTTTAACACAAAGAGACAGGAGAAAAAGTCATGCAATGTCTGGATATATTGATTAATATAATTCCCAGATATACTCCACCTTTCTTTGCTGTTCAGCTCTTTCCTTCCAGACAAAACTACAACTCCATACTGTGCTTTTTTTGCCAACAAAGTTCAAAAAAGACAAAATGAAGGTGGTAATTTCTGCTCTCATATATATATCCTCATGTCAAGAGACTGATGTCAAGAAGCAGTCAGAATTAAAGTCATTTGATAATGGATATAAACCTGGAGCAAAGGGTCTGAAGAGAATTATATTCCCTATAGGTCTGTGTGTCCAGAATAGAGAAGACTTAAAACACTAAACTGCTTTCCCTGAATTCCAAATGGAAACTAGTCAACTCCTTTTGGCTTACAGAATAATTACCGTGAAATTCTCACCAAATGCCTGCATTTGTACAAAGATAGAATTGTAAGCTACAAAAAAGTCAAGCAGTCTATGAAAAAGTGAGGAACTAATGAAGACAAAGCAGCTTAAGCTCTTTTAAGTATTTAAGCCTTGCACTTTCACATTATGTCAAGACTATCTCCTGATAGTGCAACCAGCAGTGATTCTCCTTTCCAAGGACATTTCAACAGCCCAACTCTGAAAGTATGTGAGAGGGAAATCAATTACAGCACCTAAAAAAAAGTTATGGTCATGAAAGTTCAAAAAGCAGCAATACACCTCTCAGATCTTAACTTGCCTACTATCATACAAATAGTTCATGCCATAACCATATATATTCCCTTACGTCTTTTCCCGCAATTCTGGACTCTGAGTTCAAGACAAAATAATAATCATTCAAATTAGATGTGGACATATCATTTAAACATCAGAAAAAACAGGTTTGGAAGCGTCTTTTATATATTGAATAGTATCAGTTATCAATAAGGTACAAAATCATAACTCATCACTGCATAGCCATATCAGAGTACTTCAGTAAATCTTCTTTAAATTACTTATTTCAAATTCATCCTCTTTCCTTCTTCCTATATTTCTGGCTACTGGAATATTGTAGAACAAATCCACAAATCCAGTATCCAGATATAAATTAAGCAACACTTCAGCATATGGCTAACCTTTTGAATACACAGTATACAAAAGCTTTACTCAACAAGTTCAAGATTATAAATGAACCATCTTGTACATTCTCTCATGTTTTCTTCTACTGTTTTGTAGGAAGTGTCTATGCTGAGCAAGTTCCCTGTAAGTTAAAACTAAAATGATCCCTGTCCTAGGTTTCTCATGGAAATGAAGTACAACCTTTAACAAAACAGATTACTTTTATATGAATACAGGCCAATACTTCCAAGAACAGTGGTATCAATGGTTAAGTAGAACTCTTCCGTGTTTGAAAAAAACACCTCAGCTTGATACATATGAGTAAAATCTACCAGGATAAGAGCAAGCAGTGAAAACAAAGTTTAGCAATTCACAAGCATGAACGCATTGCTGCATTATAAATAATAATTTCAAGCTTCCAGACATTAACTTTCAAGAAAGTACACTTACTCTTAAACAACAAAAACCTTCAAAACAAAAAGTCCAATCCCACCAAAAAAAGGTGACTTCAGTAAGACTGCAATTTTGGAACGTTTAGGTATTTTGCCTCACAGCATAATAAACTCTTGCAGTACTGTGGGACACAAAACCTAAATACTTTTACTGAAGAACTTTCTTATAATTATGAGGTACTTGAGAACTTCATATTGTTGGTGCAGTGTTTATCACAACAAAAACAACAATCTGTAGGAGTTTTTGGTCTGGTCTTTCTGGTTTGGTTTTGGGTTTGTTTTTTGTTTGGGGCAAAAGTGTGTGTTTTGGGTTTTTTTTGGAGGAAGCACATGACTAGTTTATTAGCTTACAGTGCATTAAATGCCACTGAACTTTCAGAACATCGTTCTCCAGGATGCTTCAAGGCAGCAGTCCTCTACAGGTGTCACATGTATCCACATCAACTCCTCTAAGCGGATCACTTATCTTCAAACAGAACTTACTGCAGCAAACAAACATTCTCATGTCATTGTTTAACTTTGATTATCCACTGCAAATTTGTGCAGCTTACACACACAATTACTTCTACAGTCTGAATAGTAAACAATAGTTAAAATCCTGCAAGGAATTACTGTACTCTTTTTTTTTAATATGGAACTAATATTTTTCCATAAACCCAGGAAGAGCATCTGTTCAAAAAACTTTTGTAAGCTGTAACATACAGGTAGGTTTACCATTAAATTCCCTTATGCATAGAAATATTCATAACTGATGGAAGATCACTGTCTAATTAAAAAATCAAGTCCTACTTAGGGAATTATGTTCAATATTAAAGGAATGTTTTTAGGCCAGTAAAGTTGTAATTTACCTTAAATAAACCATATTTTAAGAAGATAAGAGGAGCGAGCATCCACAAACCCAAAGTACAGAATAGATGAAATAGACATTTAATTCGATGGAAGTACTTAACTTGGGGAAACTATTAACATTATATCCCAGAAGATTTTTAACACACAATGAAGAGAAATTTTAACATTTGCTTTTACGAAACCAAAATTGCTACTAAAGGTTTTACTAAGGAATGTACTCCTTGAACAGACACGGAGAAGACTCTGAAAACCAAGGGCACAAGTGCTTCAGGAAAATTTCTGCTGAAACATTATTATAACACGCTAGAATAAAAGAAGATATTACTTTACATTTTAAAAAGCTGAACACAGAACATCTTAAATATTATCAATGTTAAATAAGAACTTCAATACCTACATTATCTCTGGTTTTCATATCCAGATTCTTTAAGTTTTCTTCAGCTTCTTGGATTTTTTTTGTCCATGGGGACTGTATTTCTTTCAGACACTTCAACTCTTTCTTAACTTGGTTTCGGTTTTGTTTCACTTCCTCATGCTGTTCACGAACATTTTCATATTCCTTGGAGGAGTAGAAAATAAAACAGTAAAAAACTGCTGTATTCTATTCTAGAGTTTTATACTGTCCAAACATTTTAACTGTTCATGAGTTTTAGAAAAAAAATCTCTTTCAGAAACTAGTATTAGAGCAACTATGTAATTAACACTTACTAGTTCCATAGATGAGGAGTTGTAGTCGTCACTCAGTCCCAAGTGAATGAGGACACATTATTAATACTTCTTAAATAATATGCAATTCAAGTAGCAGAAAAAATAATCCATTTGTCTGCAATTACTTCGTATCTATGCCCATCTGGGATTGTGGAAAAATCTCCTTAGCCCCTCTCTGTTCATAGTTTGAGACTACTTAGGCAGGAGTCTAAAAGCTAAGGAGCAAATAACCATAAACAATTTCAGGAGAAAGAAAAGGAAAGAAGCTGGACAGATCATCAGAGCAAGTAACAGACACAACCACTGCTGGAGTAAACCAAGGGGACAGAGTGGAACACACTTTCGGGAAACAAAAATACTACCACACACCACAAACACCAAAGCCATTGCTGTATAGAAAGTTTAACTGAAGATGCATTCAGGAGAGAAAAGAGAGGGTAAGCAGTATGGTGACCAAGAAGCTCCACTTCAAGAAGCTGGGAATTTTGTAGAGAAAATAGTTTAAGCTGAAGGAGTCATTATTAGGGATTTTTTTGTGTGTGTTATACTCTCTGGAGAGAAAAAACATTAAAAAGGGAAGGCATAAATATAAGGGGAACCTCTCCCCAGCCCCCCCAAACAAAGAAACATAAGAAAATAATACACTTCATGACTGTGAAGCGTTCATGAGGAAAAAAAAAATAATGTTCAGAGCACCAGAGAGTGAAGAGGGTTCATGTGGGGAGGGAGACAGAGAAAGGGAAGGCTGTTTGACTTTGTATGCAGTAAAGAAAGCCCCCAGTTCAGAACATATGCCTAGCTTATTCCAAGCCTTGGAGTTTATTATTACAACAATATGAATAGGAATAATAATAGCAATAATAATGTTACATGAAGACCACCTGGAAGCTATTTGTAACAGGTGACTTGGGTTATCTGCTACCACTTCTTCATAGTTACTTAACTAACCTGATGAATCACAGGTAAATCAACCCAGTCTACAAAATCCAAGGTCTTTCTTTACAGTATCTTTTCATAAAGTCAAAAAGTATTTGAAGAAAGCTACTCTAATTCTGTGAAGTAGTCAGTAGCCACTGTTACAAGATTAATGAGGTCATTGATTATATTTTCACTTAGCTGAAAGATTAAGGTTAAATTTTAGCTCTACTCTAAATAAGGCATTTTGTTTCAAGAATAAACACACATATAATATATAAAACACATATATATAAAACACACATATAATTACACTTCAGATTTCTCAGATACAAAGTACAGGCAAGTTCCACAGAACCGTCATGACATCATTTTTACACAGCAGAGCCTTTCAATACTATAAGAAAATCTGACTTAAACCAGATCTCTGTATTTTGATTATCTGTACACAAGTAAATTTGATGCTTGTAATTACACACTCCACTAAAGACCTGCAGAACTTCCAAAGCATTTCAGCTTTCCCAAGAGATATTGGCATCTTAAAACAATGTTTTTCTTAATTGTAAATGTCAGAGGAGGAAAAGAATGGACATGGCTTGACCAAACACATTTTCAAAACTACATGATTCTGGAACTATGGAATTCTACAGAACTTAAAATATATGTTCAAGAACTTATTAGACACAGACGTTTGTGAAAATGGTGTACAGTTCTCCACACATAGAAGCAGTTGTCACTGTCTAGGAAAAATTGCTTGACAAAAAGATGTTCCTCAGGTGAAAAGCAGAGGGGTCCTCAGAATAAAAATGGACTTCAACAGTGACCAGAACATGAATAAGCTCCTCACTAGGCCTCCTCTTTTCCTCTATCATTAAGAAACAGTCTAATATCATATTTGAGTTATCACTTTTCTAGGCTGCCCGTTTCTCTATTTCACAACATCATGCAGTGTTTATACATCTGCCTTTCAGCTGACTTGAAAGCTCAGCTCTAGCTACTCTGCTTTGTTAAAAAGGTAAATTGAACAGGAAGGTGTGTTCAGTCTTCAAGTTGAAATTTGCATTTTGGGGAGGAGGGAGCAGATGAAACATCCACAGACGGAAGAATAAACTCCCATATTATTCTCAACTTTGGTAAATCTCATTTTAAACACAAAAACACCCTTCATTCTTAGGACTAAACAGTGCCAGGTCAAAACAACAAAATGAATTCCCATGCTCTGGTAGAACAATGCAGTTCTTCTTTTAGAAAGAGCTTGATATTTTGCAATTTAAGAGAATAATGAAAGCTCTGTCACAGTTTGATCAATCACAAAACAGCAACAGAATGTGAAATTTTATTACAGCCCATAGTTCAGATATCCTCTAGCTAGTAAAACAATTACATCAATGCCCTTTGATTTCAAATGTAAACTAAGTACATGGAAGATCTCAAGTTAAAATTTATTATGATTTCCCTACAGTCATTGCTCTCGGCATCTCGAAAGTGCATATTTACCTCCAGTTCTCTTGTCTTTTCCCTGAATCTAATATACACTAATTCTGGACTCAATCAGAACTCCACCAAAGTGTGAAAGCATGCTGTTGTTTCTATGGATTCATTGGCCAAAAAGTTACACTCAACTGAGTGCACCCACTAAACCTAACATACTGAGCAATATAAACTGTCTAGAAGACAGCAGTGGCAGTAAGGTGTGACAAAGTCTGACTAAACTTGCTTAAGTAACACGTAACTAACAGCCATGTTCCCTAATTTATGGATGGCGACTTAATGGACAGTAGATAAAATCATTAGCTTAGGTTTCCTCTGCCAGTGTCCAGCAAGCCTTTAGAGTTCTGTATAAGCAAGTATCTTACAGCAGAGAACAATCAGTATCAGCCTACATTAATTATGTAAAATGAGGCTAATACTTGTAGTAAGAAAAAAATCCCACCATTCAGTAAGTATTGACATCACAGAAGGTATAACCTACTTCCTTAACACCTACCACTATCCATCTATTTCAGTTGCTACTCCTAAATTCCTCTGTTGATAGCAACAAGATTTGAAGGCAGTGATGGGATTTCCAGTTGCTCAAGATCCAAAGGACATAATGTTCTTTACATAGACATGTGAAGCTCTGTTATACACAAAACTGCAAGTTTTTTAGTCTTTACAAGTAGTATATGAAGTTTTCTGAATGTTCTATAGCTGTATATCGTTAACTCTACAATTATAATATATATAATTATAATATAATTAACTCTCAGCTTGCAAACAAGGCAAACAACATATTGTTTCAGTAAACTGAAATCTCCATCAGTTTCAACTGTTTAGAATAATTTAATCTGACTGATCACTCAAGACTAAACTGAGCTAGTATTAAAGTGCTCCTCGGAAAGATTTATTTTCTTCATTATTTTCTTCTTTATTTTTTGTGTAAATGACTTGCTCTTTATTCTAGGTTTTTCAAGTGTGTTTTAAATTTTTTCTGTCCAAATGCTAATATTTTTGAGATTGGCAACTTAAATTCACTGACATGTCTATCATGCACACTAAATCTCAACTAATAAATTAAGAGGAATACAACCTCTAAAAAAAATTAACAAAAAAATATTTAAAAAGTTACAGCTGAAGAAGCACGCAGAGCTGGCTAGAGCTTAAACTAGTTGCTTCTGCACAGAATAAAAGGAGTACTGCTCTAGGCCCGTACTGCTGGCTTTCCTAAGTGTGCAGCAACTATCTGAACTACTTTTGAAGCAACTTATTCAGCTAGGTACATAAGCAAAAATCACAGTTAGCCCAAGAACAGAACTTTAAGACTTGGCCTGTTTGCACTGAGCAACTGTAATGATATTCAAATTACTCCAGTCACACTTCTTCTAAAGCAACTTTTGGCCTATTTCTAATTTCACATTCTTACTGAAAATGGTTAGGTGAGAAAAACACTGGAAATGCAACTTACCACCCATGGCCTTTTCCTCTCAAGCATCTCTATTAAGTCTACGTGGCGCTTGCACTCATGGTACCTTTCAACATCCTGCTTGTACCGTTCAACCCTCTGTTTCATTTTCTCCAATGAGGTGGTTTTTTCTCTGCACAAGTTCTGTAATACATGTTTTCACGTTTTACAATATCTAAACAGTTCTCAGAAAATAGTCTACATCTCACCTGTACATTAAAGCAGAAATTTAACACTAGAAGAGACATTTTAGTACAGCAGTAACTAGAGGAGAACCATTCAAAAAGACAGCAACACGAGAACAAAGGATTAAAAGAATGGCTTGTATGGCTAAGGACAGATATTGTTCCCAGAACACTGGTCCTTTTCCTTTTTCTCTAGCTCTTCATTTTCAAGGAAGTGAGCAACACTAAAACAAAGTCATACTTGCTCATAAGCCAATGGTTTATAAAAGAGCTGTCTAGGAAAATTGTTGTCAGTCAAAAATCTCAGAGAAGCAAGGAATATTTGACAACAGGTATCCCTCCTCTTTGGGGTCTGGGCCGTTTGCACATATCTTTGTACTTACAAGCATGTGAGTGAATGAGTTCTGAGAGAAGATGTGTATTATTTGGTAAAATTAACTTACCACAGACTTTGTAAATAAATATCACTTTCTAATTCTGTAACATGTCAGGGTAAAATTTATTACACTTTTTCTACATTGATTGCTCTCTAAAAAGCATATTTACCTCCAGTTCCCTTTCCTTTTCTCTGAAATTTTTCAGTTCACAATGAAACTGGTACATTTCTGGAGAACCAATCGATTTTTCAGTGGCTTCGAGTAACTCAGTCTTACTCAGTTTTGTAAATTCTCCAACTTTGTCCTACAAAATTTTAAAAAGTTATAAAAAATACAGGAATAGCTGGAACAGTGCAATACGGTAATACTGGATTTATACACTGAAACGTACTTCTCACAAACATCACACCTGACTTACAGTTTTATGCAAAATATCTCTGTTATAGTTAATGACCATCTCATGGAGTAGCAACCAAACCTTCCACTGCATTTGCTCTCAGGCTGCTGAATCAACATTGCAGTACAAATTTTTTGTGGTATAAATACTACGACTAACTCAAAAGTTAAGCCACATAGAAGTTACTATTAAAGCTGGCAGCCAAGGCTATTAGGAAGTACTGCTGTTGAAGGCAGAAGAACAGCTCAAAACTGAGACTTAGCGCAAGAAGTGTGCTTGCTGTTGATATATTGGGAGAGAACAAATAAACTAGAACTATCAACACTGTAATATTGACTGAACTGACATTTAAGTACTTAAGAGAAAAAGTTATTTTAAATGCAAAGTTATGTTATGTAAGTATGTATGTAGGAAGTTCCGAACAAATATTATATGTAAGTGAGAATGAACTATCAAACATCTGGCATATTTTTGTTTCTGCACTATTAGCTTTCTAAACTCTAATGCTCTTTTGCATTCTGTCTTCCGTCTTCAGAATTCTTGAATTCAACAATAACCTCATGGCTAGTCTCTGATAAGGTTTCCTTTTACTACTATTCCTGATGATTCAAACGAACTGGGAAAGAACCTGTCATAACTTTAAGGTGCAATGTGAAGCAACTTAGCTACCTGCACAGGAATCCTGACCTGCTTGAACACGCAAATATGTTCAAATATGGAAACTGCCAGTAGTATTCTTTTATCTTCTCTCTCCTTTAAGACTTATTTTCCACTAGGATGACTTTACTATTACATAATTCAATCCTATACATCTTTAAGCCCTATGCTCAACAAACTGCTGACATTACCAGAAAGGCTCTATTAGCAAGTGCTGCTACTTGAACACCAAGACAAGGGAACATTATCATCTTTCCTTTCAGAGTCAACAGGTATAATATTGTCCAATTAGTGAGCCTTGAAGGTCACACAGCTCCTCTTTTCTTTCACCATAACAACAGAATAGCTTCCTCATCCCTCCTGTTCTTTGTGCTGTCCCACTGAACTAGCTGAAGTGCAGTTAAAGCTAACAAGCAACAAAATCCTCTCAAAGCACCATACTCCATTTATACCCATTGTCTTTCAAAATTAATTCATACCTGAGGAAGAAACTGGCACAAATTGTCCATCTGGATGTTCAAGGCTGCAATCTGTTCTTCTACTGTTTTCAGGGTTGCTGGTTTTCTGTTGATAAACCACACTGATGCATTGCTCACCACATAAATCTCACGTGTGATGATAATATTGTCTGGTGAATTAAACCTGATTAATAGAAAGAAGTGTTTACAGAACATTTGAAAAGTGTTACACTTTCAAAGGTTGCCATGTGTCAAAGTAATGTTAGAGCTTATCAGCAGCTAAATATTTAATCTAAATTAACTGGACAGTAGCATCAGATTCTCATTTTCATGATTCGGAAAACATCTCGTACTTCAGTGATGAATTAAACTCACATGGGAAACATCAAGAATATCTGTAAATCTTAACTCAGAAATTACTTATATAAATGAGATGCCCATGCAGAATGTATGAAACACAAGTTGTTATAAATGTGAACAGCTTCTATAAAAGTAAACTTTGTGTGAGATTTAGTAAAATTTAAAATTGGTGTGAAGCAGGTACAGTACATCTTTAAGTACTAGTGTACAAAAATACATCAGTAAGCTGTGTATATATATTCCATTTGAGATAAAAATAGCATACAACACAAAAAATACTAATTTATTTTCATTTTTTGCTTTTAAAAACCACTAAAGATACATTAGTTTTCAGTTAATTTTCTAGCTCAATATCTATTTTCAAAAATTTCGTCTGGTTAAGATGCAGCAATAACAACTAAGTCAGACTCCTGGAATTTTGATTTACGATTTTGATTTAGAAATCTAGTGCCTGTTAAGCATATGGTTAAGGATGGAGAATATAAGCTTGTAGGGTGGCCATGTACCTCAGGACATTTAAGAATAGGGACCAATGCAGAAGCGAGTACACATCTGCTGCCAGTGTCTGGGCTTAGACTATTTCTTGATTACTGAATTATTACTTCCTGCATCACCTCATTTTAATTTATAAGACTTACTTCAAAAGACATACAAAGCTATGCTCCTTTCTTTCATTAAATTAATAACATCCTTTTACTATCATAAGTTCGTTTTAGCTAAATTTCAAGGGCCAAATTCAACAAAGGCAATACATGCCTACAGAATTTCAATTTTTAGTTCTTGTCAAAAAAAGCAATCTTCTGCATCGTTGGTCTCCCATTTCAGATGTTGTATTTAAATATTTTCTACCGATCAGACAAAGAACTCAACTACACTGCAGCCATGACACGCCAGGTCTAATGAGCCATGAAATGCTAAGTCTGCACACACTGCAAGATTCTTTCCATACTTGCAAGTAACATTGGAATATATTTATATTAAAACAACCGCACCATACATCCTATCTCCTGAACATATTGCCTGGCCAGTCTCTAAAGAGGGTCTTACTTGATCACTCCCACAATAACAAAAATGGACAGGACTTCTTCCAAGACCTGCTGTGGTATTTTTTTTCTCAATAAAATTTTCTTTTTAGAGAATCTGATCAGGGTGGCCAATTGTTATACAAATTGACACAGGCTATGAATCAGTTGGCTATCTCTATTTTCTGTTTCATTCAGGCAAACAGACTGGGTTAAGTCTTATTAAAATCACTTGTGTCATAGAATCCACAAAAAAAGAAGCACTTAATACTGCCCTATGCAGAAGCTACTAATGGAGTTTCACAGTCTAAATAATTTCTAGTTGCTCTGTTTTGCAACAGCTTACCTACAAGACTGCATTACATGGAATTAGTCAGATTGGGGTTTTTTACTCCTTTTCTATCAGTATGTGATTCAGTGAGAATTTAGGCAAGCCCCTCCTATTAGCAGTATCAGTATAAGAAAGTGAAGGCAAATCAATCTGTTTTAAAACTTAGACTTTTGTCTTTTCTTTTTCAACAGAAAGAATTCCAACCACCATGTGGTGATGGCAGTACTGACTAAATTTAAATCATCTGAACCTTAAATGTAATTAAAAGCAAAACACACCATACAGAACTATCTTCATCTATGCATTCTTTGTACAACAAGACAAGGTGAAATGCTTCAGAGAGATCACAAGTAGCCATCACTGCTTATTTCTTGTGTGATAATTATTTTAAGCTTTATGTTCCGAAGTCTAGGGGAATTAGAAAAGAACAAATTAAAGCACCAGCTTAAAGACAGACCTCTGAACACTAGAATTTTTTCTCACAACTTTGTGAATGACTATGTGGGGAAATGATTCAATTAAAAGTGCATGACGAAATAGTTTTACTACTTACAGTTCAATTTCCACTACGCCTTTCATGCACCCCTGCTTCACAAAGAGACCGATCTACAAAATCGATTTACAAATTGTTACTGCAAAATAAAATGTATTACCTTACAAGAATATGCATTTGTATAATAGAGGTGCTATAATAGCGTATTTTATTGAAAACTTACAATTAAAAGCAAAATTAAGCACTAACTAAAAATAAAGGAAGACACTACTATCCTCCACCAGCAGCATTAGAACCTCCTCCTCAAGTTGACAATTTCTGATCAACTTCAGCCTCCAAAATGGAACAAATTATAATCAGCAGATCCACAGAAAGGAACAAGTTATCATGAACTTGGGGAACAAAAAGAAGTGAAAAGACATTGCCCAAAAGCTATACTAGAAGTGCCAATTCTAATAGTATGAAAATAAATTATGAAAAGATTAGAGAAAGACCAACACCAATGACATGTAGTCAATTCCCATATTCACATTTCCTTATGACTGAACAGCTCCAAGAGAATATATGCAATCATTTAGGCACACAGATTTATTGCTCCAAATCTACTCAAATTGTATCCAATGAGAACATCCAAGAAAGCAAGTGCAAAAATTTGAAAATTTCAAAATATAAACTTCCTACTACAGCATCAATGAACAGTATCTTGACAGTAAAAAGTGAAAATAGAGTACAGCAATCCAAATTCCATTTAAATCAAAGATCAGTGCCTCCATGCTTTTAGCTGAATTTTCAAGACACGTTATGAGTACGTTATTTCTACAGGTACTACGTATTTTGGAATTTATTTTAGACTTTGTCTATTTCTCCTTTAGTTGGTACTAAACTTATGAAATGTTTAGGCCATTAAGTGGCCTTCTTCTACCCTATTGTGAATGCTTAGCCATCTTCAAATAAAACCTCTAGTCCATTCAGGTTGCACTACAATTTAGGTGTTTCCATTTCATAATTTATACAAGACAGTAAGTAGTTAATTAAGATAATTCCCCCTTCGTCTCTGGACCAGGCTATTCTTCAATTCAGATGCCTTACTTTTTATAAAAGTAAAGGAAATCACAGAAGACAGTCTTTCTCCCTATCCTCTGATGGACATCGCTCTAAATGAAATTCAAACTAATTATGAAAATCACAAAAGCTCATAATTACCTTATCAGCTCGCCCTAGAAAAGAAGGTTTTCCAGCCAGTCCCAGGCAGATGGCACAAACAATGCTTGACTTGCCTGTGCCATTAGCACCTAGAACCACGTTCAGGTTGGGCCCTGGATGTACTTCACAGACAGTGTATGTGCTGGAAAACAGAGCAAGCTTTTGAATTTTAAAGCACTTTATTA
This sequence comes from Prinia subflava, assembly GCF_021018805.1. Classification (NCBI taxonomy): domain Eukaryota; kingdom Metazoa; phylum Chordata; class Aves; order Passeriformes; family Cisticolidae; genus Prinia; species Prinia subflava. The sequence continues at coordinate 33,458,254 of NC_086283.1, read as the reverse complement.
CCTTAAAAAAAAGGAACTTGCTTAGAAACATTCCATGATTTTATTAAACAGATAGCATTACCTCATCTAGACTCAATTATGAAATACCATTTTGTAAGAAAGTCTCAAGAGTGAAAACTAACATTTCAATGAAACACCATGAAATACATTTCTACCAGCCAGAGTAATCACTAGAACTTTCTTTAAAATCGGTGACTGATGAATGAAATCCGGCGATACAATGATTACTTTTTAATAGAGCTTGCCAAGGTATCATTTTATTTTATGCATCAAAAAGAAGATAGAAACTGATCATACAGTAGCTTTCTTGAGTTACCATATCAGCCCATCTCTAGTGTTTGTTTTATTCTAACTGCATTAGACATCTTTCATCATGTGCATCCAGCATGCCTACAGCACTAATAACTATGGGAAGAGACCAAACCCACCCATAAAAACTATTATCAAGTTGACACCCTAAACGTATAGAAAATCATTTAATGTTCTATTCCTGCACTGTGCCAAACACAGAGAGCTGAAACACTACCACTAAAGGAAGAGTACAAAGCAGTTAATGGCAACACAGCACTACAAACCATGTACTTGTGGAAGAGAAGGTATCTGAACCCATAACGAAGATTTAAACTGCTGTCTCTGAAGATTCAATCAACATCTAACCCGTCACCCATGCACCACACTGCTGAAGGTTTTAAAGGCTGGCATTTTAAAGGCACCTCCACAATTCCCCACCCCTCCATCCTGGATGGGGCTGGCTTATGGCATGGAGCTATAAGCCGTATAAATGGCCTGACAACTTCTGCTGGTCGAAAAATAATGGTAATCGCAGTACACAGCAGCTGAAAAAAACACGTGCAACGACCACAGACGCTTCATCCTAATGGGTCTTAAGGTCTATCCCCACTGCCCTACGAGCGTCTCCTGCACTCTCCCCTGCTGCGTTGCTTGGCAGCCAACTGCTCGAGAGACAAAGAGTACGCAGAGGCTGCACGGCCGACAGGAGCCATCACCTCCGAGGAAGGCTGCCCGGCATCGGGGAACGCGCCCCCAGAGAAGCGACACTGCGCTGACAATCCCTGGGACTCGTAACCCACACAACAGTGTCTCCGAGCTCCCCACTCCGAGCAAGAACACTACCTTACAGCGAACATCGCTACCCTCCCTCCTTCCTCCAACCCCCGCAACCCCTGGGATCCACACGACCCCGCTCCTCTGCTTCGGCCCCTCTACGGCGGGGCGGAAGGGGCAGGCCGCGGCCGCTCAAGGGAAGTGAAAAGCCCCCCGCTTACTCACAGAAAGTTTTCCATGAAGATCCTGACGATGGAGCCCAGAACAAAGGGAGACTGGGACTCAACACGCTTCACAGCCTTCGCGACAGCTTTCCCCTTTTCCCGCGCCGCCGCCATCTTCCCCTCCATCCCACCGCTCCCTTCCCCTTGGGGCCGGCACCGCGCCGCGCGCGCGTTGCCCGAGGGGGCGGGACTCAGCCGCGCCGAAGCGTCTCATTGGCGTGGAGCGAGCGGCGCAGGCGCCCATTGGCTGGCGGGGCGTTGCGAGACGTTGCGGCCGTTGTTGCTGAGGCGGCCGCGGCGCCCGGGACCTGCGCGGGACCGGTGCAGAGCCGCGCGCGTGTACCATTCGCTGCTACATTTCCTGCGTACGTCTTCGGCGTTATGAGCGGTTGGGCGTGTTTAGCTTGGAGGAGACTGAGAGGAAATCTCGTTAATGCATACAACTATCTCAAAGGCCGTTGGCAAGAGAATGGTGCTAGACTCTTTTCAGTGCTGCCCTGCGACAGGACGAGGAGCAGTGGCCATAAACTAAAACTCAGGCGGTTCTTCCTCAGCATGAGAACTTCTGTACCTTGAGGGTGGCAGAGCAGTGTAACAGCCTTCCTCTGGCGGTTGTGGAGTCTCCCTGTCTGGAGGCATTCAAACCCCACCTAGACACCCTAGACACATTCCTGTGTGACTTGCTGTAAGTGACCCTGCCTTGGCAGGGTAGGTTGGAATAGATCATCTCTAGACCTATAACATTCTAAGAATGCCTGTCAGACGGGGCGGGGGGGGGGTGATGGTGGTGGTAAGCTCAAGGGTGAGCCCAAGAGCCACGAATCAAGGCTGAGGCGTAAGGAGGATTCCTGAGTGGCCCAGACTGAGGAGCATGGCAGAGTTATGTACCACAACAGGCAGCTTATCTTTTCTTTGATGTGGGATGAGAGTCAGGTTTTCTCGTTTTCAAAACATAAGAGGTTTTGAACACAGGACTCAGTGTGTCTGTCACGGAGGAGAAGCGTGCTCTTTCCATCTTTCCAGCCTTGGTCCTTACAACACTGTGTCTCCAGAGCAGTGGGTCTCCTGAGTGAGGGCAGTCACGCTGGCAAGCTCTGCTCACATCCAGGCAGATAAAATGCTAGGTCTTTTAGTGTTTGGCTTGAGCTGTCTTTGTGAATCTTCATGATTGTAAAGTTAAGTTTATATTAGGTTTATTTTGGTGCAACGCCATCATCAGAATACCATTTCATTTACTTTATAAAGACAGAATAATAGTGACATTTTGTAACAGTTGTCATTCTGGATTTCTATTCTAGTTTTTATTCTGGATTTCTATTGATGTAAATGAAATCTGAATTTGCTCCTGGTTTTGGAAATAATTAAGGATAATGATGAAATGAAAACGAATGGAACAATGTTTACAAAATAAGAACAATATTAAACATGAGGACAGTATTAAATAGGAGGAGAATGAGAGCTTTCCACTGATCTCAGGACAAGGTGAAGTCCAGTCCAGCACAAAGCTACATTTACAGCAATCAAATACCACTTGGGGCATTTTAGCTTGAAAATATATATTTTCGAGGATTCTTTTTCATTTCAATTTCACAGGTTATGACACAACTGGGATCAAAGCAGTTACTTGTAAGTTCTTGTCATGGGTTGGCACTGGCCAGATGCTAGTGCACCCATGAGTGTATGTTTTTCCTAACAAACTGCTGTGCGATGTGGTCAAGAACAGAGCAGAGTAGGCCCAAAACTTGAAATACAAAGAAAACTTTATTAAACTACATAAGAACAGAAAATAGAAAAGGAAAAAAACCCTAAACACACAAAAAGAACAGAAATGAAAACCTCCCAGAACATTTCTTCTCCTCCCCATAATTTCCAACCATTCCACACTCTAACTTTTAACACTACACATTACCCTCCATCTTACTTATTTAAACCAAAACCCTGGGTTCCCAATCAAAGTCATTGTTATAAATTAGGGCCAGGAGAGCTTCTTCTGCTTATTAAAAAATTTCAGCCTTGGGGTGGGGGCTCGAGAGGTGCGCGCCACCGCCTCCGCTGCTCCCAGGTCGATGTCAAAGAGGAGGAGCATGTCGTCCCTGTTGTTGCAGACACCAGGTGTGGGGGTCTCATCCTCACAGGAACGTCTAAAGACCTCTGTTAAATGGCTCAGAGTCTAGGGGTCCTACTCTGATGGAGCTCGGTACAAGTCAGGGCGACACTTGTGAGCTCTTCTCTGTTGAAAGGTACTTCTTTTCTTTATTAGGTGTTATGTTTCTTTTGTAAGAACTCTTTCTAGGTTGGCTGATTTAAAGCTTTATTTCACTCAACTTGGCTATATGCCAGCTCAATTGCATATTCTGTCTGTGGGGCAGCCATTTTGTGAGGTATGGGTAGCTGGCAGGGCCATTTTTAGGCCACATGGAGAGCAGAGCAGAGATGGTGGGAGCAGCGGGCGGTTTCCCGACAGAAAAACAAGAGGAGGGGGCTTTGGGGAGGATCAGCAACACATAGGATAACAGGAGGGTACACAGGGTGAGTACATAAAACAGTAACACATAAGAGAGCAAATGAATACAATGAATACACTGGACTGCAACACGTAGGTGAACAGGGCCTACACAAATGAATGCAATGAATACAATAAACGGTAACTTGTAGGAGGGCAGGGGGTACATAAATGAATCCTTGGGGTGGAAGTAAGATACAGTAATTACAACTACTACACAGCAGTAAGAATAACAGTTGGTAACAGAAGGAGACAACATGGGAGAACTAACATCAAGGTGGGGCCTTCATAACTTCTATTTTTTACAGTCATCATCACTCAAAAAAAACCAATCTTCAATTCATCCAGGGAGAGAGGAGTCTCTCTCACACCACAGACCCCCCACAGGAAACACAGGTCCACCCTCCTGTGTTCCCATGTCACCCATGGCACTGCCCAGAGAAGTCTGCCAGGGTGACACCCTCCTTTCCATCTCCAGTGCTCTCACCACTGTCCATGGACCAAAACTGCATATAGGGCTCTTTGAAGGCTCTTTGGTACTTTGGCCAAGTACCAAAAACCAGCCATCTTCTCATTTCGGGACAGCAGTCCCCCCCATCTTTCCCCTGGAGCCGAGGGTTCCAAGAACAGAGATCTTCATCCCTCAAGACAGAGGGTGCCACCACACCCTCTTCCTCTCTGTTTGCTCCACTCCTACAGTGGCAATCACTGCCACAAAGTCGTTGGTTTTGAGCCAACTGCATCCACCCAAAATATAGTCTTATTTATATTCAGGAAGATTCAGGTTCAGTCTATGGTTAACATTATGCAGGAAAAGTCCAGCCCAAAAAGTCACTCTTCTTCATCCCTGCCCATCTGGGATTCTTTTCATCTTCCTTTAACATCTCAGTCCCAGGCTGTCTCTCTCTCTTCTGAAACCACCAGCCACGCGAGTCAATGTCTGGGAAAAGTTTTCTTCTGTCAAGAAAGAGTTAAAAGTCTCTGGCTTCTGGCAGGGCCCCAGGCTGGGGCACTCGCAGGCTCGGGCACTTCCACACACCGCTAGGCACTTTCTGCCTGGAGCGGGGGGACGGGGGACGGGGGACAGAGGGGGTGTGGGGACAGGAGATGGAAGGCACCTCCACAATTCCCCACCCCTCCATCCTGGATGGGGCTGGCTCAGCTCCAGTCCCATTCACTCTCTACTCCCCCCGGGGCACCGGCCTACCTTAGCCCCGCTGCATGGTTTCCCTCCCCCTCCCCCACCCAGCCTTGTAAGCTGGGCAGGGGAGGAGGAGAATATGCTTCTCTCCCGAAACCAGAACCCAGAAAAGGAAATCCCTCTGGAAGTCCTTGCTTTTAACCCCTTGTGTTCTCAGAGGCGTGTCCAACCCCTCAGTGGCCACTCTAGGTGCCAACATTCAAATCTGACCACTGATTGGTTTGACCACAACTTCCTGGAAAACTCACTTCCCCCTCAAACCAGGACAGTTCTTCACTAGCTTTTGAAGAATTTTTCAGACATTAAACAGGCCTGGTATGGCAAGTCTCAGAACTGTTCTTTGCTCCACTGGTCCTGGTACAGTACTGCAGCAGTGAAGAAAAGAAAAAGTAGTAAATAAATATGGATCCAGGACAGAAATTATTTGCACGAAGAGTTTCCCATTTGGACAGAACTTATAGAATATTTTTTTATCTTATCATAAAACTGAAGTTTGCCAGTGGAGAAATTGTAATGCACCATACCCAGTTTTCAAGTGTTTTTTAGCCACTCTTTCACCAGTCTCTGAATTTCATATTCTATAAACTGATATTCATCAGACACTGAGGTAAATGAAAGCTACCTTTCAAATTTTCCCTCTGTACTTTAATTCCTGCAGCAAAAGTTATTGGAAAGGTGATGCTCCCTACTTAAGGAAGAATTCAGTTGTTTTTTTGGTTTGATTTCTTTGGTGGGGTCTTTTTTTACTCTTTTCAGCATTTTTTTCCTCTTTTCCCCTCCCCTCCCCCCAGTCAGAGCAATGCCTCACACCTTGTTGATAAATACTTCCTTCAGTGATGCTAATCAAATCACTGTAGCAGTGAGTCCCTAGAAAACACTCAGAGGAGAGCAGGTTATAGTCCTTCACTTATATTTTTATTCTATCAGCCTAAATCTGGTTAATATGATGGAGTGAGGCAGAGTTGTATAAATCTTTAGAGTTAGGAGCCTAACAGTGGTACCTCATGCTTCATTTCATTTACATATGAAGAACCACCAAGACTGATTATTTTAACCTCTTAATCTTTACTTGTTTGCTGCTTAGATAATTTGAGCTGAATATTGATACCAAAGCATGCACTTTACAGAACAACTGTAAATTTGTGTTGGTGGATAGGAAACAGTCCATTATTTCTGTTTGCTTTCATTTTTGAATAATAGCAAGAGTGTTCATGTCACCCTGGTTTTGAAGACTTTTCTAAGCCTTCTGTAATGTTCTTCATATTGGAGTCAGAAATTTTACCTTATCCCACTTTCTACTATAAACACTGGCCATGTTTTGCTAACTGTCTTTCATTGTTTACATATTTCTAGGTGGGATGAGAAAGGTTGGCTTGACCAATGTGGATTGAGAGGTGGAATTCCATCCTCCAATCCACAGGCCCCATAGGAAATGTATAAAACTGAGTTTTGTAAATAAACTCGGCCCTTTTTTCCTGCTTCACTCACCAGCGTGTCCTTGTGTGGTTCTTTCCGTGTCCACTGTGACATGTTCATAAACAGCTGATTAGGGAGACTGTAGGTATCTAGGATAGGCAGATAAGATATCAAGTCCTTCTGGCTCTTCCTCAGTCTCTAGGAAACCAAAACCGGCTTCAATAAAGTGGTTAAATAAGTCATGAGTGTTGACTGTATTGCACTGAACAATCTCTTCAATTGTTTCTGTCACCAAAATGAAAATTTACAAAAGATGCAAGGGCCTAGATCATCCCTGGTTCTGTTGATTCTTATAGGCTATTAGGAAAAGCATCTTTTTATCTGTGAACAGAGTAGGATATGGTGGCTGTAAGAGTAATTTCTACCACTCAGTACACAGCTTCTTGCAGTAATTCAGATTACTTTTTATTAGCTTTCTTAGGTGATGTGACCCACATATTTAATTATCTTTATGTTCAAAATAACATTTTGAATTCAGGATACTCTAAAATAAAGAATTCAGGCTACTTTATAAAGTTCAGGTCTTTCTCCTTACACTGATTAGTATGAAATTGTTGGGAGTTATGTTTCTTTCCTTTTGTTCCTTTTGCTTATAGAATATTTTCCACACAGAGATTCTGTTGGAATTGGGTTGATTAAAAACAGGACTAGGACAGCTGTAGCTCTGTCTGTCTGTCTGTCTGTCTCTCTCTCTCTCTCTCTCTCCTGCCGCCCAAGCCCAGTCCAGAGCTGATTTTTCGGCCATGGGGTGAGCCTCTGCTTGTGAGAGCAGCCACTGAACTGGTACCTTATTAACACCTACCTCATTAAAAAACCCTGGCCAATCACCATCTGTTTGCCTGCCAGGGATCCTGAGCTCACCTCTCCCTGTCCTGCTGGGAGCCAGATCACTGCTGCCCCGCCCCGCTGCTTCTTTGGCACTGCTGAGAGTTTTTCGCTGCACTCTAGCCCTGCACCCCCTCCCAGCCCAGCCTGCTGAGAGCTTTCTGCTGGGGCACTGGGATCGACGGCCCCAGGGGGTTTGGGAAGCAAAGCCTCTCCTCCATCCCTTCCCGTCCGGGCCGAGCCACCATCACCGCGTGCTCCCTGAGCCCGCACCACAGCGCCCCTGCCGGCTGCGAGCGGAACTGCACCGAAGGGGGAAGCACCTGCGGCCGAGAAGGGGTCACTGGTTCCTGGTGCTGGTTGTTGTTAATGCCAGAGCTGTTGCTGGTTGTTTGCTTTATTACACATACCAGTAAAGAACTGTTATTCCTGTTCTCATATCTTTGCCTGAGAGCCCCTTAATTTCAGAATAATAATAATTTGGAGGGAAGGAGTTTACACTTTCCATTCCAAGGGAGAGTCCCGCCTTCCTTAGCAGACAACTGTCTTTTGAACCAAGACAGCAATCTAGAGCAGAGCAATAAGATGATACTCAAAGTTACATTTTATTAGGAATTTATAGTAATTAAAAAAAAAAAACCTTACACACAAATACATAAAATCTTAGAAAATAACAAGGTGTGTGAATTCAGTTTCCTATTAATATAAATGCAAGATATCTGTGGTTGGGCAAAGTGTAAGTGCATTCTCTGTAAGTGTACAAACTTATTTAATAAAAAAATACAAACAAGAAGACTCTCATCCCAGAAAACATATTGCTTTAAAGTGTTTCATTCCATATAATTCCACAGGCCAGCATCTTATGCTGAATTATACTGAACACTAGAAGTGAGTTTGTTATTGACAAATGTATTTGTTACAGTAAAGTAATACACTATCACAAAAACTTGCCAGCAGAGTGTTAAGTTTCCCAGAGAGATTTGTCAATGTGAATAATTGCACTTAACCTGTGGGATAATACTAGTAGTTAACACTATTTTCTTTGTTATTTCAAAACATTTATAATTTTCTTATATCCATTCTATCCCCAACACAAAACATTCACTGAATGCAGATTTAAGAGAACACAATATTGGACTTCAATTGTGCAACTCGAATTTCCTCTTTTTACTTGTACACCAGAAACATTTAAAAAATTAAAAATGAATGATTTGTGCAAAATGGGAAGCCTTTATCTAATAACTGATACCTCATGCAAAAGAGGAAATAAAAATTATGGTCTAAGAAGCCCTGAGTCAATAATTTCATTTAAAAGGTGAGGAACATGAGTGCTCCAAATTCTTCCTATGTATTGGTGTGTATTCAAACCAGTCCAGTATTTACTTATAAGATATTTTAAAATAGTTCGTGCAGTTTCTCACATACAATTCTTCAGTGTGCTTAATTCCTTTCAGCAGACTGTATTTAATACTCAATTTCATTTAAGCTGTCAGGATAGCCTGATGAGAATTGAATTTCTTCCATTTCTGGAATACAAAGAATGAAGAAATACTGTAATTATTTTTATTTTTGTCATACAGAAGAATACTTACAGCAGAATTTAATTAGCATGCTGGATTTAAATGGGACTGTTGTGTGGTTTTTTAAAAGTGTACGACCACTTTACTAGTTGAGATTCTGAGGATGATATCACATCCTGTTATAGAGTAAAAGTTCTGCACTAAACCAGCCAGCTGATATTAAATTTGAAAGAGGACTTAAGGGAAATATCACCCACCCACAAACAAGCACAGTAAATTTCAGGTGTCTCTTACAAGGTATGTTGAAACTTACCCAAACAAGGTCCTGCCTGGAACAGAATATCATCAATAGCAGTATCACTTCTTATTGACACACCACGGATTGCTTCAAAAATAATCTGTAAAATTTTCATGAATCCAAATGGTGAAAGGACTGAGCAAAATAATAGTCATGCAACCTATTCAAGGGATACCCTTTACCACCTCCCCTGCCCTCCCTTCCCCTCGCCTTTCCTCTCCCTTTCATTTTCCCCTTTCCTTAGATGGACCTTCAGTTTTGTATCATCCCTTGTCCTTGGTGCCCCCTTAGAAGGACCACCCTACAAGAAGCTGCCGTTTCATCACAGCTCAATGGCTGTGTCAAATCTGGACAGGGCTACAGACAGCTGAAGGAAAAGAAATTGCACAAGTGATCTTGAAAAAGCCCTACCACTACTGAAAAAAATGATGATATTTAAATTTAAATACTTTTTCGAAATTTTGAATTCATAACTATTTTTTTACTTGCAGCCTATTCACATCTTTCATAAATCCCTCTCTAACTTCATTTGTAAAAAATTACATTATTTCATGTTCTTCAGGTGTCCATTCAATGCCATCTATGTTTTAGCATTTTCGTTTATTAATTTTTTTAAACAAAACTTGGTTTCTAGTACATAGTTCACTTCAGTATTCCAATGTGACTGCTTCTTGCCTGTTTATCTTACCTGGTAGTTTGTACTACTTTCATATTCTATCAGTCCTCTTAGCCATGAGATGCTTTGTTCCCCTGTCCTCCTCCACAAAGGTATCTCTTCATCATCCCCTTCCTTTTTCAGATAAACACTTAATAATCCAGTCCCAGCTCCATACATATGATAGAAAAATGTCAGGCACTGTTTTCCAGATGTTCCTCTTAGTGATCTTGAAACTAGGTATGCTCTCTGTCCATAGACCATATTAGATGCCTCTATATACATGTAGTATCCTTAAAAAGATATGCAAGTAAATATTAGCAAAGTAGGATACATTATGTTGGAATGTTCATTATGCTCAACATGCTCATTATATTAAAAAAAACCCCATGACTGAAACTATTTTGATAAAGATTCTTAGACTTCTGCATTTGTAAACTGTATTATTTGAGGTACTGTAATAATTGTGTACTGTAATAATGATGGGTTTGAATTCATAAAGCCAAGAGATGGTCTAGTCTTTCCAACAAGTATGATTCAGTCTTCAGAGAAAAAGGCAAGTTATTTTATTATACTGTAATATGAGCTCTAGGTTTTGATTTTTAACTAAAGGATCTTTTATACAGAGTGAACAACAAAGTCTTTGAAATGGATTGCACTAGGTTTGGTACAAACTGACTTGAGAATTCTCCAACACTGTATGAGTTATGGACCTACAGCTGTAGATAATCTTCCTTTTCACCCTCTCTCTTGACTGCTGCTTGCCACCAAACTACAACCTGGCTCAGAGGGGATGTCTTTACTAGGGGTTTGTGCAGCAAATAGGACTACTGAGTATCACAAGAGATTTCCAAGCATCCACTTGCTGCTGTTGCAGCTCTCAGCATTCTGCCTGTCTCACTGATCCTTGGGAGTTCCCTCTCCCTCTGAAGGCAATATTACCCCCAGGACTTGTGGTGACAGACAGGCAGTTAACACCACAAAAAGGAAGCATTGGGACTGTGTGAAGAGTTCCTGCATTATCTTAGTTCACTGTCTGCTGGCAGAGCATGTATCTCAAAACAGAACAGTTTCTTTAGGCAGCAGATGGGGTGTGGGGATGCTCCTCAGTCTTCTGACACACCTCAGTTTGCTCCAGCTGGTTGTAACTGACGGACAGAATGAGGGGCATGAATTTGCCTTCCACCAGTTAATGACCTGAACCCTTAAAACTTGGTTATTTCTGTTGAAATGCATAGCCATAGAAAAGAATACAATGGAAGAATATACTATAGCTGCTCTTACACCAGGAATTGCACTTTGATAGAGATTGATTGATTGGAACTCAGAGACAGCTGCCTGTACATCTGAGGATATGCTTGAGGCTGTGGTTGATGGTGATGCAGTTTTCTGTGCACTCATGTTGATGGGGGTTCCACCTGCCTAAATACTTGAACTTGCACTAGTAAGTTTGTGGAGCACATTTTCAAGATAAAGGGCTTGTGGGATCTCTTTTATTCTTCATGTTTTCTTTTAAGTTTGAACCCAAAGGTGTTGATGTAGAAGAATCCAAATCACTTGCACAGCTTGCTGCTAAGAGATGAACTAAGGAATAATCATTGTCACAGACCAGGCTTAAAAGGCTCTCAGTTCTAAAGTCAAGCTATCAGCCTCACTTCTCAGACTACTTAATGTCTACATAAACTGAAAGTAGTTCTAAAGTCAGTTTCAAGGAATATTCACATAAACTGGAAGTTTGGAAGGAGCTTTTTCTGTGGGGTCTGGACAGTCATCCTCTTCTTTAAGCTCCCAAGGAAAAGGCTGCTTTGGGATGTGACAACCAAATTATCCACATGGCCATCAGATAATTCAGATTAAATGTCATATTCTCAAAACCCCTCATGAGTCTGCATAATGTGCTTACTTCATTTGATTAGTAACTTCTCTGAATAGAAGAGTAAAAGCTTTATCTTCTGGATTGTAATTTAAAATATTTAATTAGTATTTTTTATTAACTGTCAATCTCTGTTCTGAAAGTTCAATGTGGAACTCAACTTACCTACCCCAGTAGTGTGGTCTCCTTTTGGTCCAGTGTAGGAAGTGGGAGTTGGACCCCTCTTCCTGTGCCAGCTCCCACGACCTCTCTTCTTCTGGGTAAACACACACTCATCTTTTTCAAAAGTGCATTCTCCAGGACTGGGCAGCAGCAAATCTGTAAGGAGAGAATATAGTTTAAAACGTCAAATGCATTAGATTGAAATATGGAGAGATTACACAAGTAATGTATTGCATTTCCTCACCTGCTGCCATCAATTACAGCTACCTGGCAATGCTTACAATAGTCACAAGCTTATACCAGCTACCTTCAGACTGTTGGATAAAATTTAATTTCATTTTCTTCACATCTTTGGGAAAATCTGTGCCCTAGTCTAGCTCAATGACTAGGATTCACTAGTCCTAGGATTTTTAAAAACGGTTTATTAGTCTTCACAACAGTGCTTAGGACTAGATGATCTTATGAGGTCTTTTAGTTTTAATGGTTAGATTCAGTGATCCTAGGGGTCTTTTCTAACCTTAGCAATTCTATGATTCTATAACAGGCTCTGTTATAGAATGTTATGGAATTACCAGTGTAATTTTCTTCATTGTTTTGGCACCCCAAGGAGGTTAATAAATCCCAGCATGTATAATGTGCATAATAAATGAACCTTGTCAAAGACTGGAGTTTCTGTGAACTGAAATCAATGCCACATTTAGCTCTGCTCTGTTCCTTTGGCACCAATTCTACTGCAGCCTACAACAGACCACAGAGCTGCGATTACTAGAGTATTTTCATTATTTCCATTCCATTAGATCATACAAAAGGTGATATTATTCAGGTGCATGCCAGGAAGCTTTTGTCAGGTAATCTGAATTTGTCACTCAGAAGCAGGCATTTTGAGTTGCCGCAACCTTTTGAAGAGGAGGAAGCCTTGATACCTCTGGCATTTTTCAGGCATTTGTTTTGCTGCCATCAGAGACAAGCCATGACACGACTATATACCCAAATACCAGTTCTGCACCTTTGGTTCCCTTTCCAATTACTTACAAATTACAGCAAGGCAAAACAGACAACTACTGGAAATAGTTTAGAAAATGTTATCTTGTTTTGTACATAGGCTTCTCTCCATTTTATAAGCCTGAATGCAAGAAGCCAAATCAAAAGAGGACATTAAAAAGTGATTAGGACCATTCCAAAGGTATGGCTTTATTCCAAAGAAGAACATGATTGTAGCTTGTGCCTGTCTCATGAGAATGTTTTTTTTAATTAGGATACAATCATTGTATTGTCAAACCTTACAAAGCCACAGAAGAGGGAGTTTGGTGAGTTCAGAGGGGTCAGCCTGTGCATGTCAGAGGATAAAGTTTTGCTGAAAGCTATTCAGTTCCTCCCACTACAAGAGGGAATCTTGGACTACTCTTCTCTGTCTTCATCAAAGAACTGCAGCTCAGGTAAGGCTGTATCTTGGCCTTGCATAACTGTACATCTCACCTAAAAAAAATAATGCTGTATTTTGAAAAATACTGCTTTGGGGTCCATTCCTGGCTTTTTAAAGACCATTTGAAAACTACTTTCCACTCAGCTGAACTTTGGGGTTATTTTATGCCCTCAAAGGACCTTTCACCATTCACAACAGCTCTGGAGTCACTGAAATTTATTAGGAGTTAGCTGGTACCCCTGTGAGCAAAACCTGGTCCTTGCTTGATGTTTCCTACTTTGCAAAAATAGAATTTATGCAATACTTACTGGAAAAAGAAAATACAAGAAACCACAACAGGATGAAGGCAGCTGTAGGATAGGCTTGGAAAATGAAGGTGTATGATGAACTCTTACTCAAAAGGATAGTAGCTGTTGGAATGACAAATACACATGGTCTTACCTGCAGCCTGGCAGCTTCCCAGGCTTAATGATATATCATCCAGTGCCACAAGTCCACAGTCCCAGAAGCTTTTACACCAGCTGACAAAGACAACCTGCAATACAGGAAGGAAGTTTCAGGTACAAAACCTGGCACTGTTAAGAGTCAGAAATATTAGTGGTTTTTTCCAAATGCACAAATAATTTTGAAATCTACAGAACAGGATAAATGGAACCACTTTGTCTTGGCACATTCTGCCAGTGACTGGAATGTCTTTTCCGGTGGGGACTAAAAGTAAGTTTTCAATCAACAGAAAATATTTTCTCACTTTTATATGCAAATTATGTATATTTATATGTAGTTCCCATTTTACTGGAGTATTTTTTTGTCTGCGAGAAAACATGACTCTCTGAGGTTTTTTTTATTGCCCAACACCCAACAAGAACAGCACAAATATCCTCAGCTATCTTATCTTGAAAACCAGGAGGTTTTATCCATGAAAAAATAAATTTGAAAGAGTAATGCAGAGTGATGGTCAAGAATGGCTGTGGCAAAAAGCAAAGAATAATAGAGATGAACTGAAACTCAAAATGGGATTATTCATATATGACTCAGTGCCATGGTATCATAGAGCAGGAGAAATGTTATGCATAATTCAGTGTTCATCTGAGTTTGTGAAGATTAATAAAAACATCCAAGATCATTGATTTGAGTAAATATTAATTCTAACATGGAAAATACAAGTCACTCATGAGATAATAAAATAAAATGTAAAGAAACTGGAAAACTCTCAGTTGCCCTTCTGCCAAGTTTGACAGATCTGTTTGAATTACAGAAAGCACATTAGGATTTATTTTGTGAAAACACTGCTGGCAATTTTCTTGGCCAGCCACTCCAAACCATCTGTCTGACTGCTGAGGTTATGACCATAATTTGGGAGCAGCTTTTCAAAACAATTCCTTTGTGTTGAGGTCTATGCTAGTGCTTGCAGATGAATTAGTGTCACTTCTAACTATTTAATCTTCTGGATAACACCTCAGTTACATATTTGAGGTTAAATGCTCACTGACGAGTTTCATGTGGATATAAAAAGTCTTTTAAAAGTTGTTAGAGCATTATTTAGTATGTTCTCTTCTAGTAGGCTTGGTAACACCTTCAATATGGTACCTACATGCTATTTTGCCAGTTTGTTTTGCTATGTACTATTTATTAACTCATCTGCTTAAAAAACAGCCTGGAACATAACTACACCAAAAACTTTGAAGTACGTATGCATTATGCTGCCCAGAGTGGAGCAATTTTTGTAACTCTACCATTTAGTGCTACCAATCCTGGTTACTGTTGATTATCTGTCTCGTAAACGGCCACTGGTGTGGAGTCAGAGTGCGTCTGCCCAGAATGCAAAACTGCTCAGCATATGGTGGCCTAAACCCCACACCTTTTTTTTTTTCTTCCCACTGTAGAGCTGTATCTTAGCCTCAAGGTTTAACAGGACAAAAAACTGTTTCATACTTTGTAAGTCCGTTCTTAGGACACAGGGGCAATCCTTAAAAAATGGTAGCATCTTTCGGAAAAAAGCATAAAATAAGTGTAAAATGAGATACTGACATTGTGTGAACATAATTTGCCAGAATTTTAATAAATGCATTCTGGTGAACATTTGTAATAAACTAAAGACATATTGTAGCCCTAAACCCATGAATAATCAGAAAACCACACATGTAAGTGTAAAGTGAGTCCTCATTTGTTAAACAGCATTTCCACACTGTGAAGTCATGTTTGAAGTAATGCTTTCATTTTGACACCATTGGGAGCAGGATTAAGTTCTTTATTCTTAGAATGCAGTAATTTGTTCAATACAAGGTATGTAACTACCCATTGGATCCTGCAGAAAACCCTCCATGTCAAAAGCATCAAAACAATAACTGTGGTCTCTGAAGGGCCATTGAACCAGTACAACCAAAGGATTGATCTGATTCAGTGACAATTGTAAACTTGTTCAGCTTTGCCATCTGTAGCTTAAGCTTCACTATTTTTCCACTTGATTTTTGTGGTGTTGAGCAACACAATGCCATGAGAAGACTTCATAATTTCCCAGGGATTAAATTACAAACTCTTCTACTTGGGAGCTTCTGCTTGGGAGCTTCTACTTGGGAGTGCAGAGTTTTCAGTATTGGCTATAGCAAATGTGATGAAATTGTTACAGTCCCTTCAATTTATTTTGTTGACACATTCTTGGTTTAGTTTTAGGCAATGGACTAGGATATTTTATTCACAGGTTCAATTTACTCATTCTTCTTCTGTTGTAAATATCCTTTTCTATCATGAAGCAAAAATTTGATTATTTGAACTTTACCTACCAAAACTGTATCAACTTGGATTTACTCAGCTACTCACTTTCACACTGTGTCAGATCTCTGAATCCTTCTTACAGTCTCAATAGAACTAATCTCAAGATGCTTTACATTTGTTCTTTTTTTGAATTAAAATATTTGCTAGGTCAATTTTTCCAAAATAAAATTTTATTATTTTATCTCATGCCTTGGAGAAGACAAGGGATTCTTTGTGCTCATCTTTTTTCATCATAAAGCATGGCAGATGAACAACATACTGATTGTTTCAAGCTAGGTAACAGATATTCCTGGATTCACATGGTATTTTGGAGGTTAAACTAAAAACAATATCCAGTGCAGGCCATTGTTGCCTGTGTTACTGAAAAATAAAACATATCTCTCATGTCTCTTTTTGCTCCAATAACAGGACACAGCTAGGGCATCATTCTCCTTCCAAACCATTGCCCCAGCTTATGCCCCTGGTTTGTTTATCTTGCAGTTCTTAGTCAATGGTCCTGGCCTTCAGTCTCAAAGTATCAATAATCCTTTCTTAGCACTTATCCTGGATGATATAAGGTATGGGCAATGCCAGATGAGAACGGCCAGGTGAGCAAGCTCCTGCCAAAACACCACGTTGGATTGTGCTGCAGATACTGGGTGAGGTAGAAGAGACTTTTCAGACTTAGCACTTGGTGACTCTGCAAGCAGAATGTGAGTTAAAACTCACATGCATATGAAGTTAATCTGCTTTTAGAGGAGAAGAAATAGGAGAACATGTAATAATGTACATCCAGTGTAAGGAGGGACTAATGGGGAAGCTTGCTAGAGGAGGTTTGGAGGGAGCTGGACTGAGAACAGGACAAAAGGAGAAAAGAATCCCTTGGATCTCTCTATGTTCTGTGTATTTTCTTTCCTCCTTATTTGTCCCTGAACATATACATATTGCTCAATTAGAGAGCCAGATCAGCTGAACAGAAGAAAAACATGAAAGCAGCCCAATCTGGTGACTTAAAAGCAAACGATGCCTCTGCAGAAAGGTAATTTATCTTATTCCATTCTAATGAATATTGCTAGGTTTAAATTACTGTCCTGGAGTGACTTGATGATGCTTGTATCCCCAGCTGTCTGTTCTATTTATGCTGGATATTGAGTTCTGCACTTAAGACTGGTTCCAAGAGTGAGGGAGGGGACAGAAGGAGTGCACCATTTGTTTTCAAAACCTGCACTCACTCCTCTGCATTCCCTCTCATGGACTGTGCTGTCTGACAGTGGGAGAGAGCTCTCCTTTGCTTTTTAAATATTTTCTAGCTAGCTGAGGCAGAGAAGCTCCCCTGCTCTGGATCAGCCTGCTCTGGACTGAAAATCCAGAAAACACCAGGCGGTCACACCTGTGGCCCACTGGTGCCCAGGACGTCATTTTCCAGTGCCGGAGGGACTGATGAGAGATCGGAGGGACTGATGAGAGACTGAGTGAGCCGAGACACATCCCACGACAAGGACTTCCTGAATTTGCCACCTCTTCACAGCAGAGAGAGGCTCCATTGTTTAATATTATTATTTTTTAATGCTTGTGAATACTTTGTTAAATAAACATGTTTTTCCACTTTTCTCCAAGGAAAGTTTTTCCCGAACCAGTGGGGGGAGGGGCTGCTTGTATCTGCTTTCTAGAGGGACCCCTTTGAGAGTTTCCTCCCAAATTTGCCCTAAACCAGGACAATGACACACTGTAAATCTGTGTAGACACAAAACTTGGTCTTGTCACTTAGACACATTTAAAGTTCAATTTCCTAAAGAAAAAGGACAGTTATAGTGGAATCTGAGGGGGTTTTTTTCCTGAGAAGCTTCTGTTTTAACTTCCTCAGAATGAGACAAAACTCAGATGAACAAAATCAAAAAATGATTTGAGCACTAGAAACGAAAGTGTGACCTGACACGAAGAAGCAGTCAAGATGTTTTCACAAGAGAGGGAGCCTGACTTTTCAGTCAAATTAAAAAGTCAGTCACTTCAGTCAGTTTATTGTGCAAATAAACAGCCATATAAGCATGTAAGCCAGGGACTGACCACACGGGGTGAGAAAACCATTCTGACTGTCTCAGGGTTGTTCAATACAGATGTTTTAAGTGTACATCAAATGACTCATAAGTAACTTAATAAAACTAGATTTTAAGTGGCTTGTATTTTTTTGGCTTAAATGGTCAGAAACTCATTTATCAAGAACCCAAGTAAGCTATTAAGCCAAAATTAGAATATTTGCAAGCTTCTGTCCTTTAAAATAAATTGATTTAAAATGGCCTTTGCCAGGCAAGTTCAATTTCTTGCCATGCAACTACAATGAACTTCTGTGGGAAAAATAATGTAATATGAAAGTTTCTACATAAATGATTGGATAAGATTGGTAGTAAGCTTGTGGCGGTTGAACAAGTATTTTTGAACACTTTTCCTGTCCAAGGGTAGAAACAAACAATGAAAGAGAAACATAAAGCTAACAGAATAATATAATGCCATATCCTACATCTCTTCTTGCTAGATTGAACAGCCTAGTAGAGAACACTGCCTGCACACAAATATATACAGGACACTGATATTCTCATCTGTTCCCCTCCACTCTCTCAGATTTCCAGAAATCTACTGTAAGGGCTCTATATCCTCATTCCAGTCAAACAGTTTCCTGTCTGTTAAGGATCAGAGATGAAGATGCAAGGCCATTTAGGCAGTGAGTAACTTTTTCAGTTTCCAGTATGCTGTTTCCATAACCATGTATCAAGCACCACAGGATCTAAGGTTCACACTTTGCAGCACTATCCTACTGTTTCCAAACTCTACCATTCTTATTTTAGACAAGTATTTCTGGTGACTGTTCTTCAAGAAGTTTCTTATTTTAAAAGGTAAGGGAAGAAATGACAGAAGGACTGTCCTATAAAAATGCATGTCATTCCAGCCCTTTAGGATGCATACCTCATTGTGGGAAGACTTGGGTTGGAACAGTACCAAAAAGTTCTTTTATTTGACACAAGTGAGTTTTTCAAAGGAGGAGGAGGAGGAGGCGAGGATGAGGATGTCTGCCCTCCGCCAGCTGGCACCTGGCTGGAGAACTCTATTTTTCATACTAGTGACTTGATCACAGGGATCTAGGATTTAATTGTTTATCCAAGATTAATTTAGTCATTTATCTAGGACTTTGGTGGACAAGCAGGAAATCTAGCCAGCAAAGATAAATAAATGCTAGAATAATTTAACATTGAGCATCATCAGGATGATTATGTGAGAAGAAAGGTCCAAAACCACTCAGATCAAGTACCAGGAAGGCAGCAGAGTTATAACAGATATTTAGGAAAAACAGTAAAAGAAAAAAACTGGCACTAAAACTTTTATATTATGTCCAACCCATAAAAAGCTGAAGAACTTCCTGATTTGGAGGTCACAACTGAACCACTGTGTTTACAGTCATTGTGAGATCTATTTTCCATGATTTTCTTAAATCCTTTATAAAATATATGTGTAGTACTGGCCTCCACAGCACCTTACAGCAAAGTTTCTCAGTGTAGTTCTGAGAAAGACCTCTCTTTTCTTTATTTTAAAGCATGTAAATATTCAAGTGCAACACTGAGTCACTTGATTTTCCTTTCTCACAATTGCAACTAAAAGTAGTTATGGAGGATGAATGAGAGCAAATAGACAAACTCAAGGTAAGAGAGTGAGGAAAAAAACATCAAAGAAGAATAAAAGAATAGTTAAGGAATGAAAACTCAAAAATGCAGCCACAGCTCTGATGAAAGTAGGATAGACTGTTATGTGAATTACCTTTCTTAGGATTTGATTTTGAACTCTTTGGGAGGTTCAAGCACTATGTTATCAGGTAACACTGAAAAAGCTTGCATGATGGCTAAAGAACACAAGATGTTTGTTTTCAAAAACCTGAGCCTCAGAATGGTAACCCGAATCTAGCAGGAATTAGCAGAATTGATAAAAGCAGACCCAACTGATCTCAAGCCTTCATTTTAATCTAGGTATTTGGATATCATTGGAAAGTTGCATAAAAGAAGTATTTTTCCATGCTGATGTTTACCCACATACACATGCACACACACATACACACACAGTATTAAAATATATATTCTTGCTTCATAGCTCGTGTGAGCTTCTCAAGGATGCAAATGGTATGTGAAATTTTCTTTCAGTTAGCTCTTACATTTTTCTGATGTGTATTGGCATGAAAGATCAATTTCACTACAGTCAATCAACTGAAAATAATCTACATATTTCAGATTTAGGTTTTATTGCTGGCCTTCCAGAGGCTTATACAATAAACCATGAAGGGTTTAAGTGATTTCAAAAAACATTAGATTTTTTTTCATTTCTTTCTTCTCACACTTATTCCCTGGATGCAGTATAAATCAATATACACTGTATGTATATAGGATCATAGGTACTCACACCAACTAGGAGAGACAGTGCTGCAAGTACAAATTAAGAAATCAGGACTTAAAATTCCCTGCCTTCTCACTAGCATTATCAGCATATATATTTGCAGTATGTGCACACACATATAAATATACATGCACACAAACATGTAGGTATGTATGTATATAAGTAGGCATAGACATTTATGACTTGCTTAGCTGAATCATACCTGCCTCACCTTTAAAACATTTTATTTTTAAAGTTAAGGCCAGCTGGCTAGCTTCACATTTCCTGCTTACAGAACCCAAGACATCAGCTTGTGCCAGACCGCAGTTAGCTACTTCAAAAAGAACTTGCAAAACCCATTACAGAAACAAAGCAATGAAAATCTGCATCTTGTTATTGATGCAAACAAATATGCTATCAAAACTAAAACATATTATATGGATTTTATATCATTCATTTCCAAAACTTTGGGAGTAGTATTTATATTGAAAAAAGATGTGGGTAATCAGTTATTGAAGGATGTGGGTAATCAGTTATTTTAGATCTATTATTTTCTGGAAGAAAAATCATTTTGACCTTCAGGACATATGATTGTCACTGACTTGACTGGCTAAAGAACCACCAGAAGACTGCTTACTGTTTCCGCAGGGGCTGACCCAATCTAAAAGTTGTTCCTGGTAACCAAGAAGCTGCTCAGCCAGACTACTGTGCATGCCTACAACTTCTTACCATCCAAGTCTACATATGATACATCTCATAAAGCAACAAAATAGGCACATCAATCACTATATCTGTATTAGAGGAAAGGTGGCAGCCCTATCTTGAGACCACTTCACTAAAAGACTGTTTTTCACTTGCCTGTAACATTGCCAAGACACAAAGATTTCAGCTCAGATTTTCCATGCTAGGTCCTTGCTACAGCCTTGTTTTGGAAGATTTAATCCAAAAGAGTTCCATCATTTCCGAACAAAAGGCTAGCAAAAAGGGTTTATTTTACCCGTATTAAACAACAACAACAAAAATGTGTGAAAAGCTTGAGCACTCCTAGTCTTTGGAGTAGGAGCAGAAAAGTGTCAAGAGTCTGATCTTTATGCCAGTTCTATCATTTTTGTCAAGTCATTAGTTTTTGAGAAACTAAAATTTGTAAGAAATGGGACATGCAGGGCAAACAAGACGGAACATGAATAGTATTAGGAAAAAAGATTGGAATATCCAGAGCTGAGAGTAAGATGAGGATTGGGGTGAGGGTCAGAGGGGTGGTTCATTGCCTATGGGACAGGTTAGATTAAAGATGCCTCAGTGAGGATGCATGAGATAAAAGGACAGGTTGCAGGAGACAGGACAAGAGAGGTCGAGCTTCAGTCATGTTTCTTAGCACTGTCTCCCTCCAGAACCTGAAGTGTAACCCCTTACTTGCTGGTTTCCACCACTCCTTTCTACCAGCCAGAAGATGCTCTGGTCCACCTCCACAGCTGCCCTACATTGAAACGAATGGTTTTTGCCAGCTATTTCACTATGTGCTAGGCAGACACATCTGCACAGATAACTAATCTGAGTGCTTACACAGTGCCATACAGTAATTCTTTGTTTCCTTCTGTTAGCTTGGAAAAGAAGAAACAAACAAAATAAAGCACAAAGACACTTTTAAAAGTATTAAGGTTGAAGGGCTGGGCATGAGATTGCAAGGAAAAGCCAGAATCAAGTTCACTGTGCAATTTCATTCAAGCCTACTTCTGAATATTACAAGCAGACAGCCTGTAACCACACCAGGTTTTCATCCTCTGCCTTAAGCAGACATGCTTACTTTGGCAATATTTGCATACCTTGATGGACTTTTCCATATTAATATGTTTCAGAACTTCACCCATTTTCTTCTGCTTGTTTAAGGAAAATCCTTTAAATGGAACCCCCTTCCAAATACATAGTTATTTAGCTAAGGGGTGCCTGAATTCTGGTTTGCTGAACACATGCTGACTTCTGTAAAGCCCAATAAATATCACATTTAGTGATATTTGAGAAATGCCTCCTCAACATTTTGCAACTTGTTTTCATGGGAAGGAAGACTTTCACAAGACCTGAAGCACCCAGAGAAGGTTGTTGAGAATTGCCAGAGGCCAATAAACATGCAGAGCATGGTGTTTCTCCCCCTCCTACACAAATTCAGGCTCAGAAGCAGCAAGGCAAGCATTTTCACAACTTTTTCTACATATCCTGACTTCTAGGAAAAGAAAAATTGTTCTTCACAAATTCATGCTGGAAAAAGTTTTCCATGTAAGTGTCTGATTTACAAGGGGTTTTTTTTCTAAAAAACCTGCCACTTCCAAGGCTGTCAGCTGGTTTTAACGGTTATGCTCACATGTCATCACTACTCATGCAGCTGATTATGCTACATAAGCTACTAAACCTTTCCAGAAGTAATAAAGGAATACCTAAACATAGGAGATGAGAAAAGTAAATTACAAGCTTGCCATTTTAACTTGTCTGCAAATATCTTGGGATGGTACTGTGAGAAACTTTTCTAGTATACTCTTGCTGGGCACTAATAAAATGCTGTTTTTATTTTCTAAAGTTGAAAGGGAATTATAAATTCTGTTATGTTTTATGGATAAAGTACATTAAAACCCTTTGAAATTTAAAGCCATCAGGTATCTGACAGGAAACACTACCCAAAAACTAGGATTGAAATCTTAAACATAAATTTGCCTCTCAAACTGTTAGGCAGCTGCTTTCTGGTGACCTTTTATGGTCAGTAATACTGTTATTTCAAAAATTGATTTGTAGCAGACAAAATATTGAAGATGTTTGTCTTTAATTCAGAAAGAGTTGCAAGACAAGCTTCCATGCATATATTCATCATATCATCACACTCTGGTCAACATGTAGTGATCCATCTGGTTCTTCTTAGACAACTCACTGATAGTGAAAACCTGTTACAGAAATCAGGGTAACTACAGAAGTAGCACTTATAAAAATCTGTGTAAAACTCAGTCTTTGTAAAAGAGTGGAGATGAGGAATTATGATGGCTTAAGAACTTACTCAGGAGGTGATGTTAAGTACCAATGTGTTATTAACTTGCTGAGATAACGTAATGACCTCTCCAATGAGACACTGCAAATTCTTCAAGTCCATTGCTCTCATTTACACTGACTTCTGGTTCCACATTGTAAGCCAGCAGTTGAGTTTAGGGAACTATGTCCAGCTCTGCATTTTGACCAGAACTTACCAGTACTTTTTAGATTAATTAAAATCTGTAACTGACTATGACAATCATAGGACTCACATAGGAAACGGGCAAACAAAAACGAGAGGATGTGGAGCATGCTGAGAAACCAAGACACAACGGCTTTTGTAAGAGCTCCCTGGTGAAATCTCCAGTTAATACACTTTGCAGTTATTGCTCACTTAGGATTAATCCATGTATAACAAAGAACTCTGAGAAAGCAAGGAAAATCTCCTCTCAGAATTCAGCAAATTTGAAGACTTGGCTCTTACCTTGCAAGGCATAGGCTTTTTGAAGGAGATTTTAGCTTGAGTCCAAACTCCCTTTGGAGAGTCCAAGACAGACCAGATTTTCTCTTGAACAACATGATTCTCCTCAAAGATATAAACTGCAAGAGTGCCACTCATCTTGAAAAACCCATATAAGGCATAAAAAAAACGCAGGCAAAACTGCAAGTTTCCTGGCAGGGTTGGGCCATACAGACGTCCAATGTACTCAGGCTGTGATGTAAACTTTGTGTTTGCCAACAAATAATAACCTGCAAGGCAGCATAATTATTTTATTTAATATGCTATTAGCACAGCTGATTTGCTATTAAAGCAGTTTCTGTTACTGCATCAGACTTGGGTTATACAAACAGTTCCAACTGGCAAGAAATAGATTATCACACTCTGACAGGAAATAACCATTTTTTTCCAAAAGCATCCTGTCTGCTTCTAGCTAAACTGGCACACGGGTCAGTTAACACAAATAAGCACTTATCAAATTTATCCTGAAAAATTCCCTGGTCTGCAGGCCTCACTGGAAAATTGGCCTTTTCAGGGTTACCACTGTGAGACAAAAAAAATGGAGGGTGGGGCACAAGGCCTATTATTCCCTGCACCAAGTATAAAGACCTGAGACTTTAGTGCATATGATTAATAACCATGAATACTCTACACAAAGAGATGTCTGAATTTTAGAACTTATTAGCAGTCCTTTCTCCATGTGATTTCACTATACAATATTTCTGTTTTCCCTTAAAAACATCAACTATCCTAAGCCTAGAAGAGCTAAAAGGCCACTTTTCCTCTCTAAAAACAATGCATTAGCCTATTATTATATTTAGTGCCATATTTTTGTGGATTCATCCCTCCAGCAGCTGCAGAGCAGTATAGTGAAGATATATCTGATTTATGGCCCTGCCTGATTATTCAATAGGTGACCTTCCTCCGCTATGCATGGGGAAGCACAGCCAGAGTTCCAGACAGGACCAAGGTGTGAAAACTGATTTTTAATAGCAGAGAGTTGCGCTGTGGTAAGTTAACCATTGTGCCAGTGATATTACTTAACAGAGTGAACAATGATACAATAGGTTAACCTTCATATAACCTTGTCCATAACATTTCTATATCATTTTACACTTCTAGGAAGAAGCAGTTTTGATTCACCGAATCCAGTAGTGTGATCTCCTGTTCTATACACATTGCGCTTCACTTTCACTCTGCTCCATCCTGGACCATCTTTGTGCTCTTGGTAAAAATTACACAGATCTTCCTCAAAATTGCAGCCTGCGTTGGCAAGATTGAAAGGAGTTCCTAAAAGAAAGATGCATATGTTCTGTTAGGATGCGTACAATGTGATAAGCATGGGTATTTGATGCAGAAGGATGCCAAAGCATACTTTGATTTGTCTTGCTTTTCTTTACAGAAGATAGGCATGTGCAAAGATGATACATGTATATCATGCACAGCCATGCTGAAATAAAACTATCAAATTTCTATTGCAAGTTGGTCTTATATTCTTACATTTTTTCTGGAGCCAGGAGAAAACCTGCTTCATAGCCCACCTAAAACACAAATAAGCTACAGATATTAAGACCAGATTCTTCCTTCAGGACATAATTCACAAAGACATTCAGACCATTTGTTTTCATATGCTCCTACATTCAAAAGATCATTAGGACAAAATGAGTGTCTGTATGCCTGTGTGTGTGTAAAGTATCAACATTTAATGGTTTTTTTTTAAAGAGCACTTCCTAAAAATCCTTTCTATAGTTATGTGTAACATATGTGCATATGCATGCTGCAAGTAGGTAAGCAAAATAGTTTTTAGTTCATGTACCACCCCATGGCTACTTTCCTCTGGAGCTTGCCTCACACAGTGCTAGCACTGCAGTGAAGAAAGCTGAAACATTTATAGTAAAGTTAATTAAAAGCAGAGCTAAGACCCATCCCACCAGCCCTGCTGATGGCTCCCTTTCAACCTGCAGTGTGGAATTCATGGGTCAGGACTTGCTTCAGTCTGAAAAAAGTGACCCTGCTGCATGAGGCAAGCTAGTAAGTAAAACATTTCTACTTCTACAAAGGCCTCACCAGTCTTTTGTGGAAGGTGCTTGGGGAAGGAGGGGCACAACCCAAAGCTAACATGCGAATTTTGGCTTTGCCAGGAATCCAGACACAGGACATGGTGTACATCACTCCACAGCAGCACACATGGCCCTTCTGCATGGAGACTAAGACAGCTTTTCCAGCAGGGGGAGGTACACAGACAATCAGCTTTAGTAGAAGAAAAATTTTGGCTTTGGACTGATGCCTGAGGAATTTTCAGCCTCAGACTGGCCAAATCTAAGTCCTGCCTATGTGTCTTATTCTTCTTGCAGCCGTGGCCTCCCACCTCTGCTTTCCTAGTTAAAGAAAACGCAAGTCGAGCACTACCACGTGGCATTAAACCTATACTCTGATTCATTCTTTGCTGAGCAAGTTTATTACTCTGGTACCTTTTCCTCCATTTGGCTAACATCAAATAGATGTTTAGTAGATGCTGGCTAACATCAAGACTATTGTTGATTAAAAATTCCAGAAAAAAAATAAAGAAAATGTTAGTGCTGTTATATATACTGCTATGGCTGAATACAAGGAGAATGGAGAGCTCTTGCTTTTTAACATCTCTGCTCAGAAGAATGAAAGATGACAATTGATAAACCTGAAGGATCAAACAGTATATGCTATATTTCAACAAAGCATAAAGCAAATAATTTACTTTCATTCTCAAACAAAAAAGTGTAAAACAACTACAAAACCAAACTTCAAAATCAAAGTTAGTAAGCAGAGCCCTAGATGAACCTATCATACTCAGAACAGATTGTGAACCATTCAGATTAGATCTGAACTTCAACCATTGGGACAGAAAATGCTATAAAATTTATCCTATTTCTCAACAGACATAAGTTGTCTGAAAACTAAAATGAAAAAAGCAGATAAGCAGCTCCAACTCCTTGAAACTTTCAAACACAACTTATGATTTTTGTTGCAAAATAAAGCAAATACCAAAAAGGTATTGAGGAGATAATGAAACAATGGATTTACTCAGCCAGGAGATGTGGATTATCAATGATTAATGTATTTGGAATCTACTTCCTTCAGCAATGATACTTCAGCAGTGAAGACATCTAGCAGATACTCCTGAGATAAAAAGGGGGAAAAACCAGCCTCTTTTTTGTTAATCACTTCAAAGAATTAGCCAAAAAATTCAAACTTCTGAACAAAGGAATAGAGGCGTCAGTGGAAAACCACTAATCTACTTTTGACTAGTGTTTAGTGCCACAGCAAAACCCCAGCGAACTAGTTAAGAGGCTCATTCACAAAAGACAAAAGTCCCTTGTCCCAAGTGCCTTTACATCAGAGGTCAGGGATTTCAGTGGTGAAAACCTAACAAATATCTAACACCACTGCCCAAGATGAGTAATACCTCCTCAGGGCATGTGGCGTGAAGAATGCTTACACTGGCATTAATGAAAAGCCCAGGTATTTTTTTTCCTCCTACCATCACACCTGGAAAAATCAGCACTCTGTTCTGTAACAGGCCTGCAAGTGGTGATTTCTCAAAACCCGTAGAGATGCAAATACAGCAAATACTCCAGCTCCAGAACCCTGAGGCAAGGTCTTTGGAAAGGAAGCATTAAGGATTGGATTTTGAAAAAAATGAATGGTATTAGTGTTATGTGCTGTTATGCCTTCTGAAGGAAGAGAAGCCCAATGGCAATGGTCAGTTGAGAAGGTAGCACCAAAATTGCAAATACTGACAGTTTGAGGGGCAAGGCACAAGGGGAAAACAAGGGAGATAAATAGCAGTAAGAGCTCATCATACCTGTCTGATTGCTGCAGTAAACCGGAGAGAAAGAAATGTCATCAAGGGCAACATAACCTCCCTTGGCACTATTGAAAGCAACTTCAAATATTACCTAGAAATTATAATTAGTTGTTATTCATCTGCCATATACTCAGCAATAATTTTGGTATACATCTTTGAAATACAGAATTCTGACTGGATGTCCCAGACAGAATCCAGTGCATCCCATACAGTGCTGCAAGTGTTGGGACAATTTAAATTATATTACTTTTCAGGGATATAAACCAGAGCCTGACTTTGGCACTAGATCATTGCTCACTCAAGGTCAAGGAAACGTCAAAGGGAATATGGCTCTTCTTCTGCTTTGTGAAGCACCACTTTCAAAGATGCATTAAGGCTTCTACCATTGTATTATAGAAAACCACTATTCACAATCATCAGTCTGTACTGACTAGACCTCCAGTTTTATCTAGAATCTGCCTGGATCAAGAGCTAAAACCCCCCTCTGTTCCTTACTCTGTTATTAAAGTATTAAATCTTACAGTTTTCTGTGTCCTCAGACACTGAAACCCATGACTTGGCATTAGCTGTCAGGGAAGATTTGCTGTACAGAATTTATTTAAGAACCAGAAAAGCTGTGGGGTTTTTTTACCACGAAGATCAAACAATGTTTGTGCTTAGTTATTCCCAGGGGACATAATTTCCTCAAGTAAGTGGAGGACCATCTATAACTCTTCAGGAAGTGTCTTAAAATTTCTCTTAAGTATCAAAGCTCTGAGATACAGAAAACTTTGAGCACCAGGGACAAAGCAAGGAAATAAGGACAAATGCTTTCAGAGTGAGATTCTTTTCAGTGAAAGCAATGCCTGTGACATTTTGCCTGAGGATGGGAGGCAAACTAGGAGAGCTTGTGAAAGAATCCTGAGCAATCTCCTTTAGCCAAATGAAAAAGAGACTCTCTTGAAGCAACCAAAGAATGGATGTGATAATATTATTTCTACAAAATCACCTCTGAAATAATCACTGTGTTAGATCACAATAGAAATTCCTTGAGCAGATTAAAGGCCTGTCTAGCCCAGAGTCTGTTTTCCAGCAGAGAGCACCTATAGGAAAAACCAAAGACAATGACCGGCTTTTAGTTGTTCTTCCCTCACATTATATTCCTGATGGATTCTTTTTTTCGCATTGATTTTTCTAATCAGCTTTTTAACTGATTTTAATAACGTTATCTACGGTACATTGTGGACATGAGCTCTACGGTTGTGTCATATAGTAAAAGACTCTCTGTTAATTTTAAAACTGTTACATGGTAATTGAGAATTTGGAATAGCAATGTAAATTCTAAGAAACGGGTAACAGTTAATAATTTCTGTGTCCTTCATGACTCTTAAGAAGCTCTACTATATTCTACTTCCATCTTTTTTTACAAGGGCTAAAACTGTTATTTCATTAGTGTAACTTCTCCATACATTTAATTATTTTCATCTCCCTCTTGGGCAATATTTTTTAATAATTTTTTAATTTTTTAAAATCTTTTTTTTTAACTGAGAGAGCTGAAGTTGCCTGCCCTGCTGAACACAAGGTTTTTCTGTGCATTCATCCAGTGGTACAACACCTTGTGTTTTGCTATTTATTCCCATATGGATAGTTTTCAGCATTCTGGATGGATTTTTGAATGCTGTCAGGAAATGAGAGGGTATTTTCACAAACTCAACAACAGTATTCCAAAGCTCTAAGTGATCATAAATTAATTTCCATCGATAGTGTTAGGACTCATTTTCCCCTTTCAGTTTGTACTTATTGAATCAGTAATTCACTTACCATTCTGTATTATGAAGCCTTATGAAAGCTGCATCTTTTCCCTTGAAGTCTGATGTTTTAAATGGATGATCACTGACTTTACAGAGTGTAAAAGGGCTATGTAACATCTCCTGAAAATTAGCTTTACCCCTAATAATTTCTGAAAATCTACACATTTGTGGTGAATTAGTAAACAACTTAAAGCAAGTGGAATTTTTTTGTAATCCATGTATTAGAAGTATAGGGAGAGTATATGTGTGTGTATATATATATATAAAAATGGCATGTACGTGTGTAAAATACACATGTAAGTATATATCCCATGTGTATAATATACATACACTGTTTATTTCAGTCGTCTAAGTTTGGGATAGTTTTTGGAAAACACTAGGTATAAAATATTCAATTTTTTCTGATACTCTTGAAAGTCATTATAATAATCAACAAGAGCTGTCTTTCACAATTAAGGACTACTGTACTCTTGGGACTCAAGTTTGGACTTTCTCTCATGAACTGCAAGATCTAAGTAAGGTGGAGAATAGACCTCAAATATTTTTCTAAATTTTTCTTCTGTAATCTTTTTCTTATGCATTATTTTATGATACTCAGCATCCTCAAAAATGGATCATAAAGCCACAAAAATAGGGAACTGAGAGAAGCTTGGTATTATTGAACAACTAAAAAAGCCTCCCATCAGTGAGACTCTACAACCTGCCAAGGTACTCTGATCAAGCACTACACCACCTGGCTTCAAAATCAAGCATGAGTGTGAAAAGTGATCCCTCTTTGACCTTTACGCAGAGGGTGAAGGAAATCACAGAACATCTTTTCAGACGTCTTTCAGATACTGGATGGTCCCTGCCATGTTCCTGGCTTAGCCTGAGTTGACACTCATGTCTGAGGCAACCTGGAAGTCACAGCTGGACTGTGGAGGAAGGATTGCTTTACCTCCATGGGATATGGCGCATTGAAGTCGACTTCTGCCAGTGCCCAATCTGCATTCAGTGCACTGTCTGTTTTCCAGATCTCTTCATAAAAGCCACTCATGTCTCTTAGGTAAACAGTAAAAACAGTGCTGCTTTCCTGCTTAAGCTGATAATAAAAAGATATGCAGCCAGATATTGGGGCCACGGTCTTTGGTGAGATTAGCTGGGCCACTTCCTGAAAATGTTTGACATAAACAGAGTCCACATACATGTAGTGACCTAGAAGCAGAAAAAAACTTGGTATAAGGACACTCTTTAAATAACAAGAAGTATCAGGAGATGAACAGGAACTAGACATATATATCTATGACCTGGCCAAAAATGGTTGCTTTCTAAAAACTTTTAGTAATTCTAAAAGGGGTGGGGGTTTCACTCTTTTCCTCCTATGTGGAAACTAAAATTGTTTGGCTACCATACCAGTGGCAAAATAGTCTGTCTCAGCTTTCTTTTTAAAGTCTTTATTATTATTAGAAACAATATCTTTATCTATATTTGAAATATAATAAACTCTAAACTTTAGGAGCCATTCATAAATGGAAAAATGTGCAACAGCTGTGTAAACTCCCTGCCTCCCAACAGCTCAGTTTAGTATTTAGTCTCTCCCTAGTGCAACTTTTACTGAAGCAATCCAAATAAACGAACATGATTATAAGCCATGTGTTTTCTCATCTTTTACACAGCAGTTCATTTAATATATCAAATTATTGTCAAATAGCTTCTATTCCTTACATATCTATTCAGTGTATCTAGGATTTGGTTTATAAAAGTCCTATTTTTACTGCAAGGACTAAAGTTTTTATGTAAAATCCTTAAAGAAGATTTTGGGGAGACATTAATGAACAGAAAAATGCATTACATATGAGGAGAGTATCTTCCCAGCACAAATATGAGCCAATATGACCTGCAGGTTTTTCTAATGGTATGGCTTCTAATACTTTGATTTTGGAAGTGTCATATTAATTTAAATGTGTACACAAACATGCTGTGCCTTGTAGCTTTTCTTCTTCTACACTCCCAGAAACACAGCATCAAACAGTATTTGATTAACAAAAAAATCGCTCTTCGAAAGTGAAAAGCCTGGAGAAGGCTGAAGTGTCAGACTGGTGGGGTACTTCATCATGAACACTGCACACAGTGCCATTCACTTTATGTGGACAGCACTGCATTAACTAGCACACAGCAGTCTCAGATCTTTAGATGTCACTTCTCACTTCACTCTGGTGGAAGGAGGGGAAAGGACTTGCTTGGCTGTGAGTCTCCTCCAGATTGCCCACTGCCAGGGACTGGTGACTTCAGCAATGCTTGCCTGTTTCACTTTTGTTCTGGAGTTTTAGCACATCTCATAGCTTAGCGACAATCTCCCTGGATGATGCCACTTCACAGCCCAATTCTTGCAAGAAGAAGGCTCTTCTGTGACTTTAGGCTTCTTGAGGTCTTCTCAGTAAATGGTCAGCAGTGAGGGCTTGGTGTGAAATACAAATGTTGTGGCTACAAGAAAACATATTCCTCCCAGTTGAGAGCATTTCCTGTCACAGTACTTATTTAATAGGCTGATCCACTGTCTGCTGTTGAAGCTGTGGTGAGTTCAAACTTCCATCAAAATTTTACCAGCATTTCAGTGCCAGGGGGTGATGCAGGGATGGAGTGACACTGTACTCAACTCACACAAATGTGAAATAAATAAAGAGGTACAGCGGCGTGAGTTAAGGAAAAAGGATCCACTCTTTTTTGAGTCAAAGCAGTCAAAGCTTTTCATGAGATGTGATTCCTTGCACTGCCACAAGCGTCATGCCATCCAAGACACACAGTGTGCAGCAGCAGCTGGATGTCCTGACCACCACCTGCTGTGGCACTTTGTGCAAAGGTGAAGTTATCCCAAACCCCTTCTCCACAGCTGTGTGAAAAACTCTTCCCTGAGCAAGGTGTCCAGGACAAGAATTTCATACAAAACAAGTGCAGAAATTGCAATGCTTCTTCCCAGTATTATGCCTCTGGGGACTGTACTAACAGCACTGCATCTGGCTGAAAGAAACAAAACTTCTAAACTGGACAGTTTAACCCA
The DNA here is from genome assembly GCF_021018805.1 of Prinia subflava. Lineage (NCBI taxonomy): Eukaryota > Metazoa > Chordata > Aves > Passeriformes > Cisticolidae > Prinia > Prinia subflava. The sequence continues at coordinate 33,425,689 of NC_086283.1, read as the reverse complement.
AGATTCTCCAAGCATGTTTTAATACCTTAGCTTTCCTACTCAATTTTCTCAATAGCCATTGGAAAGAAAACTCCTGCCAGATGTATAGACCAGTAGTACAAAAATCTAAAACTGTAGCCCATACATTTAGAATTCACAGAAAGTGTATTTTTCCAGCTCTTACATTGAAAATTTTACCCTTACCTCTGATTACTTTGGATCCTAGCAAGGAGTGTAGCAACCTTATTATAAAGCTTACAGGCAATTTTGTGAACTTCTGCAAAATCCCCCAATCTCTTTTTAATCCATTTTTCCCCATAAATCACTTTTACCATCCCCACCCCAACCCCACAATGGAAAGAACTCACATAATAATAACTCGTAGTATGAGAGTCATACATGAATCACAGACTCTAATTTTCCCACTGTATTTCTGCTCTACATTTATTGCTTACCCAGTGCACTGTTAAGTGTGTGGTCTTTGGGCAGGATAGACTGAGAATTCCGAATGTTCCCTCCACCAACAAACCAGTTGACGTTAGGATTCCAGCGGTTCACGTAGCCACAAAGATGGTTTTCTTCAAAGTCACATTCTGCAATTGTAGACACCACCAGCTGAGTGCACACATTTTCATTACAGAAATAGGCAGAGCAAATTGCTAAGCACTGTCTCACCCCACATATGGCAGAGCAGATAACACCTGTATTTATAAATAAGTCATAATAAAGAGAGGCAAACCTACGCAAAATTTTTGACAAATTTTTGATAAAATTTTCATTTCCATCCTCTTTGGGTCAATCTGTCTTTTCATCATTTGCCAGGACAGGACTGCTGTAATTTATAACCAAATAAAGCAGATTTAAACACACCAACTCCTAGTAGTAAATAGTCAAAGCAGAACTTTCACTTGTAAATCAGGGATGGCCAAAAGCAAAGCAGGATAAGTATTTTGTAACAGTAATGCTTTGTCTCCTTCACAGAGCCAAAGAATTGTGACAGCTTGTTTGGACTCCACCAGAGCTCTCCAGAAGTGTGATCTCCCAGCCTCCTAGACATTGGAATTTTTGAACTTCATCAACAGTTTTTAGCAAATGGCACTAAGTGTAAATATATATATCAGCAGAGTTTTTAGTCTGCAGCCTCAAGATGACACTGTAAGGAAGCCATGAGCAGGCAGAGAGCAGAAATAATCTTGCAGCTGTTATATCTAGTATTTGAAGCAGTGCAAACTTTTTAAAAAAATATAACAGTTGTTCCTGCTTGAACAATAAATAAATTTGGAATTATATTGTGCTATATAATATGTATATATATACATATATCTCTCACAGAGTTAGGTGAAAAATCCCCACTTACTAATTTGTGCACTCTTAGCTTAAAAATGATCTGTATTGAATATAGCAGAGTACTTTTTAATTAGAAAAAAGCCTTTTTTTTTTTCTTTTTGAGCCCCGACCTTCTATCCAGTTTCAAAACTGTCAACAAGGCATTCTTTTCTATGCAGAGAATATGGGGGTTGAGCAGAGAGTACTTACCAATACAATATCCAGAAGTTATTTTGATTTCAAAAACTGCTATACTGGTGGATTTATCTTGTCCCATTTCACCTTCCAGTACAAGCTGCACAATGTAAACCAAACTGTCAATTCTAGAATTTCATTAGTACCTTGAATATTTAAACAGGGTAAACAGGAGAACAAATTAAATGTTTCTTGGGGAACCATCATCCTTACAGTCAGCTGTGCTTTTGCAGCAAGAGCTTGACAGAATGCATTAAAGATGGAGCCAGTGCTCTTCTTCAACCACAGAAGACATGCTGAAGGACGAGACAAGTCAAAAAATTCCCACACTTCATTTAAGAGTATGAAGTTCCATATTCCTCAGCTGTGGTTATGCAAGATGCTATTGTGGGTGATACAAGATGATGGTTTCTGGGTAGAAATGCTCTTCTGTCAGCATTTGACTCCTTCCAGAAAGGCACAGAGAGCATGAATAAGTGAGCGCAGCTGCAGTCCCAGAACCTGGGAGTTCCTGTATCTGCCACGTGGCACCAGTAGCTCCGCAGGGATACCAGGAGATGAGGCACCCTCACGGCAGGGCTCAGCTGGATGTGTCCCCCTGTGAGCTGCTCCACACAGTGTTGGAGCACTGCCTCGTGCCAGCTCTGCTCATGGGTGCTAGGGACAGAGGGCTCAGCTGACTTGTGCTGCCAGCCCTAGAAACTAACACCAAGAATAGGGCTCAAAATACGTTTGCATATATTTAAAAAAGAAATGTGTGCAGCGCAACATATGTACCAGAAGGCTTGTGGCATCTTCTAAAATTGGGCTTACCTTATACTTCTTTGTGCTGTTCGTTAAATCTAAGCTAGCAATGAGCCAGCTGTCTGATGGCTCCTTGGCTGACCACAGCAAATGATCAAAACTTTCTCCTTCCTGCCTCAGGTACAGGTTGAGCCTGGCAGGATCAGGTGAGCTGTCTGAAGTTGTTGCTATCTGATAGATCAGTCTGACACAGCTCCATTCCTCAGAGTACAGATCAGGGCTGGACAACACTGCTTTCTCACCCTCATAAGACGTATCCACAGAAATGTAATGTCCTGGGAAAAGACACACACCAGAATAATAAATGTCAGAGGCTTTGCTTTTGCATCCCTGGAAAAAGTGCTTATATAGGAAGGAATGGTAGTTCTGGGGTTAGGATAGGAGGCTGAGCCCGCCACTCATTTGGTAAGTCACTTAACGTTTTGACATCCTACTGTACTCACACAAATGACTTCATGTGTCTCCCACCATTTTTTAAACACAATTTTGAAATTATTGGAAATATTGAGACAAGGTATTTTATCAGTGTAAAGCAGATTATTAGGTAGTACTCTTTGGAACTGATAGCTGTAGATAGACAATTTGATTGACAAGACAATTTATGAACACAGAAATATTTTGCAGCAATATTTAGTTATTTTATAGATCAACACTTTTTCTTTTCATGTAGGTTTAAAAAAAGTACATAAAATGAGACATTGCAGCTAAAAACTCCCAAAGCACTTCTGGTTTCAAAGAATAAAACTAGAAAGACACTTCTAAGTAGTAAAATGAATGTGTTCAAGTCTGCTGATTCAAAAAATTGCAAAATGTAAAGCAACATTTAAACATACCAGCAGATTATTTTAAAATTACTTTCTGGGGGTAAAGTCTAAAACAGCCTTCCATATAAAAATGAAAGGGTGCAATGATAAGCTGAAAGTGCATGAGGAGGCAGAAAAGTGCAAAAGAAACAACATGTAGAAAAATGAGGCAACAGTAAATAAATTATGCTGAAGCATAAGAATGGTCCTAGAGGCTCTACTAGGATATAAAAACCAAGTTCAGAAGAGTAAAATGGACTACAGGAGTCACAGAAACCTGAAATGCAATGCCAGAAACAAGTGATACAAAAAAATGAATACTTAAATAAAAATAAATTTTAAAACCCTAAAACACCACAAAACAAAGCAATAAGACAAGCTAGGACACCCATGTCTGAAACGTTATCCCACAGACTATCAGAAAAATGATCCTTCTAACCTAGTGTCAATGTATATTAGACAAATCCCCTTTCTGATACTAATTCTCATCATCCGAGCTGCAAGTATGAGTTAAAAGTGCTGTCAGGGCCTATATCAAATTAGCCCTTTACCCAGCAGCACATCACACTTTCCAGAGCATAGACTTCTTTAATCTCATCTCACTTGACCACAGAGCTTGTCAGTTTCCATTCATGTGTAAAGACTTGGATAATTCAGAAGTGTCAGCAGTCACTCTGATGCTAAATACATTGCTTGCCTTTGAGGCATAGAAATCCCCTCCCAAATCCTGCCTGAACCCTCCCTCTCTACCAAGGCACTCTGGAGTTTCTTCCCAGAAGCTCTCTTGTTGCCTTTTCAAAAGTATTCTCTCCAATGGAAAAAAATCATCTGCATGGAGGGTCACCATCACCTCAAGGCAAAGCTCAGGTATAAATCTGCCTTTTGAGGTTCCGAAACTCCTCTCCCACAGACCCCCAGGAAGATGCCAGAAGCAGACAGTCACTCTGACAACACCTGATTCTTTGGGAACTGACATTACAGCATCCCCCTGCATCTGCTCCCTTTCTCACCTGCAGACACAATGCCCAGCAACCCATTTGTACTGCACATTTTGTTTAACTGATGTAAGATAAGTGATTGCCAGGAGATAGCTGCAGCCCTAAGCAGTATAAGGGGCTGTACAAATACAGAAAAGCTGCATTCTCTTTCCCTTTTTAGGAAATGGAATTTTTTGCCTCTTATCATAGTTTCTCTTTATATCTAATGTCTGGTTTTAGTCTTCTGGGGGAAGTGATTACAAAATCACTGGTTAAGTACAAGTAACTTGTTACTGCAGCACTATTTGAAAGAAAAATAAACACAGGAATAAATATTTAAAAATAGGCACCTAACATGCGTGCCAAATACTTAATCTGCCACTACATAACATGGGAGTCCATAGCATCCACTTTCATGCATTTATCCAGTTAGTTCACACAAGTTATCATATACAGCATTTATTTACTGGCATGTGCCTGCCCAAGGTATGCATGTCTTTTCACAGAAAGATAGAGGGAAATCACCAAGACTCAATCAGAAGTCAAATGCTTCTTGAACGTTTGGTTTTAATTGATGTAATGGATAATATCCTATTCAGAGGAAGAATCTATGTTTTTTGGGTAGCCTGAATTTGGATCATTTCACTTACAAAGAAACCTACAATTCAGAATCCATGCCTGGCAATTTCAGTTTAGATTTCAGCCCTGTTTTTGTCTGTACTTCAAGAGAAACCCCACAGAAAACAGATCTTTCTTATAATAGTACTCATCTTTCTTTTTTCTTTTTTTTTCAGGAATAAATCAGCACTGGCATAGGAAAATACATACACATGAAGACCTCAAATTACCAGCTATGAGGCTTAAATGGCTCCCAGGTTTTAAAACTTAATTATATGGAGACTAAGGTTTCTTCTACAAAAATAGTGTTTTAAAAGAAAATCTCCTATAATTTCCAATTGGGATGATTATGTCACTGTAAATTTGACTCTGCTGTCTGTGTGTTGTGCACTTGCTCCCACTTTGATTCACCACAGGTATGAAAGCAAAGATCATGAACTCCCTTTTTAACTGGGGGTGGGGGGTTGGTTGCTTTTTCTAAAAATATTAATTTTACATAATCATTAACCCTCCAGAAACAGAGTGCTCTCACTCCCAACCTAATAATCTTAGCTTCTTTTGAAAATTTGAATGTGTAGTTGGCTCCACTGAAATCAATGTGAGCACTGATAGAGAGCTTCATGTGTAAGTTTAAATGCTTTGGTAATCAGGATCAGGGAGTGTAGCACTTGGCAGTATCAAGCACAAAAAACACCAACATTAAAATTCTTCCAAATGAATGGCAGCATTGACTAAATGGCCTTTACCCCAAACTGTACTTCAGTAACAGCAATGGTATGCCATTGATGCAGAAAGGAAGGTCTCACAATGCAGACCTCAAGGACTGACAGAGAGCAATTGTGAGAGCAAAGCAAGGCAAAGGGGGGTTCCTTGGAGTAAAGAAGCAAACAACTTTCCACCCTTGTTTGTGGGAGTAATAGAAGGTTATTTTCCAATCTATGGAGAAGTTGATGAATGCATAGTGGTGTAGCCTCTCAAAAATGTAACATGCAGTTTCATTTTGCAGCATGCCACAATCCTCCAGCAAATGCCCATGACAGTTAATTTATAGCAGTCATTCAGGAGTTATCAAGAGAGGCTACTCTTCAAAATCACAGGAAGGCAGATGAGAGTAGTCAGAAAACCATAAGAAAAGTCTGATGACACAGAAACACAAGCATGCAATTTCCAGCAATTATTTGCTCAGAGGGCAGATACAGCCCTAGTGTAAAAGGCTGTGCAACTACAGGAAAGCTGAACTTTCCTTTCCATTTTCTGACTGGCATGACTTCTTGAGTATCATGGAGAGTGGCCTGGCAACTCTATAGTCAATTCCCTCAAAACTCTGCATCTCATCAGGTCCCATAGACTTATGTATGCTCAGGTTCCTCAGACAAACCTGCTTCTGTCTGAGGGATCTGGCTCCCTCAGCCACATTTTACAGTCCATTCACTTGAGAGATGTGGGGAAGAGAACCTGCCAGTGAAGGTTGAGGCAAAAAATTTTTGTGCACCTTAGCCTTCTCCTCATCCTAATTACCAGTTTGTCAGCCTTGCTTATCAAGGGGGTAAATGCTTTCTTTGACAATCCTTTTCTGGCAGACATACCTGTAGAAGCTGTTTGTTTTGTTCTTTGTGACCTTTGTAAAGTTCAGCTCCAGCTTTGCCTTTGTCTTCCTCACCCCATTCCTACACAATGGGGCTGTGACCCTATAATCTTCCCTGGATGCCTGTCCTTGCTTTCATGACTGTGGATTTCTTTCTCACCCTTTAGTTTGACCTGCAGGTCCTGACTAACCCATGCCTGCACTTTTCCTCCTTTTGCTAGTTCTCATGCTCTACAGACAGCATCCTTAAAGATCTGCCAGATTTCTTTTGCTCCCTTGTCCCTCAGAGCAGTTTGCCAGAAGGTCCTATTGACTACATCCTTGATGACTTGGAATTTTGCTTTCCTAAAATTCATGATTCTGACTTTATTTTTTGCCTGACCTCAGGACTGCGAACTCCACCAGTGCATGATCATTGCAGCCCTAGCTGCCCTCAATCTTGATGGCCCAAATTAACTTGTGTTGGCAAACCACAGGTCCAGTATCACATGCCCTCTGGTAGGGCTGTCTGTAATGGGGCTTCAGAAGTTATCCTCTATGTACTACTGGAGTTTCCTGGACTGCCCACAGCTCACCATGTTACTTGCCCAGCATTGAAGGCCCCTGGCCAGACAAGAGCCTGCAAGCACAATGCCTCTTGCAGCTGGAGCAGGAAGGCTTTGTCAGCAGGCTCCCCTTGGTTGGGCAGCCATGAGGTTCTCTTTGTTGTCTCCGTGTCTGACTCTTACTCACAAGCTTTCAACCTGGTCATGCCCATTCTTCAGAGACAGAACTTCACACGCAATCTACCTCCTGATATAGGGAGCAACCCCTCCACCCTTAGTTTTCTCAAACAGCCTGTAGCCATCCTTAGGTGCAATCCAGTCATGGGATTTGTCCCACCAAGTTTCAGTAATGGCAATGAGCTTATAACTTCACAGCAGCACAGTGGCTTCCTCCTCCTTCTGTTTGTTGCCCACACAGCACAGTGTCTACTGGTGAAAGGCAATTCAGCTGAGCTGTCAGCTCATGCTACCTTCTTGGAGGAATGCCCTCTAATTTCACTGAGATACTTCACTGGTGTTTCTTGGCTTCTGTTACCTCAGGAGCCCCTGGCTTGTCCCTGTAAGACATCAAATATGCTCCAGTGTGGCCATCACATCTCAGGTCCACTGGCTGAGGGCCCTCACCTCCACCCTGTCCCTTTAACCTTGGTATGTCATCCTACAGCTTGTCAAGGGCAAGCCTGACACTGTCCCGTTCCCTGACATATCTAGTTTAAAGCTCTATCAATGAGCCCTGCAAACTCCTTGCCAAGCTTCTGCAGAGATGACAAAAGCCAGGGATTGCTAACTACCTTTGACTGCCAACAGCCAACAGATGCCAGGTGAAGGCAAACACCTACAGCCAGGACAAGAGATGGGAGAAAGGAGACTCAGATATGTTTCCCTCACCACGCTCTCACTACTCAGGCTAGTAAGTAATGCACCTTTTACTCACATTTCTAGGATGATGTTTTACCTACCATGCAACTTGACTATTTTCTGCTTTGACAGCTGAATCAAACTTTACAGGACCAAACGTGTTAATTTTACATTCCTCCATGTCCAAGCAAAACATTGAGCCCAAGGGAATTAGGACCTTGTGTTTCACGCCTATCACTCAACGCAGCTATACACTGCTGCAGCAAGAGATGCTGATGAAAGGAGAACTTTAAAATCCTCCTGTATCAATGGCTGTCATCTTGCTGCTCTAATAAGCAGTTCTGTACAGACCTTCTCTCAGTCACAGTTGATGCATTAACTCCATGAGCCATTCACCCCAGTTTTCCAAAAATATATACATGAAGATGGACATCAATGGATCAGTGAGCAGTGGTTATATCAATGGCTGAGGAATAAGGGTTGCTAAGATCAGAAATAGTGCTTTTTCCAAAAAAAAGCACAGAAACTACACTGATTGCTTTCTCTGTAAATAGCACAAACAAGACAAAAAACCAGATGATGGCAAATTAACTAAAATAAATTGCATTGAGAAAAATGGGAAAAAAACCCCCAAACAACCACTGAGATAAATAAAATTACTAGTTAGCTTTTCAATTTTATATTCCCTCTGTAAAAATTTGGAAGGGTAACCACAGACTTGTTCTGGCTCTTTGTGGAGTTTTTGTCTGACACAGCTGTTCACTTAGTTCAGCCACAGTGCAGCTTTACAAGAAAAACTGAATATAAGCAGCAAGCTCCAAGAGAAACAATAATAAGGAAATATGAAGCAGGAAAAATTTGAGAATTTATATTTGATTAGGTAGTCATTTATACAGTAAAATGGCAAGAAATGTCTAACACCTGCGAATCCTGTTTTGATTTTCTCTATATTTCCCATACAAAAACAGGAAAGAATGTTACCAGGGTTCCTTAGGACAAAAGGTGATCTATTGATGCTTTCCATGGAATCTCAGAATCTCAGTTTTGGGTCTTGGCTTTAGTTTTGGGGTTTCTTTTATATTTTATTGCCAAAAAAAATATAGAAAAGCAGTGTGTGTCTGAAACCTATGAAGGCTTCTTACATCTCCACAAGAAGTTAATTGGAAATGTTAACAACAGAGCCAGAGTGATAAAACTTGAAAATTAAGTTTGCACATGGATGCCCCATGCCCTCTTCCCCAGCTGGATCCTTCAGGTAAGAAAACACAGCAACAATGTGGTGGATAATCCAAAATGTTATTTTATTCCACACTTATCTGTGCCTGAAATTGTTACTAAGACCCGGCAGTGCATCAGGAAACGTGGGATCAGCGTGTGCTGGGTCTTTTTAAAGCCAGGCTCACACAAGCAGAGCCCTCTTGCTTCCAACCTCTGGCTCGAGCCAGAAGCTCCCCTTCCTCTTTTTTTTTTTTTTTTTGTTTTGTTTTGTTTTGTTTTGTTTTAGTTTGGTTTGGTTGGTTTGTTTGTTTGTCTGTTTGTTTGTGTTGTTGGTGGTGTTGTTGTTTCTTTCTTGCCTTCAGAGAGGGTTGTTTCGGGCAGGTTTGTGGACTCAGAACAGCAACAACCCGAGAAGCTGCATTTCACAATCAAAACCTGTTTCGGAGTGAATTTTGCAGTGTGGGGCTAGAGCCGTAGGGGCTGGGGTTGCTGCTTTCAGTGCTTGGGGTGATCATTTCTTTCCCCCACCACACCCACGGCTCGGGAACAGCAGCACCAACAACAGTGGAGTTCAGAAGGAGGCAGCAAGAACACAGCACCGACACCCAAGGCTGTCACCGTGGGGCTGCATTGTCCCGATTACACCAGCGATTCTGCCGCCAGAAAGATTCTGCTTTGTAAGCTCCCGTCCTCCCGGTTTTTTGATCCAGAGAGAAGGATGCACCGGGCGGGGTTTTTCTGCCGTCTTCCTTGTGTCTCCCAGACAGTGCAGTCGCCTGAGGAGGGCACCGTCTTGGGGGGGGGGGGGGGGGAAGTCACTCCTCCATTTTGAGTTTACCCTTGCTCCCCAGGAGTCAGTGAGATTTCAGCACCTTTGTAACTAGTGACTATTAGTGTTATTTTTTGCCTGTTGTTATTTCATTTTGTAAGTAAACTGTTATTTTCTTCACATATATGTACTCTTATTTGTTTCTCCTCATTGGCAGAAAGAGATTGATTAAAACTGTAAGAATAGGTAACTCATTTCAGAGTGTCAGCTTACTAAATTGTCTTAAAAGAACCCAAACAGTGATCTGCTTTTGCCAGAGCTGGTATTTAATCCCATCCCCTTGGCCCTTGGGAGACTTGCAGCAGTGGTTTCTCTCCTGGACAGATGGATGCACTCACAGCACCTCAATGCAGAGCTGAGTGGAAAAGCCTGGCCCACACTAATGAACGTAGAGACTCAGTCCCAAAGCATTCAGGGTGGTGCCATGATTAAAGCTACTTGATGCTGCAGGGTATAACTGGTGTTTTCATTCCCATCAAGCCACCAACTATTCTATTTCTGGTAAGCTGTAAAGATTCACACCAGGTGACCTACATGGAATACCCTGGGACTAATCAGTTGTCATCACTGAAAAAATGTTCTGTTCTTTAAGCCTCCTTGTCTCCTCCATGGTTTCTTAAAAGTAGCTTTGTGAAAATAGCTGAGGGATGGAGAAGAAGGAGGTGGGTGTTTTGTGTTTGTTATCTGCAGTGACTGACATGCTTTGCTATTGTCAAGGTTTTTCCTTCTCTTCTGTGTCTACAGGGACAGCAGCAGTTTCAAGCCTAAAGCTGTCACTTTTTGCAGAAAAAGACTGTGGTACAACCTGGCCACTCCTGGCTGCCATCCCAGGCAGGGAGGGAGCCAAAATACCCCATCAGATCTGCCCCTGTGCTAGTCATCTTCTGCAGGGAGTCAACAGGGTTTCCAGGTAACTCTCACAAAGTTGAGTAGTATTTATTAAAAAACAAAAGAATTTTTTAGAAACGCACAGCCTGGTGTGATGAAAACACAGGCAGTTCACCCAGGTAGTCACCCACCTTCCTGTGGCCAAACGAACAAACCTGACAAGAAGAGTTCCTCCAGCAGCTTTCTCTCCAGCTCTACTCACTTTACAAACTTAGTCTCCCTATAGGGACTGAGATTAATGATTTGATCTGTTTCTTTCCACATTCACCAGACCAGGCCAGAGAACTCCTGTTTGCCAGTCCTGGGGCATAAATCTTCTAAGGCTCCTTTCCCAAAGGATGGCTTTATGAATTAACTACCAGCTCCACTTCCTGCCCCGGCCTTTGCTCCCCCAGGAAGTTCAGAAATACTGCTGTTAGCAAGCCTGTCAAAACTAATACGATCAGCTCTGAAACACTCTGTGACTGCTTGCAGCTACTACCACCCTGGAAAAGTCTTCCAGCCTCCATCCATCAATTTGCCTGTGAAGGTCTGGCAAGGGTCCAGCTTGAGCTGCTGTTTTCTGCTTCTGATTTAAGAGAGTTGCTCCACTGCACTGGGGATGCTTCCTCTCCTTGTTCTCCTCCAAGTCCCAAGGTCCTTACATCATGCACCAAATTTCCTGTTTGTTCTGAGCCACAAGGATGTGGGTTTTTCCTTTCACAATGACCTCAACAATTTTTACACACTTTCAAATTTTCTGTTGTTCCAACCAACCCATCAGTCTCAGTAATCTGCTGTTCACACCACTCAGTTTTCATTTTCATAGTACTCATTACATAATTTCAACGGTTTTTCATCTGCTGACAAAAAAGCTGCCAAGTTTTTGTTGGGTATCTCTGATTTTCCTTGAAGCAGCTCTTTCCTGACATTGTGATGACTTCTGTTAGCTGGTATATGTCAACAGAAGGTAGGTAATATTTGGAGACACAAGATATTCTGCTGTGAATTTCTGTGAAATAATTGAAAAAAGTAATTTCTTTATTCTTTGGCATTCTAAATGAGTTTCCACTGTCCCCAGTGCACAGGGAATATTAAAGATAAAACGCAGATACAGTAGAAATCACCAGGCATTTATTTGTTCACATTTCTCATCTCTTTCATTACTAGCTCTATTTCTTCGCCAAATCATGTTTCCACCAGGATCAAGAACACAGAGGAATGCACTGTGACATCTCTTCAAGACAGCTGCTTGGCCTGGTGGAGTGCATCCCTCCTTCAGCAGAAAAGTATAGATTTTCACTCCTTTGCATTATGTTGTCTATTTGCTCATCAGTCCTTTTATTTGCTTACACAGGTGCACATGGTGTGATGTGGTGGAGTATGTGGGTAACATATTATGAGCCCTGCTCTGTATTTCATGAACAGTGTGCTCTGTGATACGAGCACATCTCAGCCTGACCAAGGCAAACCTCGCCACTGTAGTCCACACAGTTTAGGTAGCACATCTTTGAAGAAAAAACTATCAAACTTGCAATCCACATCAAACTGTAGGCCAGCACCCCACAGGGAGCCAGCATAAGGATTTTAGTGAGCCAGACCATGAAACAAGGGACTTCTTGCTGTGTTTTAAAAGGGGGCATTTATGGGGCCACACTTCTCCTTGGATCAGCATGACAAGAACATCCATGGGGAGTAAGAGTTTAAGAAAGAGAAGAAAGAGATACTCCAACCCAATCAACCCTATTTTGGTTTCTCCATGTCTGGATTTCCATCATCTGGAAGATCAGGCTTTTGTACATCAAAAGTAAAGATTTCTTGGTTGAGTAATATCTTGGTGTACTCCAAAGGGGTTAAACTAAAAGCCTGTGGTGCTCACCATCTAAGCCAAGCTCTGAAGCAATTCTGGACTTAGGGAAGCAGGAAAACTCTGGTCACAGAAAGCAATGGCCCTGAGAGGGAGAGGGTAAGTAAGCTTTGGAGCTTACATGAGCAGTGAACAGAAGTCTGCCCATCATGACTTGGCTTTGGTGCATGACAGAGTAGGGTTACAGAATGCATGGGAGGTCCTGGATCAGGTTTTCCCTTGGGGAAATAAAAAAAACTCTCAACAGGTAGCCTTCTGGAGTGCACCTGCAAACCCTGTGGATCCACTAAATGCAAGATTATAGAAGTTAAACTTTTCTACTGCCTGGATCTGCTCTCTTGGCATCCTCCAAATCACTTGGTCCACTGCATTACCTTGGAAAACAACTCATCTCTCTGAACACTTTTTTGTCTCTCCCAGCTACATCAGATCAACCAAAATGTAACCTTTGTCCACAAGCCTTATCTCTCCAAGGGAAACTACAGATCTGCTTGGGCTGTAGAAATTACATTTATTCTGATCCTCAGCTGGGGCCCAGTTCCTACACAGATGGAAAAAAAACCCAACTTGAAATATATATTTGGGTTCACTGGCATCAGAAGTTGAACTCCCATGAGTTCAGTTTCCTGCTTTACATAAGCTTAGTGGTTTCACATTCTTTTTTACACCAGGATCATTGTATAACTGTATAACTGTATAACTGACAGGCTTATGGTGGGCTGATCAATGATCTCACATCATCAAATACAAACAACTGCAGACAGGTGGGGCACATATTTATATACATGAGCTGAAACAGCTGGCTATAGAAAGACCTTACAGGTGAGCTAATCAGATCCTGGTAAGTGCTGGCAGGTCACAAGTCACCTGAGAGAACTGGCCTAGCCACACTACCAGTTTCCAGAAACCACTGGAGATTACTTGTGATCGCTCTTGTAGTGAGTTTATCACTGGCTGCTGTTGAGCAGCCCCTTAGCTCCTGTTCCACTCACTCCACGGCCACTCTTGAGTAACTAAGCCTAAGCAGGAAAACAGCTGCAGTGACTCACCTTCTGCCCCAGCAGCTTCATCCTGGACTGGGCACATGCAATGGTGAAGATTCAACATGCACAATCACAAAACCTTCAGTCAAGAAGCACATCTATTGATGCTGAACATCACAACAACCAGGCCCATGGCTAACATTTCCTGGAGTTCTGCACAATTGCGTCCATCAATTAACCATTTCAAAGAATGGCTTCAGTTTATTAGGGATGCTTCCAGGCTTTCAGTCCTGTACATCATTGCTGCTTGGCAGGGGCTGGTAGCAATTGAGGTTGTGTATGAGATGTACAGACTGAGCCAAAATCCACAGAATTGGAGAAGGGTTTATGGAAACAGTATCAATATATATAACTGTAATCTCTAGACTATCTCACACACAGAGTGATGAATTTACTGATGGTCTTAATATCCATAAAATTCACAAAGTATTTTACAGAATGCTCTTGGTCTCTGTGGGGAGGGGCTGATGCCCTACGATTCTCTCCCCTGTCCCTGAGTAGTTGAAGTCCCTAGAACTCATGGAAGGAGATTGTCCAAGCAGGATAATTGAACTGTCCAAAATTAGTGAGGATCACTTAGTATCAAAAGCAAAAGACAACTCCTGGTGCATACTCCGGTATAAGGAACAGAAAGAGATAGATGCCAGTCCATGGTATGAATGTTTATGCATTTAGGAGGTCTTTGGAAGCAATATTTGGCTTTCTATGGCATATGTAACTGCTGATTGTAAGCAACTGAGTTTTGATATATTTTAGCTTCCCTAGATTTTATTTTAATTAAAATAATCCAACCCTTCTTTGTCCAGCTCAGTGAACCACCTAACATATCTGAATTCACCTCGTGCCATTGGATGTCACCAGGCACAGGGCTCTGCCATCTGTCCCAGTCCAGTCTTCACACATTTGTCACATTTGCTTCTCTGCTTCCCCTAGCTAGGCAACAGTCAACAAATTAATTCCTTCAGGTATCCCCCTCAAATGCTCCCCTGCTGCCCTGGGACACTTGTCATCACAGATGCTAAGATTTTATTTGTAACACAAGCCTCAAATGTTTCAATTTTTTTTCCCTAGATTACTTTTGAAGTGAAAGGCTCACAAGAATGTTGGTGAATTTCAGCACTTTCTGCAATGTCATTCCAGTGAATATCCAATATTATCATTGGGCAATTGCTCACAAAGTAATTCAGCATACCTCATCTGAGCTGTAAGACACATCTATCAAGACTGAAGTAAAACCTGAGATATAAATGAGTCATTGAAAAAATCTACCAATCTGGCCCTGCCAGTTCATGACACTGTTTTCTTCAAGATGTCCTCACTGACTCCTGTTTTACAGTCAAAGTAAAAGCTTGTCAAAACTTTCCAAAGTAATTGAGTTTATAGCCTCTCATTAGATATTTTTTATTATTATTCCCCCTAAGGGATCACTAAGGTTATTAGGCCTTATTTTACTTATTTTATAACCTAAATAGCCTGGATAGGAGGAGAGTGAGGGGAGGTCTTGTGCTCTTCAACATCCTCAGGAGGGGAAGTAGAAGGGCAGACACTGATCTCTGCACTCTTGAGACCAGTGAGAGGACTCAAGAAAACAGCACAAAGCTGTCAGAGGAGGTTTAGGTTGGATATCAGCAAAAGGCTCCTCACCCTGAGATGGCTAGGCACTAGAACAGGCTCCTCAGGGAAGTGGTCACAGCACCAGCCTCACAGAGTTCCAGAATAGTTTGGACAATGCTTGCAGGCGCATGGTGTGACTCTTGGTGTGTACTGAACAGGACCACAAGTTGGACTCTCTGGGACCCTTCCAACTCAGCTTCTGTGATTCTGTGATCCTAGGGTGATCAAACAAACATCAATGAAGTTTACATAAATCCATAAAACACTATTTAAATTAACTTACACTTGGTGTGCTAAACTACACTGGGCATTTAACACTACCCTAAAGGAGTGGTTCCCTTGCAAATGTGCACCATACATTTGAGTATTGCTCACAATGCAATTAAAGAACCCCAAAATGTGCCAGCAGATCTGACCTCACCTCCTCCCAGCTGGGTTTTAGTACCCAAGAGTGGTCTCAGATGGATACTCAGGTATGAATAAAGTGTAGAATAAACACACTGTGACACTACTCTCCTGTTGCCTCCGAGTTTCTGCTGCAATTTTTCAGTGTGGAGGGCTGCCTGTGCTGGTTGTGGTATCAACTGTATGAACACATGAGCCTAACCAAGCAGCATGTGGCTTACATTTATTCTGAATAAAAGCAAACTATGCAGAAAATAAACCCTGCAGAAATAACTTTGCTCTATCTGCCAAGATTTGTGTGGTCTTTCTAAAAACATTCCTTAGTCCATGTTTTCTGAGAATGCCTTTTAGTGTCATATTTGCCATGAAGTATAACTCAGAAGTTGAGACAAGGCAAATGCTGGAATGCCTGAAGGCATTACCAAAGTTCCTACAGCATCAACAAACATATTCAGTGCCAATCCCAGCACATTCGCTCTGTGTTTGCAGCTTCCCCAGGAAGAGTGAATTCTCTGCTGCAAAAGTATTTTCTGCAAACAGGTTTCCCTTGAGGGGAAACGAGAGCCTGGAGCTGGGGCTGGGCACATGTGAGTGCTCCACTGTGCTACTCAGAGCACCGACAGGAGTGCTGGCATGTCTGACTGATCTGGCAGTGACTCACTGCTTTGTTTCTAGTGAAACAATTCAAGATATGGATTTTCAAGCCTGTTCCTGCAGCTGATTGCACCAGTTTTGCCTGTTACCCTGTGGAATCAGAAACTTCTGCTGCTTGCACAGAAAGTTCATTGTTTACTGAAGAAAACTGCAGTTGTGCTCATCCAAAAAGTATCAATGCACATCCCTGGGAATACAGAGACAATTAATTCCTTATTAAATGTTAATGAGAGATTAGACAAGCTGGACAACCATTATTTTGCGTTCAAATTTCATACACAGGCTGATCGACTCTTTAAGAGCAAAAAGGAGTGAGAATATCTTTTCCAGCCTCTGCTCCAAGCTACAGACTCAAATAGCATCAACAGCTGCTTCACAACACACACACACAAGAGACATTTGCCATGGAACGTGGTATCAGTGCAATCTTCTGATATGGTCCTCAGCCTCTCTGTCTACTGCGAAGCAGGAGAAAGGCCCACTTCCAGAGCACACAGAGGGGGAAAATCCCAGAGCTGTTGCTCCTCCACACCTCAGAAGCTGAGAATAAACTAGGCCACAAGAGTAGATGCTTGCCAAGTTTTATCTTGGAAAACAAGAAGAATATTTATAACCATTGGGAACGTGGAAAAAGCAAAAAAACAACTTTTCAATGCATGATACTAAAATAACCCGAAGTATTGAGTCAGTACTCCTATAGCTGCAGTGCTCTGAGGAAAGAAAGAAAGCACAAGAGCTCACATACCAGTCTTCAAAAGCCTGGTCTCTCAAGCTACCAAGAAGCTCATGCAAGCTGACCTAGTATGAAACAATCATCTAAGGCAAAAATCTTCATAATCTGAAATTAGGAAAATGTACTGACACAAGAATGCTGCAAAGAGCTTTGCTATATATTTTTTACTTTTTCCAGTAAGAAAAAAAAAATATATATATATATATAATGGGAAGAGTGTCAATAAAATACGTCATGCAAATAGGTAACTAAATTTTCTGAAAGATTCTGTAAAATTCATAGAGGCTCGTGGTCAAAAGGAATGACAAAAGTTGGAGCGTCTGCAAAAGCTTACCAAATTTTGTTAGTAAATTACACCCTTGGCAAGGAAATCAGTGTGCTTGTCCCTGACCTCCTATATAAACACATGGCAGTGGGTTATGGATAAAGGGGTAGGGTAAAAGAGAAGAGGGAGAGAGATGTTAATTAAAGAGGGAGAGAGAGAGAAAGGAAGAAAGAAAAAGATGTCACCAGTCCAGGATCTAGTATTGAACCAGCTGGGATGTCCAGGGTCCTGGAAGTGCCCAAGCACCTGGGTTTGTGGAGTTACCTTTCTACAGGTCAGTTATCCCTGCCCTGGAGATAGGTTTCTTGCCTTCTATGCAAATCTGTTACCACACACAGTACATTCTTTCAAACCTTTATGGAAATAGCTCACAGGGCTTCAGCAGTTTATGTTGGTCTTGATTTATCCCTACAATCCATACCCATTTCTTGGCCTCAGTTCTGTGCCTGCACTGTTCTGTGTTGTGCTTATCTTTACATTATTATTATTAAATATTATGCTGTTATGCAATAAGCTGGTGAGATAGGAGAATGAAGAAGTATAGAGTAGTTCATTACAGTTAGTGTTTTAAAAGCAATTAATTTAATTAATTGCTTTAGTTGAAAATTAAAAATATGTCATAACTGGAAAAAAGAGTAAAATCAATTATTTGGAGTATTACCTACATAATCAATTTGATTTTAATCTGACTAGGAAATAATTTAATGGAGAATAAAAGTTTGGAACAGAACAACCCATCTCTTTCTCATTTCTGATGTTCACTGAAGTTGTCACAGTACTGGTCCATTCTCCCTCACAGTTTATGGCTCTTTGATTGTGGATGCTTGCAGACTGTTGCTGACATAAGACTATTGGTATTAGCTAGAGATAGGCAGATGGGCAGCAGAAATGGTTGATAGAGGACTGACAGAGGTCTTGCTATTTCACAATTTTTAGTATTCTCTCAGCTTCCTGGGAAAAAAAAATCATTGTTTGGCAATATACTGCTGTAAAAAGTTGGAAGAGATAAAGTGATAGGAAAGCATAGCCATGACTCCTGGTTAAATTTTGAAATTCTATGCTGCGTATCAATTCCAGTTTGACCTGGACTCCTTCAGTACACTTTTCAGCAGATTTACTCTGGTCTACCTATCTAATGCATTTATGGCTTTGGACAGTCTACCACTCCTAAACTCTCATCCATGCCTTTGCAGGGCTGTTTTCTGTCACCTTCAGGTACCTCAGGGAACAAGAGTGATCACAGGAACATGAATGGAAACCCTGCAGCAGATTCCCTGGGTGCACCATGCAACCTCCTCTGTGACTTGTGCTTAAATGCACAGTCCCTCTGGCCAGGTAAAGCCTGCAAACATCTCTCCCAAAAGACCTTACAGGCTGCCCTCTTCCATCAAGCTAGAGCAACTCTTCCTGTGAGGCCCCTTCCATCTGCCACCCTTCTCTGCCCAGGGGTACACTGCAGTACAACACACCTCATACACACATTGTACAAAATCAGAAGGTACAACCACTGAATTAGAAAAGATTTTATGAGGATGATTCAGCTAGTGCAGATGTCCAGCAGGCAACAATTCCATTTTCCAGCAAGTTTCAAAGATAAAACAGGTTTTTTTTGTCTTTTCACAGAATTGTTTAAATATTTTTCAGGCTATGGACTTCTGTTGAGACTTTTTACTGCTTTGGGCTTCAACTTTCTCATACTGGACTAACTTGCAGGTCAGTCATAGGCATAGCAATGAAACTCCCTTCTAGATGCATAACTAACAGAAAACACAAAATGCTCTCTCTCTTTCTCAAAAAAAGAAAAAAAAAAAGACAGAAAAAAAAAAGGCACAAAATCTAAGCAACTATGAAAAATTTTAACTTTTTAACTAAGAAAAATATCTATCTGACCCATCAGAGGAAAAGATTCTCATTCCTATCTTAGTAAGGGATGATTGATCATGTAACCCTATTTTTGGCTTCAACGTCCATCAGCTGTGAATTTATATTCGCTCCAAATTTATATAAAAACAAACACTGATTACCACACTCTGGTTTTTACCTACATGTGGTAGTCCAAACCACACATACCACTCATCTTATTTCCATATAAGACAACTTCACTATGCAACATTCTCTCTTCTTTTTCAAACAAACTACTGCCCTAATAACTCTCTAGTTTGACACTTAGTTTAAAATAACCACTAGAAATGGCTATATTTAGAGAACAATCTGGTATTGGTATAAAGCCTCTCGTGTTTCTGCTCAAGCACACAAGAATATCCTTGGCCAGGAAAGAAATCCCTCTGCAAAAGGTCTTGTAAGAATTCAAATGCAAAGCAATGACTGTATAGGAACTAGAAAATATTCATTAATTTGGACTCCTCCTGCTTGTTAGTGAACTTCAACTAAGGTTCTATGAAGCACAACTTAGATTAGCACTGCCTAGCTATATGGATGCATATTTAAAATGCAAAAGGTCACCCTACTTGAAATGCTATAAACAACACCTTAAAATGAAGCATTCTATAGCTACATGTAAGTTTTCAAGGCTATGAAGATACTAATACCTGACAGTAGGCATTGTGAAGCTCAACATTAAGCTGCAGATGCAAACATTAAGCAAACCTGTATATTGACACAGACTAGAAAACACACTTTATTCTGTACAGCGTCAGATCTTATCACTGCTTGTAATAGAGATTATCATGCACCTAAGGCCTGCCTCTAAGGGAAGAAAAGATCTAATATGTCCAGTTTTCTTTAAAAAAAAAATTGCTGCTATATTTGTTACACCTTTAAGATCCAGGTACCAAGATAGCTGCATTTGCAATTTGCATTTGGGTATCTCTTTGTTCTCTAGCACTCAAGGCAGATTTTACTTTCCTTAAGAACTCGGAATTTGCACATTCAAAAAGTAGTTTACACTATGGAAAACCATATCCAAATTTGTTCACAGCTAGTGGAGTAAACTAAGCTGTAGCTTAAAGCCAGAGTAGTACTAAAAGTTTCTCATTTTCTTGCAGTCTGTATTGAGTAAATTTTCTGAACTAAACAGTTAAGGATGACACCAAACTGTCAGGCTCCATAATGGAAAATTATTTTCTATAGAGTAGAGGCAAAATATAACAACAATGGCATCGCTCCAGTTCTGCTACGGATTCTCACTCTTGTTCTACTGTAATAATCCAGGACAACATTGGCACCTGACACTTGGGTACACAAATATGGTTCTCCTGGGATAAAAAATACCTCAGTAAGATTGTGAACCATGAAGAAATGTGTCTCCAGGTAACTAGTCTGCTGGTTCCAGCTCCTTCCTAGAGCTTGCAAATGATTGTGATTGTTTGCCTCAAGTGTTTGCACGTCTAAGGCAGTACACCTTTCTGTACACCAGGCAATTTGGCACCCAGGGGAAGAAGAAGAGATTTGCTAGGAGCACACAACAGCAAGAAATACTGATACGAACTGCAGGTCAGCTTGAGAATACATGGCTTGGGAAAATTAAGGACTTGGTTTCCCAAGCAGACACAAGGGAGAGAGCACAGACACCTGCATCTGTCTCATCACTTGCCTTAACCTAGTCTGATGAGCTGAGGGCAACTCAGAGTCAATATCCGTTCATTAATTTGCTTCTCTGCTGGCTCCAGTATGCAATGAAACCAGTTACTATCAACTCTCCCATATGGCCTAAAATGAACTCAATTCACTTTGGCCAAACAGTTGCAAAACTGTGGTCTCAGTCAAGGAGGTTCATGTGCAGAATGATCTGCCAAGAGTGATTAGATGGAGCACAACTATTTTGCTATAACTTCCTCGGGATAACAACCATGTCTAAAACAGGACATGACAAAGACAAGCTTTCAAAAGCAAATTACTAAGAAAGTAGGAAATTATAAAGAACAGATCTGGTCACAAAATGCATCAGAGTACTTTACACTTTAACCTATCTGCTTCCCATGAAACTCTGCAGCCATAAGCATTAGAAATATTAGCTACCTGACAATCAAGCTCCAAAGGTACCAGTAAGTAGCAAGTTTCCTATATCCTGCTTACAAGTAAGAGATCACTCATCTAACAGGATCTACAACAAAGTCATTTCTTCTCTTGCATAAGGGTGCAGAGATTTCATATATACATACATATAAATGGACCAGGCATCTACACATAACATGTGACTATTCTGTTTAATTCTTTACTTTAAAAGGAATTCTTATGTTCTTTTACAGTGCATGAAGATGTCTCTGAAAGACCCCTGCAGTAGGGTTTTTTTAACTTACAGTCAAACATATGAAGATACCACAAAATCATAAAATAGTTGAGGCTGGAAGACACCTCCAGAAATCATCTGGAGGTGATCCTCCTGCTCAAACATGGCCCCCTACAGCCTGTTGCTGAGGACCATGTCCAGATAACTTTTTAATATCTGCAGGGATAGAGACTCCACAGCCTTCCAGCCACCCTCACAGTAAAAAAGTGCTTCCTAATGTTCAGAGGGAACATTCTGTGTTGCAGTGTGTTCCCACTGCCTCTGGTTCTGTCACCGGGTACCGCTGGAAAGAGCCTGGCTCTGTCCCCTTGCACCCTCCCTTCAGGTCCTTCTATTTATTTATAATATCAACTTCTCCCTCAAGTCTTCTTTTCTCCAGACTGAATAGTCCCAGCTCTTGCAGACTTTTCTCATATGAGAGATGCTCCCCTCTCTTAATCATCTTCACAATCCTTCACTGAGCTCTCTCCAGTATGTCCATGTCTCTCTTGTACTGGGAGGGCCAGGACTGGACAAGGCCAGAACTGGATAGAACTCCAGAACTGGATAGGGCTTCAGCAGTGCTGAACAGAGGGGAAGGGAGACTTGAGCTCCTGGCAGCACTGCTAATGCAGCCCAGGACATCATTAGCTGTCCTTGCCACAAGGACATATTGCTGGCTCGTGTCCCACCTGGTATCCACCAAGGCCCCCAGGGCCTTTTCTGCCTAGCTGTTTCTAACTAGGCAACAATATAAAAAACATGGAATGTTCTCCCAAAAGATCCTCCAGTGCTCACAAGCCTTGCAGTATCCACCAAGATTTTCAGTCAGAAGTGACTTTGCCTTACAGATACCTGTAACTCTATGACGCTGGTTAGACTCTTATAGCCAGGCACCAATCTCATCACCTAACCCTGGAATGAACAGACAGATGTTAAAGTGGTGTTTTCTGCATTTCACAGTTCTCTAACCCAAAGAAAGCACTCATCCCACCTGATGACTCCAGCCTTTTTCAAGCGCCAAGTCATGTTCATGGTAATCTGTGAAAAGCCAAAAATTATGTTTCAGGCTGGAATAAATACTGTTTAGCAAATGTGAAAGAGGCCTGTGAAGGGAGTCACATTTTCATTGCCAGATCTAGAAATGAATAGTAAGTATGTTGGATAATTAAGGTTCCCCATCTATGGGGATTTCTACTGCAAGTGGAAAGTGCTTTGCGGACCACTTAGTATTTTACTGAAGAGAAGGGTTTACAGAGTAAATCTAACTTTTGTTTAGTGCATTAGAACAAAATTTTTAATGTCATTATTAGAAAACAGGGAAATCTGTTTATTCACTGATGAGTTATCATTGCCTGGCTTCCTTGCCCTCCAGGCATAACAACTTGCCACAAATGCATTAGCATTTCCCTAGACTCCACTGTCATGCAGAAGCCTGCTCCAATCTTTTTGAAACATGAGGGATAGACATGGCAACAGACTTACAGTATTGATCAATTGTTAGGGATTTAACATCCAAAAATTAAGAGAATCTGAAGATGGAGAATTACTTCCTTCAATAGCTTCGTATCTCACTATGTATGCAACAACTGTAACCTGCCTTTCCATTTCTGTAGCTCTTTATGCATTTTTAATATCAAATATAGTTTGTGGGCCAGGAAATTTGGAGAAACTTGGCATGTCACAACAGTGATCTTTAAACATTTTAACGGTTTGCTAATTGAAAACTGTGAAGACTGTTTCCTAACTTTGGCTAATGTTTCAAATGGAGATCTAATTACCATGATTCATGGTTATTTTCATACTAGACTCACAAGGTTTTCAGAACAGAGAGAAGTGCTAATAACATGTACTACTCATACTTTATCAGGAAATATATCTCTTTAAAACAGCATTCAAAGTATACCAACACCATTACTCATACTTGTAGAGTAGTCTCAAATACAGATCTTGAGCCACATTTGGCAAAGGAAAATGTGTTGGAGGAACGGAACAGCCATATAGTGTAGAAGACACTCTGTTAATCAAAGACCACTATATTCTATATTTTTATGTAAAATTGTAGGAATCTTTGGTTTGATTATGATGTGAAGAAGGACTAGAATAATCACGTGTCAATCTCTGGCTGTCTAGAGACACAGTGAAGGATGGACAAAAAGAGGCTTACTCTTTTCAATGGGAGCAATAAAATTCTTCAAATTATATAAAGCATTCTAAGCAATCAAAGCATTATATAAAATTATATGGACAGCTGTGGCCTTTTAACTGGCCTTCTGTAGCATAAGTGCTAAAAAGTATTAAGACAGTAAAAACTCAAACATTAAAGGAAAATCCCTGTAATTTTTAAAGTATATTCTCTTGAGATGTAACCATAGAAGATTTGGCTCTATTTAGTATGCTTAATCAGTCAAGTAATTATAGCTTTGCTTGTACTGCTCTTGCACACACTGGCAGTAACTGGCTTGGACTTTTTCAATAGGCTTCCAAGTATTTCTACTAAATAGCAGCCTATATAATAAGAATATTAGGGCATATTCAATCTGATTCTATTAAGGGTTTGAACAGTCTGTACCATGTGCAAGATTAACAAGTCTTCTTTACTAGCAGAAATGCTTCTGGAGTGTCTATGATCATCCTTTCAGGACAAGTGCAAGTTTACTTTTCCTGACTACAGATTTGACTCACATTGATGTTTACCGAAATTTTTGGTGAAAATTTCTCCCTTTCCCTCCAAAAAATGAACAGGCAAATGACTGGTTTTCTTTTCACTTTTCAAGATAATTGCACATGTAGTGTAATAGGTGCAACAACCACAAAGTACTGCCTGACCACAGTTTTACTGATAAAAAAAAGCCATGTTGCATCTTGAAATTTGTGAAAAAACTTAACTTCAGTTCATTCTCACACTTGCATTCTTTTTCAGAACGCTGAAAACATTTCTAGCTGTTTTCAGCAAGTGATTTGCATGTCTGTACTTGAATTTTAGCAAACTTCAACAACATCTGCAAGGCCAGAAGTTACATAAAAGTGATTTTTTTGACTGAAGTGATTTCATCTCCATCACAACTCCCAAATACACTTTTGCCTTCCTACAGTTATATTTTCATTTTTTCAGATTGAAGTGGCAGATTATCTATTTTCAGGTTTTTTCATGCAAAACAAAGTCTAGCCTATTGTCAGAAGTGCAAGGTATATTCAGTAAACTTGAATTTTCTAAGAGTCGCTCTCCCTCTCTTGTGGCCAAATTCCGTGGCTCAGTGTAAAATGCACTACAGCAGTTGTTGACTCTGTAAGCACTGAATCAGTCAGTAACAGCTGTATGTGAAAATACACTTATGAGAACATTGCTATTCTGTGGAGAAGAGGAATGATTTGAAACTCATATCTCATGCAGTGACTCACTGACAACAATTTAGTCTTTGTTTGTTCCCCTGCTGCAAATGGAAAGGCCAGACTTATCACAAGTGTCATCATGCATAGGCAACTGCTGCTAAAGCTCTTGATAGACATAAATGTTCTCAGCTGTGGGTTTTTGTTTTCTTTTGGGTTTTTTGTTTGGTTTTTTTGCACAAGACCAGCCTCTGAAGATAGGGAAAAAATATGCTCATAACTGTAATGTGGGCATAGTTCAATAAAAATGCTGTTACTTGGAAGCCTAGATTGGAAGTTATACCTGGGCAAGCAAAATGTAAGATTTCATACTGGGATCAGCAAGGGATAGGCTGGAGCAAGACGGAATGCTCCTCACACATGGTATTACTATCAAGCTGCCAGTGACAGCCTGAATAGGAAAATAGTACGAAGAAACAAGTTGCTAACACAAGAGTGGTGGATGAGCAGTCAAAATTGAGTATACAGGAGAAATGGCACCAGAAGTAAAGGAAAACAAGAAGAACATGAGATTATAAGTGTAAAAGAAGTGTGTGAGTCAGCCTTTCTTTCCCCCTCCTCAGGAAGGATGGTCGTCACTCTAAGTTCAATTACTTTGGCCAGGAACACCAAGATTTTAATTATCAGGTCAAGGTGAAACTGACCATGTACCAAACTAAGGGCCTCAACCCTCCATCAAACAGCACTCTGCAGAGATGGCTGGTTTGGAAATCCCAAACCAATAAGCTCCTGTGGCAGAGTGAATTTATCAGCTGAGAACTTGCTAGCAAACAAGCACTGGGGTATGCCAGCCTGGTTCTGCTGCAGCTAGGTACAAGCTGGTGCAAGTCTCCTTGACTCCCAAGTATACAATGATCTCACAACAAACATGTGAGACCACTTGTCTCATCTCAAGAATTGTACAAAGTCAGCAATGGTACAACTTTTTTTACATTTACAAAACATGTACTTCCCAATGTACAGATAAGTACTGTAGATAGATGTAAAGAAAACCAAGACTTCAAATGTACTAATTTATTTGCTAGTAGGTTTGTAATAGAGCATGACAGAGCACACATCAGACATGAACTGTGTTTGCTGTGCCACAAAAACTAGGATTGCCAATTATCACCTGTTCATTACTCTGCATATTATAACCACATGATGTGACATTCAAGATCAGAGAGCTCAGCTCAAAAGAGGTCAATTTTAAGTCATATGGCACAGCTGTAAATACAAGCTATTTAAATGGTATGCAGGCAATGTTTAGATTTGAGATTCCTTATGCTGCTGCTCTCACGCCTGACTTATCTGATGGTAATATCTGTCCTGTCTCTGGAAATTATTTTCTGTATATTTTTAAGTGTAGCTATGTGATAAATATGTTCCAAAATACAAAATTCAGTTTCCTGAAGTTGTTGTTAGGGATTTTGCTTGTTCATCAGCTTTCCATAAATTGTTACCTGATGGATGCCTGTTTGGAGTGTATCACAGGAGCAGAGTCTTGAAATATGCTTTAAGAATAGGAAAATAAGGCCACATTTGTATGTAATGTAATCTATTATATCACTCTTCTGAGTGAAATCAATCTCTTTTCCTTGAAAATACTGCAGAAAGAGAAAACATTATTAAAATCCCTGAAATGTGTGCTATTAAAATGTATCCTTGGTGATATGTGATATGAAGAAATACACACTTCCAGAATTTTTGAAGGAAAGCAACACACACAAAAATATACATTTGAAGCTGTCAATTATCTTACGAGAGCCAGGTGCATACAGCTGTATCAACTACCAGTTATACCTTTAGTGTTTCACTGCCACACAATTCACTAGGCGATGCATGGGCACATTAAAAAATGATCACTTGCTTTTTGGAGCACATTGCTAACATAAACAATCTCTCTTCCCTATAGGTTGCTGTTGTTGTAGACAAGTTTCTGTCTAGTGCTTAAGTCCAGGCAAGCAGATGCAGCATAGTAAACTCCATTAGAGTGGATTTAAGCTGACAGCCAAAATGCACATTATTTGTAGCACTATTAAACTGGTCTCTGTTACAGTGAAGGGCAATGGAAAACAAAACATACCCACAGTTCACACAAAGAGCTACACAGATATTCTAAGCAAAAATGTAAACATTGTCCAGAGTCACAGAAAAGACATGCCATAATTATTATGTCTAATGAAATTTATTTGTAATAATGTGTTAAGCAGGATGTTCTTACCATCAGGTTATGGCCAGGTCTGTGCTGGACATGACTAAGATGCCAAAACCTAACACTTTAGAATGGCTACAATAGACCCTGTGTTTTCCACTGATGTTGTACGTGGGTATGCATTGTTTTACTTATTACGCTATAATGGATTACTGCCTATTACACACAGAACCTTCCTTTGTTTCAAACAACATTTTGCATTTGCAAAGCATGTCTGTCCTCTAAAATAATTGTGCAACTTGGTTAAAGAGGATCTCAAGATTATTTGATCTTACCCTACATAGTTTGACAGAATGTGTAAGAATTATCTGGTATTTCTGTTGCCCACACATATACTGCTGACAAAGAAGAGAATTCTTGTGGAAATCAGCCACTGTGCATCTGCAAAGCTTTATGCTCCAAAATAACTGGACATGAACTCATACTCTGTACATCTGTAGGTGTTGGTAAAACCAACATGGTATTCAAACTCCTCAGCTATCTCTAACTACTATAGTAGTGATGAATATAGATGTGATTTCTAAATTTCCTATCCATTGGTTGAGTCCAAGAGCTAATCTTTGTCTTATATTCTGAACTTAAAGCTAAATTATCTGTTCAGTGGCATCATGAATGCAAGAACATATCTGGGAGCATGCCTATACCACTGAAATGAAAATGAACCATTGTCCCCTCTGTTAATGTATAGGAGAAACTCACATAAAGCTTTCAGATCTTATCACTGGTAACATACAAATCCATCTGTTGCTCTTTCAGAACCAGGATTACATTATGATTTCTTCCTGAGCAACAACATTACTATGTTTCTTGTGTAGTTGGTATCCTACAAACACATGAAGCACAACATGTTGCATGGAATTTCCCATGCTACAGTGAAAACAGAACTGGCTTGTTTGAGAACATGCTGCCTCAAGCCTGGTGCTGTACTTACTCAGCCCAGGCCATGACCTCAGCTGGGTGTGCTTCCCAACCATAACAAGGCTCACTAGAAATTTATATCTACATCTTTTTCTGTATGTTACATTTTCCCTTGCATGGTATTTGTCTGCTGAAATCATTATAATTCTAAAAGGCAAACACCAAGCTAGCCAGTGACTGAAAAAGCTGACAGTGCTTAAAAAAAACATCTTGATATGTTTGAAGGTCCCGTTCCTGAATTCAGAGTCATGTGAGAGAGCTTGAGGCTTACAGAGGGTTTCACTGAAACAGGTTTTATGGGAGCACAGGTCAACTGGACAGATGCCTCAATTTTTTCTTGTGTAGCTGTTCCTACAAACAGCCACTTTACTAAGGCCTGATTTGCCAGGCTTGAGTATATCACTTAGGAGTGAAATAGCTGTCCTTTGTAGCATTGAGTATTTTCTTTTGAATTGCACTTGATTAAAATGGGCCTTAAAATACCAGTTACAGGTATCAAAACTTCAGCTAAAAAAAAAAATTAAATATTTTCAATCATGAAAATTCTAAAATTAAACAAAAAAAAAAATCTTGTATGCTGGAACTACCAGAACACTAAAGAGAAGCCAGAAACACTTAAAACAGCAGCTAAACCTTAGAAACATATTCATTTAAGTGGGACTGTGTAGCTGTAAACAAAAGCAAAACTTATTCTCACACTTCCTTTCTGTGTTCCTGGCCCATCAGAAGATACTGGCTTCCTTGGCAACTGGGCAAAATACTTTCAAGTATGGAGTGGAAATTTCTGGGCACAGCTTTAGTTATATTTACATCACCTCACAGTTTGGCACAAGACTACACTATTGAGAGATTTATAAGATGCAAGAACTTGCAATTCAAGTCAGATAATCCCTGTGAAAGACCTGCTGAATGTATTTCTATACCACAAATAACATTTTAAAATAATAAAGAAACTCTGAAGCAATGCAAGGAGAAGTGGAACAACTTAAATCCAAGCTGTCTCTCCCATTCTTAACTTTCTCTGTCATCCCAGTAAATTACCACACGTACATATGCTGACCAGCAAATATCAGGACACAGTGCTGCCAAAAGGGACATGGTTTTACAAGACAAAAGAATGAAATAGTATCTAAGGAAGACTAGTTTTGCACACTTGCTGTGTAGATTGAAATGAATTATTTTCAGCTAGATTTAGTTGTGATTCTCTGAATGTATTTCTGAGGAGACTAACAAAATACCTTGTGTGCCAAATGTTTGCACAGAATGTCTTGCTATGATCAAATTACAGACTACAGAAAAACTGTTTATAATGGAAACGCTGACAGAACTATTCCTAGTACGAGAGCTGGTATACCACATATCCTCCCAGAGTGTAACAGTTCAGTTATGTATCTCTGTAAATGAGATGTGCAATAACAGAAGCTGTGCAGCCACTGGTACCTTTGTTTGTAAGGAAAGATCAAACTACAGCAACAAAAATTGTGTTCTGTGCACCAAAAAAAGCAGGCTGCTGCTGATCCAAACCTCTAGTCAAATGTCCTTATATCTGGAAGCACTGCAGTGTGGATGTGCACAACATGATACACACCCATTTCTGCAGGTTTTGTTCCCAACAACTCGCTGTCCCTTGGAGCTGAATCAATACCACTACCATGTGGCTCCCTGTAAGTCACAAGGAGGAAGTAAGTGCTGCTGTGCAGACAAATAGATCAATATGGCATGGTGTTAGGAGGGTCAGCAAAGATGGTTACTAAATTTCCACTAGTACCTTCAAAAATACAGGGAAACCTATGTATATTTAAATAAGTAAATAATCTAAGCTTTATGCATCACATAAATAAGAGAAAAAGCAACTATTTCAATTACCACATCCTTGCAGGCTTTTCTGAGTTAGGGGTTTTTGTACATTCGTTGTTCAAAGCCCACTGACTAATCTAAAAAGTAACAATGAAGATGACTTACAGGTGAGAACTGGGTATGAATCAGGGGGGGAAAAGGTTGTTTTACTCAACTGAGAGACAAGTGGAATACAAAACTGGACCATCCACTTTTGAATGGAGCACTGATTAATGGATTCCGAGGGGGTGTCTATCTCTTTGTATCTGTACTCACCTCTTCATTATTCTTTGCACTTGTTTTTGAGCTTGAAAACTTCAAAAACACATAGTCTCTATAACTGTGTGAGCATAGCTTTCTCTTCATGAATGACAATTTGGTGAACACCTAATCAAAATTAAATTACCCAGTTACAACCATGCTGTGTATGTTTTTGTTTAATGTTTTGTTCATGCAGATTATGTCAAAAATTGGATCCCACACATTACCAAGTAGTTGCAGTTGCATGGCAACTATGGAGTGACTGGATTTTGTTCTCTTTTCAATAGCATTAAGTCATATAAAGCCAAATACAATTTAGTGAAATACTTGACTTTTTCTGTTGAACGGCAGATAAAGGAGAAAAGTCTTCATTGAACATGTTGTAAGGATACTCTTGCCAAAGATTGTCTCTTGCCCTGGAAATGCATCCGCTTTTGAAGAGAACCCAAAATATATTAAAAAAAAAAAAAGGCAGCTTAATAGGAATGTCACAGATGTGGCGGGTTTTTTAGAAAGAGGATTTGATGAGAGACACCTTTTCCCAACAAAAAGTGAAAGACAGAGAAAGAAAGGAGATTCCTGAGGCATCCTGCAGAAACCTGCGGAGATACCTGTGCCGGGGGAATGCAGACGCCTCCCCGCAGGGACTGCCCATCACCAGCTGTCAGGGGATTGTCACCCACACGGGAGGAATTCCACGGCGGCTGTTCCCCGGGGAAAACCGAGCGGCGCGGCACCGCCGGCGGCAGCGGCACGCCGAGATGCGGCCGCCCCGCCGCGGGGTCCGGCAGCGCCGGGCGGAAAGGTGAGCGCGGGAGAAGCTGCTCTCACCTTCCCCGTGCAGCGTCCAGGGCAGATGCGCGTAGTCCCACTGGTAGCCGCAGGCGCTGTCCTCGAAAGTGCATGACCCGGGCGAGAGCAAGGCCGCCCCGGCGAGCCGTAGAGCTGCAAGGACAAAACGAGCCCCGGTCACGGCGCGCCCGGCCCAGGGGCCGCCGCCGCCCCCGGAGCAGCGGCCGGGCGGGTGGGAGGCGTTCCCGCCGCCGCTTACCGTGCGCGGCGAGCAGGCAGAGCCGCAGCATCTTCCGCGGCGGGGCCGGGCTGGGGCGGGGAGAGCGCGGCGCTGAGCGCGGCCGCCCCGGGGCGCGGAGTGCGGCGGGGCTGGGAGCGGGACGCCGGCGGGGCGCGGGGAGGGCAGCGCGGCCGGGCAGGCGGGGCAGGGACAGGGAGGGCCCGCGGACACGGCGGGTGGGCGGCCCGGCCCACTCCTGTCGCGGAGCGAGGTCGGTCCCGCACGGTGGCCCAAGGCCGGAGAGGCTGAGGCTGGAGTGCCCTCCAGAGTGGGGGGTGCCGCCCCCTCTCCGGGCAAGTCTGCGTAAGAGTATCACGCCCCGCACAGGGAAAATGCGTTTTCCTACGTTTAAGTATCTTTTCCCGCGTTTCAGCCTGTACGCAGGGCGTTGCTTCTGTCATTGCATACCGTCACTGGGTACCACTCGAAGAGCTTGGCGCCGTCTGATGTATTCCCCTGTCAGGTGTTTGTACACAACAGTAAGATGACCACTCAAACACATCTGCAGAGGACAAAGGGGCTCCCACCCCTCCAGAGCTCCTGTGTTACCAGAGCTTGTCCTTCCGTCCTTCCCTTCCACTAAACTTGTCCTTCCAGAGGACTATGGCAGAGTACTCTGGCACTTTTAGCTAAGAATGATCCAGCAGCTGCTGAGATGCTCTAGGTGCTGTAGTTTATAGGCTTACAGGATAACTCAGGACTGGACCACAAGAGATGTCAAGTCCAAACCCTGCCCAAAAGCAGAGCTAGCTTTGAGCTTAGATCAGGTTGCTCAGTTGGACTTTGATAACATCCAAGGCTAGTGACAGCATAGCCTACCTGGGTCCTGGCTCCAGTCCTGGGCTGGTTTTGTGGGGAAAATGTTTCTTCCTTGTGAATGCTCCGAATTTCCACTGTTTCAGCTGTGCTATTCCCTCTCACTCTCCAACCCTATAACCACTCTGATGAGTCCTGATGCTGCATTTCTGTCCCTCTCCTGTCCATACTAGGACTGCTGTTGGGTGTTGCCAAAGTCATCCCTCTTCCCAGCTGAACCAGACCTGGCTCTGGACCCTCTTCTTGCAGGACAGAGTCTCCTGCCAGGCCCGATGCCTCAGTGGCCTTCCCTCACCTCACATCCAGAAGAAATTAGCATCACTTAATTTGTCCCATTGTAAATACTGAAATTCTGAATTATTTGTCTAATCAGGGCTGCAGACATAGTATACTTTTCAGATCTTACTAGTGGCACACAGAAGTACTTAAAATACAGACTTTCATTTTACTACCATGCTTTAATAGCAAAGCATTCAGTGACTAGGACCACCAGAGGCCCCTTTTATTACTCTTCAGGACCATAAAAGGACTTCCAGCAGGAGGTGGATACACACACATTATTTCTAGGGAAGTGATGTTTATGTATTAGATAAGAAACACATCTTAATGAATATGTATGATTATGATGGATAAAACCCCTGTTGTAAAGTCTCACCTCACACACAGAATGAGGAGAGTTTGAGTCTCTGTGTGTCCTGTGCAGATAAATAATGTCTGCTTTCTAATGCTTCAAATTGTGTTAGAAAGTTTATTCTAGCCAGTTTCAGAATTCTAGCCAAATTCAATTCCATGAATTAATTTCAGTACTAAGGCAGTTGATTAGCTAAATTTCTCCAGCAGCTTTGACACATGCCCATTTTTACACAGAACTGAGTATAGTGCATTATCCAGAATACAGCACTTCTGAAGAGCTAATGGCACAAATAGCCAACTGATACTGATGACTCACTAATATAAGCACTCAGAACAGATGAGGTGCCTAATGGCCTCAGTTTTTTCCTTGCTGATATCTAGGATGTTCTACCCTTTAGCAGAGATGTTTTAACTGCACATGTCAGCCATCAAAGTTGACAGCACCATGTGTAAACTGGTTTCTAAACTGACATCTCCAGCTTGCTGCAACCTCTCAGGAGACAAGGAAGTTCCAGATGTGTGTGACTGAGATGACATTAAAATTCTTTAAACTGATGTAAAACCTCAGAGTGGCCCACAACACTCTTTTCTAAGAACTGTCTGGAAGATATTTTCCTTAATAATGAATTTGTAAAAGCATTTTGCCCCTTATTGACTCATGTTTCCTGAAATCTCACCTCATCCTTTCCTGCTGCTGAATTAGTTAAGTTGTCCTCTTAATATCAGGGAGTAACATAATCAAGGCCATGCTAACCAGGCAATCTCATAAGGGAAAACAAATGTGAGAAGCATCCTCAATTGTTATATAGGAGTATTTGAGAGGTACAAGAGGTTTTCACGTATGGCAGAGTTTAATTCCATAAGCACTTGGCCAGTTTGTTCATGACCAGGCAGGAAATAGGTAAGTTACCCTTACTGCCTTTTGAGACAGGGACTGCAGAGATCTAGGAAAAGGCTGAAGGCCAGTTACACCTCCTGCCAATTTCTGGTACTGAGTTTGCTTTAAGTACCAAGTTAATCCACAGGCTGCCATTTGACTTTTATTAAATTGAGTCCTTTCATTTTTGCAGATTAGCTGCAACACCAGAGAAACAGACGACCAGCAATTAAAGTCTGAGCTTTTCCAAATTCTCTGCACAGCTACAGATACTGTCCTCTCCAGTGTTTGCTTTGAAATCCTGGAAAATACAGCTCATAAAAAGACTTCTTTGAATGCCTAGGCACATCCAAACTTTCCACTTGTTCTCAGACATTGGACACCAGTGCTGGTCTCAGCTGGAAAAGGACATCAGGACTGGAAAACAAAATGAGGTCTTTTAGTGTTCAAACTTCAGACTTCTTATATACATATGCTAATACTATTATGCTTTATATGCTTTAATGGAACTATAATCATGCATGACACTTTACAAGTCTACTTAGGCAGAAGTCCTGGCATCTTTTCCTTTTTATATTTATCTTCAGTAAGAAAAATACAAACAATTTGAGCCAAGCTCATCTAATCTAACTTTGCTCTGGTATATCCATATTTCTTATGTCCTTTGCCCATTGTGTCCTGTGCTTCACAATTCCAGTCGATTCTGATCTTGCCTATGAGCCAGTTTCTGCAGCTGCTGTCTCCTCCATTCTCTGGAAGTATATCATGCTGTAGGAATACTTCCACTGGTAAGGTAGAAGGTACTAGCAGCCAGTGGCTATGCTGGACATATCTGCTCCTATATGGTTTACCACCTGAGGGTGGGGTAAGAGATGTACCCATGAGACGAGCAGAAAAAGCTCCTAGCAGTATTATTTTATTTTTCTGGTTGCTATCACATTGTACTGTTAGCAGCAAACTGCAAGCACTGGGGAAATTCTACTGCTGTCTATGACATGCTATGAGCCACGTCGTATGGCATGAGCCACATGTGTATATCAGCAAAGCAGGTGCATTTGTGTGCTTTTGGGGATGGCTTAGAGAGGAAATTTGTTCACACTCTGTTGAACTGTTTCTGTATAATGCTTTGGAATGCCCTGCTCTGCACAGGCTGATGTGGTTTACACCTAACAAAGTGCCTGTGTTTGTCACATTGTTCCAACATACTGTGTCTTGATTCTGTGTATTTACTGTTCTGTGCACTGAAGTTGCATCTACTCGTCGATATTCCGAAAAACACACATAGAGATCCATGGAGCTCTCCACTACTTCTAGCTTGCTGAGGGTTGGTGACTGATCTTGAGGAGCACCTGACTTTGTTAACAGAAATTACAATCAGTCCAGTGCTAGTTCATCTGCTAGGGTTCAGAGAAAGGAATCCTGCTATGACTGAGCTTGGCAAGATTGGCTGCTGCTGAGAGTTGTGATACAGAGCCACAGCAACAGACAGGAGAGGTTAATCTGTCAAGTCAGTATTTGCTGTATATATGTATAAATATGAGATAGAGGTATATCTGTAAATTAATGGCTGAACTGAGCAATCCTTTAAAAAAAATCATTCTGCAATATGCAGAGTACTCAAAGTAGGGAAAAGACCAGGAGCCCAATGTCAGAAAAGTTAAACCTGGGCATGAAGGCACCACTCAGTAAAGCTGACTCTTTGTGAGGGGCAACAAGGGACTACAGGAACCCTCTATTACATTAAAAGAAACAGGCTACCTTTATAATTATTGTATTATTTTACTAAGATTATACTTTTCAGACCTTGTTTAATTCCCTGTAAAGGAAAGCCAGCTGCTTAAATGAAGTGGGCTCTTGATGTATATCATTGTGGTTTCATGAAGAAGAGTAAAAGCAACAGTCAAGAACAACATTTGCATGTAAAATTACTAAACAAGTTAAATCCCAGTGATCTGTCACTTTGTAAAGTCTCTGCTGGCACCAGCAAACTGCAACTCCCTCTCAAAAAAAGGAAAAAAAAAAAAAGAAAAAAAAAGAGAAAGAAAGAAAAAAAAAAAAAAAAAAAAAAAAAAAGGAGTGAGAGAGAGACATCATTCAGGTGCCAGAGAAATAGCTAGCCCCGAAATGCCCAGTTTGATAGCTAATGATTATTTTACAACTGCTCTCACATCTGAGTTCTATGATTTTTGTTTGTTTGTTTGTTTTGGGGGTTTTTGTTTGTTTGTTTTAAACCAGACAGCTAGCAGATTATTAGAAATGGTTGATTCACCATCCCTGAAGGAATTTAAAAGACATGTAGATGTAGCTCCTAGGGACATGGTTTAGTCAAGGAGCTGGCACTGTTAGGCTAGTGGCTGGATGACTTTAAAGCTGTTTTCCAACACTAAATATTCTATTATTCCGTGATGCTGTGACTGGACTGTACAGTATCTAAACACTGACTACAAGGCTTAAAGTAAGCCTGCTGGCCAGGTAATGGCCCCTGGAGGCCACTGGATATTGCTTTTAGCTGCAAATTCTGTCCTTTTCAGTCAACGGAGGGTGTACAAGTCACTGATTTTGCAGTTGGTGTAAGTGGTCAGGAATGTCACGAGAATACCCATGCTTGATCCATCCTAGGGAATGCAGCTCTACAAGAGTCACTTCTACATCTTCACACCACAGGCTGGTTAGCCTTGTGGGGAAAAGAAAGCCAGTAAGTAAGAGCTAGAGTAGCACCATCCTTGACAAAACAAGAGATCCAAAGTGAGATGGACAATCTCTTAGTCATGAGAACTGCCAATGAAAAAATAGCAGCAAAAAGTAGCCTTTCCACATGCATGCATGTAAGGGAGTTTCTTGGCATAAATCCAAACTACAGCACCTTGCTTCACTAGCAAGAGACTGGAACCACCACAGGAGAAGGTGGTTTCCAGCAAGGCAAAGCTGAGCCTTTCTGTGCTAGAATTCCTCAAATGCTCTGCTATAAATGAGCAGTTAGGAAATGAACTCAGGAAGAAGAAGGAAGAAATACTAATATTCCATATTTTGGGTTTTGGGGATCAGTATTCGAGGAGGTTTTGATTCCTGGACAAATCCACAGAACTACAGTAAGATTCAGACATTTTAATGAGTATTTCAGCTACTCGGCTGAGAACAAAAATAAATGCTTCAATTAAAGCTGTCCTATGAGTGTCTAGTTACTGAAGGCTAATTATATCTAGATGAAAAAAGCAGCCTTTGTTGGTATACATTAAAAGATGAGTTTAAATAAGTACAGACACCTGGTGTGACTCTTGGGGTGTGCTGTGCGGGGTCAGGACTTGGATTCCATGATCCTTGTGGGTCCCTTCCAACTTACCATATTCTGTGACTGTGTGAAATATAGAATAGGGACTACTTGCAAAAATATAGTCTAAATTAATTAATTTAATTAATTCCAACACGAGTATAATTTTCATTTTAAAAGGTGTTCAAGTACTCTGAAACACGATGTACTAGAGCAAGCAGTTATATAATGATTACCAGTGTAAATCTAGCTTGTAAATTGCAAAGTTTTCCCATGAAGACAAAATTCCAGGAAAATCCAGACAGGTACAGGGGAGAGTAGAAGGACATCATACATTTTGAACTGGAGAGGTTTATCATTTACTCTGCAGAAAGCTAGAGTTAGGATTTGGTTTAGGGCCAGGGAAATCAGAGACCTCAGAGTTTAAATGCCAGCAACATCTTGCTCGGCCCAAAGACCTGGGATGGCAGCTGAGCTCAGGACAAAGCTGTAACTCAGTACACATCTGGAATCATGAATAGGTCTTATTCCCTGCAAGGATAGCTAGTTTAAAGCTAAGGTCTATGTTAGTTATCTGAGGACCACACTGGAGCAGTGTCCAATTGGCCTAAGTAAACTGTTCTTTCCAATATAGACTACTTGTATTCTGCTGCAAATTTTAGCTCTGAAAATAGAAAAGTGATTTTTTGCTCAAAAACAATTCAAGTGCCATTATCCTCTTTGGATACGGCAGAATGAATCAGGTAAGAGAAAAATTGTAAATAAAAATTTGTAATCCAAAAACAAAAAACCACAAATTGCTGTGGACAGTAATTTGTACCAGATACTATAGTAGATGCAAAAGTAAATATAAGTAGGCCTATAACATCAAATATGAGCAAAACACTGATTGTTTTAAAATAAGTAACTCTTACTGTCATGAACATAAGCCACTAACAACTGCAGAAAACCTTTTCTGTGGATGGTGCCCCTATTGTTTATTGGTTCTGTACCTATAACAATATACTTTTAAGATTTCTTTGAGATATCAGCTGTAGAAGAAGTAGAGGAATGCCCAGCTGTTCAAAAGCTATTTCATGATACAGAGGACTGCACAATGGAAAAAAATTAGGGTTTCCATGGTAAAATATTACTTGTGTACAAATAAATGCCCTGCAGACATTTTTGCCCTCAGACGACATTACTTTTGCAGAACTTTGTAGAAAACAGAGGACAAAGCCAAATATGACGATATGTGCAGAGATGAAAAACAGGAGGAAAAAAGGAAGTGAGACAAGAAAAGGAAGAGTTATTCAGTGCTGTTGAAAATCATTAGTGCCTATGTTTTAGAATTCAGTGAAGTAGACCTGCATGTGCCTTATCTTGCTATAAAGCAGCTTTCCAGGGGCTTCTTGAGACTGAAATAGTGTAATGAATCCCCCTGTCAGGGGCAAAATTTCTACCCAAAAAAGTAGCAAAATCCTGCAAAGAAGGGTTGCCCTCTTTAAGAGAGACCTTCTGTCACAGGACTAGTCACTAGCCCTGTCAGGACTTTTCTGTCTGCTGAGTCAGCAAAGAACTAGCAGACACCACATCAGCACTGTATCTTTGGGGTCTGGAGTCCTAGAGCTGGAAGTTACTGCATTCACCTGGCTGCTGGTCTGGAATTTTGTGTGAAAACTGAAAATTGAAAACAAGCAGTACTCCAACTCTTAACTGGATATCTCCTCCTTCCTGTGTCAGACCCTTCTCTTTGCCAGCACTGGAACCATCTCTTCTGTTGAAACATGCTGAATGGAGCAAGGATGTGTACACATACATAAATGAAAGACACGTTCACAGCAATAGCAGTCCCAGTTGCAATCTTAACTAGGAAGTGTATGAAATTTAAAAGAAAAACAACCTAAAAAAACCAACCCACCACCACAAAAACAAGAGAGCTGACATACAAATGGCATTTTTGCCTGAAGGAACTGTGGCTGCAGTTTTACAAATTCATAACAAAGGAAAGAATATTAATTTTTTTACAACAACTGCAAAGGAAATCAGGACACTCACTCAACGCTAGAGATTGCTGAGTATCACAAAATGTAGAGCTTCACTTAGACAGCCCTCCAAAAAGGTAGCTCCAGCTGCTCATTGTTTTTCTATTTGATATATAGCATAAGTATATGGGCCACATGATAAATATATATTTAAAGCTGTACAGGCAGGTATTGCCACAGGGTACCCCAGCCCACTCACGTTAAATGCCAGCATTTTAACAGATTACATGCAACAAAGAAAAATCTCTGTAATGTATTGCTTATTTTGATTACAGGTCATAACTTGTAAGCTATTTAATGAAAAACCTGAATGGCTCCCCAGTGTTTCTGCATAGCCAATTGGTCTGACTTGCACCTTGTTTCATGGGCAAAACTAGCCTTTTTTTTTTCCCCTGCTACACCAATTTGTTCTTATCTGTAAATGCTGTGGTACTCAAGCAGTTAAAAATCTTGAAAAATCTTGAAAATCTTGGAAAAACAGTGGTTGTTTATTGTTCGGAATCATCCTTTTCATTCCTCAGCAAGAAGGCAGCATGCTAATAATCTCAGATGTTTATATATTTAGTGTTGTTTAAACAGTTAAACCTTAACTGTTTGGCATTTCGTATCCCAGTTTTATATCTCAGTTCAGTCTACTTCTTCCTGGTTTGCCCAGCGGCTAGTGTGAGAAGAGTGTGGCTTCTCAAACTGAAATGCTATGTAGCCCAAGTTAAGGGAATATAGGACCCAAACAATGGACATAAAGAATGCAGACCTGGGAGGTACAGAAAAATCCCAGTATATTCTGTTCATTAGAAGCCAATTTGCATGAAAGATAGAGCATCACTTTGTCATTCCTGATTTGCTTTCTGACCAAAAAGCCTTGCCAATTTGAAAATCTGCAAGGACAAAAATGTCTTTCACGAGTTAAAAGATTTGTTCCCTAGGAATTATTAGGGACTGATGGACATTATGAATACTTCCAGCTTGGCAGAAGGAATGACTGACTCACACTGATCATCTCTAAAGAAAAAAATAAATCTAGAAACTTTAGAAGTTCTTCCTGTTTTTAAAGCTAACAAACAGATGAGGCTATTTCTTCTAACATTTTTTACTTAGACAAAAAAAAGAAAAGCCAAAATTACACCCAATCTTGTGGCTGTGGTTTTTCCCTGTCAGCTGATCTGAACAATGTCTCCAACAGTCTGTGTGTGCACCCTGGCTATCTCACACCACATAAACTGTCAGATGAGCAAGTAGTGGTCTTTACACCAAAAGATGCACATCATGGTAAAAAAGCAAACTTCATTTGTCCACAAAGCTACCATTTTGTGGCTTTCTTGCAAACATGTAGAGACAAAAGCAGTGAGTGAGGATGACAGTATATGGCAAGGTCCAAGGGGGGAAATTAATGACACTGGATATGAGGCTTCCACAATAATTTGCCGTCATGGACTGGTTCTATGACTGACTTACACAATACATGTATATGTTTTTGAGTTGTGTTCTCTTCTGGTTAGGAATACTCAATTTTTATTTCTAGCATCATGACAAGATGGGTTCAATAACTAGCAAGCTACCAGATCCTCTGTTTCCATCAGTTTCTAGACATTGATTGTTACTTGTTCTGAGATGTGCAGGAGTGTCTAAACTGTTTTTTTCCAAGGTGAAATTTCACAATTTAACAATATAATAATATTGTGCCAATATCTATAGCCACCTAGGGAACAAAGCAGAATAAGGGTTGAGGTGCTCAGTTACAGGTGAGCCAACAAGCTTTGTCCAACCCTAGCATTATAAAAAGGGAGAGCTGGGCACTGTTAACACATCATCCCCTAATTAACTTTGTATTGATCTCCTTTATGCTTGGCTGACGGTCTGGAAGTCATCACCCCCACTGACCGCTTGTGAATAATAGTATTAACTGATGGCAATGATTAGTCCCAGTTATATGACAGCTGACTGTGACACTCAGCTCACTTTCTGCACAGCAGTAAAGCCATGGGCTGAAACAGCCACAGAAGTGT
Organism: Prinia subflava; assembly: GCF_021018805.1. Lineage (NCBI taxonomy): Eukaryota > Metazoa > Chordata > Aves > Passeriformes > Cisticolidae > Prinia > Prinia subflava. The sequence goes on along the minus strand of NC_086283.1, from coordinate 33,384,921 downwards.
ACAGGAGAATAAAGAGGAGCATGTTCTGCTGTTTGTATGGCATTGAGCACAACAGGCTAAAGAAATCTGATGCTCCTGTATTTTTAAAAAGAGAATGCATTCAAATTGGTTTGTTAGCTGAGATTATTCCCTGTAATTTCTTTATCAATAAGCTTTTCTAAAATCTACCATGAAATATGCTTTGGAATATATTTTTATCACAGATTCACAGTATCAGAGGTTGGCAGGTATCTCTGGAAGTCACTTAATCCAAACCCCCGCTCAAGCAGTATCAGCTACAGTGAATTATTAGGACTGTTGTTCAACTGGGTTTCTTATATCTCTAAGAATGGAGACTCCACCAGATGCCTAAGACACTTGGTGCACTGTTTAATTGTCCAAACACTAAAAATTTTTTTCTTCTCTTTAAGTAGAATTTCCCACATTTCTCTTTGTCTCTTGTGCTGTCACTGGGCACTGTTAGAAGAGTCTGTCTTTATCTTCTTTATTCTCCCCGTCAGGCATTTGTACACATAGAACTATACTGTCTTGTGGTAACTATAGTCGTGGCTCCTTCCAACATTCACATTCCCAACCAATTTTTCTGTGAAATTAACAGAAACAACAGAACTTCTTTGGCTTTTCAGTCACAGATGTCAGGAAATCATCATCAGTGGAGTCCAGAAAATGACTGAACTCCTTGTGTTCTACTGCATTAACTCTGCAGCAGACACCAGGGTGGCTGAAGAGGCCCCTGAGGGCCAGGGCAGGTGAAAGTGAAATTTCTTCCAGCTATCTGAAGACCTTATCAGAAGATCTTCAGATCTTCTCTGATGCAGATCTTCTTTTTTGTAAGCATGTCTTCTGTAGAAGACACCTTTCCCAATACCCCTCATGTGCATCTGCCATTCCAAGATAGCGGTCCATGCACTTCTGCTGCTCCTTTGTATGAACGGCAGCTCCACCTCCTCACTCATTCAGCCTGTCCTTCCTAATGAATCTGATTCCATCCATCACAGCAGACATGTGAGCTATCCCACTACACTAAGATGACTGCAGTGAGACTATAACCCTGCAAATGCACACAGATCTCTAATACCTGCTGTTTGCTCCCCAAGCTGCAATAGATAATAGATAATTAATGATAGTTGATGCCTGCAACTTAGATTATGAATTCCAAAAGAGAGGGTGAAAAAATAAATCTCATTTTAACTTCTATTTCATCTTCTAGTATACAATCCTTTAGGAATAAAAATGCTGTAACCATGAAAAAAGAAGTTGTGGTCTTTTCTCCAGCTTACTCCAAAACCTGTGTAAGCACTAGGCTTTAGATGGAAACAACTAAGAATGCAAGGAAATAACTGAGCACTATAGCAAATTACTTCTTTGGTTTTCCCTAGTAACTCCTTTTGTGGAAATCACTTTGTTTCAGTTTTAAGAAACTCTGAAAGAATATGTGGACTCCTGTTTTGGTGCCAGTCAGAAAAAGGCAGAAAATGAAAGGAAAAAGGAAAAAAAAAAAAAAAAGAAAGGATAAAGGAAACTCCATGCTTGCTTGTGAGACAGTTGTAAGCCAAGCAAGAATTTCAGGACCTTGAGAACCTACTGCAAGTTTTGCAAGCTGCGATGCCCCAAAGGGATGGTGATATAGACACAATGACACTGGACTGTGACACAAACCCTTTCCCACATGAACAGAGAGTTCATAAATTAGGGCAAAGGGATGAGCTATGTTGCTTTTGGGAGGTGGAAGAAACAGTACATGTCTTTGCTCATCAGGCATTTTGAACATCTGTGTGGTGTTGCCATATATCAGTCAGTGATTTAATGAGATTGCAAGGAACAGGCAGAGTGAAAGAAAACTGTTAGAAAAAGGAAGGAATACAAAGTAGTAGGATAGGCAGGGAGGTCTAACCTCCACAGGACAGCAGAGCCAGAAGAAGATGAGATTGGCTGCAAGAACAAAGAAAACCAAACCAGCTATTTTTCATGACTTATAATCACAGGTATATATAATCCCTTGTGTTGGGGGTTAGATTTGGTTTTGTTTTTTTTTTCCTCTTCTCACAGAATTTTTTCCCATAAGTTTCCAAGAAGCCTTAATGACTACTTAGTCAGAACAAAAAGAGTGCTTGAGGGATATAGCAGCACGAAGCTACACCTATTGTTTTTGAGTCCCTGGGAGTGTCCCTCAGAGGGGAGAGATGATGAGCTTTGGGAAAGGCAAAAAGACAGATCTGGGGGAGGGGGAGGCACTCTTGCTCTCAGCGCCGAGGAGGACGGTCAGGCTGCCCTCTGCCTCTGCCTCGTCCTGGGAAATCTATCGTCATCTGCTGTGTACCCGGGAATCCTGAACTCGCTTTCTCCAGCCTCTCCCCCCACCGCCGCTGCTTCTTCGGACCTTTGAGGCTCTCCTGCTACTCTGTAGCCCTGCACTGCCCAGCCCTGCCGGGACACCCCTGCTGTTCCAGCTGCCAGCGCAGACCTCATCTCATCCACCAGCCCGGGACTTTTTCCTTCCTTCCAGTTCGGCCTCTCGGAGTCCTGCAGGGGCACCCAGATCAAACTGCTCTGGGCTTTTGTAAAAGAAAGCCCTCAAGGTTCTTGGTTCTGTTTATTATTGATGCTGTAGTTGTTGTTTGTTTGTCGTTTTGTCATATATACTAGTAAAGAACTGTTATTCCTACCCCCATACCTCTGCCTGAAAGCTCCTTTAATTTTCCTTTTAATTGGAATAATTTGGAGGGAGGGGATTTGAATTCTCCATCTCTAGGGAGGTCCTGCCCCTTCCTAGCAGATATCTGTCTTTCAAACCAAGACAGACTATTGGCGCCCACTGTGGGGCTTGAGGGCATTGAGAGGAAAAGGAATAACAGTTCTTAAGTGACCTTGTGCACTGGGTATAGAAACCTCCCTAAATAGCATCATGTGGTCTAGCTTACCTTGGTTTGGGTGGCATGTGGTTGTGGCTGTGTTTCTCCTATTTGCAGGCCCTTATTTAAACATGGGCCCTATAACTAAGGCTACTGTGGCTGTTATCCAGTTTGCACTATGGGTTAATAAGGTGAGGAATTCATGGATTTTTAACTTCCTCTGGAAGGCAGGCACATGGATACATGGCTATCACACTCTAAGTGTTTGTTTGTGGGGTTACTTTAACAATGGTACCTATTGTGAGGAAATGACACCAGGGGAAATTTTTTCCCAACCCTTTACTCAGCTCTTTGGGTCTATTCCACCAGTTTTTGAAGGGTTTAAATCCTCTCTGAATGCTAATGATATCATACAATGGCTAGTATTGCTCACAGGCCTATTCTATTTAATATTCCGAGATAAGGGGAGATTGGCCTGGATAACCACCCTGATACCTACCCCAGAGAATAAAGATACTACCCTAGAGACTGAGAGTGCTGCCATGGAGCCTGACACTGCCCTAGAGACTGGGGATGCTGCCCCACCACCTGACCCTGACATAAAGCCCACCTCAGGAATGAACCACCCAGATTGGGTGGGAGTTCTGGTGAAGGAGATGGGCAAGATGCTGAAGGAGCACACTTCCCTAGTGGTGGCCTCATTAGCCCCAGCTGCTGGCAAACCCTCCCCCTGCCCTGAAGAGGAAGAGTCTGAAGGTGCAGCAGTGGAACCCACAGACGTTACAACTGTCCAGGTTCCAGCTGAACCACAGGGGCAGTCACAGCCAGCAGCAGTTGCCCCTGTGGAAAGGAAGAAATATAAGGTGAAATCAGAGCACCCAAGTGATAAGGATAAAAAAGGAAGGCCCTCACAACCCACAGGGGAGCCAGAAGTTGAGATCATCACCGAGTCCCTGTCATATGAAAATCTCCGTACTCTGCAAAAAGATGTTGCACGACGGGGACGTGAGCCTTATACAGCCTGGTTACTTAGGATCTGGGACCTTATGGGTAGAGGTGTGCAACTGGATGGTGGTGAGGCAAGGAATATGGGACCCTTGACCCAAGACTCAGGTGTGAATCAGGTATTTGTAAAAGAGCAAGGACCCCTTCACCTTTGGGACCGGCTTTTAATGAGTGTAAGGGAGAGGTTTGTCCACAGAGACAGAATGCAGGAGCACCACCTTAGCATGCGCTGGAAGACTGTTGAGGAAGGGATCCAACAGCTGAGAGAAGTGGCAATACTGGAGGTGGTTTTTGGGAGGGATGGACAGCATAACAATGACCCCGACAACGTCAGGTGCACAGGGCAAATGTTGTGGAATCTAGCAACTAAAGGGCCATCTGAATATAAAACATTCATGTCAATGATTAATGCTGATACCAGCCGAGTGACTGTAGGTTCTGTAGCCAGCAAGCTTAGAAATTTTGACAGTATGATCAGTGGCCCAATACAGACTCAGGTCTCTGCCGTGGTTAAAGAACTCCAAGAGGAGATAAGGGAGGTGAGGGAGGAGATGAGGAGGAACAGTTCCCATGTGGCACCGGTGCGAGCCACAGGCCCCAGAGTCAGAACCCAACGTCCTTCAGCTAGAGAGAGAGAGTACATCCCAAGAGCTGACCTGTGGTCCTTCCTGCGTGACCATGGGGAAGACATGGGAAGGTGGGATGGGAAACCCACTTCTGCCCTAGCAGCACGGGTGCGTGAGCTCAAAGAGAGAAACACTAACCGGGGGGGTTCCACTAGAATGAAGGTAGCCTCAGCCTCCCATGACCAGGCTGTCAGGTATTACAGAAATGAGGATGCTCTGTCAGACCCCCTTGAAGGAACCTCTACTATGTATACACAGGAAGAGAGTAGTAACCGGTGCTAGAGGGGCCCTGCCTCTAGCCAGGAAGAGGCACGGGAAAACCGAGTCTTTTGGACTGTGTGGGTTCTATGGCCTGGCACATCAGAGCCACAGAAATATAAATCTTTGGTTGACACCGGTTCTCAGTGTACCCTAATGCCGTCAGAACATGAGGGAGCAGAACCTATTTCCATTGCCGGGGTGACAGGGGGATCACAAGAATTGACTCAGTTAGAAGCCGAGGTGAGCCTGACCGGGAAGGAGTGGCAGAAACATCCGGTTGTGACTGGCCCAGAGGCTCCGTGTATTCTGGGCATAGACTATCTCAGGAATGGCTATTACAAAGACCCTAAGGGGTTCAGATGGGCTTTTGGAATAGCTGCTGTGGAGGCAGAGGGCATTAAGAAATTGAACACCTTGCCTGGATTATCAGAGAACCCATCTGCAGTAGGACTCCTGAAGGTAGAAGAGCAACGAGTACCTGTTGCCACCTCGACAGTGCATCGCCGGCAGTATCGGACGAATCGAGATGCTGTGATCCCCATTCACAAGATGATCCGAGAGCTGGAGAGCCAAGGGGTGGTCAGTAAAACCCACTCACCCTTCAACAGCCCCATTTGGCCTGTGCGCAAGTCTGACGGGGAATGGAGACTGACTGTGGACTATCGTGGCTTGAATGAAGTGACTCCACCGCTGAGCGCCGCTGTGCCGGACATGCTGGAACTTCAGTACGAGCTGGAGTCCAAAGCAGCGAAGTGGTACGCCACAATCGACATTGCTAATGCGTTTTTCTCCATTCCTCTGGCTGCAGAATGCAGGCCTCAGTTTGCTTTCACCTGGAGGGGCGTGCAGTACACCTGGAACCGACTGCCCCAGGGGTGGAAGCACAGTCCCACCATCTGCCATGGACTGATCCAGGCTGCACTGGAAAAGGGTGAAGCTCCAGAACACCTACAGTACATTGATGACATCATTGTGTGGGGGAACACGGCAAGGGAAGTGTTTGAGAAAGGAGAGAAGATCATCCAGATTCTCCTGGAAGCTGGTTTTGCCATCAAAAAGAGCAAAGTCAAGGGACCTGCCAAGGAGATCCAGTTCCTGGGAGTAAAGTGGGAAGATGGGCGGCGTCAGATTCCCATTGAGGTCATCAATAAGATCACTGCGATGTCTCCACCGACCAGCAAGAAGGAAACGCAAGCTTTCCTAGGCGCCATAGGCTTTTGGAGAATGCACATTCCCGAGTACAGCCAGATTGTGAGCCCTCTCTACCGGGTAACCCGCAAGAAGAACGATTTCCATTGGGGCCCTGAACAGCAACAAGCCTTTGCCCAGATCAAGCAGGAGATCGCTCATGCAGTGGCCCTTGGCCCAGTCACGACAGGACCAGAAGTGAAGAACGTGCTCTACTCTGCAGCCGGGAACCATGGCCTGTCCTGGAGCCTTTGGCAGAAGGTGCCTGGTGAGACTCGGGGTCGACCACTGGGATTCTGGAGTCGGAGCTACAGAGGGTCTGAAGCCAACTACACCCCAACAGAGAAAGAAATCTTGGCTGCCTATGAAGGAGTCCAGGCTGCCTCAGAAGTGATTGGCACAGAAGCCCAACTCCTCCTGGCACCCCGACTACCTGTGCTGGGGTGGATGTTCAAAGGAAAGGTTCCCTCTACCCACCATGCCACCGATGCCACATGGAGCAAATGGACTGCCCTCATCACTCAGCGCGCCCGTATCGGAAACCCAAATCGCCCTGGGATTTTGGAGATAATCCCAAACTGGCCAGAAAGTGAAAACTTTGATCTCACAGATGGAGAGGAACAAGAGCAAGTGACACGTGCCGAAGAAGCTCCACCGTATAATCAGCTGCCAGCAGAAGAAACGTGCTACGCTCTTTTCACTGACGGTTCCTGTCGCATCGTAGGGATGAACCGCAAGTGGAAAGCAGCCGTATGGAGCCCCACACGACAAGTTGCACAAGCCACTGAAGGAGAAGGTGGATCAAGTCAACTTGCAGAACTCAAGGCTGTTCAGTTGGCCCTGGACATTGCTGAAAGAGAGAAGTGGCCAAAGCTCTACCTCTACACTGATTCATGGATGGTAGCCAATGCTCTGTGGGGTTGGCTGGAAAGGTGGAAAAAGGCCAACTGGCAGCGTGGGGGAAAACCAATCTGGGCTGCTGATGAGTGGAAAGACATTGCTGCTCGGGTAGTCAAGCTACCTGTAAAAGTCCGCCATGTAGACGCCCACGTCCCCAAGAGTCGGGCTAATGAGGAGCACCGAAACAACGAGCAAGTAGATCAAGCCGCCAAGATAGAAGTGTCAAAGATAGACCTAGATTGGCAACACAAGGGAGAGTTGTTCCTAGCTCGATGGGCCCACGACGCCTCAGGTCATCAGGGCAGAGATGCCACCTATAAGTGGGCACGAGACCGAGGGGTGGATCTAACCATGGACAGCATTTCTCAGGTTATCCATGACTGTGAGACATGTGCTGCAATCAAGCAGGCTAAGCGAGTGAAGCCCCTATGGTATGGCGGGCGGTGGTCCAAATACAGGTATGGGGAAGCCTGGCAGATTGACTACATCACACTTCCCCAAACCCGCCAAGGCAAGCGCTACGTGCTGACCATGGTGGAAGCCACCACTGGATGGCTGGAAACCTACCCTGTGCCTCACGCTACTGCCAGGAACACCATCCTGGGCCTGGAAAAGCAAGTCCTGTGGAGACATGGCACCCCTGAGAGAATCGAGTCAGACAATGGGACCCATTTCAAGAACAGCCTTATAGCAGCCTGGGCTAGGGAACATGGTGTTGAGTGGGTGTACCATATTCCTTATCACGCACCAGCAGCCGGGAAAGTTGAACGGTGCAATGGCCTGCCTAAAACCACCTTGAAGGCATTGGGTGGGGGGACTTTCAAAAACTGTGAGATTAATTTAGCAAAGGCCACATGGTTAGTGAACACTCGAGGTTCCACCAACCGAGCAGGCCCTGCCCAATCTGAGCCCCTGAGAACAACAGATGGAGATAAGGTTCCAGTAGTACACATGAGAGGTATGCTGGGAAAAACTGTTTGGATTAATTCTGCCTCCAGCAAAGACAATCCCACCCGTGGAGTTGTCTTCGCTCAGGGACCAGGATGCACCTGGTGGGTGATGCAAAGGGATGGAGAGACCCGATGCATACCTCAAGGAGACCTTGTTTTAGGATGAACTACCCACATCATGTGTCTGTACCCATATCTGTATGTATAGATGTATATAATTTAGGACATGCATGTGTATATATATATATATATTTTGAAGGTTTAAATTCAATGTAATAGGTTGGTATGGAAAAAAAATTCGGGGTGGATGATGTTGGGGGTTAGATTTGGTTTTGTTGTTTTTTTTTTTCCCTCTTCTCACAGAATTTTTTCCCATAAGTTTCCAAGAAGCCTTAATGACTACTTAGTCAGGACAAAAAGAGTGCTTGAGGGATATAGCAGCACGAAGCTACACCTATTGTTTTTGAGTCCCTGGGAGTGTCCCTCAGAGGGGAGAGATGATTAGCTTTGGGGAAAGGCAAAAAGACAGATCTGGGGGAGGGGGAGGCACTCTTGCTCTCAGCGCCGAGGAGGACGGTCAGGCTGCCCTCTGCCTCTGCCTCGTCCTGGGAAAATCTATCGTCATCTGCTGTGTACCCGGGAATCCTGAACTCGCTTTCTCCAGCCTCTCCCCCCACCGCCGCTGCTTCTTCGGACCTTTGAGGCTCTCCTGCTACTCTGTAGCCCTGCACTGCCCAGCCCTGCCGGGACACCCCTGCTGTTCCAGCTGCCAGCGCAGACCTCATCTCATCCACCAGCCCGGGACCTTTTCCTTCCTTCCAGTTCAGCCTCTCGGAGTCCTGCAGGGGCACCCAGATCAAACTGCTCTGGGCTTTTGTAAAAGAAAGCCCTCAAGGTTCTTGGTTCTGTTTATTATTGATGCTGTAGTTGTTGTTTGTTTGTCGTTTTGTCATATATACTAGTAAAGAACTGTTATTCCTACCCCCATACCTCTGCCTGAAAGCTCCTTTAATTTTCCTTTTAATTGGAATAATTTGGAGGGAGGGGATTTGAATTCTCCATCTCTAGGGAGGTCCCGCCCCTTCCTAGCAGATATCTGTCTTTCAAACCAAGACACCTTGTTATATCAGCTGGCAAATTGTGACATTTGCAAAAAAAAAAACCAAAAAAACCCAAAAAACAGACTGACTTTTGAACAAATATGAAAATTAAGATATTTCTATTGTAATGGTAAATTTGAAGCTTGCAAAAGAAACTTGTGCTCCAATAGTAGCAAAAACTGTGAGCAAAAGCAGATGGAGAATAATGCTGAACGGCAAGTTTCTTTCATACAACCACCAGAGATTAAACTATCTTAGGTAACCACAGCAACCATTTAACAATACCCAGTTTTAAAAATCAATAAATCCTAGTTATTTTTGCAACTCAGTAACTTCTTGTTTACAGCTGCTCAATCCATATGGGATTTGCAATCAACCCATCTCATAATTCTGTTTATTTGCTATTGTTTCCCTTGCTTCTACTGTTAATTTAAAATTCTATCTCTATGCTTTTCACTTGAAAATATGTCTTTTCTATTTCATAATACATTATGATAACACACCAAAACTTTAAATGGCAATTATGGATACCTCTATATTGTAGAAATCAGTCTGTGAAACAAAACGAGTGATTTGAGCTCAGTTTCATTGGAGACTCTAGGAAAGGCATGCACAGAACGACAGAACCATAGACTGACTGAGGCTGAAAGAGTCCAACCCCTTGCTCTGTCAGGGACACCCAGAGTCAGGCGCCCAGGACCATGTCCAGATGACTTCTGAATATCTTCAGGAATAGGGTCTCCAGAGCCTCCCTGAGAAACCTGTGCCAATGCTTGGTCACCCTCACTGTGAAAAAGTGTTTCCTGCTGTTCGCAGGGAATTGTCTATGTTTCAGTGTGTGCCCATCACCTCTGGCCCTGTCACTGGGCTTGTCTGGGAAGAGTCTGGTTCCCTCCTCTGTGTGCACTCCCTTCGGGTACTTGCACACCTTAATAAGATGCCCCATGAACCTTCTCAGAGCTCCAGGCTGAACAGCCCCAGCTCTCTTAGACTCTCCTCAAAGGAATCATACAGCACACTGGGATTGAAAACATGACAAAGGGCCTTTTTTTATATCGAGTTCAGAAATATCTACATTTTCCATCCCTAAAATGAGATGTTCTATTTGTGACCTGACTGCGCATTGTGATTTCCTATTATGCAATGGGTAAGTATATTGAAGAAAAGACACCAATACTTATTCACCAAGCAGTAGGCACAAGTAAACATTTGCAGATTTAGGTCATAATAAGTACAGAATTGGTAGAAATAGAGATAAAATATCAGTATCCAAAATTATGGAGTGAGTTAAAATAAAAAGGATCCATGTTTAAATGTATAACACCATGCAATGATGTTGACAAGTCTGAGGTCAGCTAAAAAGATTATGGCCAGCTTAGTACTTGGTATGGACATGGAAGCAATAATGTAAAATGGTAATAAAAATCTACAGTGTGTATGCAAAGTGAGCGTATTTCTACTGAGATGAGCTGTCTCAATTTGAAGAAGCCAGAAATTTCACGGAAAAGACATGTGAAAATACGTGCCAAAAAGGTATGCCATGATCAACAAAGTCCTCCCACTTGGAATCCCCTGGTTCAGTCCTGCCATGAGATTTTCATAATTGATGCAGACAGCTTCACATAAAACATGAGTGTGAAAGCAGCAGCTATTCCTTTTCTGTCAGGAAATGTGGTACCTATCAGAAAATAATAAAATTTTTGTATGAAAGAGATTATTCAGAAAAAAAAATTACAAAATTATTCATTGAAATAATTTGTACTTAAGAACTATCTGTGTTGGTTTTCTTCAAATAAAGAAATTCCCAAACACTACCAGAAGTGAAGATTTCAGTGACCAGAAGAACTGAAAACATCTGGTTTTAAAGACAGACAGATAGTAAATGATTCTTCAGACATTTGTGTAATTATACAGATCATAATACTAACCTCCAGTATATTCACAAAAACAAGAGAAAGGCTCTCCAAGCAAGTGGAACTACATGTCATGAGGACATCCAATTTAAGACAGAAATACAAGTTCAATGCTGTAAAACAGCTGGTGACCATCAGGCCTGTTTAATTCAGACCACAAACTCATTAGAGCAGGAACTGCTTCTTTGTTCGTGGCTGGTGTCTTATTTCTTAATTGGCAGTATTATTACAAAATGAGAGTAGAAAAAAAAGCTCTGATTTTTGCTAATTCAAACCAGAACTAGAATGACATCAGTTTGTTAGTGTTGGAAGATAAATTTTGACACGCATAAGTAACAGAAACCCTATTACACTATGTCAAGCATTAGAGAGTCCAATTGTTGGTGGAGGGTTAAAAAATATAATTTCTGGGTTAAGTTGAGGTATGTGTAGGGGGAGGAAAGTAGAGAACGTACAACTGGAACTTGACGCAGCTAGCTCGGAACAAGCGTCAGCTTCTGCAACCAGCTCCATGCTATTGTAATGACCGAATCAAGTGTGACTGCAACTCAGGGGATAATTGAGAAGCATTGTTTTAACCAAATCAAGTGTGGATCAGGGTAGAAGCGTAGGTATGATTTAAGATAGTAACTAAGGAATAGGATAATCAGTATCTAGGGGTGGGGGTTAGTTAACATGTGTATAATTTAAACTATAAAAATCACGAATCGACTCTGTATTCTTTGGACATCAGATTTGGGTGTATTATCACCCCTGTGTCCCGCGCGCTTGAATAAAGAACCGCATATGATCGCCTTCGTGTGGTTATATGTTTTCCTACGCTAACACAATCATGTTTGACTTTGCTATGGTCAAACATTCTGTTCAATACCAACATTTTACACAATCTCCTGCTTTTAAAAATAGAATTAACCCTTCCTGTTTCCATTGTAGATTTCAATGAAGATTCAGAATCTCCTGATGAAAACAGAAGTGAAAAACACCAGTGTTGAAAAAAACTATACTTCTGAAATGCTAGCACAGGCAGAATTGAATACTCAGCTTACTTCAACCTGTCTCATAGTGATGTATTTCCCTGGTTTTGTTTGTAATACTATCCAAATATTATTAACTAAGTCTTTCCACTGACAGTTCTTGTGTGCCAGAACAACAGACTGAATTTTGAAAATAGAAAAAGAGTGTGCTAAAAGAGAATAATAAAATATTGATATTTATTAATTTCCATAATAGACATGAGGAGGAAAAAGTAAAAGGGAAAGAAAACAGGATCAGACATTGCTTTCACGAAACTGTATAGAATGACTCAATTGTGCTCCCACTGAAGGAAGAAAAATACTTTCACTTGGTATTAATGGAAATAGGCAAAAGTTTTCTGTCACCTAGAGATACTGCAAACTGAAAAGATGTGTATACTTGAACACTCTCTGGAGACAAAGAAAACATTACATTACATTTTAGTTTTGTTCAATGTTATTTGGCCCTGGAAATAGAAAGATAGTCTCAACAACACCAAAAAGCTAGAACATCCAAACACTGAATTAAAGGTATTTATTAACACTTTTGTCTGGTTAGGAAAGGTTATGAAAGGCATCTTACTTCAGCTCATCCAGTACATCACAGTGGAGGGTCAAGATTTCTATTTTTAGAACACAAACAAACCAGTACTTTTAAAAATCAATCAGTGTATGAATAGATTATTTTCTTTGCTTCTGTGTGCATTTTTTTCAAATATGTTTGAAATTCAAATCTTAAAATATACTGTAAACTCCCCAGAATATTAGATTAAATATTCTTCTTCTTTCTCTTCCCACAGTATATAGATTCCTATTTAAATACCAGTTCAGCTGTAGGCAAAACAGCTGCTAGTTCACTGGAGGCAAACTTAAACCCATTTCCTGTTCCTCTACACCCCTCTTTTCTCCATGACTGAAAGGTGCACATAAGAGGCCATGGGTCAAATCCTAGTCTCATCCAATCAGGCATAAAAGTCAGTGAACACCCATGAAATCAAGGCAGGAAGGATAACATGCAAAAGGAGCCAAGTCTTTTAGGCAGGAGCACTAATCTGCTGTCTGCAAAAGAGCCTTGTACACTTTTTCCTTTTCAAACAGTTTGTGCACATCTGTGAGAGTTATTTACCATTTCTGTCCCTGCTTTTCCTCAGGGCAAAGATCTGTTGGTACAAGGAACCTCTTCCCCCCTCCACCTTTGTCACCTGGCTTTGTGGACCTCCAGCCACTCCACTGTATTCAACTGGTTCCTTGCCAAACTTCCCTTCTCCTTAGGAGTGGTGTCCCAAAGACAAAGTTCTGATTTGCATTTGACAAGCATATCTGTGTTAAAAGAATCTGTAGCATGTTCACAACTGAGGGCAAGTTGCCTTCAAATACACATACACAGCTTCAGATATATCTTGGGTTTTAAAAGCCTTTAATGCTAAACCCAGTGCAATTGTCAGCATTATAATAGTGATTTCTGACACGCCACTGGGGATTGTTTCATAATCAGAAAGAGAAGAAAAAGAACCACAGAAGTAAAAGTTCTGCCAGAAAAGTAGACCAAAGCAGACAGATGGTTCATATTAACTGAAAGGACATCCAGATTTGTGATTTTCTTTTTCCTTAACAGCAATATCAACAAACAAATTCAGAAAGCCCATAATATTTCTTTAATTAACTGTTCAAACACTTAGTCTCTTTGTATTCCTTAGGTGACCATCAACACTATCAACTTCATCTCCCATACAGACAGGGTAACCCGGGATAGGTGGAGATCTCACCCTGTTCTGAAGACTCTTCAGTGGCAAATTGTGCACAAAACCAAAAGGCATAGTGAAACCCCTGACATACAGTTTTAATAAAGCATCATGCTACTAATATATTTTTCCTGTCCTAGCACAGGGCATGCAGGATGCAGTGACCCTCTGGGGCTGCATGTGGTGAAAGAAGCCACACATGATGCAATGTGTGTTTATGCTGCTTGTTTGTAAACATCCATTTATTAGAACACCCAGACAGATCTGCCACAGTTTCCCTTGTCCCACCTCAGAGCACACCAGAACAAGCATATCCTCAGTGACGAACCGTAGGAAAAGGTCCTTCAGCAAAGCAGTCATTACAATAAATTGTCTACTTACTCCCATGTACTCCCCAGTGGCAAAGAAAATTATGTCAAAGGAGCTCATCTGTGTGCTTTTGTTTCTCCTATATTAGTTCACTCTGTAACTAGGTCCCCAAGAGGCTTTTTTCTTCTTGATGCTCAACTTTCCACTTAAAACCTAAAATTTGTGGCCACTAGACTATTATCTCCAGGCTTGCAAGCCATCTGTCTTTCTTCTTGTGTGGTTTCCACAGTCATATACTATAATCAGGATCAATTATGTATTTGTTTCTAACAAAAACAGCCACTTCTTATGGTTTACTCCACTTCTTCATACAGTGATTGAAACAATTCTGATTCCTGTGTCCCAAAGAGAAGAGGGATTCTTACAAAATAAATAGGAGATTTAGTAGACAGGATGTATTGGAAATAGTTCTATTCCCACACAGCAGGTCACAACGTGGGCAGAAGTTTTCATTAGCAAGTTACTACTAGGCCATGAGAAATCCTATGAAAATATTAGGACAGCCTCTGAAAATCTTATCAAACATCTGAAGCTGACACTTAGCACTAGACAAAAGCAGTACATAGATAAACCAAAGAAGAAAGAGGGAGAAAACCCTATCTTTTTCATACATGAAAATTTGTCTATGCAGTGAATAGAGATGCAGGCTCCTATAGCCTAAACGATGAAGCAAACCAAAAGATGCAGCCTCATCAACCATCAGTTCCCTGGACTCACAAATCCTCCTCTGTGAAACAGCCCCATAAAGTGCCTGAGAGTGTGGAGATGGCACTGCTCCGACATCAGCTGGGAATGCTGTGGGCCAAAGGCCCACCAGAGGGAGAAGTTTCTCCTGTTGAGTTTCCTCAACAAAACTTCAGTTATAAACATACAGGAAAAAACAGGTCCAAGTTCAATCTGTAAGAACACTTTGGCTGTAAGAACACCTCACCCTTGTAAATAATGGCTCCAGGAAAACAAAGGCAGCCAGGCTACACCACTCCTTTTGCTCCCACACAGAAGCAGATCTCATTGGTTCTGCTCTGTTTTACACGCCACTCAGGGTACAGTGCCAGTGCAACTGCAGAGAGCCCTCCTTCAGCCCATGCTGCTGCACCACACCCCAGCCTGTGCCCACCAAGAGCCTGAGAAGCTATTTGTGCATGGAGCAGCAGGAAAAGGAGGCCAGCATCTCAACAGACCCAACAGGACCCAGCTGAGCCAGCATTCATGGCAGTCACCAGAAGAAAGACTATTGCACCAATTGACACAGCTGTTCAGAATATCAGGTATCAGTATTTTGAAAGTTTTGTCATTATTACTAGATGTCAAAGGAATTATTAAGCTAGATTCTAGTGGTATCTGAGATGGCTGCAGCAAGGTTATGGTGACCCATATAAAAGTCTCAGTTCACATTTCTGTGGCCTGGGATTTCAGATGAGTCCTATTAGCAGATAATTCATACATTTAGTAAGTGTTTATTTGTTTCTAATTGTTCTCCAAGCTCCAGATAACAGACCGTAACTACAAGACCTTTAAAAGCTCAGGCATGACCCAGTAAACCATCAGAACAAGGAAAAGGCCTTTACAGATGCATCACACTTTAAACTAAAAAAAATATGTTTAAGGCTTGCTACTTGTTCTAATTTCCCCAGCAAATAAGTTGTTTTAAAAAGAGGTTACTGAAGTAACAACCACTTTCCTTCAATACCCCTTGAATTAGGGGGAAAAGAAATGAGGAAACAAAAGAGGTGGGGAGTAAATCTTCCACTATTGATTTGGTCTGCACTTTTCATACTGTGTAACAGCAATGCGGCTTAATAACTCTAGCACATTTCTTTAAGAGAAAAACTTCTGGTTTTAAGCTTTCTGGAGTAAAAACTAACAGCAGAATGAGGATTTGCTATCCCCAAGATTCCCAGACTGCAAAAACTCAGTTTATGTAGAAAACATATTTTGCTGCCTACTCACCTCCTACACCTGCATGGATAATTTTGTTTCATGTGCCATTGCCATAAATATTTTTGTTGCAGTTATTGATGAAATGTGAAAGAGGAAATGTTGAGTGAAACAGAACAGAATGGTGAGAATGGACACAGAGATGGCTTTGAGACCTTCCTTCTACCTACATCTCTTCTGGAAGCGCTGTTCCTCCATGGATGTCAGCATAACCAGGACTCAGAGATGGCCAGGGGTAAAAGTCCTTCTCTGCTTGCTGCAAAGAGTAAGGAACAGAGAAACAAGAGCAGTTCTAGCTTGAAGCATGTTTTGTGTCATCTTACCTGTGTTTAGGTTTGCTAATATGCAATTAGTATTTCCTAGTTTTGTAGAAATGGTTGCAACTGTTCATTTTTCATGTTAATTAGCATAAGAGAGCAAAGTAAGTATCAAAAGAGATTATGGGCACTTGTTTCTACAGAGGATTTTCTTCAGTGAGAACTACAAACTACAGCCAAGATGTTGTGGATAATGCTGTAAGATATATGGTGGGATTCTTGGGGCTGTCCTAGGCAGAGCCAGGAGCTGGACTTTGATGATCCTGGCGGGTCTCTTCCAACTCAGGATCTTCTATGATCCTATGAGAATTTGCTTGTAACATTTTTTCTACTCTTCTAACTGAAATGAAATGAAATGAAATGAAATGAAATGAAATGAAATGAAATGAAATGAAGTAAAATAAAATAAAATAAAATAATAAAAATTTACAGCAAAATACACAACATTTAGGCCTAAAATTACATTTTGTCCCTGATTCTTAAATCAAATTAGAACTTGTTATCCACATGAGAACAGCTTAGATAAAATAGTAATTTCTTAACAGTGTTGTCATTACTTATATATAGGAAGAGATAAAGCTAAATTTCAGTTAAAGAAAGCTTAGCAATCCAAATCCAAATCAAATATTAGCAATCCACTTCCTTTTTGCACGTACTTGGTCTTATTTAAAAATTCTTTTCTCAAACACCTCTTCAATAACTCTGCACTTTTGACATTTTCTCAGCTGAAACACAAACATTCTTATTGTTCATTGTGAAATCACTGAAAACTTACAGTCAAATGTAGGTCTTCTCTTGTGTTTTTCCTTTCAAATCTCTGCACATTTGGGGCAGGGGAAGAAGGAAGAAAGCAACAAGAGTGTGAGAGGTCAGCATAAGTACTGAAAATTTTAAAAGCTTACAATAGTAAACTGAATTTTTACTTTTAAGTGTCCAAATGATACTTAGATTTTTTTATTTCTCCATCACTACAATGAAAAATCAAGGCACAATTATTATTCTCTCACAGCAACAGCTAAAGTCAACACCTGGATTCTGTTCTGAGGTGCATTGGAAAGCAATGTCTTAGAGAAAGAAGTAAGCAGAATTAGAACAATGTGTGTCTAGCACAATATGTCTCACACTAACACCATGCATATAAGAGACAACCTCTATAAACAGATTTATTTGGCACGGCAGACCTCCCAGCTAAATATCACAAAATGAAATATAGTTTTTTGGTTAGTTGTTTGGGGTTTTTTAGACTGTGGGATGCTTAACATGTTATCACCAGATACTTGTACTTTTATATATTTAAGGTAGAACACAACAGCATGTATTGCGGCACATTAAAAAAGTCTTACATTTGAGTTGTGCTGCCACAAACAACTGCAAAAATGGTACTGTCTGTTCCTTAGGAATATGTATATAGACTTTTCAGCAAGTAATGTTCTTGTGCTCTCTGCTTAATGTAAGAATGACCTGCTGTGCCCTTGGTTTTGTCCATCACATTGACACGGCATCTGCTGTCTGACACAGAGCTCTAGCAATCCTCATGCTACAAATTTTGTACCATTTTTTTCATGTCAGTGACAGACTTTGACTTCTGTTCAGGTAGATTAGAGTAGACGGCATGGATCTGAACAATGCATACGTGGGTCTCTCTTTTCACTTGATAAGTATCCTGCTACCAGCCTTGTGTTCTCCATTCATTACTGGGAGGTTGTTCTATCCCAACACATATGATTTTAGGAAGCTACTTCAGCTGCCAGTTGCCTTTTCATTTTAGAATCATAGAATTATTTAGGTTGGAAAAAACCTTTTAAATCAACCTATCGTTGTTATAATTTTGTGCTTTGTTTGTCAAATTACAGAAGACAGGAGTGGTCAGTACACAGCTAAACTCTAGACAAACATGCTCTATGATAACAACAAAGAAATTTATTTTCATGGCAATAGTAAACTACCCTTATAGCAGCCTTGTTGAACAGAAAAGGATTAAGACACTAAGTAAATTACTGTTTTCACTAGATTAAAATAAAAAATATTTCAGTAAATTCAATGAAAATCAATCTCTTTAACTATTTGTTACTATAATTTATCAGCTTTAACATTGCTTAATTTTTATATCTATTACATGCTAATTTATCATACCAGCTTGTACCATGAGTGATTTAACTGTCATTAATAAAACAATAACTTAAAGAGCAATAAACTGATATTCTGGCAAAAATATTCAGATGTGATTAAGTTCTACATGAAAGAGAAATTAACCTATGATGTAACAATGATAAGAAATTTTCAGAAACTACAGTACCTTTAGGAAGTCCATTGACAATCTAGAGGAAGACTAAGAAAATTATCCTAATCTTGTGCAATGTTTTTCCCAAAACTAGCATTCTATCTTTATGTCTTAACTTGATTTTCAACAAAGACATACAGAAAATATGAACTTGTAAACAAAATTCACACTTCTGCTGGAACCAAATACACCAATAAAGAGAAGACTGAATTTTATATTATTTTACAGTCTTTCCCAAATCTCTGCTGACTTTTCTGTTTCTTTTTGTTTAAACTTTTTCACTGAAATCTGTCAAATTCATAAGTATAATTAGTAAACTAATTTCGCCATTTAAATCCATAGTTACATACAGAAGGAATACCTGTCCCAGAAGACATACAGTCATCAATGGGCCTAATCAGATACTGAATGCAGATCCCAAGTGCTATCCTAAATGATTTCATCCAGGAATTTGTTACTTCTTTATTAGACTTCATGTGCCTGAAAACTTTGACACCCTAATCTATTATGTAATCCTCTACAAGTTAGCTTCCAGTCTTCTGAATTCTCTATTAGTAAAATTATCTCAAGGAAGTGCTCACATGCTAAAGAGTTTGTATATTTTTTCTGCAAAATTACCTGGTCTAACTAGTACGTTTTGTCTCTATCTGTCCTTAGATCACAAGAGCTAAAACAATACTATCATTAAAAGAGCAATCCATTCCTTAAATATGCTATTTTGCAGCTATGACACTCCTCAGATATGAATTACTGAAATTAACATGTAAGATTTTCAAAAGCACTTGTCATGACTTACAACAGATCCTGTAAAAGCTTTAGGGTTTAGTTTTGAGTGGGGCAACCCTGGTTGTGTGTACAGACTGGGAACAAGAAAGAAAGCACCACTGTGGAAAGGGACCTGGGGGTCCTGGTCAGTGGCAAGTTGAACATGAGGCAGCAGAGCCCTGGCAGTGAGGAGGGTCACCTCTGTCCTGGGGGGCATCAGGGACAGCATCAGCAGCCAGGCAAGGGAGGGGATTGTCCCACTCTGCTCTGAGCTGGGACAGCCTCGCCTGCAGTGCTGGGGGCAGGGTACATTCTACATTGGGTATCACAATGTAGAAAGACCTTGAGCTGTTGGAGAGTGTCCAAAGGAGGCCGACAAGGGTGGTGAAGGGCCTCGAGGAGGAGCCTTGTCAGGAGAGGCTGAAGTCACTAAGTTTGTACAGCCTGGAGAAAAGGAGACTGAGGGGAGATCTCACTGATATCTACAACTTCTTGTGAGGGGAAGAGAAGAGGCAGACACTGATCTCTTCTCTGTGGTGATCAGTGACACAGCCTGCAGCTGAGTCAGGGTAGGTTTAGGCTGAACATTGGGAAGAAAGGTTTTTTCACCTGAAGGTGGCTGGGCACTGGAACAGGCTGCCCAGGGAAGTGATCACAACACCAAGCC
Source organism: Prinia subflava (assembly GCF_021018805.1). NCBI lineage: Eukaryota > Metazoa > Chordata > Aves > Passeriformes > Cisticolidae > Prinia > Prinia subflava. The sequence goes on along the minus strand of NC_086283.1, from coordinate 33,365,034 downwards.
TGATGAGAGTTTGAAAATCATTTGGACAATGATCTCAGGTACTGAGTGAGACTCTTCGGGTATCCTGTGCAGGGCCAGGAGCTGGATTCAGTGATCCAAATGGGCCCCTTTCAACCCAGCATATTCTGTGATTCAATGATTTATTAGAAAGACGTTGAATTAATAGTAGTTTTGTTACTGGGATGCTCCCACAGGATTAGGTGCTTATCCATGTACTTGAAATACACAATAGACGTGATGCAGACTCACCTTTACAGCTGCACTTTCCCTTGTTCTATAATGTTTGCAAAACATATTTTAACCAGCTTAAAAAACAAAATTATCAGAGAATTATCAGCAGGATATAGTCCTGAAAACATAGTCTTTATCATGATATGAGCCTAATGCAAATGTAACAAAGCAATTCGTGCTTTCCATTTATATAAGCTGCCAAAACAGCCTCTGCAAAACCCAAAATCTGAGTCCAAATGTAGCTTTGCTTCTAGGTTCAACATAGTATTTTCTTCTGTTTTCTGCGCTTCCTGGATTCACCTCCAAATGGATCCAGGAAAGGAAAACAGAAACATAAAACTCTTACCTGTAGGTAGGAGTTTATTTTCCAGATATGCCTTAACAAATATGTGACAGTTAACATCCTTGGTTCCCTAAAATGGTAATTTCTTCTTAAGAAGCACCTGGAGGTATACAACAGTTCAATATTTCTTCATGTTGGCTTACCTAGACTTATTTTTGTCTACAACTGGGTATTATGGAGCAATAGTTGCAAACTTTTTCTAAATGTTTCGTTTGGACTCCATTAATTTGTCAACAGCAGCTATTTACACATCTTATTGTGACCTCTTGTTGATCTATGAAAATTAATGGATAGTTCAAACACTATTGATTTTCCCCATTCACAAAAACTGCAAAAGAAGTATGCAAGTAAATAAGGATGAAGTAAAATGTGTTCCATCTCTTATTGTGTGCACTGTTGGGTTTTCCTCCCCAGTAACAAATTATTTTAATAACTGGGCTAGATCTAAACCACAGAAAATACCATGTGAAAGACATATGCCATAACAGATTACTAAATATAACCACCACTGTAACTAGTTCAGCTATAAGAAATCCCAAACAAATGAATACTAATAAGATGTTTACAATTAAATGTTACTCTGGCTTTTTCTAGGTTCATAGACAATGGAAACAAACCTTTAATACATGGGATATTTGATGGTAACTGGACAGACAATATCTTGGGGGAGGAAAAATGTTCTACTTAAATTGTTACAATTTTTTTTTGTAGAAACTTAACCCATGTTTGGAAAAGATCCAGTAACTTGACATTATCATTTAGAGCTTTTAAGGTTTCATATGAGTGCATTGCTACATGGTGGCTTCATACACAAAGAACTGCAACAAAAAAAAGAAGAAAAGAACATCTGGAGTGCTTTCACATCTTCAGACATATATTTTAAAAATCAGGTTCTACCTTACTATTAATGGCAGAATAATTTATCTTCCTTGAAGTTTCAATTGCAGAGAAAGAAACCAAATAATTAATAGCACACTAAATTTTTTATATGAAAATCCTCCAATAAAACCTACAAATTGTAACTCAGAGTGGGCAGTTTCAGGGACAGGAGTTATAGTTAGTTTAATTTCCTAGAATTGAGCTTAAGCCTACTAAAAGCAATGAGAAAATACCTTCCAAAAAGTCCTGAGAAGATTCCATTTGCTGGGGACCAGATGAGAATTATTTTACTGTTTATCACCTTGAATCAACACTCTCCATTTCATTCTGAGATGAGACAGTAGGGAAAAAAGACAAAACTCTGGCTTTGGTAACACATCTGGTTTTCTGATGTTATACTGACTACAGCTGTAAAACAAAACAAAACAAAACAAAACAAATAAACAACCCCCAAACCAAAAACCAAACCAACCAACAAACAAACAAAAACCACAAAAAAACCACAACACAACCAAAAAAACCCAAAAACCAACCAAACAAAAAACCCCACCCACAAACCAAGCACTGGGAAAATAAAAGAAGAAAAATCAAGACTACATAATTTCAGAAAAATGCATTTTGAAAATCCTTTCCTAATATGCCAAGAATTGTAGCTGCCTGGAGCTGGAGAAATATTACAGACATGTTCTTGCTGGCCTTTATAGCTGGATGGAATAATGCACACACCAGACTCAGGTATCCATTTAGGTAACCATGACAGATCTTGTACTTTCTACAGTTTTCTGAAGTTTTCTGCTGATCACAACACTCAAGTTTGACCACCTTCGAATTAACAAGAACATGAAATTTTGTCAACAGTCAAATAAGACCAACTGCTATGTCTGCAGATTCTCATTTAAAAAGAACCATTTTATCTCTGTTGGCTTCAGTGAAATTACTTGTAAGGCATTTGAAGACATTGTCAATATGTCAGAACAGTTTTAAGACATAGCTGTCAATACTTGTATCAGATATACATCCCCTAAATTTGACTTGGTGATTTAAGTATAATATAAATGTCAAAGGAATCGTAAACTGATTTGGTGTTTAACTGTGATATGAACTTATGGAAATCCTCAGTTCAGCTCCTACCCTTGAAATTCTGAAAAGAGATTTACAAGAAAGGCTGAAAATTGAAAAATGTAGACAGTTATGATGCTGATATGGGTCACAAAAATGGGTCTAGTTAGAGGAAGAGGAACTCTGGAATATTACTGAGGACAAGTTCTTATTCTTAATTAGAGTAAAATTCTTTGTTTCAGGTGGCACTAACACATATTGACCACCACCTGTTTTACCAGAGTGAACTGCTTTATTCAAGAGTATGCAAGAGCCTGCATGTTTTCAACCCTGCCAGCCTTTTTTAAAGTCCTGTATTTTAAGTGCATTTTCAGAGATGACTGAAAACTGTCATCCAACATTCACCTACTGAAAAATTATAAAACAAGAGGACAAAGAAGAAAAATAAATCACAGCTTTGTCAAATGCAGTATGAGGTACTAAGTTATCTCTGTCAAGAGTTGCACCAGAGCACGTGATGGCTGACATCCAGTCGTGGAGTTTGACTATCCTCAGCTATATTTGCACCTAGAGATCAAAGGAGGAGAAAACAAAAAAAAAGGAGTAAAATACATACACAGGTCCTCTCTCTGCCAGCTACACTGTGTCCTCTAGTGCCTGAATTTTCATTTAAACAGCCTTTCTACATTCCATGTATGCTTTTTCTAGGATAAGTATCTGGGGGAATCAGTTTAGAAGTCAACATCCTTTTACTGCTTTATTTCCAGTCTTGGAAGGCAAAATTGACATACTGACAATCAAGAGCAGAAAAAAATCAATTCTGAACTACACTGTGTTGAAGTTTGTTACAATCTTACCAAACTTCTTCCTCTGCCATGAATATATTACACCATACATATCTGTAATGTTCTTTACAGGAAATAATAAAAAGAAAAATCATGAATATTTTCAAGTGATCTGGATGACAGCCTGAGAAAACAGCTACACTATGTAAAAGATGTTCTGTCAGTTTCCTGAAAATCAACCACTATTAGTTTGAGATTCCAGACTTACTGCATTCCATCTGTTAGGAAGAAATGTTCAAATAGTAAACAATTAATGATAGAAAACTGATATGAATCAAACAGTTTTGCAGGAATTTTTTAGAGGTTTATAGTATTTCCTGCATTCAGGGAAGGTTGTTGCTGAAGACTTAATAATACACATTCCTCACAAAATATTGCTCCTCTTGCTTTCCACAGCCAAAAATGGTATAAAAATCTTAATTTGCAAAGCAAATTAAGCAGTACCATCTTCAGCATGCATTATCTCATTTACTATTTAAATGAGCAGTTTTTCAGCAGTCCCTCCTCTCACCTTCTCTATATATAGAGAATGCTTTTTATTCGAAAGATGTAGATTACACTTTAACCATATTTGTTTTATATAGTGTTATATATATATTTTCAGGCCATATGCATTCTTTTCCCCATCAGGCCCTCTACATCAGCATGGCTTTAGGTCAGGAATTATAGGCCTGGATTGACCATGGGAAAATCCTAAAAATTAAGTCCTTCAAACATCAGATTGAAAGGGCTGTTCCAGTTCATCATGCTATAAATTGTTATTTCAGAGATCTAGTTCTGTATCACACACAGAGATAATTGCTCATGATGGTACCAGAAATAATACATGAAGTTCTCATTCCATTAGGGTGTGCTTCCAGAAGTCTTAAATATAATTTCCTTATGTTACATAATGATAATAGGCTGAGAAAGGTGAGCTGGATAAGTGATGATTCAAGTCTGCAAGGAAGAAGAACAAAACTGTCATGGTTATCTTCTGGCACAGTGATACAAAATCTGGTGGAATTTTTATGGAAAATACTGTAACATTTTCCTCTAGAACTATTTTTTTAAATTTTTATCACTTTTTCTGAAAAAAAGATCTATTGAGGGTCTGGGCAGTATGCAAATTACTACATGTTTTGATGTTGCTTTAGTTTTAGGACTAGGATTCAAACATCATTCATCTTAAAAATCCATAGTACTCTAGACAGCACGACTGTGTTTCAGCCACAGCTTTTTCTTGGCACATCCACAGGGAGGACATCCATCCGTTCGTCCGTCCACAAAGCACCAGGATGAGGTGTCACCGCGCCCCCTGCTGTCCCCGGCCAGGCTCTGGGACTCACTCCGGTGCTGCTCCTATTAGTTGTTCCTGCCTTCCAATCAATCATTTTTCTGAAACACAGCCGAGCTCAGGACATTACAACAAAATATGGGAAAACCAAGGGCTTTTTATCATAAAAGCCTTTTCTTTTTAATCCCTTTTTTCTTCAGACTACATTAAAATGTCATTTAGTACCTTCCCTGTCACATGGATGCCTTGAGCGACTGCTGCTCAAAGTATGCAGTGAGGAGATACTCCAAAATTGCAGCCTCATAACACGGTTAAGCCCCAGTCCTAAAAGGCTTGAAAAATGAGGTTAAGATCTAATATAAATCAGTTTTCTACAGCTGCAGTAAGAACTGCTATTCCAGCAGAACACAGCTACCTGTTTTCTTCTTTTTTGCATTTAGAAATGGCAGAGTATTGCTGCAATTAAGTACAAAAGGAATGCAGGAAATACTACACATCAGAAATCCATGTGCTATCTTTGTTTGTCCTGGACTTGAGAAACTTCTAATCTCTCCTTTCTGCAATGAGTGTCAAGTGCTTTTTCTATGAGTCAGATAATTAAATCTGAAATGGGGCTTTGTCAGCCCCATATGAGAAGTGAAGTCAAAACAATTGTGAAATCATCTCAATTAATGCTGAAACAAAATCAAAGGGCTCCCCCACTACACTTTACCACCACTCACATATTCCTAGCACATTTTCCTAGCACCCAGGAACAGGAAGATGTTTCATAAGAAGTTTTGCCATGGAGAACCACTGTATTAATTGAATAAAGTGACAGTAAGTATCTCAGACCAGTAAGCCTAAGTAAGAATAACATAATTCTATAATTTTTTGGTTTAAAGACTTGTGTTCTGTGAAGAATGACAGTAAGTATTGTTCAGTATTTTAAGCAGACATTTACAGCATTGCTTTTTAATGTGTGGAAAGCTTTTCACATTAAGCAGCAGCAGCTGTGTTTTATATTTGTTACACAGGTTCAGTGCAACATAGAATCTGTCACTTTAGAAGCCTCTTCTACCTACTGCAGGTTTACTAACATCCTTCATATTTACTATATGACCCTATATATAACCTATATTGCCCTGTATTATATAAGTTATAATATAGGGTTATATATGTATACATATATATAACTTTAATATATATACTACTAATCTGCATGACAGCTTTAACACTCAGATAAACATAAACAAATCCAAACACAATAAGTTATATGATTTCAAAATAAAATATTCTCACAAGTAGATGAATTTAATTTGCATCCAGGTGAGTATTAATGGAACTGGGTTTGTGAAGACAAGCTGGCGGAAAGGTTAGGAAGTCCCACAAACACCTGATATAAAAATGTAGTCTCTTCTTGATTCTATTTTAAAAATGCTCTTCAATCTTAGTTTTTCACAGAAAACACTTCAGAAATTGTAGAAGCCTGACACTTTTGAATTATTGTATTTCAGACATATGAATGCTTCTAAAAATAAGAACATTACATAACACACCTTTGTAGTCAACTGAATAAAAATGACAGTTTATCTAAAGTTTTCTAGAAAAAAATGTAAAATGCACAGGTGATAATGAATGAAAGTATGTTTTACTTTAGACTTAAGGTGCTGAATGGGTTTAATTTCATTATTAAAAAGGTGTCTAATAGAACTGTACCAGCTTTCACCTGATACCTTTATTCACTGACCTGAGGAGATCTACCAAGTAACTAGAAAGAAAAAACCCTAGAGATAGTATCAGGGTGTTGTCTTGGAAACTGTAGCCCAGCTGACTACAGCTCCTTGGAGAAAGATTTCTATATGAATACTCTTGTTTAGCATAAGTGCATTGTATTTCTCTCCAGTAGAAGCAGAGCAGTATAGTTAGCCACCATGGAATGATACACTATTCCTCATTCTTCCTTAGTGATACTCCTATAAGCCATCAGATCTGACCCAGAAAATACACAGCCATACTTGCTAGATTTGAAAAATCCTGTTTTCTGTACACACACACAAAAAAACCCCAACCAACCAACCAACCAACCAAACCAAAAAAAGATGATTCACAGAGTGAATATATCTTTAGTCTGTTATACAAAGAGGAAAAGCTACCTACTTAAATTGAATTTGCATCATAATGGGAAATGCACATTTAAATGTTATGTTTGGTGAATAAACTAATCCTAAAGGACATGAAGATGCATGTTTTGTAAGTTAAAGCTACAAACGGACTTCACAGATGTGTACACTTCAATTTCTGAGCTATAATAAAAGAGGTGGCACAGTTACTTGCTTCTTCTATACTTCCTTGTATCAAATAAATTCAAAGTAATCTCATTCATATCCTCATCTTTTGAGATCAGCCTCTTGTTGCCATGGCATGGCAAGGAGAAAGGTTAAAAAAAGTACAAGTCACATTTTTGGAAAGCCAGAGTGAGACGTTTTCCAATTTCAGATAAAGTCTAAAAAACAGTATTATTTTTGATACTATTTTCCAACCCTCTCTGCTACCACCTTTAATTCACATATTTTTGCAATTGTATCTCATTACATTTGAGAGATGACAAATAAGATCTATGCCTCCTCTACAAAGCAAAAAAACCTTCCCTATGACACACAGTATTTTGTGCATTAAAGAATAAAAAAGATCAAATTTCCTCATCACTACACTAATACTAAACTAAATAGCAACAAACCTAGCTGAGATGTATGCAGCTGTAGCACATTTCCAGAATAATCATAACTCTTCTTTACCTACATTAAAAGGCACATAGTAGAGTTCCTTCCTAGCACCCCTTTAAACCTTCTCCAGATCAACAACTGCCCTCTCCTATTAAACACCTCCAAGACACTTTATCCTAATAAGATATATTCAGAATGTGAGTCATGAACAACTCCACAAAAATCTCACTGAAAGATGAAAACTGTATGAGCAGCTGCAGATACTGAAACCACAAATATATTCCAGCATTCCCTCTATTTGCTTCCCAGACTTTAAAAGAAAAATGAGACTTCAACCTAAGGCTCCACAGGTATTTTGCCATCATCTTAACTAAAAATATGATTTCATCACTTACAGAATGGAGGAACATACAAGTGCCTGATTCTCTTCAGCGATCTATGTTAATATGTACATTACGGGATAGGGCACGTTAAGCTACAGATACCAGGACTGAGCGTTGCAGGAGCCGAAGGCTTCAGTGTTGTTATTCTCAGTAGTCTCCTGCTGATTGTGTGTTTTTTCATTATCTAGCTGGACTAAACTAATTGAGGCTTGCATGCATTACGCTTGAACAAAATTGTTTCCTTTAATCAAGCCAGAATATTTTTTAAAGTCTCAATCTCAGCCCAAGAAGAGGCAGGGAGGGAGGGCTTAAAAAAATTTCTGTTACTCCTTTATATTGCAAGACTGCTGTGGAGAAGAATTAGTTAGAATATGTAAATATGCACCAAATGGAAATTAAGTGATCACAAAATTTCATTCTCTATCATTATTATTGTAAATCAAACCCAATGCTATTATATATAAAATCAGTTCTCTTAACATATAAGGAAAAACTTTTGAGACTGAACTTTGTCCTTCACTGGAAAATGAGAAAGCATTTCCAAAAGTAGTCTAAGGTGGCATTCAGCAGTAAGCCAAAAGATTGAAGACATTGTAAACACAACACAAAATATGCTTATTTACAAAAACAATCATCCCACACTCTGCTACAATAGGAAGGAAAATGAAATAGTAATATTTATTACTTCTCTGAATCACTCCTTCATTATTTTAAGTAAAATCATGCTGAAAGTACATTTATATAGGAAAAGAGCTTCAGCATGGGTTTGCTCATATGAAACTTGTAAAGAAATCTCAACATCGTCTTAGCTAACATTGGCAGTGTGCATCTAGCATTAAAACCAGTTATTTTTCATTTCAGACAGATTTTAATAAAATTAAAATAAATTACTTTTTAAAAGGAAGAAAAAGAGGAAAAATTAGGTGTCAGACTTACAATAATTGACTATGCATGATTTGTGGATTTGAGTGCATATGACCAACAATTGCTACTTAAAACCCATCTCCCTCTTCAGGCTGTGTAGGTGCACTCAAACCATTTGATATTAAACATATAAAAGTACAGCTGGAACTTCTCCCAGTCACATGCAGGTCTTATTGAAAACGAATATAGAGTTTGTTAAAAAAAAAGACATTAGTTAACATGTCAGGAGCATGTTCAAATATAAAAATTTATTTATTAACAAAAGTAGAACTTTTTATTAATTTAACATGTTTTTCATTCAAGAGAATAAGGAATTCAGTGTGTGTAAGATTATTTCTTCTTGGCACCTCCAACTACATTTTTTTCTAAATAAGAAGTGCAGAATATGGAGAAACAAACTTATATCCACAAATGACGTCCATTATAACCAAAGTGTAAAGCATATAGAGTGTTTCTCAGAAATGTTTTATCCAAAAAAAAATCAGCATTATTTTAGACTGAGGTTTGCTTCCATTCCTTTTATCTTTCATAATTTGGAGGACCATGTTTGCACTGTCTGTCAATGATGCTGTGTCCACAAGCCCATTGATGCTTATTGACCTCATAATGAACAGAGCCACACCACACTCCCTACAGCAGTAAGCAACCTTTATCATAAAATATAATTTATTGCAGTAAAACTGTTATATTAGAATATTAGATTTTGACACAATGACAACATATGATGACTTTTTCCACGTGAACCTTGGAGCTTTCTTGGAGGAAAGCCAGAAGTACCTGACCCTGTCTGAACACCACAGAAATCGAATTGCAAGACAAGTACCTAGAGGAGTCAGCTCTCCCAGTACTGGTGAGGCCACACCTCAAGTCCTGTGCTCAGTTCTGGGCCCCTCAATTCAGAAAGAGCATTGAGCAGCTGGAGTGTGTCCAGAGAAGGGCAATGGACCTGGGGAAGGGTCTGGAACACAATTTCTATCAGGAGCAGCTGAAGGAAGTGGGGGTGTTTAGGCTGGAGAAAATGAGGTTCAAGGGGACACCTTACTGCGCTCTACAACTGCCTGAAAGGAGGGTGTAGCTAGGTAGGGTTGGTCTCCTCTCCCAGGCAACAGGATGAGAAGAATTCACCTTAAAGCTGCCCCCGGGGAGGGTCAGGTTGGATACCAGTAAGAATTTCTTCACAGGAGTAATGCTGAGATACTGAAATGGGCTGCCCAGGGAAGTGATGGAGTCACCATCCCAGGAAGAGTTCAAAATTACTTCTTCAGGACACAGCGCTTAGTGCTATGGTTTATTTGACACAGTGCTTGGTCAGAGGTTGGACTCAGTGATCTTGAACATCTTTTTTAACCACAATGACTCCAGAGCTCTGAGTCAATTTTGTGGGATTAACAAAACATTGCATTAAACAATGACTGAACAGCAGTCATACAACCTGGTACTTACTGCATGACAAATAAATGGCTTGTCTACAATACATGTTTAGACCTTTTTAGACCATCCCTCATTGTAGACATCAAATGCTGGGTAAGGCAATCTGTCACTCTTGAGAGGTAACTCCGAGAAGCATCTTCCTGCTGAGAGATCTCAGTGCAGGAGAGCTCAGTGGGCTCCGAAGACTGTGAACACCTGTAGTGTGAAGTGACAGCCTTGCAGTCAAACACCCCTTTGGTGTGTGTGCAGGTGTAAAAGCATAGCAATGCTTTATTCCACCCAGTTCAGACCAGACAAGGTACTGTGGTTCTGGCTCAGGGCATTAGTCCCCAGTAAGGTGTGACTTTACACAAGCTTGCAGTGTTTGCACATCAGGGTTGATTTCAGTCAGGCCTGTTTGTCAGCATGGCCTGAATCAGAGTACTGTTATCTCAGTAACCGTGGGTGCACCTGTCTCAAACAGCAACAATCTTTGTAAGCTAACCCAAAAAGCAAATGTATGCGCAACTACTAGGTATAAAACCATACACACCCACCACATTCTCTGGTTGAAGAACCATCACTGAAAAGTCTGAAGACTCATGCTTTTTGTTATATGATCAAATGTAATTCGACCTCCTGCATTTGTACCATGGCTGTCAAATTTTCAAACCATCTTTGTAATAAATAGAAAAGCAAGGACAGTGGTGATGCACTTTTCCTTGTGTTGGCCATGCAATGTGATCTGCTTAGAAAAATATTAAGCCATGGGAAATCACTAAGACTGATGTCCCCATTTCCCTATGCACTTGTTTCCATCCTCACAAAGGGGGACAACTAGTATCAGCTCTGAGGTGTTTTCACAAAAAATGCATTACTGAAATCCATTGCATTAAACTCAGTTGGACTTGTCCATAAAGCTCCAAAAAATTAAAATGACTGGGGTGGGGGGGGCACAGAAACAAGCCAAGACTACTACACATTTTGCAAAGGTGGCCATGAAGAAATTAACAATTACATTTCACACTGGTGAATTGGATCTAAATTGCAAGGTTTGAATCTTTTAGGCACTTATTAAGGCAAGTTTAATGCACTAGAAGTTTGTTATGTCATTTTAGACAGTTAGAAGGACATGTTATTCTGTACCCATGTGTCTTGGTTTAAAAGACAGATATCTGCTAGGAAGGGGGCAGGACCTCCCTAGAGATGGAGAATTCAAATCCCCTCCCTCCAAATTATTCCAATTAAAAAAATTAAAGGAGCTTTCAGGCAGAGGTATGGGGGTAGGAATAACAGTTCTTTACTAGTATATATGACAAAACGACAAACAAACAACTACAGTATCAATAATAAACAGAACCAAGAACCTTGAGGGCTTTCTTTTACAAAAGCCCAGAGCAGTTTGATCTCGGTGCCCCTGCAGGACTCTGAGAGGCCAAGCTGGAAGGGTGGAAAGTCCCGGACCGGTGGATGAGATGAGGAGCTCTGCGCTGGCAGCTGGAGCAGCAGGGGTGTCCCGGCAGGGCTGGGCAGGGCAGGGCTACAGAGTAGCAGGGGAACCTCAAAGCTCCGAAGAAGCAGCGGCGGTGGGGGGAGAGGCTGGAGAAAGCGAGCTCAGGATTCCCAGGTACAGGAGCAGATGACGATAGATTTCCCAGGACGAGGCAGAGGCAGAGGGCAGCCTGACCGTCCTCCTCGGTGCTGAGAGCAAGAGTGCCTCCCCCTTCCCCAGATCTGTCTTTTTGCCTTTCCCGAAGCTCATCATCTCTCCCCTCTGAGGGACACTCCCAGGGACTCAAAAACAATAGGTGTAGCTTCGTGCTGCTATATCCCTCAAGTACCCCTTTTTGTTCTGACTAAGTAGTCATCAAGGCTTCTTGGAAACTTATGGGAAAAAATTCTGTGAGAAGAAAAAAAAAAACAAATCTAACCCCCAACACCATGAGAGAAGAAGTCCTCAAGTAAATTGTTTCCAATACTTTTGAGACTGCCCCAGACAACATAGGAATGGATTACTCAGGGAAATTTCTGTATGTAACAGAGAGATAATTCTTGACTATTTAATTACAATGTATTTCCTACAATTTATGACTTACGTGAAATCTAACAAAAGAACACTTTCTGAAAGAAATTTTTATCATTTCCCCAAAATTACAGCAAGCAAACATTCTTGGCTGACAATTCATAAATCACTCCCACAAGCTACTATAAAGTATCATGTGCATTATTAATACCAATGCCCACCTTCAAAGCTTTGACAATTTATTTGATTCCTGACATGTACCATTTAAATACCTTTTATTATGATATTTAAATATGAATAGCAAGTTAATATTTAATCCTCTTCAAAAGGTATGCATGAAGTCACAGACAATATATTGCTGGTTGACTGCACAATTCTAAATAACTACTTTTGAAACTTTTAAGTACATTAGTAGTTTTGTATCAATTTCCAGTACTTTAAGAACTTTGCATTACTATGATTTTCACTTGTACCCAATACTAAAACTAAAAAAACCACCAAAACTCCAACCCATCACAAAACAAAAAATTAGACATTTAATCCATAGAGTATTTTTGTCATCATTAATGACATCTTAAAGACGTTTCATTTAGGTCTAATTCACCAAAACCTCTTAACAGAATTAAAACAACAAAAACCCAACCTAAATCAGCCTCATAGCTAGAACTATTTCAGTCACCGTATTCCCAGACTGAACTTCAATTTGATGCTTTTCACAAATGTGACTCAAACCCATACACAAACAAATTGCACAGGACACAGCAAGAAGGCAGTGAGCCAGGAAAGATATACTGTCCATTACATAAAACTGATTCAGTCCTTTTCAGCAAGGCAAATAGGCATAAATTAAAAATTCAGGGTTATGCTGAATGCAGCAATCTAAGCTATGTTCAAGAAACAGTTTGTATTTTTCAGCTGAAAGTATCTCCCAATACTCACCAAGTGTTGCGACACCTTTCCTCATATTTGTATTTTCGCTTATTTGACATCCAGAACACATGCATTTGCTTCAATAATTTTAGGCACCACACATCATAAAAACAGCATCTATACATTCCACAAAGTGAATGAAAACCTGGAACACACAGACATGTAACACAGTTATCTGAAGCCAGCATTATTTAGTCTAAATTTTCCCTCTTAATGTATGGGCTATTAAGAAGGCCCCAAAAAATGTCCCACGTGCCTTTTGTTTTGTTTTGTTTTGTTTCTGGAGAATATATGGAAGGGTTTCCCAGGCCTCTTGTGGAGGGGAAGGTAAACGATGAAGCAGATTATGACGACATTGTAAGCTTTCAAATTAGAGACAAATCAACTACACACAGTTAATGCTATGTAAAAACATTAATTTCTAATGACAAACAAATACATAAGTTACGGTCCAGAATTACAATCGTCTCTTCGCATTCAGCCTTGAAGATAAGCGCTCCCATGTCTCCTGGGAGTCAAGGGAATCCATACACGCAAAGCTTATCTTTTGAAGCTACGTGGCGCAGCGCGACTCCCGCCACACCGAACGCACGGGGTGACAAATCACGTGCGAGTCACCGGCGCCGCTCCCGCCCGTCCCCGCCGGCCGCGCCCCGGCACCGCCCCGCGCCCGCCGCGGCCGCGCTGCCCCGGAAGCGCTCCCGCCGCCGCCTGCGGGAACATGGCCGAGTCGCCGGAGGAGGTGGCGGTGCTCGTGCAGCGGGTCGTGAAGGACATCCGCAACGCCTTCCAGCGGAACCCACACATGTGAGTGCGGCCGGGGCCGGGCTGCCCGCCCTCCGGTCCATGCGCGCTGCGCGTCCGCCAGCAGGCGGGGTGCGGGTCCCGGCGGGGCCGGCCGGAGCCGGGGCCGGGCCCAAGGTCACGCCGTGAGCGGCGGCGGGGACCAGCCGTGTCTCCTCCGACTGCGAGGGCCGGCTCCGGGCGACTGCGGTGGCACCGACAGGTGCCTTGCTGGGGTCAGGTGCCGCGTCCCTGTCCTCGGTGGTCTCCTGCCGCCGCGGCTTCTCCTGGACTCGCTCCGGGAGCCTGAACCAGTGGAGACCGGGGCGGCTGCGTCCGCAGCCCGGCGGCCACAGCCGCCCCGCCGGTGAAGCGTACCGAGCCATGGAAACCAGCGAGGGCTCCGCAGTCCGGAAGTGGTGAATGTATTTTCCAAGAAAAGTTGCTAAGTGACCTCTCTCAGAACTCGATGTCTGACAGTGCTAAACTTATCGCACAGTCGGGATGGAGCTGAGCCTTCCCGGCGCGTGGGCCAGCCCTGCCGAGTCCCACAGGGGGCAGCGGATTCTGTGTTTGCCTGGAGCAGAGCTCTGGCGCTGGTGGGAACAGAGCTTAGGATTGAAGCCTCCTGAATTGCACCTTTGCACAAACAGAGCCGTGTGGTGTATACAACCTGCAAATCCGTATGTTGAGGGGGTTGCCAGTGCTTTTCATTGCGTGTTGTTTTGAGGAAGACAGAATGACTTAGAAAATGCAAACCACAGTAATTACTGTCTTGTGACAATCAGATTTATCCAGCAGTCTGGGGGGCAGATGGTCTGTTCTATTTTTCAGTGTTGTTGACCAGCCTTGAGAACCTGTTTTAAGTGCCTCCCATACTTCTGTTTCCCAGAATATATTTCCCCAACCTTGAAAACACAATCTAGGGAAGTACTTTTCAACGTATATTGAAAAGCTCCATATCAGCACGCAAGCTCCGTGTTGGTTATGGCAAATAAGATAGCACATAATGAATAACAACTTCCTAATTTCAGTGAGGTGCATTTAAGTCAGGTGGAAACTCTGAAGTCTCTGAGGTGGTGGCCTATTAATCTGTTCCAGAAAGCGATAAGCTAAACAATTGCACAGGAAAATTTTATGGCACCTAATTTATCCCTTTGCTTAACATGAGAAGATTAGAGTAAATACCCTTATGTTTCTCTAAATGTAGTCAGCAATTTGGGTGGGCGGCCAGGTTTTAAAATGCAGCATATGGATGCTGTTTAAAAAAAGGCTGCGTTTTGCCTTGAAGTTTCATTTTTAGGATGTGAAACATAATGCACTAGAAACAGCCAGTATTTATGAATGAATGTTCTGATTTTTTTCATAGTTCGCACTCCTCTGCCAGAATTCTTTACTGGTAGCAAACTTTGAGATGGTGTTTTTGAAGAATTTGCTGCTAATGCAGTTTTCTTTCATAGATGCAATCTCAGAGATGAAAGTAGGCTGCAAGAGTTGTGCATGCTGAGACTGATGCACTGTGATGTGCTTTGAGTGAAAAAGCACAAGCTGCTGCTTGTTTATCCCTCAAAGCAGGAAAAGCAACAGTTTTGTTGCTAAGTTTCTGAAGTGGTTGAAACACCTTGAAATGGGACTCTGCAGGCCGGTGTAGGCTGTGGGCCCTTTGCTGTGCTGCCTCTGTGCCTCTGGAGCATGAGGCTGTAGCCGTACTGGCTGGATCTGTTCGTCTGTCTGCATCTTGTCTTCTGCTGCTGGCCAGCTACAGTTCCTGACAGGTGGTATCCTGAATTCAACAGGGTACTGATCCAGGTTTGAATTATTTTACATGGGAACTGCCTAGTTTTACTGAAAATAAGGAATCTGCAACGTGAATGATGTTCCTATTCACTTACCATACTTTTGTCCCCTACTCGCCTCTTTATCAGCATTTATTGACCCTTGTGAATGGCTGCTTGTACACTTACCCACTTAGTGTCCATCAGAATGGGTGTTTTGTTTTGGTCAGTTTATAATTTCCTAAGTTTTGAAGTGGGATCAGCACTAAAGAGGATGTAAACCTAAAGTTTTAGGCTAAATGTAACATAGGCTTGAAGTTTCTCTTTTTTGCACTTTAAATGAAATTTGCAGCAGGACTATTTTTTTAAGATGATCTTCTAACTAAATATACAATTCAGAATACTTTTTGCCTTTTCTCTCTGATATCTCCATTTATTTTCAGTTGGATAGCTGTGTCAGCATGCTAATTTTCAATTTTGTAAGGTTTCTTTTAAATTTACAGGGGAATATTTTTACCCAATCTTCCAAGCATAGGTCTTGATAAAGCTCACTTACATGAGCTATCCTGCTGGAATGGAACAGATCACCAACAGTGAGCAGATTAGTGTATACTTTCTCTTTGAGCCTTACTGTTCCTTTACATGTAAAGTGAAGCAGAAACAGGTCAGCATGTCAAAAAAATACGTGAATTTGTTTGGTGTAACTGGCAAGATGAAACCTTAGATGATAGTGCAGCATTTGTATACAAAATCTGAGGATACTTACTTATATTCTGCCAAGAGAGGTTGAGTTATTTTAAAGATGATTTCCCAGAAAAGAAATCAGAGAAGGTCCCTCTACATGGAGTACCGAAAGCTGAAGACCCATAATGGTAGGGTCACACTAAATGCTTCCTCCACTAGCTGTACTGTGGTGTTACGGTTTTGTGACCAAGGGAACTTTTTTGTATTATCACAGCTTTGAAAGTTTAAATCAGATTGGCTATTGGTTTGTTGAACGGCTGAGTCAGCAGGCTGGGACTTTTAAAGTAGGTCCTGCAATGGCTTGTCACTACCGTTCTGTCCTGGCTAAGGTTTGCAGTATGGACCAGGTCTGGATTTTGCAGCTCCAGGGTCTCCCAGATGTCATTTTGCATATCTTCTCTGGTCTCAGCTCAGGTTGAAGAAACTGTAATGGTGGAAAATTTCATGACAACTCATGACTCATGAACTCATGACTAAAACTTTCCACTATTTTCTGACTGGTTCTACAGTGTGTTTCAGGAATATGAACTGGTGTGGTATCCTGTAAATATGGAAATAATTTGTGAAATTTTTGAAACGTGATTGTAGTGCCTGCTTTGAGGAAAATAAATGTAAAAGCACTAAATAACTTCTAAACTTCAGGAGACAATATCAGAAAATTGGGAAATACTGGGAGAGAAATTGAACCTTAATTTAGACTAGAGACACAAGTACCATTTAAAAGCAGCCCTCAGTTGGTGTCTTCTTCAGTATTGTGAGCATTTTGTGCCTGTCACTTGACCTAAATGCAGGCGTTGACCATTCTGCAGTGAATTTGGGCAGTCTTGTCATATGAACAGGCATCGCTTCCACTGTATCTCCAGGGGTGTTTTACATGGTTGATCACTTCATTTCACAAGCACTAATTCAGCGGTGTCTGCATGTGAGTCCTGCTGCAGAGGCTTGCTTTGGGTACATGATGGAGCAGACACTTCAGGCATTCTTAAGTAGTGTCTCCTGGTAAGCCTTGTTCTGTTGCTTGGTCCTTCTGCAAATCTGAGGGACCTTCAGAAAGACAAATAGATGGTGCCCTGAATAAATTATTTTGTGAGATAGGCAGCCCACCTTAGATAAATCTGCATCCCTCGTATTTGGCATTATGAATTCTATTGATTCTCAGGAAAAGAATGCGACATTATTTCTGAGCCACATGAATCATCAAAAATTATACCAAAGTGTTGGAGAAAAGGTTGTCACCAGATGACAAATCCTGGTTTGCATATTTGAAAAAACTGAGTAGTTACCAGATAAAGCACCTTTTGTATGGCACTATGTCGTGGTACATTTCAGTATGCAGTGGGTCTAGTCTTCTGATGATTTTGGCTACCAGAGTGCATTCTGAAGTGTTTCAGGCTGATTTGCCAGCTTTGTTCAAACTGTACATGTCTGTTGATTTGGCGTGTTCAAACCAGTATTGTGAAATTTAGCTTGTGCAAGTCAGACTTCTTGCATTTGGTAGTAAGTAAAGATGTGGATGTTTGTTTTGTGGTTTTTTTCTCTCCTTGCTGTTTACCTTTGGTATACTGTTTGTAAGTTACAGCTGCTAAGTTCTTACGGTAATTCACAGAGTTAATTAGCCAAGCAGTGGTTGACTGCATCTTCATTGCTTTTGGACACATTCTTGTCCCTGTGTGCAATGACTGGGTTTAGCATTCATAAAAGAAAGGCCCAGCAGTGCCTCCAAACTTTGGGCTATTTAAATACTGTGTTGAAAGAAGCAGACTGGAATGTCATTTTAGGTTTAATCTTGCTTCTTGAAGAGCTTAGCTTGTGTTAAATGGAGCAGCACAGATAAGGATCTTGGTTTGATAATCATTTCTTGCTTTTAGTGGGGTAGGAGAATGCTTTTTTCCTTCTCTCTGTTCTCAGCTGACCAGGAAAGCTAAAGAGACCCAAGTGTGTGTTTGGAGACAGAGCCACATGAATTGCAAGTGTTTTACCTTGAGTTCACCGTACCTGTGTTTTCTGTGGCTTGCGATATATGTTGTGATGGATGGAAGATGAAATCTGTTTTCTGAATAAGCAAATATGTTCTTAAGCAAGCACACTGTGCCACTTTTAATTAACTCAGTAACAGTCCAGTGAGGACACAGTACTAAGTCAGTATGCTCAGAGTACCCAGTAATAATTTTTATTTAAGAAATTGATTTCAGGTTTAGGAGCTGACACTTGAAGGGTATCTGTAAATCTTGTTCTAAGAAGACTTAAGATGGAGAATTTGTTTTCTGAGATCACAAGAAATCTTTTGTATCTTGCATGAGATCTGAGGATTTCCCTCTTTAGCAGCAATTTTTTCCATTGAATGGGAGTTGGTAAAGAAATAAATGATGCATAATTGAAAGTATAAAATAATGTTGCTTTCTGTCCAAACAAGTATGAATCCTTGATGAGCTGTGTTTATTTTTAAGAATCTGCTGAAGCGACTATTCAGCATGCTAGAAAAACCTGATGAAAAAGTAAAATGTGGTATGGCCTCTTGAAACTAAACAGCTGAGTGTCTTGTGCTTTGTTTGCTGGTACAAATGGTCATGTTTGTCACTGTTGTTTTAAAGGCTTAAGTTTCTGATACAGATTTGTCGTCTAATCAGACTGGCCTCTGTGTCTCAAATCTTCCCCCGGTTAACCATGCTGCCTTGCATGGACAATGAAAAATGGGACATGTGGAAGTGAGCATATTCTTCTGTGTGATCTTTAGTTGTAGAGCACCTGGTCATGGTGCAGCAAGGCACACCTGGGTAGCTGTTGGTCAGTCAGGTACTAGTTAGCATGTTGTGTTTCTCTTGCTGAAGCAATTGTTACAGCTCTATTGCATATTTATTACAAAACCAGGGGTGCTTGTGTTGATTCAGCTGAGTTAAACTGCTTGGATGATAGTCTAAAAATAGAAGAAGTGGGGCCTTCATCATTTAGGATCTTTGTGAAAATCAAGTAAGACTTTTCAGGTTATAGATTTCAGCAAAGACGAGGAAAACAGATGATGGAATATTTGGCTGGGAAGCATTGTCAGCATGCTCTATTGAGAAGAATAATTGTCACATACTGAAAATAAGCTTAATTATATTTCTTTCTGTTTTTTAAGAGATGAAATTGGATTAATACCCTGCCCTGAAGCCAGATATAACCGGAGCCCTATTGTCTTGGTAGAAAACAAGCTTGGTGTGGAGAGCTGGTGTGTGAAGTTTCTTTTGCCATATGTCCACAATAAACTTCTCCTCTACAGACAAAGAAAACAGTGGCTGAACAAGGATGGTGAGTTCTGAGTTGGAAAAGAGTATATTATGTGATTTTTAGTGCACTTTTTAAAAATTTATCGTAAAATCATTTTGTTTGGAAAAGAGCTTTAAGATCAGCGTCTACCTATAAACCTGACACTGCCAAGTCCAGTACTAAACCATGTTCCTAAGTGCTGTGTTTACATGTCTTCTAAAATACCTCTAGGGACGGTGACTCTACCACTTCCTGAGCAGCCTCTTTCAATTTTGACAACATTTTCAATGAGGAAACTGTTCCACGTATCCAACCTAAACCTCTCCCGGTGCAGCCTGAGACCATTTTCTCTTGTCCTATTTTTTGTTATGTGTGAAATGAGGCTGACACTCACCTGGCTACAATCTCCTTTTATGTGGTTCTGGAGAACTGTAAGGTTCCCTGAAGCCCCTTTTTCTCCAGGCTAAACACCTCCAGCTCCCTCAGCTCCTCATTATAAGACTTGTGCTCCAGTTGCCCTTCTCTGGGCTCACTTCAGCACCTTGATGTCCCAGTGGGTACATGGAGATGGTCACTGATGTGATCCTGCTGGCCACACTGTGATCACACATCCTGATCCAAACCAGGATGCCATTGGCTTTCTTGACCACCTGGGGAGACACTGCTGGCTGATGTTGAGCTGGTTCTAGTCCACACTCCTGGGTCTTTTTCCACCAAGCATGTTTCCCCCAAACCTATGGTGTTGCACAGTGTTATTGTGACCCAGGGGCAGGACCCATCAGAAACTCATACAAGCTTCAGCTCACTGATCCAGCTTGTCCAGATCCCCCTACAGAGCCTTCCTACCCTCCAGCAGATCATTCCCACCTGTGGTGGCATGATCTTCAATCTGACTGAGGGTGCACTCAATGCCCTTGTCTGGATAATTTACCCTTCATAATGACAGTTGAACCTGTTCTGGAAGAAATGGTGGTTACTGAGAAGAGCAGGCTTTGGATTGTGCATCTTAACTTGAACAAGTTTAGGGTCATTTGAAAATAAATTTTCTTTCTCTCTTGCCCAAACTAGAAAGGTTAGAGATAGACAACTTACTTCAGTAAATTATTTGAGGAAGTGATGTTAATTGATACAGAAGGAATTTTCTCCTGTTTTCCTGAGTCAAAAGGAAAATGTGGTGATGTATATATCTACTGTAAGAAATGAGTGCAGTGTGTTTCAGATGTAGAGGTACCATAAATTATTAGTCCCAATAACTTGATAATTGTAAAGTTTTATTTCTTTTCTCAGATCTTTGTTTTGGTTTGGTTTTTAGTTTAACTTGAATGAAAAATTCTTCTGTATATGTTTTTTAAAAAATTCAAACTAAAATATTATGAACAGGTGTGACATAAGAGGTGTTTGACTTGCTTATAAGGTGTCCTGTTCAGAGTAAGAATGAAAAAGAATAACTAGTTTATGAAACAAGTTTTTTGTTTATTGTTGCAGTATCTTCTAAATAGCAGTTGGAATAAAGAATGTTCTTATGCTGGGCTTCTCACTGTCTTATTTCTGTTGTTTTTTTTCTTTTGGAGACTTCTTTCTCGTATCTGTTACCTTCTATGGTATTTTTCACTCCCTTCAGAAAGAGGGATATCTGTTCTGTTGAAGAGCAGCCTGTGACCACTAACAAACTTCAGATCTTTAGTATCTCACATGCAACTGGGTTTCAGTTTTGGACGGTTACCATATTTTATTTTTTTTCTGTTTACGTGTAACTAAGCTGTCCATAAAGCACTGACTGTGTCCATTTTGCTTCAAAATGTGTGGGATTGTCTTTCCCTCCTGAGGCATACCAAACAGCCGCCATTCATTTGGTTGTGTTGATTGCAGCTGTAGCTAAGCCTGGTCTCCCTGGCTGCTTTATGAAATAGTGAGTTAAAGAATTATGTTTTAAAAAGTGGGATGCTAGCATACATCTGGTGCAGACTCTAGCACCTAATCATAACTAACATGGTGTAATACTTGGTGTTACTGCTAGGTAAGTTTTGAGAATAGGTCTGTGTAGATGAGGAGATTATGTCTGGTCAGTAGCATTTCCCCTTTGATACCTACTTTTCTTTAGTACTTCATTGCTGTAGTTTGTGTCACTTTAAGTGGACGAAGCCAGCTGTGCAGTGATGCTTATTAAAGTGTAATGTACAGCACATTCAGGTGGTGTTGGTTAGGTCTGTTATTGAGTTTTCTCTCAATACCTCCGAGGGTCCAGCCAGTGGAGAAATGGCTTAATGAAATAGCGAGACGGCTTCTCAGGATATGCTTTGTAAAATAAAGGTTTTAATATCAGCAAAAATAACAAACATTACGAAATGAAAAGAGATAAGCCGAGCACAGTGTACCAAGCACAGTTACGCTGGCTAAGGCATTCCCAAAAAGCCCTGTGCACCTCTTGTGCTGGCTCTTTAATACTCGATGGTCTAGGTGGGCTTATTTGGCTCTTTGCCTGATGAGATTGACACTAGGCTTTGAGACACACTTCCAAAGCCCTATCACTGTGTCTGTGTTGGTACTGAGCCAATTGCAACGAGCAGGCTATAGAAAATTCTAGTTTAACTTCCTTATATAGAAACACCTGCTCAGGTACAGAAATGCATGACTACAGTCTGTAAACGTGCACTTGAACTTCTTTTGCCTTCTGAGGTGATACAGAGAAGGAAGATTGAGGTCTTTGGTGGATCCTGGGGTGGGAGCATTCTTAAGTCCAAGAGTGTTGCCTGGTTTTGTCTACCTGATGTTGGGGTCTAGATTTGCTAAACACGCTCTTAATTTGTTAAACACACTTTGATTCCTTGTTACAAACATATGGATATATAATGCAAGCATTTAGGAAAGAGTAGCATGAAATGCCAGAGACCTCATGACAAGTAGGGACCCATTCTCCTGGCAGCCTAGAGTCTTCCAGTGCTATCTGTACACATTGGGTGGTGTTAGAGTGACGGTGCACTGGCTTGATCCTTAGAATTAATTACCCTTCAAAAGAGTAGCTTTAAGAACTTGAAGTGTTTTCATGTGTTGCTAGGTATGACTGACCCATTGAGTGTGTTTTATTTTTGTCTAACAGATTTTTTGTGTGTGTTTGTGTCATTGTGTTTCCCACACTCCTCCTAGAGAGTTGATGTCATTATATGATTATCTATGAGAAATGTTTTGTGGACTTGATAAATTTTACATTGCCCTTTATTTTTTTTATTTTTACATAATTTATTTTCTTGAATGTTTTTTCTCATTACAGACATCTTTAAAAGAGTCTTTAACTTGGGGATATGTATTGCTAATATAAGTAACTTCAATTTTTTCTCGGTCTTTGTGGTTCATGGTTGGACTCATTAAGACCAGGATCTTTTTGATAACAGCCACCAACCTGCTGCTGCTGATTTATTCAGTTCTGATAGAAACTGGTGATTGTGACATCATTACAAATTTGAAATTCGGAAAGCAGACAATTCAAAATTCAATAAAATGTTATACAGGGAATGTAATTAATGTTGGCTGACACATAGCTAAATACAAACTTTAGCATTTAAACAGTTGAACCTACTAGCACAGGCAATCTTAGCAACACCAATGGTTCTCATTGCAGTGTTTCTGGAGGTCTGAGGTAGGAGTTTCTGATATGTATTGTTATTATGCTGCAAATCTTCAGCAGAGAGATTTCATTTTAGTCTCAGCTGTTACTGTAAAGTCTAACCATTGAAATTTCCACACAGAGAAAAGGTTTTTTCAAGCCAAACTACAAACATTGAGATCTATGTCATATTTTTGGGTTTCTAAAGACACCTGATAGCCATTACCTGTGTGCTAGCACCCTGCTCCAGTCACACCAGTGCAGGTGCTTTGTTGTGATGCCATCATACCTGCCAGTGCCACAGGGATGTTGTCCACGGGCCTCTGCTTCCCGTACAGGTGAAACCTTGCAGAACCCTTCCTCTCAAAATGCAGCTCAGAAAACTCTGTCTGTGAATACTGCAATAGCATGGATTTTAGTCTAGTGCCTGCAACTTATTTGGCATTCCTTTGAAAATGAAGCTCCATTCTGCTTTGTCTCCTCGTTTACAAAAGTCAGTTTCAAATGTGTGAGAAGAGGTTTTGTTTGTCCTTTTGCAGTTGGGGAGACTTTAATGTGCAAAAGAACATGTTCAGTGTGAGCACCTATAAAAAAAATAGTTTGCTTGAAATGTATCTAGTAAAAAGTAATTTTAAATTGTAAATAAAAGATGGGGGAATAGTTGGCAACTACTGTCATTGTGTGCCACATCTATCATAAGAATTCCTATTAAAAAGTGGCTTAGAGGTTACTAAATTGTGTCGTTTCACATCTGTGGCTCTGAATCCACACTGCATGAATCTTCATCTGTTACTTACCTCAAAGAGCATTGATATGAAAGAACTGGGTATTACTTGTAGATTTTCCTTTTATCTGCATCTTTCCTGTGATAATTTTCAGGATGCAGTGAAGCTCTGTAATGGAAAAATGGACAAAACACGAACAAATTCTATTTAAGTTGACTTGATTGGATGCTGTTACAGACCTTTGAGATGACCAGAATGGTCATATTAACTGGAAATCATGACTAAACAAGCTGTACTGTTCTAAGTAGCCTCTGAAAATCTTTTCTGAGAAGTATTCAAAAGACTGAAATAAGCTAGAATAAATTTTTGCTTGATGTGCATGTCATATGATGCGCATTGGTAGCACCTAATAATTACTAAAACCATAGTTGTAGGTAAAATGGAAAATGTACACGAAACAATCACAGCTCACAATTTTAACTATACCTTCATAAAGGTAAAACTTCATAAAGATGAAGTTTTGGTAAGTGTTCCAAACTAATTTTTGAATGTCAAATTGCAACAGTAGCCACAAAGCACTTAGCACATGTTTAATTTATGTATGTGTTTGATTTTGTGTATGTGAGTAATCCTGGTTGAGTTGAGACAGTCAGCTGCACAAAATTGAGTGTTGAAATACATTGCTGGTTCAGGAATTGGGTAAACCAAGGAATAGTATTTGTACTTTTAGGCAGCAAATTAGGAAGATGCTGTGTGCATATGAGAAATATTTATTCCTTGGCAGCAAAGACAGGATTAACTAAAACTTGTGAAAATAGAAAGTTCGTTCCTTGACATTTTTCAAGACACTACAGCTTAATGTAAAGTCAACAGTACACTAAAGAATTCCATACCACCACCCCCCCACCCATGACTCCTTGCATTATATGATGGTTTAGCGTGTACCTCTTAAGGGAGAACATAATGGAAAACAAAATGTCTTTGTTGGACATAAATGATTAATCAGACACACAGTAATATATGAAGGCATTTCACTTTTAGACCTACTTAAGTATTGACTCTTGTTTTAAAAATACATAAAGCTGTGTCCCTTTGTGTTTTGAATTAATTTGTGCCCTTACTGTTGAATTTCTTTACAGTTCATTTTGCTGTCATATTAACTGCACTAACCAGAGATCTGTTTCCATGAAATACCACCCTTTTCTTTTTTCTTCTGCTAATGAAGTACCTCTTATTTGCTGGAAATCACCTGAAGTATGATCTAATTGGTATGTTAAATGCAGAGTGATTAGGAGAGAATGTAGCCAAATTTCATTGACAGTAAAAGGTGGATAGTCACATTGTTTCTATGACATAGTTAAAAATAAGTGTAATACATAAATCTACAGTGTACAGTGCTTGAATGCAGGGAAGCAAGCAAATGTTCTGGTTTTTGCTTTGCGTTTTTTGTTGAATTAGTGTTAAAACTTCAGTCTGAAATGCTTCACAATATATTTAAAGTGTTTACTGTACAGTTCAATAGAGAGTACTTTTATAATCTTCATTCATAGCTAGCTGTGGTGTTTCATTTTTTAGCTACAGGATTTCTATAGTGTGTGTATTTTTTGTAACAGTATGGTATATGGCAGCCATTTGCAACTCATACTTGTTCTAAAATAGTAGGGTATATTTTTACTTCTCTATAGTGTTTAAAATTTTCTTTGAAGAATTCTATTTCTCATATACAGTGTGTGGTTGAAATCACTGAATACTCAAGGATTTTATATGATCATTTTTCCTTGCTGAGGGCATACTCATTATTAGTTCATTATTTTAAATAATGAAAAGGGAAGATATGGCAGATCTTGCTCCCTCTTAAATTAAGTTATCATTTCTTGTGGAATGGGAGCAATATTTTACAGAGGCACAATAGCCCATAGCAGACAGACTTTGAGGAATGAGAGGGAGTAAGGGACTGCAGAGACGTCAGTGCTGTGTGCAAATCATTACTAATCTTAATGTCTCTTGTTCCAATGTTTAGAGCTGATAGATATCACTTGTACCCTGCTACTGCTCAACCCTGACTTCACCACTGCTTGGAATGTGAGGTATGTTGCACTCAAAAAATGCCACCAAAAGACCTGGGCCTTATGTGAGTCAGTTGAAAGCTTTGTTTCAAGTGGTTGTTAGTGACTTTTAGCAGCAAGAACTTGTTGGCTAAGATGTGCCAAAGGAACGCAAAAAATCTCTTCCTTCCTGTATATTACAGATAGTTTGAGAGTGCCCTTTTTCCGGTTTTGTTGGGTTGGTTGGGTTTTTTGTCACTGTTTTTGTTTTGGTTGTTTTTTTTCTTGTAGGTTGAAGATTACAGTGCTCCATATGAACGCAGGTTTGTACCACATTTTCAGGATGTATAAGTCCCACTGTACTACCATTCCTCTTTCCTCCTGCAGTTAATGAGGGTAGTGCTCAACTGATGTCTGCTGTGTATTCACTGTTGTCATTTTTACCTCTCTTTGAGTTCTTTTGACATTCCAGCTCAGTTTGCTGCTATTATAGTGCAGGCTATCAAAGCACAGTAGATACTCCACAAGAGAGGGGGAGAAGGTGTCTACCCTTTATTTCGAACACATTTCCCCCATCCCCCCTCCTTTGAACCTGTTGAGTTCAGTATAACTTCATCCTTGGTCAAGCTTCAGAACTTGTCCAGGAGTTGTAATGGAGGAGAAGCAGGATTTTATGTTCTTGCTCTTCAGGAGGTGCAGAAACAACAATTCCTTGCAACTTTTTAATCTTAAGACTGTTCTGTAAATCTCAGAGTTGGCGAAATATTCTCTTTCTGCTGCCTAGTTAAGACTGGAGACAGTCTTAAAGCTATAATTTCAGAAGGGCTGGACGGCTGACAAAACTATGATAGCCCCTAGGAGTGTATTAATAGAAAACAGGACTTCTGTAGTTATGGTGCACTATTGCAAGTGGTGCATTAACAGAATGACCTAGAAAGATGATGGCTGCATCTAGTTGTCAGCCCTAGTTATGGCAAATTCAGCTTTTCCTTTTTTCTTCTATCACTGCTGACTCGTGGGTCTAAAAAAAGGGGGATGTATGTGATAGGAAAGGGTTTACTGTCATGGAAATGTATAGCTGAGTAGCTTTTAAGCGATGAAATGGAATTAGAAACTTGTATAAGTACTACAGCTGTTTCAGTAATCTCATTTTACAGTACTTATAATTGATTTTTGGTTTATGTTTTGTGGAATTTTTTTATTGCACATGCATTCATCCTTCTCAGTCTGTTTTTTCTGGGGGGGGTTATTGGTTTGGTTTTTTTGGTTTGGTGTTTTTTTGTTGTTGTTTGTTGCTTGTTTGGTTTTGGTGTTTGTTTGTTTGTTGCTGTTGTTGTTTGGTTGGTTGGGGTTTTTTTTGGTGCCTGACAGCTGAAAGAGTTAGCTTTTATGTGCATGAGAAGGATCGTTCAAAAGTTGTAAGTGGAATTAAAAATGCTAAGGAATATGGATGAGGATTGTTTTCTCTTTTATGATGTTTCTGATTTACCAAAACATACGAATTACTACAGAAGTTTGGCTTACTCCCCGAATTGTTGACTAGTGATCTACCAGTCAGTCTGTCTTTGAAGCTCTGTTCAGCAGAGATTTTGTTACAAAAGCCAGTCAGTGTCTGTGGAGGTTACCAGTGAGCTCACGCTAGTAAAGGAACTGCTTTGCTGAATCTGACCCTGCATTGTTCTAGGTTTCTGCTGGGAGCTTGCTCTTTTGAAGGGGAGGCACTTTAGTTATGTTGACATGTATTTCAGCTTCTCTGTGAAATTACAGGTCAAGCTAGCCAGCTGTGTGGCATAATCAGTCACAGAGTAGACATCTAACTGTGTTCTGTACAGATGCTGGTGATAAATCCTAATACTGACGTAGTCCGAGCTGAGAACTAATAGTATGATACTTGCACTCTGCTTGCAGAACGTGATGCATCTGTTGTGGGATGATTGGTTTCTTGTTGCTCAGACAATGTTTGTCATGCCAGGTTCATCTTGGATTCTCCATTCACAAGTTCACTGCTTTATTTTGAGGGGGAAAAAAGCATCATAGACTCTTAAGAATGTTCTAGTTGTCCTAGATAGCAGCCCTGCACACAGTGTGTTTCCTGTAATTTATTGACTCTTTCATTGTGAGCTGGGATAATCCCCTTTTCAGATGTTGCATTGTGCTGAAAGCTTCAGAGATAGTGGTTGACTCAGGAGCACTGAACTTGAAGAGGAGAGAGAGAAAAGAAAATCCCTTCCTAGGAAAGGACACAGGACATGGCAGAGCCAAGTCAGAAGACTAAAATGGTGTTGTGGAAGACAAATGAGCACTTCAGCTCAGCTGACGATCATCGCAAGTTGTATCTGATTACTGAAGGACAGGAGAAGACAGAACTTTAAAAATATTATCTAGTCTAGCTAGGAATAGATGGTCTGCCTTGACTTTATTGCTGTTCTGAAGAGTTGTAATGTGCCTAGTACATATGTTTGTTGTTTATTTATTTATTTAATTTAGAAGTGACTGGAAAGTTACAGAAGGGCAGGAACTATAACCTAAACCCTGAGACCTGAGCAAGAGGTAATTATATGGCAGAAGAAGACGTGCTAAACAAGTGTGTCAGTTCCTAGGAACTGAGAGAAACCCCTGTTACACTGAATGGGATAAGAGATCTCTTCAGTTGTTAATCCTTGTCTTGGTTTGGAAAAACAGTTATCTGTCAGGGAAAACTGGAGTTTCCTTTGGAATGGAAAATTTAAAAAACCCTTCCATTCAAATTATTACAATTATGCAATTAGGAGCTTTCAGGCAAAAATATGGGAATAGGAATAATAGTTGTTTACTAGGAATATTAGAAAACAAAAATGCAAATGCAGTTGTACAAACAACAAACAAGCAAACAAACAAAATTCCTAGGAAACCCTGACAGAGTCAGAGATATGACCTGATACCCTGTTATCAGGGTGTTGGAAGCAGTCCAAATAAGTCTTCCTGGAGTAACAGATGTTGTTCTGTGAAGTAGAGATGATCCTGTAGAAAAAAAGAGTCCAGTGCTGGTGAGATGGGTCCAGTCTTCTTCCGAGAATTCAGTGGAAAACCGGCTGATCTGCACTCCCTGTGTTTCCATTTTATCTGGATAGGGAATGGTTGGCTCCTCTTCACTGCGTGATGCATCTCACACTGGAATGAAGTAATGTTATCAGTCATGTGAGAGGCCTTAAATGCCCCATTCACAGGTGATGTCCCTCGGAGGAGGATGGGTGGAGGAAGAGATAAGAAGGCACTGCCATATCTGGTGTTATCAGGTGTCCCATTAACAGAAGGCATCCACCCTCTTCCCCCCCAGAGTTACAAGAGATAAAAAACAGCATCTCCCAACCGGTTTCAACAGATGAAAATAGAATACACATTTTTGGTTAAATTTTTCAACCCAAAACAATCCTCAATTCAATTATCCTGTGTTTCTAGAAGTTGAAAAGTCTTGCAAGTTAAAACAACCAAAATTTTTATGTGAGTGATTGTAAGGGAATTTTCATAAATGCCTTTGTTCTCCGTGTTATACTTCCTGGCATGTACAATTGATGAAAAGACATTAGGTAACATGACACTCTTAAAAATCATATTTTGCTTTCAGATATGAATGACTTCAAAGGTGTTAGCATAAGGCAAGTCAAAATTACTCCAGATTAATTTTTATGGGAGCTATAATCCTTAAGGCTGAAACATTTTCTATGATCCACATGGCAAGAAAGTGAGCTGAAAATTATATCTCAAGTTGGATGTTAGCTGGAAGAGCTTAGAAGAGGTTTATGTGGGAGTGTATGGTACTTCAGTCATACTAGTGCTTGTAGTCCTTTGTGAATGGCATAATCTCATTTGAAAATACTTACAGCTAAAACCAGCTTTTCTACTACAGCAATGAGGGTAGATCTTTTGTATATTGTTCCTCAACTTTTGTCCTTGGTTTAGGACAAATTAGGGGAAAATCTCCAAAGGAACCCCTTAAAGGAAACAAACTCCACAACTCCTCCTCCCCCCGCCCCCCACCACTGGGTTTGGGAGGAATTTCCTTGGAGGAAAAGTGGAAAAAACTTGTTTATTAACAACAGAAAACACTCCCCAACACAAGAAAAACAGCCCGAGATGACGACAAATGTTTTCACCAGTCCGAGAGGATGAGCAGTCTCTGCTGGGGAGGGTGCCAAGCTTCTCTCAGATGCAGACTCCGGGGGGACTTTCTTGATGTTCCCAGATCAAGGTCCGAAGCCGGTTCCGATGTCTTCAGGGAAGGGGAGGAAGGAAAGAAGGGGAAAAACAAAAGCAGAAAAATGGCAAAAAGCAACTAAACAGCAAGAGAACAAAGCCAGCAGCCAGCGAAGCCTAAAGCTAGCAGCAGCAAGTGAGAGCCAGCAGCTGGGGGAGGGGCACGGCTATAGACAAAACAAACCGAGAGCATGGGAACAGAAACACACGATTGGGATACAAAGCATGAACATGTCCTGTCACCCCAGGACAACTTTGCAAAAGAGGAAGTTTACTTCAAGAGTGTATAAGCGTGACCCTGTTTACTTACAGTGAATATTTTAATACAGAAAGAGCAATTTCTTCACTAAAAGTTTAGGTTTTGGTACGTAGGTGACCTGGTAATCTAAATATTTGTTAAACATGTTCATGTATTTGCTTTAAGTATCAGACTGATCTAGGCTGTATTTTCATTCTGTGTGTGTGATAAGTAATTTTTACCAAAATGTCACCTTTTGCATTGCAGTAATGACACAGTTGTTCCACCTGCTCCAGTGCTGACCCTGAATCTTACTTTTGTCTGCTTTCCAAATTTGAGTGCCTTGGCACAGAATGGTCTGGTCAGTCTGCCATTTCTGGTTGATATATCCAAACTACCTGTTAAAAACCAGCTAAAAGCATCCAGTCTGAAGCATGCTGGAACTTGGTTGAGATAAAAATCAATGTCCCAGCAGCTATCAGAAGCAAAACTTCCATAAGGATTGATATATTTCCCCAGTCCACTTCAATTTTCAGTAATATTTGCTCACTGTTAGTGTTGCAACCATTAGCTTCTGACTGTGGTTATAAGTTTCAATTACAGCAACACAAAGCCAAAGTGCCAGATGGAGGCAGTTTCCTACTAAAAATTACCAAGTCAGACAGTACTCACAGAAAGGAGGTGTGTCAGTTTGTTTGTGAGACTTGGGCCATAACTTTAGGACAACATGTTTTCTGCATCAGGCTGCAGAGGACTTTTGCCGTATCATTTGATATCAGATTTTTCCAGAATGTATTTCCTCCTGTCCCACTGGAGTCTTTTGGTCAAAAAGTTGATAATTTGCTCCTCACTTACTAATGCCATGACCATTATTGTGATGAATCAGAAATTACTAGAAAAACCAAAACCCAAACTCATGCCAAAATTCCTTCTGCTTCTTGCACTCTGAAGTTTTCAGTTGTGACTTTTGCAGGTTCTGGGAAATGTGTATTTTCTTTCTGCACATGGTAACTTTGGAACTTATTGTATCTTTACTTCAAAGCTCCTACCTACTAGATGGGAGAATAGCATATGAAGACTAAAGCCTTTGGAGTAACTAGTGATGGAGTGATGTCTACAAACATGCTCAGGACAGGCAATAAGAGTTACAAAGCTAGAAAGAAGAGGGTGAGGGGCAGGGAATTCTGTGCAAGGAAGGTGAGAAGAGCAAGTACAGATTTTCATTTTGCTCTCTCTGTGGGACGTACTCTAGGTAGAGTTGTGTTGGATGAACATAAAGTTTTTGTCAGGGCAAGTTTTAATTTTTTTTAACCAAAGATTGTTTTACATTTAAATAAATGGAGCAATTATAGCCTTTTTGTTAAGTTTGTAGAACATTCTACACACAGAGAACATTTCCCTTTTTAAATTTAGGGAAACTTGACACTGTATCTTGAACAGTATTTCAAAAATAAAAGTAAATGTGGAGGAGTGCTCTGTGTAAGAGTGTTTTTAGACGTACACAGTGATCTAAGGGCTTAATTTCAAGAAGGGATGTTTACTCGTATATGTAACCCTACTGGTAGTTGACTCAGTAATTTCTGGGTAGGTTTGAGAACCAATGGCTTGTATGTGCTCAGATTAAGATAAAGTTCTTTGTGCATGTATGTACAGTACATATGTATGTGTAGTAAAACGGATGAGTGTACTAAAGGGTTTTTAAACTCTTGTAGTTTGATAGTGAAGTTCTGTTACGATACAGAGGAAATGCCATGCAATTTGATACTGGGATTTGTGTTCTGCTTTCAGGTTACTACTTTTATTCACACAGATTTATTTTATCTTTTGTAGGAAAGAATTAATACTGTCTGGCACTTTAAATCCACTTAAAGATTTGCATCTTGGAAAACTGGCATTAACCAAGTTCCCAAAGAGTCCAGAAACATGGATCCATAGGTTGGTTTCCTTTGCCTTCCATTGACTCCTCTAACATTTTTCCTAGGGTTTTTTTTTATTTCATGTTCTTGGGTTAAGGAGAGTCATAGGTGCAGATGGACATCAAGAAATGTATCAGCTTGTTTGAACCAGTCATTGCAGAATACTGTGTTTTGGCTTTTGAAGCTACCTGTCTATATGCTACACTTAGAACTGAAACCATATGCACCTTTTCTGATGCATATTTTTAAAATAAACTTCAGAGGTGGGGTAAGTTTGTCATGTCTTGCAGCATTCTCAACCTGAAAATTCTGATTCCACAACTGTAAGTATTTGAGCACTGTAGGTTTCTTCTTTCCCTCCAACTTACTACTGTGCTGTTTGTCTATGGGCATTCCAGAAAGTGAATATTCTGCTAAAGCCAACCTTTATAAATAAAGCTGGGTTCTTTTTATGTTGGTACTGGCCTTTTTGGTTTGGTGAATTTATTGTTATTTCTAACTTAAACTAAATCATTCAGTCACCACTACTAGATATTAAAATAACAGATCACATGTCTGGAAAATTTAACTCCAGAGTTACTCAAATGCACAAGGCTCACCATCTCAGTCATGACTGACCATAAAATACCTGTAGCAGAGCCAAGTGAAGTATAGAGCCATTGCTCAACTTAAAAAAAAAACCAACCAAAAACAAACAAAAAAACCCCCCT
The DNA here is from genome assembly GCF_021018805.1 of Prinia subflava. Taxonomy (NCBI): domain Eukaryota; kingdom Metazoa; phylum Chordata; class Aves; order Passeriformes; family Cisticolidae; genus Prinia; species Prinia subflava. Next base: position 33,332,010 of record NC_086283.1, on the reverse strand, counting down.
TGTATGTGTGTGATCTTTTTTCATTATAGAAATAAAAAGGTAGGTTAACCTTTTACAGACAGCTCTAAAGAGATTTAAACGTAACACATTAGGAAGCAGTTAACAATGTTTGTGTTTCAGATGTCTAGCATTAGGGCAGCTGTAAAGTTGGTACTGCATTAGGAGCTTAATATTATATAAACAACATAACAAAACTTACTGACTACATGAGAATGTTTGGAAGTGGAAGTTGTTGATAAACTCTTGTTTGTCAGTGCATGCATGAGCTTAAAATTCGTAACATAAACCTAGCAAGTTGTGTATGAATATTCCACGGTGTTTCACTGATTCAGCAACAACAATGAATTTCTGCAGCATTGATTTTTAATTTTGATATTCAACTTCTTTTCATCATCCTCATGCTACTGGCTTGTGCTGCTTGATGGCTTTGAAGCAAATGTATGTGGTTATAATGGGAAAAAAATCTTGTGGTTTGTCATAGCTCACATTTCCTACATGGTAGCTAACACCAGAAATGTAAGATTTTTTTGTGTGTTAATACTGCTGAACCTCACGCTATCCATATCATTATGATGATAAATATGTTTTTATCAAATATGTCAGAATGTTAGGTTCTTTATATTTATTTTTACATTTTAGAAGTACTAAAAATTATAATTTCCATGAAAACTTAAATTAGGGGTATTTCGCTAGTGTCATAATTTGTTTTTCTTTCTCTTATTTACCTACGTTAGAAAAGTATATTTGAGGGTGATTGCACAAATGTTTGGCTTGGATTTGGATATACTGACCATGATTGGTACATGTTAGAAAATAAAATTTTCAGAAAATATTTCAAAAAATCAGCATAATGATTAATTTTGGGTTTCCTGTTCCCCCATGGTATCTCTTTCAGAGAGAAGATGCAAAAACCTATAATGGACTAAAAATAAAATTCAGTAAAACATAACCAATTTTTTTTTCTTATACATGGCAGATACACTCACTGAAGATGTCAAAATAATTGTTATTCATTCTGTCAGATAAGCTCCTGCTGTATATTTTGGGGGTCCAGATATATCTTGTGCATATACAGTCAGTGTATCTGTTGATTGTGCAGCTGTTACTTAAAAATCCTTCACTTGTTTGTAGTAATTCCAGGAACTGTAAGAGCAATAGGAACATGCAAAAATGAAAGTGACTCCAAATTAATTGGAGGAAATTGTGCATAAAAACCAAATAATACCATGGTATTGAACAGATTCCAGAAATATATTTTAAATCTTCTGAGATTGCACTGTCTAGAAAGTAGCTATAATTTAATTTTATAGGGGTTTTTTTTATGCTGTGGCCAGACCATAAAGTCTGTATTTTTTCACTCTCTTCTCCATATATAATTTATCAGATTTCCTTGTTTTATAAAGTATGCTCATTTTAAGAAAATGAAGTAATTACAGAGCTGAAATAGGTTGTCTTTATGGTTTTACTCAGAAGTTGATGTTAATGAAATTATAGTACATATCTTGTGTTAAAAGAGTGACAGTGCTCATTGAGTTTTTTTGCTTAGACTATTTTAGAATTTTCCATTTCTAGCATAGTTATGGACTGAAGTAAAAAAATACTAAAATGTGATGTTTGGATCAAAGACATATTTAAAAATTAAAAGTTAAGTCTTTAAAATTACCACATTTCATAAAATACTTTTATACAATGGTCAGAGCATGGTTTGCTTAGCTGTACATCTTTATTTAAAACAAATGGTATATAGGAAAAAAGTGTTCATACACTGCTTGTAATTTTCTGCTAAGAAACACAGTTTAAAATTGCATTCTTGTAAATTATCTTTAATATTGTCTTCCAATATTTTGTCCTTTTTTGATAACTGAGTGAAAAAGATAGAGTGTAGATAAAGCCCATGAGTGAACAAGCATATTATGAATGTCTTTAAATGAGAGAAAAAGCAGATGAGTTAACAATTTTTTTAATATGTGGTTGACTTATCTATTTTTTATTTATGTGTATATAGATATATAATTTTACATATGGCTTGCAAAATAGAATTCTCTCTTTCAAGTAAATTTATTACTTGTATTTTATTTATTGATTTCTTTTAACCTGGAGTTAAAAGAAATTTTGACACCTTTGAAAGTAACAATTCATTGATTTTTGAACCCATGTGAGCCAGTAGAAAACAGGATAACTTCTGTGTTTTACATCAGAGGATGTCCATCTCTCCAGAGCATTCCACACTGGACTATTGCAATTCCATTGACATGTGCTGTTCTGTGGAAGTTTACACATCTGTAATCTATTTCTGTAGAACCCTTTTGTGTTGGGGCTGCAGTTGCAGCATTGAGGTTGCCTCTAAAAATACTACTAAAACTTTATCTAAAGTAAAACAAAAAACGAAAACATCTAGGAATCTATGCATATCTCAGACACATGAAATCAAATATGTGTAATTCATCAGTAAAAACATTTGTTTTGCTTATACGTATAGGCCTTGAAACTGTAAGCCTTTTGGACTTTGCTACTCCTGGTGATGTACAGAAACCAATTTGAATTGTGGTGTGCAGTACTGTCAGATGTAAAAGATACTAAGAAGAGTTAATTTTTTTATTAAATCACTTTTTTCTATCTCACTTTGGCTACTTCATTTTAGTGCTGTGCAAGACTTTGAAAGAGTAGCCCATTAGAAATGTCATGTACACACTACTTGCACTCTTTCATAAATTTGCTGTTTCCTTCTGTTTTGTTTTATTATGCTGTAAGTAGCTGTGATCACTTAGAGTGAGCAAACTGATACAGCTGTGTTGGGAGTGTGATCATCGTGTAGTATCTTTTAGCATGGCAAGCGTTCAGATGGTTGTTTACCACTTGCTTATTACCTAGCTACAGTGTAGTTTAGAGAACAGAAATACTGGAAAGGTTTGATTTATGCAAATGAAAACCCATTTTTTTTTCTCTTAAAATTGCTCTCTCACCATTAACACTTTACATCATTTAACCAGACGATGGGTACTGCAGCAACTAATTCAGGAAAACTCCTTGCCCAGTCTTGCAACTAAAGGAAACTTGGGAGCAGCACCTGTGGAGAGAATTCACCGACTAGTGCAGGAGGAAATGAAAGTCTGCGCTGAAGCTGCTGGGAGATATCCAAGCAACTACAATGCCTGGTCCCATCGCATCTGGGTTTTACAGCATTTGGCAAAGCTCACTGTCAAGGTATAATACAGTAGTGAATAAATTCTTAAATTTTCTTGTCCAAAAAACCCAAATACTGGTTTGCAAAGCAGATTGTATAACATGAATGAAGAGTATCAAGTGAAGTTATCACAGGTAGTTAAGAATGTTTTAAGAAAGTGAGCAAAGTCTTGCAGTGAGTATGTTTTGCATTTTTCTTGCCAGTGCAAGCAGGTTCTGCTCAGCAGAAATAACACATTTTTCTTGCCTGTGTACAAAGTTCTGTTTCTCTCTTAGTACTTGGCATTAATATATGTGTGGGAAGAGTATAGATGGCACTGTGTGGGCCGAAGTAAGGAATGGGAAACTAAGTAATTCTTCCAGCACTAGTCTTGAAATTCCTAGTGGAGGAAAAAGGTAATATGTAACAGACATTAATGTTATTTTGATAATGTAATAGAGTTTTGATGCCTTTATTCAGCTTACCTCTGGTTTCAGAATATTGAAGGACCAAGTAAAGATAGCAGGAATTTTGGAGAAAGCATAGTTGTGCTTGTAACTAATTTCTTCAGTTCCAGCAGTATTTTTAGACAGCATTTACACTGGGAACTGATTAAGCTATTTCAGGGACAGCAAGGACACTTTATGCAGTGTTGAATGTTTTGCATCTATAACATCAATACCTCCAGAAAATTGAATTAGTTAATGTGACATGGTCTAAAATTTTTGTACTACTGTGTTTTCTGAGTGGGTAGGTGAATTCTTTGTGAATGTTGGGTTGATGCAGTGACACATCATTCACTTTTAACAGCAGCTGCTGCATTTTGCCACATAGGGTTATAAAGGAGGAATTGACTGGATGTTGTTGAGTCAATATAGCCATTATTTTTATATCCATTGAAGAGGCAGGGTAGAATTTGGACTTGTCTGCTTAGCAAATTTATATGAAAAGGTAGCTTTCAGAAAACTCAGAAGAATTGCAGGATTGAGATAGATTGGAGGTTAGAAGTTAGGGTTAGAAGTTTATATTAATAAAATACAGGAACTTTAATATCTTCAAGAGCTTATTAAAAGGTGAAGGGAGTTAGCACTGTTAAAGAAAATCCAAGTCGTTTTATGCCTTAAAACAAGTTGTAAACAGCTCTGTGTACATTATACTGGTAACACTAGTCTGAGGATCAGGATTACACCTTGAATGCTTTTTGCACTTGCTATTCCTTACTAGTTTAATTAAAGAAAAATATTTACATTGTAATAGAAATAACTCTTTGCAGAACTGGAATTATTCTGGTGAGTTTATTCCTTGTCAATTGTGAGTGCATTTTGTGACAAATCACAAACATGCCTGTGAAGGGAATATTTTTAATTTGTTTGATCTTTCCAAAGTTGATTTATTTTGCCTGCCATCCCATTTCTCCAACTGATCTATTTTTTTTAGAATGAAGTGATATTTGTGTCTAGAGTTGTCCGTCTGGTTTCTCTTACCACTGGCAAAATTTCACTGGTGGTGTTGTTCCTCCACCAATGTGTTTAACCTGTTGGGAAGTCTCTGAGTTGGCTCTTGTTTCTTCATGACAACACCAATGCATCTCATCAGAGGGCCTGGTAGAAGGTGTTTGGGATACAAGAAAATTATGAAAAATTGTGGAACATAAAAGACAGCAAGAAACATGTGATAAAATTTGTAGGTAACTTTAAGAGTCAGAATTATATGGTGATTATTTGCAAGATAGATGCAAGGGAATATGAGAAGGAGAACAGGGAAAAAGCAGGCATTGCAGATTTTCACAAAAATATGCAGGTTCATAGAATCACAGAGGGTTTGGCTTGGGAGGGTTCTCCATCTCATTCCAACCACCCGGCCATATGCAAGAATGCCACTCACTAGATCAGGTTGCTCAGGGCCCCATCCAGCCCAGCCTTGAATACTTCAATGGAGAGGCCGTCCACAACCTCTCTTGAGCAACCTGTTTCAGTGCTTTACCACCCTCACAGTAAACAATTTCTTCCCTAATATCTAGTCTAAGCCTGCCCTCTTTCATTAACCATTACCTCTTGTTCAGACATCGTGTAGCCACATAAAAAATATCTCTCCATCCTTTTTGCAAGTCCCTTGAAGATGCTGAGAGGCCACAGTGAGGTCACCGCAGAGCCTTTTCTTCTCCAGGCTGAACAACACCAGCTTTCTCGGCCCTAATAGGAGAGGTGCTCTAGTCCTTGGAGCATCTTTGTCACCCTTGCTCAACTTGCTGGTGGCACAGATTCTGATGCTGCCCAGGATGCTGTTGGTTTTCTGGGTTGCAAGTGGGCCTTACTGGCTCTTGTCCAACTTTTCATCCATGAGAACTCCGAAGTCCTTTTCCACAGGACTGTTCTCATTCATTTCTGGTCTGTGCTCACGTCTGGGATTACTCCAGCTCAAACGCAGCACCATGCACTTTGATTTGTTGAACTCATGGGCACATTTCTCAAGTTCGTCCAGATCTCCTGTCTAGCATCCTGTCCTCTTGTGTCAATTGCAGTGCTCTGCTTCATGTCATCTGCAAATGTGCTGAGGGTGCACTTAATCCCATTTTGTGTGTTATTGATGAAGCTGCTAAAGAGCAGCAGTCCCAGACAGAGCCCTGAGGGACTCATCACCAGTCTCTACCTGGACACGGAATCATTGACCACTCCTCTGGCTGCATCCATCCAGCTAGTTCCTTATACACTGAATAGATCTTCCATCAAATCTGTCTGTCTCAAACTTCGAGATAAGGATGTCATGTGGAACCCATAATAAATGTCTTACACATCTAGATATGTTTGTCTCCTCTTGTTGACCACTGCTATCACTGTCATAGAAAGGTACCAGATTGGTCAGGCACGATTGCTGGCTGCCTCATCTCACCTCCTTGTCTCATATCTTAGCATATCTTCTGGAAGGATCTGTACCATGATCTTGCCAACCACAGAAGTGGGGCTTATCAGTTTCCAGTTCTCCAGGCCTTCCTTTCTCCCCTTTTTAAAAATGGGAGTAGTGTTTCCCTTTTTCCAGTCACTGGGGACTTTCCCTAACCGCCATGACTTCAGATATGGCCAGCCATGTGGCAACATCAACTAGTTGTCTCAGAGCTTCGTAATGTGGATCTTCAGATGGCATAGACTTGTGGCTGTTCAGCTTCCTCAGGTGGTTCTGAACCTGCTCTTTGCTTATAGTCGAAGGCACTTCACTCCCGCCCGACAAGAATCTAGAGGATCAGAGACTAGAGAGAAGTAGGAGGGAGGTCTGACTGCCAGTGAAAGCCTGAGACAAAACTCAGTACTTCATCCTTCTCCGTATCAGTTGCCGTCCTTCTCCATATCAGTAATGTCCATTTGAAATTCTTGCTTATCAGGGAGCATACACTCCTTGGTCTTTTTTTGTGACCTGTGTGCTTACACAATCCCTTCTTGTTGTTATTTGCGCCTCTTGCCAAGTTGTGTTCCAGCTTTGCCTTGGCTTTTCTGACCCCATCACTACCATTCTGTAGAAGTTGTTTACTTGCTTAGTGTCTCATGTTCCACCTGCAGCAATTTCTGTGTTTGAGTATCTGAAAAGTATTGTAAATTTCAACAAGATGCAAGACTGAAACCATGCTGAAAAATTGGCAGATAAAACAGTCACTGATTCTATAGCCATTTAGGTCTTGCAAGGTTGCCTGAAATTAAGGAGTGCCTGTATTATTTCGGGCTCTATTTCTGCTGTAATACAAATGTTGCCTGTAGTTTGAAGTGTACAAGGAAGGAGGTCCAGAAATATAAATTGTATGTGGTATTATCATTTAAGTATAACTTACCAAACCGTTTTACCATTAACAAAGCTGTTGTTTGAAGGATTTCAAGAGGTAGGCTGTGTAATAGGATTTTGGTTATTCTTTTTCCTTTGGTTTGATAATCCTAATTCTACTGCTGATGGAATCTCAGCTCAGGCTCTGGGAAAAAGATTTCAAATGCTAGAGAAGAAAGTTTTGGCCCAGTAGGAAGATTTTCTCACAGAATATAAATGTTTCTTCTTTCTTACACTAGACAGTCAAAAACATTATCTTCTTTCAATATAGAAATTTCAGTTTGTTCTGTTTGAATTTGAATGGCATTAGCAGATTTATGTAGTGTTTAAATAGTGTTCATTACATAAATCAAAGATTTGTCAAGAATAGATTGTTTGAAGCTAATCTAATACTTCTGGTATTGGAATACTTGCTTTGGAAAGCCTGATTTCAGCTTTCTCACATGATTGTACAGTTAGATAGTGGGGTTGGATCATAGGCTCCAGATACCTACTAAAAGGTGGGTAGAACCCACTCTGTAGTTAGAGAACTAGAGTAAGAGAGTGGTAGGGGTATAGTCTTACAATTCGTACACCCATGTTGCTTCAGTGAAATCATGCAGATAGAACAATAGGATGTAGTTCAGCAAGGATTGATAAACTTTTTTGCTTTCTTTAGATTGGAATATAGAAATTTCGTAATTAAAGGATGGAGATTGACTGATCAGACCCTACAATAAAACAAGCAAGCAAACAAGTAGTGGGATAATTGTCATGAGGCATCACTTCTCTTGTGTGATGCCCAGAAGACATGTTTATGAGACACAAAGTAGTTTTTCTTGTAGCCATACCGAGTAAGGCCTTGGCTTTTTCTTAGATGACTGAGTCTTCAAAGGTACTAGTTTCTGCAAGTGGACATTGCTGTATTTATCTGCTTATCCCTGAAAGTTTGTTTCTCAAGTTCCTTTTCATTTCCCTGTTGTCCCAGACCAGGGAGGAAGTTTTGGTCTGCAGTTTACAGTTGGAAAAGCCCTCTAAAACAAGCAAGCACATGGTCAGGGAGAGTTTACAATAAGAGGAAGTGCAAATCCAGAAGTTGAGACAAAGGTCAGTGAGCACACGTCTCATTCGGGGGAGGCTGCCAGTTCCGTAGTAGTCAGCTCACCACCAGAGGTAGAAAAGGGGTTGTTAAGAGTGGGGAGGAAGGTGTTATTCATAGAGTTTCCTATTTCTTCACAGAATAGTGGCAAAGGGTTTGTACAAGGGCTTTTACTGATAGAGATGGAAATGAAGAAAGCTGGCTTTGTAAAAAAGAACCTCTCAGAATTTAGACATTAGCTGGCTTTTTCTTTTACTTCTAGTTGTTAGAAGCACCTTCCGCTGTTACTCTGAGGTTCCTAGATAGGAGGCTATATTTTTTTTAGCTCTCAGGAAGTGTTCATGGCAGTCTTCTGTGTTGCTTTTTTAAAAGAGGTGTTCTGGTTCAGGTAAGGAGTGATGCTGGGAATAATTGTGTTTTCCTTTTGTACAGGGAGTTAAAATGCATAATTAAGATGTTCCCCTGTAAATCTGTAGCTTATAAATACTTCAGATAAATTAATTTGATTCTTCAAGGTTCTCAGTTGAGCATAAATTTGTGTAGTATCAATCACAGCTGAATAAAGGCTGATCTGATTTTTCTGAGCCCTGTGTTGTTCTTATTAGACTTCTAAATTTTGAAGTTCTGAAGTTTGAAATACTAAGCTCAATTCTATGAAGAAAGGAAAAGCTGATCTTACAGTTTAAAGTGCGTATCTGGACATTGAATTTTGGTCCCCATTATGAACCCTGTGTGTGGACTGTTATTTAATATTGCACTTCAGTTTGCTGATCTCTAAAAAAAGAGGGATACTACTATGTTTTGGCAAGATTTAGAAAAACATGTTGACTATCTTGGGTAGAAGACACTATTTGCATTGTATTTGCTCCAATTTCTTTTAGAACAGATGCCCCCAAAAAAGCTGTATTGCTAGCCTTGTGTGTTTCCATAGTTTTCTTTGTGGGAGGCTGTGGCTTTTGTGCTGCAGTATCTAAAAGAAAGACTTCTACCTATGAAAGTTGTTTTGCATCAGGTGATCCTCTCAAGGGATATAAGCAGCTTAGGAGAAGAGGTTAAAAGCAAGAGTATACCGTAAGATTATTAAGATTGTTTCCAAAAACAAACTCTGTAGAAGTAAATGAAAAAGGTAGTTTTGATCTCTTTGGATAGTTTAGGGTCCAGAGGAGAAGCAATGTGAGGAAGGAGGTTAAGGCCTGTGAAAAAAACAAACCACTGGCTCTAATAGAGAAAGCAAAGCAAAGTAAAAGCTTTGGTTGGGAGCCAAACTTGCATTTCTCTCCAGAAATGAATTTTGAAGGTTTAAAAGCACTCAGAATTAAGAGACAATTCATAGGAGCCAGCAATTTTAAAAACAGAGCTACAGTTGGAAATTTAAGTATTTACCAGAATTGTTGTGAAACACTTTCTAGGCATTCTTGAGTAGTAAAATCAAGAAACAACTATGGACAAGTACTCTCTATTTCACAGGCTCTAGGACTTTAAACATAATGTTATGGTTGACATTCTCTCATGGAAAATGAAGGTGTAAATTAAGTTTGGGGTTTTTTTTCCTTTTAAGCTACTCACCTGCCTTCTGACACCCACAATCCACTGGGAAAAAAGTAAAATTCATAAAGCTAATAGCAGTGTAGTTTGTGCCCCCTTTAAACAGTATTTATTACCAACTATTTTGAGATTCTTAAACCACTGGTTTTTCATATCAGAAGTGGTTTTGGTTTTTCCCACTCAGCCTGTGGGCAGGTTTCAAAAAAACCTGCCTTTCCAGAGTTTGGAAGAAGTAATAATTTCTTTTCTGCAGGGATGCCAAGATGCTTTTCAGCACACAGTAGTAAAGGCTCAGTGATAGTTCATTCTTCTGTGTATTCTTAAACCATTACCACAGGGACTGAAATCCCCAAAGAAGAGGTTACCTTAATAAGAAGCAGCAGTGGTAAGTTTGTCCTTCATACTGGTTGATAACTGTCCCTGCTTGTTGTTTCAGGTTCTCCTCGATGAACTTTCATCCACTAAATATTGGGTATCCATGCATGTCTCGGACCATAGCGGATTTCATTACCGCCAGTTCTTACTCAATTCCTTGATACGCAGAACAGTGACTGACAATAGCATACTGGTACAAAATCAAATGGTAAATGAACAAAACCCTAGCCCTCAGAAGGAGGAAGAGATTGCAAGGACAGAAGCTGCCTGTGCAGAAGAGCAAAGCGTGGATCTCCCCCATTGTTTAGATGAAGAAATGGAACTCTGCAGTGAACTGATTGATAATTACCCAGGGCATGAAACCTTGTGGTGTCATAGGTAAGAGGACTTGGTCAAAAGAGTTTCCTTCTGATTTGTGGATGACTCTTCACATGATATTTCCAAACAAAGAGTTCTGATTATTGTAGGACGTACCATTCAATAAAAGATTTTTAAGCTAATATGTTTTAAGCCTTTGGAAAATCTTCAAGAGCATAATCAGAAATAGTGTGTGGGAAATTGTATTTGGCTTAAATATCTTGTGGTGTAAGCTCTGCTTATCCTTATAATTTCTCCAAGAGACACAAGATGCTGTTAATGAGCCTCCTCATACTTTAAATGTATAAACAACAAAAAATGAATGAAACGTAGACAGAAGACTGCCTGCAGAAAATGTTTGCTTTACTAGCTGGGTGCAGGTTCCTGACTAGGTAACAGTCGATTTGCCAAAGTGACATGGAGCCCCTTCAAGTACAGTGTGTGCAGAGAGCAGATTTTGTGTGTGTGAGGGAAATCTGGTGGGATGGAAAATGAATTTGAACAGTTCAGCAGCAGCAGCAGGTGATATTTGAGCAGTTCAGCAGCAGCAGCAGGTGATTTTCAGAGCATGACCTTTTTTTTTTTTTTCTTCTTCTTCTTCTTTTTTCCTTTGAAGAAGGTGTATATTCTACCTTCAACAGCACTTAAGCAGCAAATTTCCTCTTGTGAGTGCAATGGCATCATCTGTGGACAGCAGTGATGAAAGTCTGAGTAATTCCCACCACAGTCCTGCAACAAGTCACATGGGACAAGCTATGGATGTTGATGGTTTGAATGAATCCAGCAGCAAACAAGGTTATACCCAAGAAACAAAACGCCTGAAGCGTGCTCCTGTGCAGGACTCTCTTGTTCCAGAAATGGAATACCGGTTTGTTGATAAAGTATTATCAACTTGTAGGGATGTGGACCAAGCCAGGTTTGCTACTGCTTATAGAAAATGGTTAGTTACTTTTTTAGGTCAGTAAAGGAAGCGTTTAAAGCTTTCAGGGTTCTTCTCTTAGTGCAATATTCTCTTTTCAGACACAAATGCATGTCTTGATTGCAAATGTTAGCTAACTCCGTGTTTCTCTCTCTTTTGATGGTCAGTCATAAAGCTAAATTTCAGAGTAGAAGTCTGTCACTTTATTGAAGAACTGGCATGTGTTTTTATTAAGCAAGTGCAATTTGTAACTTCATCTCTCTAAGAAATCAGCTTCCTACCATGACATTTTCTTTTTTTCTTAACTTCCACTGTTTTAAGGTGGATGCTGAATCATTTGACTTAAAAAAAAAAAGAGGTAAAAGTAAAAAGTTTGAAAGGCTTGTGAAACAGTGTCTGAAAAAAGAATGGGAGAATCTCTCAGTATTAGCTAAAGCTGTTCCCAGTTTGTTCCTGTGTAGCATCATGCTAATACCTTATTAAATTGAGACTACATCTTGGTGAGTCTTATTTTTTTTGTATATGTATATGTATATGTATATGAGCTATTATTTTTGTATAGCAGTCTTTAGTAGAACACCAGAATACAGTATTTCTTTCTGAAGGTGTCAGTAACAATTTTGGAGCTGTCATGCCATTTACTGTTTTAACTGGGTTTCTGTTTGCTTATTAATTGTCATGTTAGCTGGATAGGAAGGTCTATAAGATTGAACTCTTGATAAGCAGATACAGGAAGATGTGGCAGAAAATAGTTCAAACACATGTTCACCCTCAGTCAGAGCTGTATTTGGCTGTATTTGGAAATTGTTTTCTTAAAACAGACTACCTTAATTTCTTACTTAGTCTTTATTTATTTATTTTATCTCAACAATCCAGAATTAATCACACTTGATACACATTTCTGAATGTCTTATTTACACTACAGATTCTCATCCTGCTAGATCACACGTTGGTAACTTGTACTTAACCAAGACCCTACAAGCCCAGTGTTGGATGGAGTAAAAGGTAGCTCTTCCAACTGATCATTGAGACTGTACAGTTAAAAAGAAAAAGTGACAGCAAGGAGGGAGCCGACTCTTCCATTTTGTTCTTTTGAAGAGCTTCAGGTTTCAGTATTTTGGGGTTTTTTTCCTTTTTTACTCTTAAGGAAGAGCTCTACTCCAACCATACATCTCCGTTTACATAACTGTAATTTTTAAGGGAATTTGAAATCAAATATGAATAGTGTATTTTGTCATTTCCTTAAAACTTGTCTGTAAAAGGGACTTTTTACACTAGGAGAATTGTGCTGGTCCACAGACCCAGGGGAAACATTCTACTACTGTAGAAGTCTATACCAGTGGCACCATTGCCTCTTTTAAAAGCAGACTTCTGTGGGCGTGGATTAGATTTTCAAGTTAGTGTCCTTGCCATAATTTCTTTATTTATCTCCTGCCCCAAATGCCTCTTGACTGTAAGTTTGAAGATGCTGTTTCTGTTGGGCAGAGAGAGAAACAATGAGGGAAGAAAAAACACAGGTAGCCTGCTCAAAAGGTGTCACTTTGAATCAAAAAAGCACTCGAAATGTGAAGTTCCTGCAATTTGAAGTAGTTTGATGAATGAAGTTTACTCTTGCATTTCAAAATGAAAACAGATGACCTCCAGTCTTTGAGAGTATGTTCATGATTTATTTCAGGCTCAAAGTTGCTAACAATGACATTTCTAAATGTACACTATTCTGTTTACCGTACATAGATAAGACTGATCTAGGCTTGAGCATCTTGATGTCAAAGCCTTGTCTCAGAGAGCATCCACACTTGCCTCTCTATAGGTGTGGATGTATTACATTGTTGTTAGCTTTGAGGTACTATGGGATGCTGTGGTGGTTTGGTTGATGGTTTTAGTTGCAGAAGAACAGTTTTTGTCTGAAGGAGGTGTGAGATTGGCTTGAGAGGATAGTTTTGTCATAAGATGTTGCCTCAGTGATCACTGACAAATGGGTATATTCAAGCAGGAGTCTGAACTTAAGAACTTAACTTGAGCAAGAACTTTTACACATCCCAGGGGACCTGATGTTTGTTGAATGTGGATGATACAGTAAAGTATGTGTGGTAGGCTGGGTCAGCATGATTAACAGTATCCCATTAATGACTCCTATGAACCTGGCAAGCATGAAGTCAAGGGGACAATGTATTAAAGATCAGGTTCTTGGTCCTAGATTAATTATTAATGTATTTGTGTGTTCTGTTTACCTTGGCAAAAATTCCATGTTTATGAGAAAAATATTAGTGATAGGAGCAATCTCGAGAGTGGGAGCATGATAAGAAACTGTTCTGGAACTGTGGAAGAGAAGAGGTTCTCTCTTCTTGCACTGGAATGACAGAGGCTTTCAGAAAAAAATATTAATACTAGAATCTGACTTGAAACTCATTATATGGTTCTTCCAGACTATAATCTGGAAGATTTGCTAGCATTCTTAGAGCTGCACTGTGGAAGTTGTGTGCTTTTGAACCTGACATCATAAACATTTAAGCAGGTGCCCTCATATACATGTGCAGAGTTCCTACTCATGTCAGCACAAGTAATACACTCTTATAGAATGACAAGATTTGGTCCATGTAACTGAATGGAGTTGCTGAATAGAGTTTAATACTTGGAAAATGTTTTGAGAACTCTGGCTAGAGATGGTGCTGATAGTCTTACTACTTTTGCAAAACACCAATGGCTATAGTATGGGTTTTTAAAGTATGGAGTGTGGGTTTTTAAAGTCTGCACCTGATAGAAATATTCCCCTGCACTTCATTTTTTTAAATCCAGTTAAGACTAGTTACATTTAGAAATGTTTGCAGACCTGAAAACTAAACAGGGAAATTGAAACAAGTCATATCTTTCTCTTTGAAGGAAATGCAAACAGTAAATTGTTAAATTCAGGCTTTATTTTTTAACGGTAACAGTATCAGTTATATGAAAAAGGAAAATAATATCTAAATTGCTTCAAACTGTCAATGCCCTGAAGCCTTATGCATGAAATGGTTGAATAGATACTTCTAACATACTGCATTAGGCTCAGAACTGATGTGAAGTTCTGGAACTATGAACTTTGCAGCATACCTGTCTAACCACTTGGTGTTACTGCAGAGTACCATTTGGGCACAGTGGCTTTAGACCATTGGTAGTTAACATAATTAGTATGGCTACTTTACAGAAGCCATTTCATCTCATTTGTGTTTCAGAGATCAGAGGCTAAAAGTTTAGTCAGTGAACATTCTTGCAGAGAAAATGTCCAGCAGAAGCTGCAGAATACAAGTCTCTCACTCTCTGAAGTTTGTTCAAATATAGAAATCAAACTTTGTATACAATCTGTAAACATCTTCATGTAAAGTTCAGCATCTTTCCTAATTTTGTCTTCTGCTGTAACGTGTGTCATTTGAATTGATTCTTTTTGTTTACTAGATTAGTCTTCGTAGAAACTTTTTTGTACTAGAAACAAAGGGTTTTGAGGAACAAATGCTACAGAATTTGGAATAGAAGGAATCATGTTTATACGTGGTAAATTCTCAGCTGCTAAATACAGTAACTGTTTTTTCACTAGCATTTTGTTTGTCTTATGTGTTACAGTCACTGGAGAAACATGCAGCATTAAAGATAACTACAGTAACAAACTTGTATGAAGTCATTGGAACACATTGTTGTAGCTGCTCTGATTAATATTCTTAATGTACTCATGTCTGCATATTTGTGTTTTATTGACTTACATATTCTGTATACAACAAAATTCATGTGTCATTTAAATAGGGGATAAAGGAACCTGTCAGTTTATACTATTTGATTAATTACCTTGTATGTAATTTGCTTTAAGACAAGTAAGCGAAGTGATAATGTAGTGAGAAAGCTTAGATCTTTTTCCTATAATCAAAGTTTCTGGCTTTTCCAGTTTTGTTCTAGTGCTGCTTAATTAGAATTTGTAGCTAGACCTTATGGATGGGAGTGATTTTTTTCCTAACTAAATAATAAATTAATTTTTAAAACAGTACTGTATAATATTGGTGAACAGAAACCAAGGGGTTTGTGAAGGTTTGTCTGCATAACCAGACTCAAAAAGCATACTTTTTCAAAAACATGTAATACATTGAGCAAAATGTGAGTACCAGAGAATAATTTAAATTGTGAGTTTTAGAGATTTGATAATTAAATTTTTGGACAAGTTGTTGTTTGCTTAGTTTTGTTTTGCTTTCTGTAAGGGGCAAATGCTTTTTTGCGTTCTTTTTTTTTTTTTTTAATCTAGTAGGAGAGCCATTGCACTTACAGTGTGGGGAGAAAAACTCACAACTGCTGAATTGTATTTCCTTGCGCAGTTTTGGAAAAGCAGTGAACTGACACTGAAATGTAGATGTCACTTCTAAATGCATCTTTGCACTCATTAGTGATGAGAGATATGTATAATTAGATCTTACTGTTTTATCAGTGTCAGATACAAAAAAAGGGTGTAACTGACCAATTCTCAAATGCATTTAACATTCACATTAGTTTCAAAGGAAGTTCGGTGGCCCTGTCTGTGATAATTTCCCCTGTGCACTCAGAGGTATGTTTCTTCTCAGCCTCTTCTCTGTTCTTCCAGCCGGCAAAGAATGTAGCAAAGCATTGGTGAGATGGCCTAACTTTGTGTTTGAGTAACTCTGACTACCTCCCAAAAAGTATTTTGACTGGTGTCCTTAAGTGGATTTCATCAGGCTCAGTTATTTCAGACCCTCATGCTAGGCCTATATCCTCTTTCAGATGTGAAAAGCAAGAGCTTTATCAATGTTTATGAAGTTTTCCAAGGAGAGTTTGAAGGAGAAAGGAAAAAAGAATCTTGTAGTTAAAGTTGGAAAAACTAGAATTAGCATAAATTTTCATCAGTCTTTTCCTCTGAAGAAGCAATTGTGTTGCTGAAAAATGGAGGAGATACACTTCCAGGGAATTCCCTATGTCACACTTTTGAACTGCAGACCTGACACTTTCCAGTGACTTTTTGCTTAGTGTGTAATGTTACTTCTCAGGGCATAGTCTATTGTAGTGAATTAGGGTGCATTTTTACAGTTGATAATTATTGATTAAAAAGAAAAAAGCTAAACATGTACTAACTGGCTTCAAATTTTGTCTACCATAGCATTTTAAAATCTACCACATGCCAACACTGTGCCCAGTAATGTACAGTAGACCTCACAATCTCATCTGCTTCATACTTCATTCTGTATCTTGAATTGCTGTTGCAGTCTTGCAGGAAGCTCCTAATAGCTGTTGGATTTATTCTCTGAGTTTCCTAGTTGTATTCAGTAGAGTAGTTAGTATCTCAAAGTATGTTGTAATGATGGGGAAGCTTTTTACAGCACCTGTGTTGATGAACCATAGGTCTTAGATTCAATATTTAAAAGCCTTTTGTTAGGATTCTGAATGTTTCTTCTTTTTGATAGCTGTCAGACTCTTACATGCAACAGAGTTACTCTGGAAAACAGAACTCTTAAGTCTAGTTTATTAAACTCCTTTATCTGCACTGTCTGGAACTTGCTGTACATCCTACTGTATAGACAGAGGTGGGGAGAACCCACAGTGAGGTGCATATTTTCTTCATGGGACATTTTCTGAACGGAATATAATTATGGTTAAACAAAGAGCTTTTCTTGGATGAGGTACACCTGTCTGTTCATTGTGAATAAAGTTATGAAATTGTTACATCATTAATATGCTAAGATTTCATGAACGGATGCATGTAATGAGTAGATAAAATAATGGGGTTTTTTTAACCTGTTGTTAAAAAAAATCATATAATGATAAGAGGTACCAGAATTTGTTTTCAGAAGGCAAAATATATGTACTGTGTTCATTCCCTTTTTTACCAGTTTTTCTTTTTTGAAATGGCTACATTTAAAATTGGATAGTCATCCTCAAAAGTGTACTTGGAAACACACTTTACTTCATATAATCTCATTACTTTCATATAATCGTAATAATAGATGTCTTAAATATGTTTAAGTAGCATTAACATCCAAGGTAATGACAGCACTACAGTATTCAAGTGAGCCAGTAAACTCTAATTTTGTAACATCATCATGTTCATCAAAGTACTATCCTATGTAGGGAAATGTTTATTTTATCAAAATATGTGCAAAAATACTTAATTCTCATAGCTTTCTTATTGGGGGATATACAACTAGTTTTGAACATAATATTTTGCAGTATTTTTCTAGGAAAAATTCTCAGATGCACAGTTATGACCATTGTAAATTTTATGTAGATTTCCAAGATAAATTAGATAAATCATAAATTTTGTAGCAAAAAGACTAAACTTATTACAGGACAGTAGGACACTGGACAGTAATCTGCTAAATGACCAGTGTTCTAAAGGATAGTGAATGTAAAGCATTAAGTTTGTTTTTCACTAGTCTTAATTTGTCATAGGATGAATTCCTGTCAGATGGGGTTTGTCTTTTTTTTTCTTTAATTCAGTAGAGAATTTATCTGTGAATAAATTATCTATATTTATTCTTCCACAATAAGTGTGCATGTATGTATGTGTGAGTGAGTGGATGGATGGTGGAACGGTATGTATGTCCTGTGAACACTGCAAAAACCACCCACATTTGGGTATCTACTAACAGATTACTCCATGGATTAGCTATCCTGAGTCTGAGTCTGAGTCTACCAGGGTCAGTGCCAGGTTGTCTGCTGAAAGCAGTCATATCTATTGCTTCCCCTCTTTGTATTAATCTGTCTGATTATCATGATACTTGGGCAGATGCCTGCACACACCAACCAAATCATTAGTTGTGGTGTTTATTCCAAGTGCTTGTAGAAAGTATTTGAGACTGTAAAAGAGTTTGTAAGGTCTTGAAAGCTGAGAAAACTTGGGGGTGCTCATTCAATACCTAGGAGATACTTTTCGTGAGTCCTCCAGAAAGAAAATGGACAGGCATGTTTTGGTTGAGTGTTTTAGCATCACAGGAGACTAGTGACTTAAATTGGTATTTAGATACAAACAAGTAGTCTTTTTGGTACTTTGTTTTTTCTCATATTCTTTTTGTAAAAATAAATCACACAAAATATTTTCAGAATTACTCTTTGAGTGTTTGAGAGGTTTTTTTTAAGAAGCAGTTTTACTGGAAAATGCTAGCACTTTTCCTGTTTCCTCTTAGACAATGTGATTCATTCCAAGTGCTAAAATGAACACCTGAAATCACAGGGCATTACTGAAAGTATTGCTCATCATCCTAAAGGCAAAGCTTAAAAAAGCTTCTCTCAAATACTTCTTGATTTCTTTTTCTTTCATTTTCTCTTACTAGCTGCTAGGTAGAAAGAATATGTAAGGAAGCCCATAGTCAATATGAGCAATCTTGGCTTACTTAATTTGCATGTTCCTTAGTTCAGAAAGGAGCAAGTAATAAACCCACCAGGGTCCTTATATAGAAGTAATTTGCAGGATCTGGTTATTTGTTTGTGATATGAATGCTTTATTTTTACATCAATTGAAATGAGTTTCAAAATCCCCTCCAATGTCACTGACTTCAGATCAGGACATGCTGTGGAGAAAGTATCAGCCTCTCCCTGATAGTCACGACATATTTAGTGTGATGAAATGTAAGGGACTTGTTAGTCTTTCACAAATGGTTGTATTATGGATTCAATTTTAAAAAACAGCAAAAGAAGAAAAAAAAAAAAAAAAAAAAAAAAAAAAGGCAGTTAGTGTAGTGTACAGTCATTAGCACTGTGGAAAAGGAGCCATTAAGGTTATGGAATGTTAGAGGTTTAAAAGGGCAGCTAGAGAAAAACTAAGGGTACTACAGGGTATCAGTATCTAAGAAAGCTTCCTTTTCCCCTCTGGTTTTTTTTCTCCTCTCCCTCTCCTCCCCTCCCCTCCGAACCGAACCTCTCCTCTTCTCTTCCCTCTCCTTCTCTCTCTCCTTCTCTCTCCCTCTTTCCCCCACCTCTTGCCCCAGCTCAAAACTTCCCATTCTCTCCCTTGCCTCCATGATTTTTCATCTTTTCTAATGGCAAAAAGTTTCATACAATATACCTGTGTGCAAACCAGAATAACACATTAATTTTGGAAGTATTGCATATCAATAGTAAATAGATACCAGTGCTTGAGGTTAGTGCAAGATATTTAGGGATGACTGGTGAGGTTTTAAGTGCTGTATTATGATAAGTGATGCAATATTAAATGGGAATGTCTTAATAAACAGTGTGCTGTTCTCCAGAGGTGTGGTCTCCATTTATGGTTAACAATAAATGTACATTTGTCACCCTTCCATCTCCACAAATGCTTATCACTAGCTAACAGCTAATCAGTTTTATAAAATGCATCTACGTAATGTTAATTTGAGATGTTCTACAATTCCTTGTTATCTAATACTGGATAATTTGCACCACGCCCTTAGTCCTTCTTCCTTCTTCAGTGGAGCCTGGCCAAGTATAGATTTTCCTGGTTATTAATCTGGTTTTGCTGTGAAGGGAATTGAAAAGTCCACCATATAAAATGTGCATTTTCCTGATGCCTAGTTAGGAACATAGAAGGGCATCTTAGCACTGTTTTCCAGTTGTGCACACTGAATTTTACCTTGTTTATCTCAAATACTTTGTATTGCATGTTAATTAAATTTTGCATATCCTAGTAGTACAAAATTACTTTAAAAATAAAAAAGAACACCCTTACAGTTCTAACTATTCTATGCAGATATCTTCCAAAATTTACAGGTACAATTTTAGTGGTGGTGGTTGGTAAACAGATCTTTTTCATTTATTTATCGACAGACTTGTTTTTATATGTATTAGTGACAGAATGGACTAGCTGTAAGTTATTGTATTTCTGTAGAAAATGGAAAATAGTGTAATATTGTTTCTGTTAAATGTTTGCAATTTATAAATAAAATTTTCATCTCCTGAAAAGCTTTTGTTTTCTGACAACACTGAACTCCATTTTCATTCACTGTGCAACAGACACCCCTTGTAATTACTGCTAATCTCTTTGGTGATGTGCGTCCTTTTTCAGGAGCTTCATCTTCTCTTACGAATTAGGTGATGGTAGCAGACTTACTTTTGGTTCTTTTAAACACTGACATTTAGGCCTTCTTCAGAAGTTTTCTTAGGTCTTTATTCAAGCTTAATTTCTAAAAGGCCACAGATGAGCAGGAGTTAGTTCTTTATAAGATACTTTTTTCTGGCTATACTGTCTAGAGTTGCAGAACTTGAACAGCTGATTGCTGCTTATGTTTTTCTAACTTTTTAAAATTTCAGCATGATGTTCTGTGATTTACTTGTCTTTTTAAAAATGTAGAATCAACCAGAACAGCTTGTGCCAGTCTTTCCAGGTTCCATATAATTTCTATGCTGTTACAATGGAACGGAAAGCATTTCACAGATATTAAAAGCAGGTAATTGACCTCTTGTGTTCAGAAAATATACCTTCTTTGATTCATTTTAAAGATAGATGTAATATTGCAGTACTACTACACATGGTGCATTTATTCCAGTTGACTGCCTTTAGAACATAAATTCTGCTGTGTAAATTTTATGAAACTACCTGAAGAAGAACTCTCTCTAATCTGACCCCTGATCTGAACTGGATGAAAAGATACTTGAGGTATGCTCATTATTTTTATAAATTTTCTAATTATGCACGTACAAATATATTAACAGCTGGATCCAAAGTGTCAATCTGCAATTAAGCTCTTCATATAGTATTCTATTCAATGTACAGTTCTGTGATTTCATTTATGAAAAGTTGTTAATCTTTTGGCAAAACTGACGTACATGTTTAGATCTGTTTTAAAGACTTGAATGAATGCTGCAGCCGTAGGTCCAATATTTCTAAAATTTCCATAAGAGTTTCTAGGACTGTCTTGTCACCTTGTTATCTTGTTCAGCTACATAGAGAAAGAACTTAATACATCTGCATGGTCATTCTCTTCTGCTTGCACTTTGCAATGATTATTTGTTCTCTGACACAGGGCTTCAAGTCTTCCACTGTTTTCTAGTTCCAGTAAATCTAAATCTTCTGGAGCTACTAATATGCTGTTAGAACTACCCCTTTAGAACTCCTTTGCTGAATACCAAAAGGTGATGTTTGCTTTTCCGGAAGTGCGGAGTATCTGTGTTAACTCTGTAATCTGTTTGGGCTTCTACACCTCTGAAGTCAAATCATGGATTCACCACTTCCTTTGTAACCAAACATTTGAAACACTTAGAAAACTGCTTTCTGCAGCGTCTGGTAAAGAGGTAATAAATAAATAGAAAAGAAGTGGAAATGATATGTCAAGAAGTATCAGTAGGGACTGGGTAAGTTTGTGGTGCACGGTGTGGAAAAAAAACCAAAAACAGCAGAAGCAATTTTTTTTAGTTTTTTGTCTGCGTCTTGCTATTACCTGCACGAGCTATGTCTGACATGCAGACATGTGGCAAGCTAGGAAAGCAGTTCCTGGGGGAAGATGACAGCCTGTGCAGGGTGTCATGATTTGAAACTGACCCAACACCAGGCACCTACGAGAGCTGCTTGCTCACTCTCCCCTGCTACAGCTGGGCAGCAGAGAGGCTGCGCGTGGATCTCTGCATCCCCCATGGATCCCCATGGGCTGCAGGGGTACAGCTGCTTCACCATGGTCTTCACCATGGCCTGCAGAAGGATCTCAGGTCCAGTGCCTGGAGCACCTCCTGCCCCTTGTTCTCCACTGACCTTGGTGTCTCCACGTCATTTCCCTCACCCTTATGTTCTCACCTCCTCCTCTGAGTAGAAGCAAAACTGTGTGCACTTTGTTTTGATTTTCTTCTTAAATGTGTCATCACAGAAGAGTTACAAGCCTCTGAAGTTGGCCCAGCTTTGCCCAGCAGCATGGCCATCTTCAGAGCCATCCAGGATTGGTTCTGCTGGACATGGTGGAGGCTTCCAGCAGCTTTTCATGGGAGCTACCTTTGTACCCCCCTGCTACCAAAAACCAGGCTATGCAAAACCAATATAGAGGGCAAGTGTTTTTCAGATTCTAAGGTGGAATGTTCACAAGGGAAGTGAGAAGTTTTCTATGTAATATGACTTTTTTTTTTTTAATCTTCAATATATTCTCAACTCTGACATACCCTTTAGTATCTATTTTTTATGCTGAAGTACCCTTTGCTGTTGTCTTATAGCTCAAAAGATGAGGATAACAAAGATTTTTAGCTGCAGAACCTGTGAAGTTTTAAAGGTCTTGCTTTCTTTCACCATATAAGGTTGCTTGTTTAAACAGAGGTATTAATCTGTCTGACACCTCCGTCTGATTGGGAAAAGTGACATAACTGAAGTTGCACTTAGTGGTTTCCATGACAGTTAGTGATTGCCAAGTGGAGTCAAACAGAAGATAGGAAGAGAAAGATCAGTCTGGGCATTATCATTATCTACTCTAAAAGCTTACATCTTTTAACACATACAGGCATGAAGCAAAGTAAAACTAAAAGGTATCCAAATTCTGTAGTGACATGCCAGGTTAGCATGTCTGGGTGTGCATCTTTAGCTGCATGGGATGTGACTGCTATAAGCCAGCGAGATTTTTCAACACTTTAGACAAGCTGGTGAAGCCATGAAAATTTAGTTGCCACTGATAATCTGTTGATCTTCTTCCTCATTTCTGCTCATTTCTTTCCTCATTGGGATGTCTTCACTACTGAAGGATAATATGGCTTTTTCGTAGGAAAAAGGAAGGAAGAACCTCTCTGTGCATAACTGCTGTCTTTACAAGCTGCTGTCTGGCTATGTTTTACAAGTAACTGGTCCCTTTTGTACCCCTTGTTGTCTACCACTGTCCACTAGCTCCCCATCCCCACTCCTGCACATCCTTCAGGTATCTGCACAGGTACACCAATCACCTTGGACACCCCAGACCCTCAGGTTTGCATCCTCATCAGTTGCAACTTTTCCAATTTGTCTGTAGTTTTTTAATAACCCATCATTTAGGTTTGTTTCTTGTCTTTGTCTCTGTTAGTTCATCTGTTGGGTTTGTTTCTCTCTGTTCTGTGTATGTGGCTCCCCCTTTACTTGTTATGCTCTTTGGTATTGGAAATATCCTTGATCAGATACCTATAAGGGAGCAGAGACTCTCTCCCTTTACATACCTTTGCACAAACAGGTTTGTCTTTATTCCAGGAAAGCTGAAAACCTTGCTTCAGTGTAGATTTTTTTATCCCATGACACCTTTATTCTTTACTTTCTAAAGCCTTTTCACTTTGCCTGGAAAAGTAAAAGCTTTCAAAAAGTCCTCAGATTTATAGCTTTATTGGATCCTACAGTCCCATGAAACACAGGCTATGCAGCTGGGTAGTGCCTTGGATTGAATTAATATGGAAATTAAAACTCGCTTTCCAGCTCCTCATGAGATTCGAGCCATAGTTGCAGTTTTCCCTGTACAATAGTGCAACCACAGAAACAAAGGGAAAACTGCAGCTACTGCTTGAACTGAGCAATTGGAGGTGAGGATGGCAGAGCTCAGAAGTAGTTTCTAAGTGACTGTAATGAGGGGCAAAAGGGAACAACATGAAATATGAGGAGATGAATTCCCTTCTGTCTAGAAGGACTTTGTGTTGTTTCAGTCAGCAGTTGATCTTCAGTTCGTGAAGATAATTAATGAAGTGAGTCCACTAGGTTAAAAATAGGGATGCAGACTTAAATGCTTATTGATCCACAACAGGTCAAAGCTGGCTGCACTGAGTCATAATTAGGAACATGGAAATGAACTGGGAAAATAATCAGCTCTTTGCTCTCCTTGCTAGCAGAACTAACCACTGCAAATTTACCAGATTATGGGTTAAAATGTCAAATCACACTGGAATAGAAAGTAGCACTGGAACAACCTGTGGATGACTTTGCACATTGAGGGGAGAGAAGGTAAATATGTATCTTCATTCCTCTCTGATTATGGGTTTCCATAAGGGAAGCAGAAATAAAAAATATATCTTTCTTTAAACTTTGAGGGAATCGGAGGGCATGAGAAACCTACTGAGTGTACACAGAAAGGGATATGGACTCACCACCCCAAAGAAGAGTAACCACAGAGCACAAGAGACCTGCTTTACTACTGTACAGAATGGGCAGATGGACCTGCTTGTCTGGAAACCTCAAGGCTGATATCCTTTGTAAAGGATAAAAGCAACTTCATGGTTTCTGAGAGTCTGGCTATGTCAGTGAAGTTGAGCCTTCCTACATCTGTCTGTTACAGTAAGTATTTTTGGAAGATACCATACCTCTTTTTATCTCCATTTTTTATTTTCTGAATCAGTGAATATATTTGTTTGGGGTTTTTGTTTTGTGGTGCTAAAGGTTTGATAGGAAGAATAATGAGTTTGTCCCCACTCAGGCCAGGAAGACAACTGTGTTTGAATGTGATATATTAGTAAGTATTAGCATGCCATTAAATATGCTAATCAGCATGGTGTGGCACAAAACAGGAGTGATTTGTTTTGTTTTGATGAATCTGTAGGAGCCGGACAGGATTTAACTGTGTTTTTGTGTTTAGCACCTGAGGGCTGTGACTTTTGTTCTGGAGGATTTAAGTCATGTCAGGTGTTGTGAAAAGGCTCCTTAGTTCTGCTAAAGCAGACAATTTCCCTTTCTGCACTGCTCAGTGCGCCACAGGTCCTACTAGGCACCCAAAAACCAAGCAACAGTTGGTGTGCATGTATTTAGCAAAAGGTAAATTGCTTAATGTATTCTCATATATGAAAACTGTTGAGGTGTCAGGGACATGGCTCTCTGGCTCTTGGCCTCCATAGGATAGTGATCATGCACAAAAAGGGGAGAAATTCAGTCTGTGTTGAAATTTTTTACTGCACTTTGAGTGATCTTTGGACTCATGTTTTTCAACAATACAAGTATACGTATGCATGTATATATGTGTGTTTTGTGATTACAGTTTCTAAATTCCACAAAACCAGTAGCTGGAAAGTATTTGCTTAATGATTTGCAGACATAATACTTACTAATACTGCAATATTGTATCTGCAGCAAAGAGTGTGTCATTTTTGTGATATACCACATATGAACCACAGTATTCAACATTACTATAATAATATTAATAATGGTAATAACAATATCAATATTCCTATTGATAACTTTTGTGTGAACATATTTTGTACAGAAAAAAAATTCACAGGTTAACTGTGTATACTCTTGTCTCCCACAATTCATTTAAAAAGCTGCTGCTGAAACTAGTTTCTGCACATACTGTTTTCACTGCAGCCATTGCTCAGGAAGGTTTCTAACATTACAGTTTCTGACCGTTTCCCTTTTCATGTCATTAGTTACATAGTAACAATTAAAATGCAAATGGATTACTATTAGTGGTGTCTTGAGGTGCATTAAGTATCTCTGAAGCACGATCTTCAGTACAGATCAACACAAAGGAATAAAACTGTAAATAAATCCAGGCTCCATTTTAATAAAAATTAATATGAAAACAAAGCACTTCCTTCGCTCTGTTAACATACCTCAATTTATTCTAATAGCAGTGATATGTAGTAAAAACATGGCAACAAAAAAAAATCTCAAGATAAATCATAAAATAGACTACCCTCATCTAAAATTAAGCTGAAGAACAATTAAGAGATTGCATGTAATCATATGAGTTTGCTACATCTTTGCAGCACAACTAGCAGACTATTTGAAGGAACTGTGCTGTCAACAATTTAAATTTGCCTGTACTCTCCTAAGACTGACAAATATGTAGACCTAGGGTTTGCTCTTTCTTCTGTTTTCCTCCTTTGAAGACAAAATGTTTATATATGAACTCACTTGTATATGTACTTTTGAGGAAGGCTGAAATTTCCTCAGCAGGATAATCAAAGTTCCCATTTCTCTGGCAAAAGCTCCCTTTGCCTTAATTTGGTTCATGTGCTAATGCCGTAACATTTCTCACCTAACTATCCACTGACACCTTTCAATCATGTGCACTGCCCACTCTTTTCACCTCTCCAAATGACAGTCATTTTTCAACCTCACGCAGCAATGCAATCTTACTTTGCATGAGCAAAATATGTTAGTGCATGAAATACATCTTCCTTCAAATTCACTTTGCATCTCATTTGTTGCTGCCATCTATCATATAGTGACTAATGTTAGTTGCTCACTAAGTAAAACTTTTCAGAATGGAGGCTATAAAGGGGTCTCTCTATAGTGAACATAACAAATCTATCTGAACTTGGTCTAAACAAGCCAGCCTCCTGGGCTAATTTGATAAGGAGGAGGCTCCGTTTTCAGCCTTCAGTCACACTTAACATACGGAAGTCCATTTATTGCTATGCTTTACCATCACCTTAAAAACCAGACTTCAGATATATTAATAGCTCTTATTATTTGAATGAAAGTAAATACAAGTGTATACACAAGACTAGACAGACCATTGTTTCAATTTAGTTTGTTCCTGTTGTTTTTTCAGAGAACATGAATGTTATTTCAATTTTCTACAAGGCTTTATTATCCAATTTTACTCATGATTCAAACCACACAAATATCCATGAGTGCTATGACAGCGATTCTTGTGTTGGCTCTGCTAAACCTTGTTTCTTTCACTTGCTTTGTATTTGAGTAAAATTGCTGGACCTTTTTTATTCTTACATTTGCTCCCTTGGTCTGAATACAGGCTGCTAGCTGAATTACTTTGTCATTGATTTGGATTAAGTTAAGATGGGTTGGGTTTTTTGTTCTGTTTTTTTGTATCCACTGAGCTTTGACCAAGACACCAACTACCTCAGACTCGTATTCCTATAGCATTTTCATCAGCAAGGTATCACAGTATTATGAGACTGACATATGAAAAGTGATCACATATAATTACTGTCCACTTGAAAATATTTTTTTTAAAAAATCAGTTTCACTGGCACTTCTCTTTCAAATGGTTTTGAAAGGAGTACTTCCGTACTGCCAGGCAGTGTGGTGAAGCTTAAGGTGTAAGTTACAAAGTGTTCAAACAGCAGCTCTGATACAATGAATATATTTTTTTGCATAAAATAGCTAACGCTGTGACATTTAGGTACTTCAAAAAGCATATGGTAAAAGATTGCATCTGATACCTGTCACAAACTTAACCTTGAAATAACAAGATTTGCAACACTTCTGAAAGTCCCTATATGCAAGCAACTCTGGATTCCCTTTGCTAGCAGAAGGGAGCTTATGCTTCTGAGGATCCTTGGCTGGGTGTATCTCCTTTTGCTCTCTCTTGGATTTCTTGGGGTTAATAGTGGAAGTGCCTCAGCTGAGGCTGAAAACCGCTGAAATCTAAGATCAGAAGGACAGCAGTGCCAAATCATGAATTCAAAATGTGAAATTACAGGCAGAAGGCCCTGTGTCCTGGTTCCAGCCAGCACAGGATTAGTTTCTGCAGTAGCTAGGGAGAGGCTAGGGAGTAGTAGGAGGGACTCGACCTGTACCTATACGTTTTTATGTACTACCTGATGCTGTTCACAGGGGCAGGAGGAAGGGGGCTCTTCCAGTCAGGCAGTGGGAAGTGAGTGGTAAAGGGTAATATTGTGTCTGCTTGGTGAGCACATGTGAATCCTTCACCTCTCTTGTACACTCTGTTATTAATATTGTTACTGTTACTGTTCATTTATTATCTCATTGCTGCTTCCAGTAAATTGTTCTTATCTCAACCCATGATCCTTGCCTTTTGTACCTCTAGTTCGCCTCTCTAGCTTTCTGCAGGGATGCAGGGAAGAGAGGGGGCAGGGAAGTGAATGGGTGATACGTGGTTTGTAATGTTTCAGTGCCAACACTGAATTTTGGAATACCATTCCTAAACCATGACACTATGGGTCAAAAAACTGGACCTGAGCCTGCTTCCTGCTTGCTTTTGCAAAACAGTTGGACTGATCATATTACTGATTTCTATGGCACTGCATTCAGAAATACCTGACTCCAGGAACCAGCCCACCAGTGAGGACACCATTTGGCTTGTTGCTGAAGTGATGACCAATCCTTATCAGAAAAAAATCCAGTCACTTCATTAACTATAGAATCAACTTGGGGTTTTTTCACATTCTGTAAAGCAGGCACCCCAACTTTTTGGGAATAGTGACTAATGTTTGAAATAGCACTAGAAGACTTAAAGTGGTGTTGAATTCCAATTGATTAGAGGCTATATTGCTCATGTGCCATAAAATATAATCAAAGATAATGCAGAAGTAACATTTAGAGAATAAAGTGTTTGATTTCTTCCAATACGACCTAAAGACTATACCTATCTAAGTGATAAAAAAGAGCATCCTCGTGCACATAGAGATTGCAGGAGTGCTTTGGAAGTATATTAAGGTATCATTCTTTGACATGGAAAATCACTTTATGAAGGAAACTGCCTCTTATACTGCTAAGGAGTTACAGACAGATTGGATGAAGTTGATGCCTTAAGTTTTAGCTTTCATGTTGTTCAGATTCTGTGCTGCCTAGGGGTGTAGTTCTGAGCCTCATATTAAGATCTCTCCACAGAGTAGGTAGACCAAATAAATCCTTTTTCTGATGAAGACCAAGGGCAACGAGTACAACTTTCAGGCCCAAAAGCATAATCAAAGGTGGACTGAAGAAGTAAAACAAGAAGGATGTCACTTCACAACCCAAAGCTGTAACTGGACTATTAAATCCCAATATGTAGATAGACCAAAACTTCTAGAAATGTAAGACCTTGTGACTGGTCATCCCTTTTGTGACCATTTTAAGTCCACCTTGGGTATAGCCCTGGCCAGGCTCTTGTGTTGCCCAAGGTGTATCCTTAAAGGCCTTCTAATAAATACCTACTTAATTCTTTTAGCTCTGTTCAGTGTCTGTTTCAGGTCAGCCTTCCCAAGGCATCAGTTTCTGGTGACCACAAAGGGATGGTGAGGCATCTGAAATTTTATGTGGGAAGTCAGAACAGTTAACAAAATTGGATTTTTATGCTTGAAAACCATAAATCTGATTCTATGCTGTTGACTTAGCTATTTCAGACCAAGAAGCTAGTAAAGATGATAAGATGGCTGAGCCTGGAAAATACTATTCATAAAACTGCCTTCCTTTAGTTCATTGGTCCAGTGCCAGAATTTGAAAACATTTTGATTTCTGAAGCTCACCAATCTCAGTACCAGCAAGCACCCCTGAAACAGCCTGCTCTTTTCTAGCAACAGGTAATACACACACCACTAGAGTCAGTGACTAATGCTTTTGGAGATGTGAAAGCTGTAATTCTAAGCTTTCAGGCAGTGGAAAGCATTAATTCCCATCTCTTCTGGTTCTTGAGCTATCTGACCTTAAAAATGTCAAGATTGCACTGGTCTTTTTAGCCTGTTTAGAGCTGTTTCGCTTTTGGCCCAAGCCTGAAAATAACAAGTCACACACACCTAAAATCATTGCAGTGTCCAGTTCCTGAAAATACATAGAAACTGACTAGATTAGTAGACTAATGTAGGAAAAAAGTGTCTGAACTGCGAGGGGCAAAGCTTTTATCTAGGCTAATGGGTATATAAATAGCACCACCCCCTCTCTCCTCCCTCCCCGCCCCCCAACAATGGAAAAATTGGTTCAGTGTAGGTAGCACTCTTTACCTAGCAAGATTGTCTGAATATGCCTGAAGCTGGCTTATATATCTTTGTCACTGATTACCACAGCTACTTACCAAACTGTCACCCTCAGACTGTTGTAATTTAACATCCAGCAGACAGTATTGATTTATCTGTAGCACTACTTGATTTTATAAATGTTACAGATTAGTCTTGATGCTTATCCTACTATTTTTTAAGTCGGTTTTAATTCTCTATATTGAAATTTGACTAAATAATGATGATAATGAAAACAAGTAAGAGCCTGACGGTCAATGCTAATGCAGCATTAGCAATACTGATACTGTTCCATTCTAGCAGCATCTGTCTCTTCAGGTTCACAGGCAACTTACATGATAGAAGACCTGTCATCATGAGCTGTGAAACACATGTGGTAAGTGGAGCTCTGGGAAAAAAATGCTTTTAGGACATGAAACTTTTCCAGGGTGATAATTTAGCACTGAGACTGCTATTGTTAATCTTTTCAAACGGTAGAAATGTAACAGAAAAACGTGGGTCGGGGGGACCCCTAGAGGTCAGCTGGGCAAACCTCCTTCTTAGAGAAGGACGAATCCAGACGACATTCCGGACCAATTGCGTCATTATTTTGAGAGGAAGAACAGGGGGAAGGAACTCGATTGCAAGTGAAGTGTTTTGTCTAGGGTAACTCTCCAAGAATCGATAGTTTTGGGAATAATGTCGTGTATATTCTGTACACTTTAAGTCATGGTAACCCAGGGCTGTTCCTGGGCCATATATGCAGGACATAGCAAAGAAAAAGGGAACAGACATGGCCTCCAGGCTTAATTTTTTTGTCTACAAATATTAGATTCCTCCAGAAAAGGATAGAAAAACAGTCACGAATAGAAACTATTAGTATAGGAGGGAAAGAAATGAAGTGTTGCAGCAATTGTCTAAAGAATAAATTACTTACGTTTCCTTCACTTTTTCATTCTTTTCAAATTTTTTTTTCATACTCTCATTTTTGAGGTCTTCATTTGGAGAATATGGTGGCATTTTGGCAATGGGCATTTAAAAATGCAGCTGTGGAATACAGAATGACTGAATTATAACGGGAATAGATGTTGTTATCTAGAACCAAAAAGTCTCTATCCACCAGAAAGGCGAAAACAGAATTTAAATCCAAACTAACACCAATTTATCACACTAATTAGTTAGAAGCCTCTATATGTAGATACTTACTTACTTACAATAGTTCGCAGTGGGGTTTGCCTAAAGACTTCATAGATGTTTAACACATTCTCTGAAGAGATAAATTAACAATACTATTAACATGTACCAATTTAGGTTGCCAATACTACAATTTTTCATCAGTTGTTCGGGACTTTTTAAAGTCCCCTGGCCTCTTTTAAAATGAAAAACTGATTAGATATCAATCTGGCCATGAGAAAGAAAAGGTGTATTTCTTCTGATAGTTTATTTTGTTTAAATACCATAAAATACAAGGCACTATCTTGAGGAATTTAGGATTTTGTTTGCATGTGTGGAACTGCTGAGGCAGTTAAGTACAGGGAGCAGGAGCTTGGAAAAGATATGAGCCAGCTGGGCTGTATAGATGCAAGCTAAGGTCCAACACCGTGTTTGTATATGTGAACACAGGAGTAAGTATTTTGGCAAAGAAGCACTGCCAAGCCCTTTCTAGCATGGCAGTAAGCCTCCCTGCATCCTGCGTGCACAATTTGGGTAGGCGTGCTGCACCTCAGTCTTTGCAGATTCCCCCAGGCATGGAGGACGCCAGGTCCCGCTGGCAGCTGCGATGCGGATGCGATGCCTTGGCACACCCACCTCTCACACCTCCTCGGCGGTGGGAGTCTCCTCCCTCCCGGGCCGCAGAGGCTGGGGAGTCCGTGCCCAGGGGAGGTGAGACGGACAGGCCGGTGCCCTGCAGGGTCTCGCTCCGAGCTGCTCAGGCACTGGGAGCCGGGCTGGAGAGTATGACGGCCGAGGGGCCAGGTTTGCGCCGCCCGCACGGCCACGCTCCGCAGCACCGGGAGCCCCCGGGAGCTGAGGAGCGGCGCCAACCCCGGCCCCGCCGGAGCACCGGGGCGGCACCGCCCACCCCCGTCGGGCCCCTCTCCCGCCCGGAGGGAGGGCGGGAGGGAGCGAGCGGGCGCGCTGACGCGTGAGGGTGGTGCGGCGGGAGGGGCCGGCCCGGGCGGTGCTGGCGGCGGCAGGAGGAGCAGAAGGTGGAAGATGGTGGCCGCGGGAGGAGCGGCCGGCTGCTGGGCTTTCCGCCCTGCGCTGCACTGCCGCCCCCGCCGGAGCCGCCCTGCTTGCTGAGGAGGCGGCGCGGACCCGCACGAGGTGCGGAGTGGTCGCGGCCGGGAGCGGGGGGGGGGGGGTCCGGCCGTGCCCCCGCCGCGGCGCCGGTATCGAGGAGGCGGCGGGCCCGCGGGGCGGGTGCCCGGCGCGGGATGCCGGCCCTGTCCCGCCCGGCGGCTCCTGCCCACAGCGGGGTGCGGGCGCTGTGGCGGCCCCTGTCCGGCTGCGTGGGCGTGCGCGCATCTTGGAGCCGGCGGGGCAGCTCTGCACCTGCCCCGGGCTGCGGGGAGCGGCGCCAGCGCGGCCATGACCGCCTCCATCCCAGCCTCCATCCCAGCCTCCGGCGGAGCATTGCGTGTTTTCCCTCTGTTTATTTATTCCATTATTTTATTTGGTGGGGGTGGGATGTGTGTAGAATGATGCTGTGTGGAGCGGTGCATACCCCATTGCACTGGTTTGCGGTGGGTTTTTTTTTGTTTTTGTTTTGTTTTGTTTTGTTTTGTTGGTTTTGTTTGTTTGTTTGGGTTTTTTGTGTAGGGGGGGTTGGGGGGTTTTTTGGGTTTTTTTGGGGGGGGGTTATTTTTTTTCTTTTTTTTCTTTTTTTTTTTTTTCACGCGCACCTTTTCTATGGTGGAAAGGAGAAATGGGCGGGGGAGGGAGCAGTGTGGAGATTTCGCATCCGGCCGTCCATTGGTTTCCGTCGCAGCAGGACGGTCTCAGCAGCCCCGTTCGGGAGATGCTGTCGGGGTCTGCGGCCGCGTCCAGGTTTGCAGCAGGCCTGGATCTCCCTCTCCTTCGCGTGGAGCGTGCTCTCCACCCTTGGGCTGGGGGGGAAGATGACATCTGCTACCGTCGCGTTCTGGTTTCGGGAAAAGAAAGCTTGATATATATCTTTGTTTGTTTATTTATAGTTTATTTATTTATTTATATTGATTTTTTTCCCCGAAGAAGCATTTTGATAACAATGATTGTCTGAATCGCAGTCGTAGTCAGTGCAGCCGTATGCACTATGTCTGCTTTCTGTAAGGATCAGAGTCGATGGGAGCAGTCTACCGAGACTTGTTTTACTGCCATCATAAATCTGCTCTTTTAGAGAGATGGGGCTGGGGGTCTAGGATGGAACACTACATCTTTTTGCTTTCTTCTGTTGTAGATTTTTTGGGCTGTGAAATTACAGTTTGGTTTACAGAGTGCATTGCAGATCTGGCTGTTTTCATAGCTGCTGAGGAACTAGAAGGCAGAAATGTTTGCCTGATTCTGCATACATTAAGAGTGAGCTACTGTGGGTGTAGGGCAGATCACCCGTGTAGCATTTTTCTTGTCTTTGTCATGCATCACGGTACACCAGCTGATAAGAGTACACCCAGGTGGCTGCAATTTTGTGTCTGCTCTGCAGCTGGGGCCCATGGGTCCCAAAAAACTTGCCCAGCAAAATATTCCAGTCATAGTACTCCAGGTCTTGCTGCATTGCTGTTAAATCTGGATCAGCTGCACCTGCCTTAGCAGCCTATGTTGGAAAAAAGCACGTGATTTCTATTCTTCCCAAGAGGTGATGGTGACATAGAATGTGTTGCCAAACCAAAAGTGAAGTGCTTGTTTACTTTTGTCTCTGATGCTGTGGGGGGAAGGGGCAGGATGGAGTGCCCAGAAGTGCTGTTCAGGAGGGAAGGAGAACAGTTACTATTGAATTCTGTGCATTCGTGTGTGTTTATAGAGAAAAATTAAGTGTCTCATGAATAATAATGGATGTTTGCAAGAAAAGCAGAACATTTAATGTTGTAATGCATCTTATCTGAATGTTGTGGATGTTTAATGAGTGAAATGCAAACTTTAGTGAAAGACAACTTGCCTTCCCTGGAAAATGTAGTCTGAGATTGATACATCAATGAGCTTTTCGGCCAAACTGATTTCTACAAAGTAATGGTGGTTCGAGGTTGGCTGGATACTGTGAATCATGTAATTGTTGCTGTGAGTTGTGGACATTTCTAGTTGTAGTTTAAAATGATACTTCTGTTTGCTACATTAAAGTAGCAGACTTTCTGGTTACTATGCTGTCTTTTAACAGATGCAAGGCCAGCCTATTGGAAGGCTATAAAAGTATTTACAGATTAGCTCTTCAGTTAAAAATGTAAGAATGCTGGGAAGGTGATTTGGTACCTCTAGGTAGATAGAAAAGATAGTTTGGGTGTGTCAAGAGGGAGATATGCAAAGCTTTTTAGTATAACCCTGTTTGGTTACTTAATATAAAATCCTTTTCACAATTTTCCTGAGTTGTTAATTCAATTCTCAATCTTTTGTTTATGACAAGTTTGCAACTTTTCTATCTGTTGGGAAGAGAATGCATTCTGGTATTATTTTGTGTTGTTTTGTTTTGTTTTTGTTTTTTGTTTTAATAGAATTACCTTCATATATTTAAAACATGGGAGCTAGTCCTTTAGAAAAGATTTTGGGATACTGGATGTGGTGACATCATGGATGCCAAAGGTGAAAATCTTGTAGTCCATCAAGCCCTTATTATTTTAGGGCAGGGAAATTTGGTGTGGGTTTTTGAAGATATAAACCATCTAATAAATCTGAAGATTTTGGTTGCTCTATGGTAATATAAGTATTCCGTAACATTTTGAATAAAGGGAGTACTAATTTTGAGGCTAAAGTTTGTGTCATCTATCTAAATAGCAACACAGATGAGAAACCTGAACTCTTTGCATATGAGGTTTGAATGGATTTTAATTGGACCAGGAGCTGGCTTCTGACTTCTTTGATACCATTTTAAGCCACAGTCATATGCAATGATTATGTTCCTAAACTTAAAAAGCCATCAATATGAGGACCGTGTGCATCTTTGAAGTGTAGATAACATTTCTTTTCATAGGCAGTGCTTATCAGCACTAGAGCCAGCAGAAAATTCATGCAAGTAAAAAGAAATGGGATCTCCTGTTCAGCTGCTTGTTTTGTATTTTTAACAGGTCAGTGTGGCTAGTCATTTGCAGTGATTTTGGTGCTTGACTTTAGATTGTGTCAGTGTGTGGTAATGTTTATGGCAAGCAAAATTAGGAAAAACTAATCATAAATCCAGAAAAGGTGGCCAGTAGAATAAACACCATGTTGCTGCATGTATGTGAGTTCAGGATTAGTAACCAAAACTAATAAACATGCTAAAAAAACAAAAAAGGAATTATATTATAAAGTTCATAGTCTTCAAATAGACAAAATGCAGGAAAAACCAAGCTGAGAGCTAAAACTTTTCACTTGTATAGCATGGCCTAGATACTTCAAATTCAGCATTTTTTCCCTTGGTACATGAATTGTCTGTTATTGATCATAACTACTCTGGATTTACATGAGATTATGAATTAGAAGAATCAGACCTTTTCTCTTAAGATCTAAAAAAAAGATAATTAAAAAAATATTAGAGGTGCTTCAAATAGTTTAATACACATTGTCCTTAGGCAGTGCAGCTTCAATAATTAAATCTTAACTTTGAACAAGATCCTATTACCATAGACTTAAGTGAATCCTTGACCAATGCATTTTTAAATGTGTTTTTCTGGTTTCTTAGAAGGTGAAGAGTCCTGCTTAATGAGAGTTCTAGCAAACAACCTCTGCTCATTTATCTCTAATAGATTGCTAGTAATACATATTGCATAGGGTTAAAGGTTTCTGAGAAACAGATTGATTGGTTTTGCTTCATGGTAGTGATTGGTTTGGTAAGTCAGCTACTGAGAGTAGTGTGCATGTGAGCAGTATTTTTCCGTTTCCCCTGCATGCATCAATGTTCTTCAAAAAATCTGCATGTTTGTTGCTTTACTGAAGAGGCCTAGGGAAACATCTTTATTTGCTTCTTTCACATATGCAGGCACGTGATGATAATGTCTGTCCTAATTCTGAAGAAATAAACACAGAAGCAGTACAATGGGTATGTGACAGCTGTGGATGGCAGAGGACTTAGCTGAAGATACTCCAGAATTATAAGAGCTGGTGTTTCTACACTAAACCCTTTCTGCCAGAAACTGTGGATATTGACATGAGAGGAGGAATGAAAGTGCAATTCTATTTCTAGGGAGTTGTGTTTCTGTGGAGATGCTAGGCAGGTGGCATCTCACCTGGTCCAGTGTGTTCCTGTGGTGATTTCTGTCTAATTAAAAATATGTACTGGAAGAAGTTTCCATCACTTGTGAGCCTGTGTAACTGTTTGTGGGGTTTTGAACATTATTGAGGGAACTGAAATAAATATATTAGAAGTTTTAAAAACAATATCTAGTCTACATGAAGTAAACCATGCTGGGAGCCTCTATTATCGCTTAGCAGAAGGAGATGTTCTTCAATGTTTAGGCAATTAAAACCAAAAATTCAGAATGTGTAAGTATTTTTTTTTTTAGCCATATACCTTCCCCTGATGTTGTCCAGTTGGTTTGTGGGCTGTTTGGTCTATCAGATCTTGTTCGTAAGCCAGCAATTAAGAATTACTTGCATCTTTTTTCTGATGAGTGCTTCCATAAATGCTCCTTTCCTTAAGAAGATGACCACCTTGTCACCCATCTGAGAAAAATGGGAGTGTAGAGAGTGAGAGACTTCACTAAAAGTCTGTGAATTAAGTCACAACTGAGCAACACACACCCCTGGAATTTAGGATGAATTCTTTTAGTGGTAGTTTCTTTTTTCTAGTTAAACTCTTCTGAATCCTTTTTGTCTATCAGGAACATGCCTGCTGAATTTAATTTTCAAACTTTGAACTCCAAAGGATGAACACAGGTCATAAAAACACCAGAACAGCAGAGCC
Organism: Prinia subflava; assembly: GCF_021018805.1. Lineage (NCBI taxonomy): Eukaryota > Metazoa > Chordata > Aves > Passeriformes > Cisticolidae > Prinia > Prinia subflava. Next base: position 33,295,169 of record NC_086283.1, on the reverse strand, counting down.
ACGGAGGCTGCAAAACTTGCCCACTTTGGCAGAGATCATTCGAGCAACTACCCTACACTGACTCACTTTTGCCTTATTTTTTCCATTTTTTGGGATGCATATCAGGGTGATAAATGCCTTTCTGTATGTATGTGGTTAAGGTCTTGGTTCAATATCTAGTATTTATAGGTTTGGTGCCCTATATTGATTTGATTAAATATTTTTATTTCCATGCAAGAATTTTCACTTCTGTACATAAGACAATAGCTTTCTCATCATTCATCTTGTGGTGGTCATTCTGATTTGGTTTTTTTTAAACAAACATCTTTTCTCAAATCTTGGGTGAACAAGAACTTATGGTTTAGGTAAAATGAAGATTTTTTTTTAAAACAGAAAGAGGAGGAAAAAAGAAGGACCATAATAGAAGATTTTAAACATGCATGACTGTGACTTAGTTTTCCTAATATATGCTTAAGTTTTATTTGTGGATATTTTTAAATTTTATTTATTTATTCTGATATGGAAGCTGCAGTTTGTGCCAACAGTCTTAGTGCTACCATGTATTTATGTAGTGTCTATTCTGATGGGGCTCGGATCATATTTGAAGTCTTGGTGCTTTGGAAGTCTCTAATGTAACTCCTTATAATAAATAAAATTAAATTGGGAAAAACATTTTTAAAAGAAGAACTGAGACTAAAAAGTTCTCACTGAAGTCAGGTGAAGAAGCACGGGGTAAAAGCTCTTCTTCCAGGTTTTTCTCATGCTAACATTGGCAAAATGCTGAAAGTAACACTCTTCAAATCCAAAGAACAGGCAAAACTAGTAGGTTTTTTATATTTTGCTGTCCCAGGTAGATGTGGGTACTGCCTCCACTGTTGGAAGAGGAGATTGGTATGTTTTTGTATGGTGTGTACGGGAAGCTGATTTTTTTTCCTTTCTTTTCTTAACAGCTTTCTCACACTAGCTTTTTTTATGATCACAGAGTAATTTGAATTGGAAACGATCCTTGGATGCCATCTGATCTAAGCTCTGCACAGATCAAGTGACTGACACAAGGGCTACATATGCTGTATTTGTAGCTCTTGGCTTAGCCAAGACCGGAAGCTCTGAAGATGGAGTGCTGTGCCTCTCATGGGTATCAAATACCAGCAGGTTTTTCTAGAGTCCTGGTGGGATGGGTTATGACTGCTGGACAGAGAATCTTCCTTCAGCCTGCCCTCCTCATCCTTTGGCGAGCAAGCTGCCCTGCAAAAAGATGCTTGCTTTTCTTCTGGCATTTGGGGCAGTAGGAGTGTTGGGGTGAAAGGCATGAACCAAGGGGGGGGTAATGGCGATCTCCTGCTGGTGCTGGTTTTAAGCCCTTCTTACCACTGCCATTCCCTTACAAAAGCACTGACATACAGGTGTATTTGCTATATTAGCCAATTCAGTGACCTGAAATTTATTTTTTTTAATTGGATTTTTAAGATGGTCAGGATGGAGGAAATTATTGCCCAGAAGTTTAGAAAACTGTTTCCTTGGTGTGAAATTATTTTGCAGTGGTTTCAAAATAGGAGCACAATTTTTAAGAAATGGAAGATTTATTAAATAACATCCCTAGTATCTATGTGCAATGCAGTAACATTTAACTTAACAAGAAAGTCTCTTCCAGTAATGCTGTGGTGAGCTGACAGAAATTTGTATTAAATAAGAGTGAGTGCAAAACCAGCCTTTAGTTTTGTAAATCCATTGCAATTTTAGTGGACATTTTACATAACCTTTCCCAAAACTTGATGAGTGTTTCTGATATTCACAGCTATTATACCTTTTGTTTCAGGGTGATAAATAAGGATGAACTCAGGCTTCTGCTCTTGCTTAACAATTATCATTCCTTGCTGATAAACAGTTGATGTAATCCACTTATGAGATTGCCGCAGCATCATTCAGATTTTGGTGTCTTAATTTTATTTTGTAACTGAGAAAATCCCAAAATCCTCAAAAATCTTCCTTTGTGTAGGACCATGCTGCAAGGCACATGGGAAGGAGACATTTGAACTTGATGCTGTCTTGGTGAGGAGATGGGCATTAGCCCAAGGGGACAGTGCCGTACTTCATAATATTGACTCTGCATTAGCTTCAACTTCCAGGCTTTAGACTTTTAATTGCAGCCTCATGATGATTTGTCTGACTGCTTAGCCCTACTTTAAAGTCGTGTCCAAGTCAGGCAGTTCCAGTGCATTGTATTTTCAGTGTGGCACCCTTTGGCCCACACTGTCTGGAATCAGCAGTTCAGTTGCAGTTAGTTAAGTGCGGACTTAACACATCCTCACATACCTTTCAATTTCTTTACCTTGGTAGACTGTAAAGACTGAATGTCTCTATTTCAACTTATGTCAAGCTGCTTTTGAATGCAAATTTAAAAGCTACACGAAACATTTATATTTTAAGAGTAACAGACTTAATGCTTTGATCAACAATACATCAAACATATGTTGGATTAAAATCAAACTACATTAATAAAAAAAAAACAAACTAGTATTTCTTGTTAGCTACAGACTTGGTTATTTCTGAGTTTGAAGTCAAGATAACTCAGCATCTTGAACAAAATTTTTGTCTCAAAGAAGGTCAAATAGGTAAGCTGTAAAGAGAAGAATATATTGGTTGTGTGTAAGCTGCTGTGTAATTGGTTTTTTTAGATATAAAGTAGTCTCAGTAATGCATTGGATGACACTTTGGGTTATATTGGTTATCCAGATGACACGGAGCATTAGCTAATGTCTTCCATTGCTCTGGGTATGACAGTGCCGGTGTCTCTGGGGTCCCGTTGTTAGCTATCATTGACTGTCTTGGTTTGAAAGACAGATATCTGCTAGGAAGGGGCAGGGCCTCCCTAGAGATGGAGAATTCAAATCCCCTCCCTCCAAATTATTCCAATTAAAAGGAAAATTAAAGGAGCTTTCAGGCAGAGGTATGGGGGTAGGAATAACAGTTCTTTACTAGTATATATGACAAAACGACAAACAAACAACAACTACAGCATCAATAATAAACAGAATCAAGAACCTTGAGGGCTTTCTTTTACAAAAGCCCAGAGCAGTTTGATCTGGGTGCCCCTGCAGGACTCCGAGAGGCCGAACTGGAAGGAAGGAAAAGTCCCGGGCTGGTGGATGAGATGAGGTCTGCGCTGGCAGCTGGAGCAGCAGGGGTGTCCCGGCAGGGCTGGGCAGTGCAGGGCTACAGAGTAGCAGGGGAACCTCAAAGCTCCGAAAAAGCAGCGGTGGTGGGGGGAGGCTGGAGACCAGGACGAGGCAGAGGGCAGCCTGACCGTCTTCCTCGGCGCTGAGAGCAAGAGTGCCTCCCCCTCCCCCAGATCTGTCTTTTTTGCCTTTCCCAAAGCTCATCATCTCTCCCCTCTGAGGGACACTCCCAGGGACTCAAAAACAATAGGCGTAGCCTCGTGCTGCCATATCCCTCAAGTACTCCTTTTTGTTCTGACTAAGTAGTCATCAAGGCTTTTGGAAACTTATGGGAAAAAATTCTGTGAGAAAAAAAAAAACCAAATCTAACCCCCAACATTGACCAAGGACAACAAAGCATTTCCTAAAAGAGATCTGGTTCTCTATCAGACCCCTCTCAGAATAAATGGCCTCCTGATAGCAAATAGAAGCAGTTTAAGCTGAATGTCAGCATGGAAATACAGTTGCATGAAAAGTAAATACTAAAAGTACAGTTGTGGCTCTTATGCAGTTAAACATTCATACAGTCAATTTCCAGAAAAGTAAAAAGGTTCCTACTTCAAAACTGATTGACCTTTGGTGATTCTCTAGGAATTAAAAGTGAAGTGAAGAAGCTTTTTGTGCATGGAGCAAAGACAAGTTTTATATGTCACATTTCTGTTGTCTAAGTTCATATTTTATTGAAGATACCTTTTCTTCAGCCATTTTATCCATGAAGATAATGACTAGAGGTTTGAATATTTTTTTATTATTTTCTCCTTCCAGTATGTAACTGTTGAAACCTGGACAGTTCATGACTCAATTTTGATCTTCAATATTAAAGTCTTTGTTATGATCTTGTAAGCAGGGGCATCCACAGGCACTGTAGCGCAAGTTTATGTATGTACACCAGGTACGATCTGGATAGCAGAATAGCATGAACAGCAGTGAGGTAAGCATTTCATTTTGCATTAAGAAACAGAACTTCTTAATTTGTATGTAAAAGAAAGATTTCTAACTGCCTGCACAAGAATCTTGTGTTTTCAAACAGCAGTGTGTTAAACAGTCATTTTAGGGCCATTGGTTATTTGAAACACTAAGGGTTATGTGTACTTTTGTAGGTGTCTTACACCTGAAAACCAGAGGGTGAAATTACCAAGAAGGGATTCACAGGGTGGGATAGTCACAGGATCTGACTAATTCAGAGTTTCTTGTGACGGAAGGAAGAGGATCATATTTTTTGCAGTCAGTTAAAAAAATTCCAAAATCAATCTGGAAGTTCAGTAATCAAAAAGCCCCACTTATCTTGTTTTTATAATATTCTATGTCTGGTATTGTTCTTACTGTATCAAAAAATCAGGCATACACCTCCCTCCTTAAAGACTAGCCTCCTCCAGTTGTGTGCAAATCCACAGTCACTTGATTTACTCTGCCTCTTGAAGACTCCCTCTCACCATGTATAACAGGAATCCCATGGCTTCATGGCTTTTTGCAATACCTCAGTTACTACAGTGTAGTAGTGTACAAACCTCGATGGCCTCCTTGTCTGTGGTAACTTTTCAATTAGGTACTAAACAGTGGGTGCAGTCCAGATTAAACTCACCCCTTCAGGTAGGTTTCATTGATCTTCACCTGCCACCTGGGCATTCATGCTCAGTTGGGAAGACATTGTTGCCGATGCAAAGCCATCACATCTTTGAAATATGAGGTATTGTGCTGTGAAGTTACCCATAATTCTTTCTATTTAGTTTGAACAACCTGTAATGCTGGTGGGTTTTAGGGAGGAGGACTGTGCTTGCAGTGAAAAGTTGCTCACTGTGAAGTAGCAGTCTGTTCTGCAGCCTCATGGAAAACCCACGTGTTTTCCACTGGTGCCACCCAGTAAGGAAGAGGCCTTGCTCTGTTCTTATGTCTGGTCTGCTCAGACATCTGTCACTAGGAAGTGTGAGTTCATAGTGGGAAAATTGTGGGAAACAGCAGAGTTTAGCTGATTTCTTTTTCTCTAGGAAGACAAATTGGGATTCTGAAAGTGCAAAAAATATCAGTCACCTTTTCTGGCAGTGTCCAGGGAGCTTGAGGCTGGTGACAGAAGCAGATTATTTGGGGGAAAAAAAATCAGACTTGACGGAGACTTTCAGTTATGTATAGTTCATGTTCACCTGGTCAAACTTTGTGAAACCTTGCAAGTGCTGTGGCTTTCGAGTCAAGTCTAAATTTTAACATTATTTTTAACTAAAGTTATTGGTACAGTAATTACACTTTGGCAGGGAAGTGATTATCAACATAGGTTTTCCATGTTGGTGCCTGTCACTGCTCTTAAAAGTTACATCCTATTTGGAGGAGTGGAGTGGGGAAGGGAAGAGGTTTGAGTAACTGGAACATCTATCTGGTGCCTTTTGATGACACAGCCTGTGGGTGTGCTGTTACTTGCTGTAACTAAGGCAATGCCAAATATGTAACAAGGACTTAGCATACAATGTAAAAGGCACCTGCTGTTGTGCCTGAATTACATATTCAGACTGCTGTAGTTTCTGAAGTCTGTTTATTCTTGCACTCTTGTTTGTTAAATGAATTTTTTGAAGACACTTGAAGATCCAATGACCACAGCTGTTTTAAAACAACATTAATGAAATAGGAACTTTTTTAAATCAAGAGGAAGGAATCTCCCAAAAGGTCTCAGACATACATTCATTATCCATAGAGCAAATCTTCTGGCTGCAGTTCTGCCAAAAGAGAATATGTACAGACCGACATACTAAGCTTCAGGGGTGTAAATCTGGAAGCTGTTTTTTGCCCTCTCTCCCCCTCTCTCCCCCTCTCTCCCCCTCTCTCCCCCTCTCTCCCCCTCTCTCCCCCTCTCTCCCCCTCTCTCCCCCTCTCTCCCCCTCTCTCCCCCTCTCTCCCCCTCTCTCCCACTCTCTCCCCCCCTCTCTCCCCCCCTCTCCCCCTCTCTCTCCCCCTCTCTCTCCCCCTCTCTCTCCCCCTCTCTCTCCCCCTCTCTCTCCCCCTCTCTCTTCCCCTCTCTCTTCCCCTCTCTCTTCCCCTCTCTCTTCCCCTCTCTCTTCCCCTCTCTCTTCCCCTCTCTCTTCCCCTCTCTCTTCCCCTCTCTCTTCCCCTCTCTCTTCCCCTCTCTCTTCCCCTCTCTCTTCCCCTCTCTCTTCCCCTCTCTCTTCCCCTCTCTCTTCCCCTCTCTCTTCCCCTCTCTCTTCCCCTCTCTCTTCCCCTCTCTCTTCCCCTCTCTCTTCCCCTCTCTCTTCCCCTCTCTCTTCCCCTCTCTCTTCCCCTCTCTCTTCCCCTCTCTCTTCCCCTCTCTCTTCCCCTCTCTCTTCCCCTCTCTCTTCCCCTCTCTCTTCCCCTCTCTCTTCCCCTCTCTCTTCCCCTCTCTCTTCCCCTCTCTCTTCCCCTCTCTCTTCCCCTCTCTCTTCCCCTCTCTCTTCCCCTCTCTCTTCCCCTCTCTCTTCCCCTCTCTCTTCCCCCCTCTCTTCCCCCCTCTCTTCCCCCCTCTCTTCCCCCCTCTCTTCCCCCCTCTCTTCCCCCCTCTCTTCCCCCCTCTCTTCCCCCCTCTCTTCCCCCCTCTCTTCCCCCCTCTCTTCCCCCCTCTCTTCCCCCCTCTCTTCCCCCCTCTCTTCCCCCCTCTCTTCCCCCCTCTCTTCCCCCCTCTCTTCCCCCCTCTCTTCCCCCCTCTCTCCCCCCCTCTCTCCCCCCCCTCTCTTCCCCTCTCCCCCCTCTCTCCCCCTCTCCCCTCTCCCCTCCCCACTAGATGTGTTTCTCTGATGTTGTTTTCTTCCATGGGAACACCAATTTGATCATGTGGTAAATTATTTTGAACTTTAGTTTTGTCCTTGACACAGCGCTCCATGTCTCTTTCACTTGTCAACTTCTTTACTTTGATATTTCAAGTTTGAGTAATATACAGTAAAGTTTAGGAATGTACTTTATCTGTTTGGTCATGCAAAGGAAGATCTAGTGATTGTAGTGTAATTGCATATAGTTATGCTTTGTAATGATTTTTTGTGTTCCTCTGCAGCTGACTGGAATGTTTTTAGCAAGGGCCCCCTGTACCAATGCATCTATCTTTGATATAATTTCAAACATTATCAACACAATTTTTGCCACTTGCATTTCCTCCTTCAAAAATACATGGGAAGTAAAACCTGTAGAAAAATTAGCTTTGATGTGTAAGGATCAGATAGATTCACAGTGAGTAGCAGAGGGATTGCAACCAAATGCTGGGTAAAAAGAGATGAGACAAAAATAGTAAATATTGGGCAAACACCCTCGATGAAATAATGACCAACACTGGAAGAGGGTTAGTTTTTTTTTTTTAAAGTGGTAAAATAGGGATGGATATTTGAGAGTTAAAAGCGTTGGAAAAAATAATTGTAAATGTAGTGAGAAAATGTGATAGTAATGATGAATTAGCAGAAACAGTGCTACCAAATAGGTTTGGAAAATTCTTTATGGGATTTAGGAGTTAATATAGTTGAACAAAAACTCTCATTTTTGTTCAACTATATTAACTCCTGATGGTTAGATTTTCTTTCCAGGAAGAATGTTGTTTCTAGCTAAAGTATCTGACTGCCACAGCTACCTATTGAAACAAGGTGCTGTGTGTTTGTACCCAAATGTTTCTATGAAAAGGTGAAGTAGATATTTTGGTTGCAAGATGCCTTAAGCTATTTCAGAACATTTCTCCTTGCTTCCCCATAGGAGATTCAAGTAGTGCCACTGTAACTGTGAGGATTCTTGAGGTCGCTTCTCTTCAAATCCTTTTTCCCATGCTCTTAAAATCTGATGTTGCAGGAAATGTTTGTTAATAGTAGAAGAATTACTAACATTATTTCTGTACACTATATGCTGAAAATCATCCTTTCATTTTACACATTAACCATCACTGTAATACCTTCAGCATACAAAGCAGGCAGTGCTGCCTGTTGCACAACCACAACTTGCAGCAGACCAAAAGGCAATAGTCAGGCATCAAGGCTGTCTCCATTGAGTGAGTGTTGAAGTTTTGATTGCACCTGGTGTGACTGCAGTTGTATGAAGCTGGTGTGGTGGGTTCAGTGCTACTCAGAATTGAGGAAATCACTGTATGACATGTCACTGAATTAGCCAATTCTTTGGATATATTTTGCTTGCAAGTATTGAGTACTCTAAGAGGTTGTACATTTTGTCTCTTCCCTTACCCCTCAGCTTTTCCAACAAAGAGGGTTTTGAGTCAGAGTTGAAAAATTACAGTTTTCAATAAAGCACGTTTTATAATATGTATACAGCAGTTACTGAACAATTTTATATTTTTAAGATATTTTTCTTGCTTTTGAAATCTGTATGAAATCAATCTATTTGACAGACTTTGCTAGATCTTTAAAATTGGAACAGTGGCGAAGTAGCATGCAGAAAGTCATGTGCTCCCCATAGCTGTGTGCCCACGTGGGTTTCTGGCTCTGGTGGGATACCCTAAAAGATCTGCTGCAGCTGTGATTTCTGCTGTGAAGCCTGTTCAGTGAAATAGAGAAGTTACTTGCTGTCCGGGTATGTAGCCTGCATGCTAGCTGTGGTTTATGACTGCTCTACTTCTGCTGTGCTGTGTGAGGCGTTTGAAGGCACACCAGAAAATCCGCCAGGAGCTGTCAACTTTTGGGTTTGGTTCTGAGTTTGATAGTTAAGTTGCTGATGTTATTGCTGCATATGTAACCCAGATCAGAAGTCATTGAGAGAGTGGTGAAATGCTTGGACAGCTCAAGTGCAGAGTTTGTGACTTCAACCAGCATACTAATAACGTTAGTCTCATCTTTTAAATAAATAAAGAACATGTTATTAAACAACTTCTGCCTCATGTCTGGAGCTTATTATTAAAGGATTTTACAGTCCTCCGTGACTTCTTACCAGTAAGACTCACTAAAGCTTGTGCAAAGGTTTTACTTGAATGTGTTTTATTTGAAAAATTGTACAAATATCTTAAAAATACCTTTTCTTTGTTTCCTTCTGTGTAAAGCAACAATAAAAAGCAATGGAAGTGACATGGCTGCTTCTGTGTTGAGGGAGTAAGGATAGAAGTAATGAATTGATAATCGTCCCTGTGTGGGAGATGACCTTTTCGATTTAAAGTAGCACTTAGTTTATTTTGATAGTTATTACATTGCATGCATCTGTTTACATTTTCACTGACTGCTTGCTCTTGAATAGCTTGTAGTAAAGCCTTTTCTGAGCAATGAATAGGCTAGCTGAGCATGGCATTGTGGAAACCCTGGATAACAGCTGAAGCTATCCTTTTGAGCCTCAACATACAAAATCTCTGAGGTGGAAATTAGTGAGAGTGAAATGTATTATCAACAGCATATTTGCTGAGCTTAGCTATATCTTACATAAATGAGATTTTTTTTTTCTTGGGAATCCCAGGATTGCAAATCCTTATATACTTGAAAAAGTAGGAAATAGAAATGTCTGAGAGTCTTAAAGATTTTTTTGACTAAGCAGGTCTCACTGATCTGCTTCGAGCAAAACAAGCCGAGTCCCAAATAGTGATGTTTGCCTGCTCCAGAAATCTAGAAGAAGTAATGTTTTTAATGAGGAGAAAACAATTCAGAGATCTCTGAATCTCTGTAGTTAAATCTGTGTAGTTTTGCTATAATCCTGCCATTAGCACAAAACTGGATTCAATTTTGTGGAGTTACTTTTATGTAGAATAAACTGGAGGTCCCTCCTTACTATGTAATCCATGTGTTTGTTACTTACACTGTCAAAGACTTACTTGGAAACTGAGCTGAGATGGCACAGAGGTGTTGTGAGGACCTTGGGAGAATATGCCCATATTCTCTTTGAAAGCGATTGTGCCATACAAGTTCCACATTTCTGCTCTTTGAGTTTGTGGGGGTTTTTTTCATGTTTGATTTGTTGCTGTTGTTTCAAATGTTGCTCTCAAAAAAGAAATCTGTGTATATAACTTTCTTCCTCCCTCTGTGAGCTGCATGTAGACCATACTCTTCTTATATTTGCACTGTCCTAACATCAGAATGGCTTGGTTGATTTATGTTTTTTCGAATTTTTGTTGCACTGAAAAATGAAGAAACTTTGAAAAATTTTGTACACTTATTTGTAGGTGAGGACAAAGTACACCCAAAGAAATTTGTAAGAGAACAGACATGCTGAATAAGTAGACTGTCCTAAATAGTGCTCTATTACAAATAAAATATTTATTTTTTTAGGCAAAATGGGAAAATTACATTACTGCTCTTTTTTCTCTTTTCCTCTTGTAGGTAGTTTTGATTTTGTTTTTATTGTAGGAATTTGCTTAGTTAGATTTCTTAATTTGTTTTGCTTTTTAATTAAAAAAAATTGAGCAGTATGTTAAAAACAGCCAACTATACAAAACCCACCACAAACAAAATCCCCCCAAAACAGCAGAAGCTAGTAAATTTGGAGTCTGGACAGCTGTTTCAAGGCAGTTTTTCTGTTAATAAGGTATTTTTTACTGTGAGCAGTTAAAAGTTCTTCTCCTCTAATGTGGAGAACATTAGGCTTCACTCAGGCTTATGAACCTTGAGGGATTTTTTTTTAAAATCTTTCTTACCCAGATTGTATTTTTGAGAATGTAGATAGATTGAAAAAATTTCCTGAAACAATAATCATATCATAGTTTCCAGGTAAAAGACTGAGTTGTTTTAAATTGTTTGTCTAACAATATGGATGTATTTTTTAGATGATGCAGAAACTTTCAAAAGCTTTTAATTATTATTTTGTTTGTTTACTTTTATGTTTCTACACAATTTAGCCAGCCTTTGTGGCATTAATAAGATTCGTGACACTACACTACTGTGTGCAGAATTCATCAGGGGTTTGTCCACTGGGACAGAGTGTGTAGGTTAATACAAAAGCCAGCAGTGAAATCCTGCCTGTGCTTTTGGGATGAAAGAGGCACGATTCAATCTTATTTTCTGGCTATCTTTTTAGCTTCTCCTGGGACGTGATAGGTGGATGGGAAAGCTCCTGTGCTTTATCCTTTGCTTTCTGTTGTGGCTTACCCCTACTTTATGGTCTTGTCAGAACTCCGAAAATTTCAATAGGCAGGTTGTAAAATTTAGAAGTCACTCTTGGAGTAAAGCCAAACATTTATTAAAGTCAAAGCCACAAGTTAATAAATGTTATTTATTAACACTTATTAAACATCATTTATTAAAGAAGTAACTACTAAATAGATTCTGTACACAGAGAAGGTGAACTTTTGGGTAGTATGATGTTTGGAAACTTTTGTATAGAATCTCATAAAATAGACCTGCAGCTGAAAATGTTTCAACAGACAAACCAAATATCTTCCCATGTATAACCTTTGACCATGTTGCCTGCCTCCTCTTTGCCCTGGCATCAGTACCTGGCAGGAGAAGGTGGGACACCTTCTGATCCGTGCCACACTGGTGTAGAACTGTGTCAGCCCCACGTGTTTCAAAATATAAAGCTTTTTCTATATGTTAAATAATGCAAAGCAGCAGGCTGTCTGGACTATCCACTTTCACAATATAGTTAGTTATGTTTGGGGATGAGTGAAAGTGAAGTTATGAAACTTGACACAAGAGTGGCTAGCACAGTATAGACAGGAAAATGCTGGTATGGGGAAGAACTTCCATGAGAGAATCCAGGAGATTTATCCAAAGCCAGGACTGGTGAGTTGAAGGAAGGCTGACACTGGGGATCTGTGTGATGCACTAAATAGAGCCATGGGACTGTGATCCTTCCTGTGCTTTGGAGAACACTCATAAGAAATGATACAAAGACACAAGGAGTCTGATTTTTGTAAGATTTGTAAGGATTTCGTAAGTCTACTGTTCTTACAGTGGTCTGTTGCTTTCTTGTCCACTCCCCATACCCTTACTAGACAACTCCCTAGAAAGCCAGGAAGTTGGTCATGGAGAAGAAGAGGGTGAGGATAGGGTCATGCCTAAGACCTGCCGAGCTGTGGGCCTGGTCATGCCATGTGTGAACTGGCCTGCTAACAGCTGCTGGACCTCACCCTTCACCTGCTGGGACAATGAACTGAGATTGCTTCTGAAGCTTTAAGAAAATCTACTATCTTTGATACTCTTATAAAATAAATTAAAAATTGGCCAGTCACTAAAAAAGTTAAGTATGAGAAATAAGCAAATGTTTAATCACTTAAAACTATTGTTTGTGGATTAGCGGAAGAGCCCACCTTCTAGCGTTTATTCACGGGGTGTTTTTCCCCACTGTAATGTTATTTATAAGTTATAATCTTACAAGCTTGAGTGGCTCTTTGTTTTGTTTTTGGTAAACAGTAAGTGAAAATCAGGGACAGAATATCTTAAATCTTTAATGAAGATATAATTATGCCTGCATTTTTGTTTGAGTGATATAAGCTTGAATAAAAACATTATGTATACTCCACATATATAATTGGCTCTCCTCAAAACTGCTTATGAACAGATAATTATTTTATTGTTTATACTTTATAAGTTCATTCTTGCTTATGGCTTTGGTGCTTTGGTATTTGCATTCTCCACAGCTCTTTAAAGAGTCGATGCTGTATGAAGTACAGAATTTCAATTATGTTCCTAGAAATATAATTTAAATGTTTTGATGTTAAAAACTATTTTTTATAATTCTCCATGACCTAGATGTCAGACCATGATTACTTAATTTGCTTTTTTTACTTCATTTTTTCTTTCTGTCTGAGACTTAAGTTATGATTAATTGAATAAAATATTACTGAAGGAGATTATTAGAATCCTTAGAGGATTGTTTTTAGTTTCAGCACTTGTCATTTTGCAGTTGCAGTCATCTTTCATAGAAAGGTCATGCAGCTAATACTAGTATTTTTATTTGCATGAACAATGTTTTTACAAGTGAATGAGATCCTCAAGAGAGTAGTTTCAGTTACTTTAGAAGAAATACAGAGCTTTGTGATAAACAAAGACCTTTTTCTTTTTTGAACTGTTTTCTTGATTTTTTTAATAAATATTCGAAATAGTTTTGAATCGTTGCTGTCATTATCACTGCTACATGCAACTACTGCTGTAGTGGCAAATAATGGGAAAAAATGGGTTAAAGAGAGGAAAACTCATCAGTTAGAAAACGGAAATTGCTTATGCAGGGAGAGTGAACTGCAACATGTTGGGTACTAATATAATACACAAATCCATTCTGCTCCAATTCTTACACTATGCCTTTCTGTAGTATTACAGGGGGTCTCAGTATAAACAAATGGCTGACATAATCAGTCTGTCTCAGCATTTCTGTTTGTGGAATTTCCATCCAGATTGTACCTTGTCACAGCTGGCTGCCTGGTGCAATATAATGTTTGCAGGGCTTTCAGATGGAAGAGTACAGTTAAATTTATGAAAGGTTTCAAATTGGAATTAAGTTTCTTTTAGAGTACAAAAGTAAAATAATATGTTACATAGCACAGAGTAAATGAGTGCTAAAAATAAGCAATCAGGAATTACTATTTTTCAAGACTCGGGTTACACAGACTGATAGACCTTTCAGTGCTGAATGTATGTAGCTGCTTCCCTTTGACTAACATGAAGCAGAGTGTGTTTTCTGCCCTTGTCCATGAAGATGTGTTTACAGCATTTAAAATTGAATCCTAGTTATTAAGCGGTAAATTCCAAGATGCACTAGTCTTTAGGGCATTGGAGGTATTTTAAAATATACAGAAAACAAGCCAAAATAATGAAATCTATGCAGGTAGGTATTGAATTCCTATGAATTATATCTTTACCATGATTCTACCCATATGGTCCTTGTAGGTTTTCATTAATTCTTTTGCAAATTTTTTCTCTTGCCTAGTAACCTTTATCTGAAATTTTAATTTTGATCCTTTGGGGTTTTGTGTTCAATGCTGAATTTGTACATAAAACATAGAACAGAATGGTACAACATTGCATTCAGAAAAATAATCCTCAATGTATTTCTTTTGTGAAAGCCAAGGTGAAGAAAACAAGGAACTTTCACAGCATTTTTCACAGGGCTGTATTTAAGCTGCTTCACACTGAAAGTATTTCAGACTAAACCCCTGGTATTTACATACTTTTTGAGCCTCCACGGGACACCTGTGAAAAGTGTGTTGTGAAGGTGTATTTAAAATTAGCTGAAAAACCCCCAATCCATTTTTGCCAGTTTGTTTGTATTTGTCTTGTGTAGAGCTAGATGCCGTGGAGTGTAAGTTTCATGGCTTGTTGGACTCTTGGATAAAAGGAAGAACTACAGGAGCAGATCTGTCCGTGTATACATGGAGATTCACTTGTTTGTAGCATGGGCTGCAGGGTCCATTTGCACAGCTGATGTTGCTGGGGAGTTTGTAGATAGAGGTTATTTTGTCACTTAGCTGCATTTGAGAAATGTGAAATGGATGGACTTTCCCATACATGGTTGTCTTTACACAGTGATTATGCTATCCACCAGTGTGGCAGCAGCTTTTGTTCCTTAATAGTTAAAATGTAAGCTACATTGCATATTTGCATGTGCATTCAGGTCTGGGGCTGAATACTGAGAGAGCAGATGTGTGCATGACAGCCTGTTGTTTGTACCTTGGATCATGTGCTATCTCTGGAGCCAGTATGCAAGTTTGCCTTATGAAATAGCAGTCTGTGTTTCAGGAAGCCACCCGGTATGCTGCCTGCTATGGTTCCACCAAAAGTCAGTCCCATGGGATTACATGGCTAGTTAAGAAGCTGGGACTGATTTCTGTGATTACTGTTCAGGGGGAATGATTTGATCCTTCTTTCCAGGAGCAAACTCTCCTGGAAGCTTGCCTCCCCAGCTGTGTATGGAATAAGAAAATAAGTTACTTAGAGCAAATAATTGTAATCCCTGGTAAAACTGAACAAAGTTGAATTTAGCCATCATTTTGAGGCCAATGTCTGTGAGATGGTAGGGATTTTTTAAATCCTGTATCTCAAAAACTATGTATTCTTTTTTAATGGCTTGCAAGATGGCATTCTTAATATAAAATGTATGTTTGAAAGTTTTTCAGCTTTTCCTATTGATACTCCACTCCGCTGAGCTGAGCAGACTTAATTCCAATTTGTAGGGCTGGAAAAAATTCCAATTTCCAAAAATTCTTTTAACAGAAGAAAGATTTGCCACTTGCAAGTAAATTTTTCAAGCGTTTTTTTGAAGGAAAAAGCACTGGGATATTAAATATTTTATAGCATATGAGAAAGCCTGTGTCCACTCCTGGAGTTCTTTTGAAGTCCCTGACAGTTTTCCTTGCAAAGTAGTTCCAAGATGAGATAAGAATCGTACATGGATAAAAGCTATTGGTCTGTGTTTTCTGTCTGTGATCCTTCTCAAAAGAAGGATTGGATTTGCCCTGCAGTGAGTGGAACAGCTGTACTGTAAAACTGCTGGATTGATCTCTGCCATTTGATGTGCTTCTTGTAATATGTAGAAACATGTAGAAGGAACATGACGTCTTCCTGATGCCCATTTGCTTCAGTAAGACTGCAGCAAATAGAACTGCCCGAGTAGTCATAAATGTACAAACTAAGAACTTCTGTTCTTTTGCTGAAAAATATAACATCAGTTTCAAACACAGAAGTGCACTGTTCAGATTGGCCACCAGCTGTTTAATACTTGGAGGACATTACAGTCTTGAATCACAAAGAGTAACTCAACTCACTCCCGCCATTTGTGACATCTTATAAGCATACGTTATTTCAAGTGCTACCCAGTTTGATTTAAAGACAATAAATTAATTCTATTCCTAGCTTCCTGCATTTCCCTTAGGGTGTGGAATCTTGTAGTTGTATAAATAAACTATATTTATATATACTTAAAACTCAGTCTGCTGTAGTATGCCTGACGTAACTTGAAATCAAAAATTCACATCACATATAATTAACATGCTCGAGAGGTGTGTTATAATTTAATTACTGCTGTTGTGTGCATTTATGTACTAAGTACACATTTCTCATAAATTCTCTCAGATGATTATCTTCTGGAGATTTGTTTCAGGATGACATAGTTTCTGTATTTATAGACTCAGTGTTTTAAGAAGACTGACCTTGTTTTAAGTTGGTTTTTTTTCCCCGCTACAAAAATAAAATAGATGAAGGAAATGGAGAGTAACTGTTCCCTATGCTTAAAGAAACTGTATTTTTAAAAAACTGTCCCTTCATCTTCATCTTCCCACTGTATTTCATGTTGCCAGTCCTGTGTTTAGAATTCCTTGCTTGTTCAAATTGTCCTTTTCATTTTCAGAATTTACTATAAATAAGCACTGATTAATTTTCACTTCAGTCTAGTAGCCTAGTTTTGAGTCATACTCTTTGCACTAAAGGAGAGATTTTTCTGTGACTTGCGCTCTGTCAGGAAGGCAAGAATTGCATAGAAATCAAGAATTTCTGACTGCTCTCTGTTCTTCAGTCATCTCTTTCTGTCTCAGTAGAATCAAAACCCTACAAACTTGAAGTAGTGGCACAAACTTTATAATAGAAATCACATAAGCATTGCAGCTACTTATTTCTTTGTTAATCTTAATGGACAAAATTGGATTCTTATGTTGGTCGCTACTTGTTAATGTGGTTTTTACTTAACAATTTTTAATACACAGTAATATGAGTCAACCTGATTTTGATTTATCGTATTAGGAGAGCAGTGCACTGCTTGCGTATCAGGTTTGTTTGATTTAATACTACGTTGTTAGAGGAAAATAGATCCTGCTGGATTGGGCTATCTGAGGAAGGTGAGGCTGCTGCTGTTTAATGACCCTTGGATTTTATCATACAGTCTCACTCATATGTAGTAGAACATCAGAAAAAAATTCTGTGTGAATAGTTTTCTGTTGCTGCCAAGATTTGACACTCCTGTCATTAGAATGGCGACTTCTGACTTAGCTGGTTGTCACAGTTAGGGGAGATTGTGAGGACATGACACTCTGAAGTTCACGCGTCAGAGAGTGTTTATATGGCGTGCACAGCTCTTATATAGGCTATTCAAGACTCTGCATTCGAACCTGATTGGCTGTGATTGATTACCACCCAGCTCACTGACTAACAGCTGCCTGCTTATGTTGTCATCAGGGATTGGCTGGTGTCCACTATCTGTAGGCAAACCTCTCCTCCTTTTATGAGGCATACAGTCCAGCTGTATCATTGTCATAGCTGGTGAGAGCTATTAAGTTATTTATTGATTAATGAACACTCAAAGAGTACACAGGTAGAGCAGCAAAATAGTCTGTGCAAAATAATCTATAATCTATGCAATCAAGTATTCAGATTTACAATTCCATAATACAGAGTGCAGATTCTGAGGGATCACATACGTGATTACTACTGAATTACAGTTTCCTAGGTGTAAATCCATTTCGTGCCTCCACAGGTGCCCATCTCCTCCCACTCCCAAAACCCAGAAAATAGGAACAAACAACTTTAAGAGCAAAAACCTGATTAAGAGTCCAGCATGTCATCCATTTTCTTCCATCCTCCTTGTGGTCTTGAATCCACATGTCAGCATGACTACCATCTAGAGGCATCCACACACTTACCAGTGGAAGACCCACCTTCCTTTTTCTCCCCTTGATTTGGCATTTTATTCTTTATTTGCTATGTTAGTCTCTGTTTGTTTCTGAGGTTGGCCTGAGCCTTTCATTCACCTTGTACTTCCTTGTCTCTGCCAAAACTTTTCAGAAGGAAACAGCCCCCTCATAATTGCCTTTTTGTCATAGGTCCCAGTTTTGCTACATCCATACTCAGATTTCATAATTTATGTTGTTCTATGGGCAACATAAACCTTATGCAGTATTATCAGAAGGAATGCTTCAGTGTGGGTGGATTGGCAGTCCAAAATTAATGCATTATTACTATCTTAGGGTGCCTGGGTTTAGTTTACATTTTTCAATTACTGCACAGAATTTTCCTGTTTTAGATTTCTACCTAGATCAAATTCCTCATGACAGGGTTCTTACTGTCTGTGCTGGAGCATGTGGCAGAGCAGCAGCACACTTCCAGCACACTGGTTTTCACACTTCCACTGTGGGCTGCCATGAGTCCTTGCTAGGCCTAAGCTATTGTAAGGCAGTGTACTTGGCATTCACTTCTTACAATTTCCTTTACATACTATCCATTTCTTACTGAAGTCTTTCTGTTCAATTTGCTAGGAAATGATGTGATATATCAGTGAAAGATGTAGAGCTGAAACTCTTGGTTTTCTTGTTGTACAGATGCTTCTAAATTTTTTAATGAGCAAGAAAAGCTTGTCTCTGGTAAATCCACAAATCACCAGCATGCAAGGATAGGGCCGAAAGGTTTTTACAGATATAGATCTAGTTAGGTGCTTGCTGTCATTTTTGGCTTTTGTTGGGGCTTTTTGGGGGTTTTTTTGGTCCACCTGCTTGGATTGCAGAGACTTGAGACACATTTCTATAACTATACATTTGCAGACAGAATCCTATACCTGGATTTGTCAGTCTATTTTGAGCAAGAGATGCTGACATGGCACTCTCAGGTGTACTAGAAACTGTTTCACCAACTGAAGCTTTTAGGAAGTGCTTTAGTTGGTTGGTTTTGTTATTTGATTTTCCTTTTCTGAATTAATGCATAGTCACAAAATAATTCCCTCTTGTTATTTAAAGAAATACAGAATCATTGAACTGTTTAGGAATAGATTTGAAAGAGAAGCTGATTTCCCCTGGAAAAGTGGGTAACATTGTTTCTGAAAATTTAGTATACTGACTTAACCTCAGTGAATCAGATACCACATATTGGAATAAGAACAAGTCTGTGGGTTTTATTCAAGGAAATTGTTAGTTTCCTCCAGTTGCATGAATATATCAATGATTTGCAAGTTGCACCAGTGATTCTTTATCCTGTTTATGAAAAGACACTTCAAGTATAATGTAACAACTTAAATGAAAAGGATTCTTAATAAACTAGCTGGACTTTTCCAGCTGTAAATTGGTTTGTACAAAAAGGTATTTTTACAACAGAAGTCAGATATAATACATTATTTAGTTTTACCGAGAAATTGTTGAATTCATCAGATGTGGATGTCACCTTAGCATTTTTTGTAGTGTGATACTCCTGACAAGAAATGCAGAACTAAAGTCAGCATTTTGGACTTATGGGGAATTCTCTGCCTATTTCCACAGGATGTTAAGAAACCTCTACTCAGTACTCAGTACATTAGCATCAGACTAAGTTGTTAGTTTTATCGGTGTTGTCCTCTTGGGACAGAAATAATATCTGTAATATTATCAGTGATGCAACCAGATATTCTCAGTAATAACATTTATTTTTTAAAAATTCAATCAGTAAAAAGTAGTAAGTCTTATTGTATTCTTAAAATATACAAATAGATATAAAATGAAATTAATAATATATGTGGATTAATATTATAATAAATAACATAACAACTGATATAATTAATAGTATAATTATTTTATATCATATTATTAGTAGTATTATATTCTCTATAGTGTCTGTTTTTAGGACAGTGTAATGCTGTCATTTCAGCAGTTTCCTTAACTAATATGAAATATTGTAAATCTCATAGAAGATAAAATAGATGTGGGCTCAAAA
Source organism: Prinia subflava (assembly GCF_021018805.1). Classification (NCBI taxonomy): domain Eukaryota; kingdom Metazoa; phylum Chordata; class Aves; order Passeriformes; family Cisticolidae; genus Prinia; species Prinia subflava. Next base: position 33,275,461 of record NC_086283.1, on the reverse strand, counting down.
TTATTTGATTTTGAATTCTGGAAGTTAATTCTTACTTTGGGTTTCTTTGTAATTCTATTAAGGTAGAATTAGACTTCTTTTTGTAATTCTGTTAAGGTAGCACTTTGTCCTCCAAGGCAGCTGAAGGTAACAGTACTGCAGAGCAACTCTAAAAGATTTTGGGAGTGTTTACAGATCATAGTATGTGTGTTCTGCTGCATGAAAAAAATCCAGAGAGACTTTATTTTAAAAAAAGTGAAGTATTCTCCATAGCTGTGATCACAAGAACCACAAGCATCTATGGTGACCTGTCTTTGGTATTTTTAAATATATTATTTATTGAAGGCATAATGGCTTTCATAGTCGTACATCGGGTAGAAAGGTGTCACTCCTAATGTTTGAATGTCTTGTGACAGAAATTGTAATTAGAACTGAAAGTCTACAAAAGTATAGGCAAAGGGCTCTCCATTTATATTTTATTTAAGACAGCACTTAGTAAAATAGACAAAAGTGTAAATAAGAATTTTGAGCATTTAAATTGCTGATGTTATTATGGTATAATAAGTCTGGGAAGGTGATTTCAGAGGGTTTTGTGCTTCACTGCTGCAGAGCGGTCATAAAATGGGCTTTTCACTGCCAAGAAAATTGGAGGATTGAGAGGACCAACAACATTTCTGTCTTTTTTGGTTTAAGACAATTTAAAGAGGTGGACACTTAAAGTGAGTTACCTCCCCTAAGTTTCAACCAATCCCTTTCCACTAATGAGGAGAAATAGGAATAAATTGATGAGAGTCAAAAAATAGCAGTTTACTAACAAGCAAAACTGCAGCAGGCAAAAAAAAAAAAAACTTAAATTAAATTAAAGTAAATTATCATGAGATGCAGAATTGCTAAATCTCACAAACCCCCCCAGAACAGAGAAATCGGAAATGGTGGAAATACACCTTCCAGGATGGTGCCTACCACAGAGAGACAATGGGAAAATGGCACCAGCTCTCTCCCCCAGGATGTCACTGCCTAGGAGGCAGAGGGAAAAAAGATAGCCACAAACCTTCCCAGGGTAAATCTTTTTATCTGCTCATTTGAAGTCAGTTTTCCCCATATTTACATTAAATTAAAGAGAGTTGAATCTATGTTAGTACTGTTTTTGTAATAATTCTTTTCTTTCATTGAACTTGTGGTGGATTGACCTTGCCTGGCTGCTGTCTCCCTGCATCTCTCTCACTTCTCCTCCTCAATAGGTTAGTGGGGAGAAAATAAGATGGAAGGTCTTGTAAACTGAGATAAAGAGGGGGATTTCCATTTGCTGGCATGGGCAAAGTAGATTTGATTTGGGGAAAATTAATTTATTGCCAATTAAAATAGAGTTGCCTGGTGAGAAGCAAGGACAAAATGTAAAGCCATTCTCCTTGGTCTCCCCCCTCACCTTTTCCCATGCTCAACTTTTTCATTTCTGACTCTTCTACCTCCTCTTTCCTGCAGTAGAGCACTGCACTCCATCTCAACACTACACCCCACATAGTGCAGCTGCAGCTTAGAGAGAAAAATGAGGTAGTTTCTTCTTAAATTATGACTCAGATTTGGCAAGTGTTTGTACTGTGAAGCCCAGAGCCTAGAATCAGTTATGGCAGTGTGCAGCTGAAGAGGTCTGGGTAGCCTTGGGTTTGCTTAGGGGGATGCAGAGTTGAGATTTTGGGGTTTGGCGGAAGAGACCAGTGCAACTGGTCTCTGGGCAGGGTCTTTTGACAGGAGGGAGAGGTGAAGTGAGAATGCAGGCCTTGGGACCAAACCAGTAAAAAGTGTCATTTATTGGAAAAAACATAAGAAGCCCCCCAGCTTGGTAGGAAAGCTAGAAACCTAATATTCTTGCAGATGGTCCTTTGATACCATCATCCAAGTGCTTAGGTCTGTAGTTGGCAAAGCCCCAGCACCAGCTGGGCCTGCAAGTCTTGGTCTGGACTTCTGCTGTCCCTGCTGCCAGCTGAGCTCTCACAGAAGGGACCCTTCTTCCACCATACATTTACATGCAGAGGAGGTTATGTCTGTTTATGACCAAAAGAGTTGTTTGCAGGGTGGGGTCGAGTGGGAACAGAAACAGGTTGTTTCCATGTTTCTTTAAGTCTGTTATTTTGCGGAGTTCAGATTCCTCCGGGCAAAACAATGCAAAGAGAGCCACAGCTGCATTTTCTATTTTGCAGAAATTAGTATGAGCTGAGGAAAACCTGGACTGTGATGGTACAGACACCAGCCTATCTGGGACAATGGGAAGTGTGTGGGGATAGACACTTGGCTACACTTGCTATGGCTGGGGGCCAAGGGAGATATCATTGCTGCTTGGCAGCCTTTGGCTGCACTGTTTTGTAGTCACTTGAGTGCTGTTGTTCTGCTGTTGTGGGGTCCCAACAAACTCTCCCTTGCTTATTTTCCTTAAATGTTTTTTGGTGGCCTAGTTCCTTGCAGAAGATTGGATTGGATTATTCATGGATTGATGGATTATTGATTTTGAGCTTGTTGGCTCTTCTTTGTTGCACCTTGAATATCAGTTTGCTGATATTTTGTTGTTTTCTTTTCAGTGTAATATTCAGGTTTCCTGGATGAGCCCTGTAAATATTTGCATGCTATTACTTGTATAAGCTGTAAAGTAAATACCTATTTGGCTTCTCAATTTGTGTGCTTAGCTGAACTATGATTGTTACTTAGATTCTCAAACCATGCAGAATTAAATAACATAATAGAAAGACTTATTTAGGCAATTTTACTTTCTTTTAAATTGGGTTCAGGGTTTTGGGTTTTGGTGGTTTTTTTGTCTTTGTCTGGATTGGGTTGGTGTGGGTTGGATTTTATTTGAACCTTTGGGGAGGAAAGGGATATTCTATGGGATTTTTTTTAAAATAATGTATCAGTTTTTCTGTTGCTACAATGATTTCTTTTTCTGCTAAGATTTTGCTGTTATGTTAGGTTTATCTATTTTGGAGGTATTCATGTGCATTTCTTAGCTCAAAACCTCTCTTCTGCCAATTGTGATGGTTGTTTGGAAGAAATCTATTACATGATCTCCAAGTCTGCTCCACAGTGTGTACTGAGGTACAGTGTATGGGGACCATCACAAATTGGATTCAAAAGTGTACTTCAGATCCAAGCTAAAACACATAGGTAAACCCACTCTGAGAAACTGTCTATGAAACTGTCTATGTATAAGACAATCTATTCACTCTTGCAAACTGCAGATTTTTTTCCATGCTCCTTGCCTTCCTCTCTGTTTCTGTTTTTTTCAGACTTTTTTTCCGCTAGAACTAGATGCAAGTTAGAAGTTCAGAGACTTTCAAAAAAGCTAAACCCCTGGTCATAGACCTGAAAGATCTATCACTGTTTTCCCAGGACTAATTTTTAATTTTTTAAATCATGACTTTAATCAAATTTTTCAAACATTCAGCTTGTAGTGATTCACTTTTACTTCCAGATCTTGGATGTTGTGCATTTGAGCTCGGGATCTGCACAAGTAACTGTCAGCAGTTTGAAAACTGGCCTGAACTTTTTAAAGTCTTGAAACTTGTTTGTGTAAAATTCCTGCTGTTGACCAGCTGCATTTATGTATAAAAGTTGTTCTATTCAGGTGATTTCTTTAACGTGTTTAGAAGTGTGTGGCTAGGAAGAGCATTTTGGACTCTTAGTTTTTAGTAACCCTTATGGCAGAGTTTCAGAAGACTGTAGGGAAGAGTATGTTCTCAGAATTTCCCTTCTATGATCCCCTAATTAGGGTTTTTTTCTTCTGAAAGTCCTGTTCCAGGGTTTGAAAGGATGAACAGAACTGGCAGCTTCAGTTTTTAGAGATGTTTATTCAGTTTCTTATCTCAAGGTCTGTGCGCCACTTGCCATGAGCTTAACGTGCTGAAGAAACAGAGCTGGCAAGCCCCCCAGACAGAAAATTCAAGGTCTTTTAAAGGTCTCTAGTCCAATTAACTCTTAAAACGTACTATATTTACAATTTTGTTCCAATAATCACTACCTATTCTAGACACGCAATTTCTGCCTCAAATCCGTTCTACCAATGTCTCTGTGCCACTGTCACAGCAGAAGATGGAGTTGAAGAAGAACATGAGACACCGCCCAAAATTCTCCGTCTTGCTCTTGTCAACTTCCATTCTGAAAACCCAAAGCTACACATTTTCACCCTGTGACAAACTAAACTACTATTTATTTCAGATCTTTGTTGTTTGTAGTTCATCTGTGAACGTTGGAAGTTTTTCTGATGGACTAAGGTCAAAGGCAGTGCATTCCTGGGGTCCCAGCCAGGGTCTCAGACCCCCCAGGGCAGCCCAAGGGATTCTCCATGTGCCCTGGACTCCAACAGTATGTTGTGTAAATGTTTTAAAATATGAAGTGAATGTCTAATACTTGTAGCATGGTAGTTTAATGTAAGTTCTCTGTAAGATAATGGAATGGATCTTGTGGGCTGACAAACTTTGAAAATTGCAAGCCTTTCTAAATGGTGTGTGCTGGAGTTCAAGCAAGCAAGAGCTCAGGGGATCATAATGGTTTGTGCTTTTTAGGAGGTTGGATTTACTGATCATCATGGGTTTTACAACTTCTGTAAAGCTAAAAGTTTTCTTGTCCAGAGAAGTTCATGTAACCTAATACTGAGAGTAGCCATGTGCCTGACTAATTGGAAACATGGTGTTGAATTCTGTAGTAAAATGGTAATCTTAAAATAATCCTGTAGCAACCTACAAAGCTATGAGAAATATATAGTTCTTCTCTATTTTCATTGCTTTTAAGATCTAGTTCCATGTTTAAAGTTAATTCAATGACTTTCTACCTTCATTTTAAAGCATGAGAGAGATCATGTCCTCGATACTTTTTGTCTTGAATTTAAGAATCTAAAAATGAAAGGATGCTGTTGCATTGCAAAGAAAAGGGAAATCAGCATGTGCATTCTTATAATATCTTGTATGCAAAGCTGAGGTATTTGAAGAGAGGTCAGACCAATGTGTTGCTTGATGGATAACAGAGACTAAGGCATGGATTTTCATTTGAGTTAAATACCACCAAAGTGTAGAGCCTAGAATACTAGTTAAGCCTGATCTCAGACAAGAAAGATGTTCTGTTGTAGAAGGAATGGTCCTTCCTTGAAAAGGAATTTAAAAATACCAAAGAGAATAATTTCAAATATATGATTCCCTGGAATTATAGAATTCCCCTTATCTAGGTTTAGTAGAACATTTATGAGATACCTTATCTTCTCTTTATAAATTATAACAAAGCAAAATAATTAGGGGTCCTATTTCCTGTAGAGAAAGGGTTATGGGGGCCTTTGAAATACATTGCCTTAATAATAACTTCTGAGGGTAAGTGAAAGGAGCCATTCTGCAATCAGAAAGGAGAAAAATACTAATCAATGAGTAACTGAGTTTATTAAGTACTTCAAGTGTTGAAACATTGCAGGATTGTTCTGTTCTTCCTTTAATTTTATTCATGTTAAATATGTTTTACCTTAGAATCACCTTTTTTAGTTGCCACTTTTCTCTACTGTAATTCCACTGGTTGGATGTATTAATAATATAAAAGGATTTAAAAGTTAAAAAGGCATAATAAAATATTTTAAACTGAATACACGCTTCTACTAAAATCTAAGTATTGCTATGTAAGAGAAGAAAAAATAACTTACTTTTGCAGAAATGTGAGCCATTTGAGTTCTTTCAGCTGTCGATTCTCTTTCAAAGGTAGACAAAAGCACTGTGGGGCAGGGTACAAATAATTTTTAAAACTAGGCAACTGCCACATTATGTATGTTTAGAATTTTTAAAATTTATGTTCTGTTTTGCCTATGACGCCATCTTTAAATGCTGTTACACTATACTTTTACCTGTTGTCTGTATGTCCTGACTGGGGCTGGTCTGTAAACAGGTGTGTAGATTCTAGCTGTAAATAATGCATAGAGATGTGAAAAATGTCCTTGAGTGACTCTCCTCAGTTTTCTTCATTTTCATCCAAACTCTCCTGTGTAGCTGTGTTTGGTCAGTTTGTTTCCTTAGCCGGTAGATACTGGGAAGTGTATGGGAAGCATTGTGCCTTTTACAGAATGCATCTGGTTTTGATTTGCATGATCAGGCAGTAGTGTGTGTGATCTAGTTAACTTGATTAGCATCAGATATTTTTTTCTTAATCTGATGGGACCACAGTGGCTGAAACCAGGCATCACTCCCATTTCCCTACTCAGACTGTAATTTCTGAGCAAGCTGCATGTGTGAGTACCCTGAGCTTTGTACAGTGCAATTGCTGATACTCCTCAAGTTCTGTTGTGAGCTGCAGATGTGGAGAAATGCCAGCCTTCATCAGGGTTTAATTATGTCTGGGGAACAGATTTCATGTGTAGTTGCCTTGGAGCAGCTATTTCCAGTAACAGGAATGTGCTTGTGCTGAAAAAGAAGGTCTCAGTCAAGATCTTCCTCAGTTCAGAGAAATGAGTAATGTTGATGTCCTCCCTGTTTGGATGAGTAACCCTTGTCTTGTTGGCTCTGGGGGACAGCCTAGGCTGTATCTTGCTTTCAAATTCATGGAAAGCACAGAAATTGCTAATTTTACAAGCTAGGAAAAAAAATTGTTTGGGGAGACTGGACCAGGCAGACATGTCTGGTGAGGCCAGTTCAATACAGGGAGGTGCTGCTCCAGCCACACAGACCACTGTGGTGGTGTGGTGTGTATGGTGCATCTGCTTTAGTGCTGACAAGTCACCACAGCATTTCAGAAAGGTTGTAACAGCGGAAAATGTGCTCAAGAGTTTTTTACCTCTTCCCTCAGGACTACGCTTGGAAGTAAATGTATGAGATCTTCCCATATCATTTTGGAGATGACTATGGGGTTATCTGTATGGTAGGGCACTGTAACCCAGCTGCGAATCTGTGAGAAAATACAAGTGGCAGATCAGTTTTCCTTCTAGCCTTTGGAAATTTGTGAACTGGACTGTGTAGCTTTGATTTTCTTTTTTTAATGTGGACTTAATCAGCAGCTTCTTGTTGAAATAGAAGTAGTAAAATGATCTGCAAGTGGTAGTAGAAGTTGATGGTTAGGGATGAGATTGGGCTTATTATGTGGGCTGAAGTGGCAACAGAAAATAGAAGAGAAGGCTGTCCATGGAGGGAGGAGAAATGCATTCCTGCCTTCTCCTCCTTTGCATCTATTATTTTGTGCCATAGTTCTTGTTTTTGTGAGGTTTTTTTTTTTCTCTGCTATGTACCTACAAGTATACCTAGAAGACTGAATCTGTTGAAGTAGCTTTTAATTCCAGGAATATTGTGATTTGAAACCACTAAGGTCTGCTTTTTTTTTTTTTAAACTTCAGTTGTGACTATAATCTTTAAATGAAATACTTTTGTTGGCGGGATTTCACTGTTCCTTCATGAGTATTTGCTAGCCCACAGCATGCTCTTGCTTATTAAATTTCTGTGAATGGAAGCAGGTACCTGATGTCTTGCTGTCACTCAGAGTAATGAGACAAACTAGTTAGTACTTAAAACCTTCTTCTCAATAATGTAGACATATATCAAGTCCTTTAAAAGCTTATTGTATCATAGATAGAAAGTATTAGCTCAGTTTTTCTGATGGGCAAGTATTTGCATGCTCATGACCAAATACTTAGGAATTTTAGCTATCTCATCTCTCTGGCTTATACTTCCCTACTCTGAATAATACCTCCACATCCTACCTATTGTCTTTGACAATGATTTTCTCAAGAGAAAGACTTGGAAAAGTCATTATCAAAAAGACATGTAGTAAAGTGCATGTCTAATAAAAATAAAAAATTAAATAAGTGCTGTCTATTTTAAGGTTTCTCCTTTTCCTAGTATAAAAAGAGGATGGAGGGTTGGGGTTGGGAAATTGTGTCATCCAGTGTTTTTGGTAACTGTGTGTTACAGTTGCCAGGCAGTGGTGCATTTTTAAGTGCATGAAAGGCAAGCAAGTTCTGTATCCTATCTATCCCAATTTTTGAGCTTAATTCAGGTATAGTGCCTTTGGAACTTGTGAAATAAAATTAATTAAAGGAGGATCAGATATTTTAATTATTTGCTGTCTTAACCATGATTATTTTTCATGAGGAAATATCCTTATCTTGAAATTCTCAGGTCTCTCAGAACAAATGTATTTGCTGATTGAGTGACAGAAGTTATTAGGGTTTCAGTACTATTTCTGTACCATTTCCATAAGTTGAAACAGTGTTCTGTGACTCAGCTGAAGAAGCTAATGAGACTGATAGACTCGCTGGACTTCATTGTCTTTTGTTTAGCTTGGTATTCTTCTTAAAGCTGTGTATTTGCTGAAAAACATTCTATCGCATTCTAGCAAACTCTTCATCTTTTCTTAAAAGTGGTGTCAACGCCATTCAGATGCTTCTGTTTACGTGACACAACCTGTGGATTAATTGCATAAAAGAATTCAAAAAGCTAGAGTTTAAGTCACTAGAAAATGCCGCTTCCTGTGACCAAACTGGTGTTTTAAGGAGGGAAAGTTGAAGGGGAATTCAATGAATCCTCTGTCTGGCTTGTATCCAAGATAGTTGTGTCAAGATTGTGCAACACTAACCTGGAATGCAGCTAAGACTGTTACAACTAGAAAGATTTGATCAAGTCTTCATGTTTTGCCAGGGGAGAAAAATCCAAGGGGTTTTTGGACATACATGTTCTTACTCTGGAAATAAGGCTTGAGGCCTTCTTATTCACCCTGGAGGTAGACATGCCATGCAGTTCTCTGGATCATATAATTTAATTCTGTCTACATTTATTTATATTGCACTATTCATGACTCTTAAGGAGATATAGAGAGTATTGGGCTTGCTAAGCTGATTTTTTTCTTTTTTCCTTTTGGTGGGTTAGATCTAATCCCTCTTTGTTCAAGTAGAGAAAAGAAGATAATCTTCATTGATATAAAAATGTCACTAATGTAAAGATAATTTGAATTCATAATTCATCACTGCAAAGCCAGCATTTTATACTGTGTTCTCTGGGACAGTTCTGCCCTTTTACACAGAGGATAAAGAATGGTAAATTACAAACAGCCATGAACTTAGATTTGGTATAGATTCACTTTTCATAGTTTTACTTCTAACAGAGATTGACATTAGTTTCATATTGTAATACTGAGTTTAAATGCTGTGATACTCTGACACTGCTTATGTACTATTTAAATTTTTCATTCTCCTTTGAAAATTGATTTTATTTGTAATCATGATTGGAGTACCGGAGTAACAATTCTGGTATTCAAAGTTTTAGATTATCTGTCTGCTAATTAAAGATGCAAAACCTAATACTCAGGAATAAACCCAGCAGTAAAGTCAGAAGTCAGAAAATGACACCAGAGTGAAAGAAAACTGCAAATTTCCATAGTTTAGCTGTTAATAGGACTCTTACTTAGGAAGCTTAATCATGGTGACAACAGTTAGTTTTATTCCCTCAGTCACTTACGATCTGGGATTTGTGATCTATTTCTTAAAGTGTTTTTGGTCTTGTGTGTCTAATCGTTGCACTTCACTGCAGAGGTTGCCTTGTCAAGATGTTTCTCTGGTGCTCTTGGTTAATTTTGTCTGTTGGGCCATAATACCTGTTAACCTTCCTCTGGCAGCAAATGGGTGGCTTTCTTTTATGTATTGCCTCTATTTCTGGTGCAGGCAGGACTTCAGTGTTAGGTGGTGAGAAGGATCTGTTCCTTTTCTAATCACAGCATTCCCCATCTCCAGAGCCCTGAAGTATTTATGAGATCTGGACTGTGCGCATTCAAGATTACAGAATGACGTTTCTTCCTTGGGAGTATATTTTAGCTTTGAATAAGATGTGAATTGGAAGGGGAGAAAAGTGTAATGTGTTTTGAGTGCCCTTAATGGTGGTAATTCCAGATCTCTCTACTATTAACAAAAGTTGTGAATTCTTGTGTGCAGAGCAATATTGTGCATGCAGCTTGTCCGCTTTACAGTTACTGTAAGTGTTCACAGTTTTTCAGCTTTATTATTACGAACCAATATGTGTATGTGTGCATGTGGTGGGATGTTAATGTCACTTTCCAGGTGCTGCTTTTGCTGACTGGCAAGAAATATAAGTTTCACAGCTTTTTTATTTAAAACTGTTTTGGATGAGCTTACTTAGCACATGGCAGCAGAAGCAATGAGGTTTCCCAAGCAGGTTGCAGTTCCGAAGAGAGATTTACCTAATATAGGAGGTGAACTCCTTCAAACTGAGCATTGCATATGTTGTTAAATTCTCAGAAATTCCCTATCATAGGGGCTCTTTAAAGAAAAAAAAAATAAAGTGGTTCTCAAAGTCATCTGTTTGCTGAAAGACTATGTTGGTTTTCTGAGCGGTTGCTTGTGTTTATATGTCTTGTTGAGATCTGTACAAGTGAAACATTGGTGTATTGCTGAAGTCAGGAAAAACAGAGGTGCTTTATGAAATTCCTCAGAGAGTGTGCCAAGAAGAGTTTCACTTGCATTGGGATGCCTTTGAACATTCAGTCAGAGGTCTCTGTATTCCTAGTGTAATTTGGAGTAATGTCTAAATATGTTAAAAGAATAGCTATTTTTCATGGAAGACATGGGTAAATGTGGCTGAAGTATTTTAAGGAAGACAAAACTATTGTGCTTACATAACTGCATAATAAAATGAAACAGTTATGCTTCTTATAAATGAAATATATAATTACAAAAAATTAATATGTGTGTATGTAAATACCCCTCATGACAATACAGGCTAGGTCTGGTGGGGACAAGTAGCAGATCTGGGACAAGACCCAGACAGCAAAATAAGGGTCAGCAGCACCTGGGGCAGTGTGAGTCAGATACGATCCTGAGACCTAGGGTAGGATAAGAACCATCCCCTCTGCTCAGAGTCTGCCAGAAGCCACCTGGGTACCGCCTCCCTTTTGAGTCTCTGATACAGGGAAGATACTGGTGGGAAATGATGGCAAACCACAAGGGACACAGGAGAGGCTGTGGAACCAGGGCTGCTTCAGCTGGGAGGAGGGATGGCTTCCATGTCAACAGCCCATGGGGTGGAGGAGATGCAGCCAGGCTCCTCACAGTAGTATGTGGTGGGAGAGAGGGTTAGAGGCAGTTGAGACCTGCTGAAACAGGGGAAATTGAAACTGACTATAAGGAAGATACATTTTTCCTGCAAGGACAGTGGAGCACTGGCACTGGAGCCCAGACAAGCTGTTGCAGTTACCAGTCTTTGAGCTTATCAAACACCAACTGGGTAAGGCTCTAAGAAACCTGGTCTTAGCTCAAAGCTGGCTGTACTGGCAAAAGCAGGGTTGGACTGGAGATCTCCTGTGGTCCCTTCCTGAGTTATCCTGTTACCCTTTATGTTACAGAAAAATGTGTGTATGTGTGTGTGTAGTCTTGGTTCCACGTGGCACACAGATTTGTTTTGAGACAGTAACTGTAGTATACAGACATATCAAAAGTGTGAGCTTTTATTCAAGTCAACATTAAACTGTGGAAATACTATGCATAGTGCTCTTACAACATAAATTCCTAAAGTAATAATAATAATAATAATAATAATAATAATAATAATAATAATAATAATAATAATAATAATAATAGTTTGCTTTGTGCCTGTGTAAACAAGAAAACAAACATTTATTTATATGAACTTGGGTAAGAAATAGCAAACCAAATTGGAATCTGAATATTCATACTTTTACCTTTTCTTACTGCATATTTTTTCCTGAGTAGAACTTGGCCATGAGTGTTGTGATTTTGCACTGAGATGATAGTCTACCCTTTGATGGTGTTTTAAAATAGTAGAGAAAAATTCTTAAACTTTCAACTTTATGTTGTTTAAGAAATATATGGATATATTAATTTTTTTCTTCTTTACAGACAGGAAGGTAGTTTAACCTTCAGCAAAGAGTTAGTGGCAGTTGTAATCAACCTCTGATTTCTCTATTGTGGAGAGAGATTCATCCAACTAGTCCTGTGTGCAAAGCTAGGAGCGCTTACAGAGCACTTTCCCAAATATGTTCGATTACCAGAGCACAGCTGCTGTTCCAGGTAATTAATATGGGACTATAATACCATTCAAATAAGTGCTGCGTCTATATTTCCAAGGTCGGATGACCTCTCTTGCTTATATTCTCTTCCGTCTATGGCATTTTATGCAGTTTATTGATTTTTGTTTGCTTCCAGGAAACAATGTGCTTTTTGCAAGTCAGGCAGACCTTGTATTTGCTTGAGGAAAGTGCCACTAAGAATAAATAATGTGTAGGTATTTTAGTTCGAAGGACAGCTGTCTGCTAAGGAAGGCAGGAACATCCCTTGGAATGGAAAGTGTAAGCCCCCTCCCTCCAAATTATTATAATTCTGAAATTAAGGGGCTCTCAGGCAAAGATATGAGAACAGGAATAACAGCTCTTTACTGGTATGTGTAATAAAGCAAACAACCAGCAACAGCTCTGGCATTAACAACAACCAGCACCAGGAACCAGTGACCCCTTCTCGGCCGCAGGTGCTTCCCCCTTCGGTGCAGTTCCGCTCGCAGCCGGCAGGGGCGCTGTGGTGCGGGCTCAGGGAGCACGCGGTGATGGTGGCTCGGCCCGGACGGGAAGGGATGGAGGAGAGGCTTTGCTTCCCAAACCCCCTGGGGCCGTCGATCCCAGTGCCCCAGCAGGACTCTTGGAAACAGCAAGGTGGGACAGCAGGAATGAGCAAAAATCCGGGGTGCTAGATGAGATGTGTCAGAAGCTCGGAGCACCGCTGGAGAAGCGGGGGCGGGACAGCGGCAGCCCGGCTCCCAGCGGGGCCGAGAGGGGCGAGCTCAAGATCCCCATGGCAGAAGAAGGCAGCACGGAGCCGGGTTCCGGCGGCAGCAGCAGGGAATTCCCTTCCCCAGAAGAGCAGTTCCCAGCGTCCTCCGAAGCCGAGCAGAGAGCCGGCCAGCCACTGCCCCCGCCCCTTTAGCTGCGCAGTTCTCACAGTATCTCCGCCCTTCGGAGAGAAACCCCCCCAGATAAGAGAAGAGCCACCAGATGGCTGAGCTTGGACGTTTCTTTGTTTTTCTTCAGTACCGTAGGTACCCAGCAGTTAGTGTTTCTTGGCAACTTATGGGAAAAAATCTGTAGGTAAGAAGGAACAAAAGAAAAGAAACCTAACCTCCAACATTGGGGTTTAGTATTCTTTATGCTACCGTGTATAAGCAGGGATTTAGTAACTTCCAACGCCCAATGTTAACGGATGTTTGTTAATTCACTATCCTAAAGACTGATTGTTAAAGAGTAAAATAAATGTTCTTGACTCAGAAGCTTACTTTTAGTTTAAGATTACTGAGAGTGAAGTGACCTAAGGTCAGTCATTCAAATCAGGTTTCTAAGTCAGCTTATTTTGAAGCAACTAAGATTTCTTTTAAATTTCAAGTAAATAAGAAGTTATTGTTTCCAAAATTAAAAACTTGAATTTATAGGAGGAAAGGCAATTAGAAGACCATTTTTCAATGAAAAGCTTTTAGTAAAGCTTGACATTTCCTCCTCATCCCTTCAAAATACTCAACTTGGAAAGTTTTGGGATATCTGTCGTTGAAATCAAGCTAAGAGAATTCTTTAAATGAGAAAAATTTTACATATGGAGCGTTGGAAGCTATAACTTTGTCAAAGGAAAATGATGGGTCTCCCAGGTGGTTTTTAGCCATATTTTGTATGGTTTGTAATCTCTAAGTCATGTCAGTGATGCCATTTGCCCATAAAACTCATTATGTGGCAAGCAGGTTTTAAGACTTCTAAAACAGGATAACATATTTTCAGCAATTATCGGTACTTTTATTGTCATAAAAATTATGGCATTTGATACCTTATTTGACTTAGGATAATCTTGTAGCTGGGTTTTTGCCCTGTTTTCTAAAACCATAATTATAAAGATGTATCAGGATACATGTGATAAAATTTCAGAAGTTGTTCATTATCCTGTGTTTATCTGTAGCTTCATTTCTTTTGACTAGCTCTACCCTTTTTCTGCAGGTAGACAATGACCAGTGACATTGAGCCACAAGTCAGGGGCTAATTGAATGCAACAATTTTAAAGTAGACTTTTTAACCAGCCCTCTATTTTGGCCTGATTTGGTCTATGTGGAAAAGAGTGGAAATGTTATAATTTACTTTAATGAAACAGGTTATATTAAAGAACCTTCCCAGCCTGACTATTCACAAGAGTCTGACAGTCACACTCCCACCACTAGGGACTGTCAGTGCTGGGACTGAAGCCCCTTCATGGTGGCCACTCCAGTGACCTGACAGGTCTCCACCTGACTCCTGCACATTCTCACAGGCTCAGGTTTCCTTGGCTGGGTTGACCCCAGGTTTCCCACAGCAGAGGCTTGGATATCTCTTTCCATAATGCCGTTTATTCACTGTGCCACAACAGCTCAAGCTGTGAGCCTTTGAGGAGGGAGCCTGAACAAAAGCCCTGGGCTGTTATCCCCTCCCAGTCCAAGTGTGCCAAAGTCTCACTTTCCTGCTGTGTGACAGTGTTCATCCTGTCCATCCACCCGGCTGGTGCCAGTATCTTCATGTCCTGTGTTATGCAAAGAGTTGGCACTTCCCAGCCTCTTGCCAAGGGCTCATGCCACCCAGAGATCAATCTGCAGCTCACACTGCAGGCTGCAAACCAAGGTACCTGCACCAAATGTATTCCTCTGCTGTAATCCTTCTTGGGAAGGACTTTTTAAAAGGTGTTGCACCTTGGCATCCTCACCCTTTTTGTGGGCTGAAAGTGGAAACTTGTCCAATGTTCTTGCTTTCTTGTCATATGCTGTGTGGGGAATGGAAAGTGTTTGGTTTATTAGTTCTGGTGCGCACCAACATATACACTTGTAATCTGCCCATTCTTTCCTAATGTCTTGGAAGTCTTAGCTGGAAAAGACCGTATCTTGTCACTGAAGCCTTACTTACACACCTTCATTAGCTGGAAAAAACAAACTGAGTTTTCTCATAGTTATTTTGAAAAGGGATTATTTTGTGTACAACATCCTTGTAAGTCCACCTAATGTATTTATTAGCTATTGCTTTACAACTGTAATTTTTTTTTAAGGACTCCTGCCTTATGGGCTAAAACATTAGATGTAAAAAGAACAAGGAGTGTTCACTGAGCTGGAAGCTGCACCCTCTAGATTTCCTGTGGAAGTATAGTGCAAGCGACTTACAGCTTGGCTTGCCTGCCTGTCAACTTTTCTGATAGAGAGCAACTGAAATTGCTGTTGCTTCTCATCACAGGAGGTTATTCCCACTTCTCTACAGAGAGCTCATTTAGTCAGCAAAGCACCACCTGAGCTTCCCTGCCTCCGTTTACTAGATTTGATCCAAGTTCTATTTCATATTCACATTGAATTTTTTAGTTGACAGTTGACGCATGCTTTTATAGATCCTTCAAGTTTGCAGTCTTCCAACAGGTACCTTTTCTTTTACTACTTATCAGTAAGTTAAAAGCTAGAGCTGGATTTTATTTATGGATATGCAGCTTGATTTAGGTAGCTAAAAGGATGTTTCATGTCCTCCTTATGACATTTATGCATCTGAAAAACATAGGATAAGGTTCCAAATAGCCAAAGCTGTTTTATGAAAATAAAACCTTATGAACTAGATAGGCCTGTTTTTATTCCCTGCATATTTTTTGTTATTGGCAGACCTCTCTAGTAGTCGGTTAAAATCTAACCTTTTGAGATTTTTTTACTCAAAGTTAGCAAGGCTGAGACATCCCCTAGTCTCAGTGTGATCATGGTTATGAATATTAGTAATGTCTTCTCCACGCTTTAGGAAAGAAGCTGTCTTAACTGATTATAGTTGGATTCCAGAAAGATAACTGTATTGTATGTAGTTGTGTGCTTCTCTAGGAGAAGAAACAGGTGCTTCAGATGTACTGCATCCTGAGAGTGTACTTTAATTTCTACTGATTTTTTAGAAGTGACTAGGGTGACTAGCTCATCTGAAGATGTCATACTGAAGTATTGAATGCATATAGCTGTCATGTATCTGAGCAACTGCAGACTCCTGACACAGGACTAAATATGCTGCTTTGCATTACAGCATCTTTCCTTTGCTCTGGGTTAGTGATCTGTGGGGAGAGTGCTGGAGCAAAGGTGAAATATTTCTGTCATCTCTACCATGGTTCAGCTCTGGGCAAAAATTAGCTTTTCTAATATGCCAGCATCGTTGCAATACTACTGCAGTGCATACAAGCGTCTCCAGGAGGCTGTTTGGAAATGATGCTTCTACAAAGAATTTGTCTATGGAAGGGAGAAGTGCAGTCCCCAAAGGGGCTGTTGGTTGCTGCTGTTGGAGATCATTTGCATGAGAGATCATGCTGTTGTGCTATTACCTGACTGCAGAGCTGAGTCAGATATTTGTCTGCTGCGAAGGAAGGGTGCATTTTGTTGCGTCTGTGTATTAGCTCCACTTTTTTTATTGGCAGTAATGTCAGAGGGTTTTTTTTATTTCTTTCCAGCTGTGACAGACAAAATGTCAGCAGAATAAGTGACTTCTCCAAAGCTTGCCATGAACCATTTGGTTGGACCACCTGAGGGGGAAATCAGCGAAGAGCCAGCAAACGGAGCAGTGAACGAGTCAGTGGAGGCTGACCTGGAGCACTCAGAGGTGGAAGAGGAACAGAGGTATGCAGCTCGCTACCGAAGGCACACCAACAGCAGCCACGTGGGCCTGTCTGGGCAGGACGAGGAAAGCATGTTAGCTCGGTCAGCCAGCACTGAGAGTGGTTTCCACAATCACACAGATACTGCGGAAGGGGATGTGATAGCCACAGTGGAGGACAGCTACGACATCGAGAGAGTGCAGGAAAATGAGGATGAGAATGCATATGCAGTGCAGTACAGGCCCGAGTCCGAGGAGTACACAGAGAATGCCGAGGCTGAGCATGGAGAGGCCATTCATAACCACACGTTGCCCAATCACTTACATTTCCATTCCATTGAGCACGAAGAAGCCATGAACGCAGCCTACTCGGGTTATGTCTACACGCATCGCCTCTTCCACCGAGGAGAGGATGAGCAGTATGCTGAAGCTTACGCTGACTATGGACTGCAGGAGCATGTGTATGAGGAAATAGGAGACACACCAGATCTCGATGTTAGGGAGGGCATCCAGCAGTATGAGCGGGAGAGGGAGGAAGCTGACAATTACCGCAAGGAAGCACTTGGTGCCCGCCTTCACCATTATGATGAAAGATCTGATGGAGAGTCTGACAGCCCTGAAAAAGAAGCAGAGTTTGCACCCTACCCAAGAATGGATAGTTATGAACAAGAGGAGGATATTGATCAGATTGTAGCAGAGGTGAAGCAGAGTATGAGCTCCCAGAGCTTAGACAAGGCAGCTGAAGACATGCCAGAGTCAGAGCAAAGTTTGGAGCATGGTCAGGCTCTTGTCAGTGGTAGGCATGAAAGTAATGGCCAGCTCACATCTGGTTCTCGAGTTACATCTGGCTCAGGAGAATCTGTACAGAGGTACAGCAAGGAAAAAAGAGATGCAATTTCACTGGCCATCAAGGATATTAAGGAGGCTATTGAGGAAGTGAAGACAAGGACCATCCGTTCTCCTTACACCCCTGATGAACCTAAGGAGCCTATCTGGGTGATGCGGCAGGACATCAGTCCGTCCAGGGATTCTGACGACCAGAGGCCACTAGATGGAGACGTGAGTACACAAAGCTTTCACCTCTCAGGTTATCTGTGTTTAATTCCTTTAACTGTAACATGCATGGCAGTGAAGGAAGGTGCATTATATTTTTGTTCTGTGTCTCATTCTTGAAAAAGTGCTTTGTTTTAAATTTGTGCTCTGGAGAGCATAAGAGAAGTAAACAAGCATTAACAATTAGCATAAACAAGCCAGATTTTTCTTCATTTAGCACTGCTGACCACAGGTATGCTATACCAGAATTTGTCACATGAAGCTCTTCATTTGTCTTTTCTGGAACAAATGCTATTATATTTTTTACAGCCATAATATATTTTAGAATACCTTCCAAACAGTTTTCTACTATCTTTTTGTTAGCTCTTAATTTTCTGTGTTTCATGTTCTATCACATAACAGTCCCAACAGTTCTGTCAGAAATCTGGTAATATTCTTCACGCTGGTATCATAGGTCAGATTCATATTCTAGAAAAGTTGCATGTCAACTTGCAGTCTCTAGAAACACGTTACAAACCTCAGTGTATGATGTTATCACTGTGAAGTATATTTACAGCAACCTGAGTATTGAAGGCAGTTCAGATTTGAGCACTAGCATTTCTGAAATTGTGTGCTTTGAGGTTTAACTTGGGTCAAGGTTGTCTATCAGTTTGTGATTCCAGTTGTCTTTAAGATAGTATTTACTTCAAGTTTTATGAGTTTGCCTTATTTTGTAAAATAAAGTCAAAAACAACTGTTAAATGTGTAAACTGTATGCCTGATATGAAAAGAGCTGGTAGGCTAAATTGACTGACCTAGAGTTATCTACTACATGTTCCTATGTTATAACTTCAAAGGCAAGTACCTGCAAACATTTCTTCATTCCTCTTTATTGCTGTGGAATGGTTTTTGTGACCTTTTGTTTGAGTTGGGGTTTTTTTGTTTGTTTGGAAGAACAGCGGAAGTAGAACTTGTGTGTTATTTTGGTATTTTTAGACTGAATTATTGAAACATTCTAGAAATACACGAGAACTATTCAAGACATCTCAGTTACTGCAAAGAGAATTCAGACGGTGAAAAAAAATCACATGCCAGGTAGATCTGTGAGAGGCTTCTGATTTGTTTATCTGTCTTCAAAATGAGGAAGGCTAGTATTCTACAAATGGGAAGAGATTTTTGGCACATGGTGTTTGGGATGCTGAAAAAACATGCAAGCTGATTGAAACATATAGTTTCCAGATTTTACTTTTCCTGCAAAACAGTTGGAAACACAGTGATGAATGTGTTGTGGGGTTTTTTTTCTTGATTCTTAATAGAAAACCTAATTGAACCTTAAAAAAGCTCAAACAACTATATTGCAAAAGTTACTTTTACAAATATTTCTAAAATTATATGTATTACAGAATTGATTTGCAGTCATGTGAGGGAAGAAATCTTCCCAGATTATTTTTAACTTTAGAAGTTTATAAAACTAAAAATATTTCTGTCCCCATTTTGAAATAGATCTCATTACTCTTTTTCTTCACATTTTGTTTACTGTATTGTTTGTAAAAGCTGTTATGGCTGGGAGGATCAAAGAACTTCCTGTTGCTTCCTAACTGATTGTAGCACTAGGTACTGTGATGGTTTTGGTGACATTAGGTTGAGGATCCTGAGAACATCAAGTTCTTCCTGAAGGTGCATCACTTGCTCATCAAAATCCAGGCGCATCTTGCAGAATTGAACTTTTCTGAGATCTGCTGATATGACTCAGCCTGGTATGCTCATATAGTGAACAAAACATGTGTTTTTATTGGTCTCTGCATACATTAAATATTGAAGTACATAGAGATTTCCATTTTGCATCAAAAATTTAAATTTTCATTCAGTATTTTTCATAGCATGTCAGATAAGAACCTGACTGAAATTTTCAGGGATGGCTGAAATCAAAACAATGATCATAATGACAGTATAGCTCAGTGAAGAGAGAATCGATGGCTATAAATGTACAAAGAGTCTGTGTTCTTGGAAGGAAGAAGCAAATTACACAAATAATCATAATATAGATCACTATCACTAATATAGATCAGAAGATCTATAGCAGATTGAGGAGACTTGTAGAAGGGACTTGGGACTGAGTAGGAATTTTGTATTGCCCTGAGGAAGAGGTATGTATGTACTTTACTGGATTCTTTAATTTAGATGGCAACTTTAAAACTGTCTGCTTTCTTTAATGAAGCATTCCTAGAACTGCTTAGCTGTATATTGGATAAAAATAGCTTGTGTTGACTAAGTGACCATAAGTGGTCAATGTAATAAAAACATAGTTGAAGCTCCTTCATCTAATTGTAAATTGTTCTTCTGTCTCCCTCAAGAAAAAAGCAGTATCTTAAATGCAGACTTTTCAGTGTAGCCAGTATATGCCAGAGATGTTTTTCAGTCTGATTGATAGCATTGACCTGGAAATATGGGTGTTTTTACCTTCAGACAGATATGATTTTCTTGCCCTAAAAGTATCACATTACTGCAGATAAATAATGCAAATTGGGTCCTTTTTTTGCCTTCAGTTATTTTGCAAGTATACTTCAAAAATTATCTTCAAGTTGGTTTTTAGCAAAACAATTTTCTTTTAGAGATAGAAGTTACCTGAAAATATCTCTAATAATATTGTCTTCTTAATCATGTGATATTGAAATTTTAGAACTTCCTTAAATACAAACAACAGTCACTTTTTATTTAGCTGGAAGCTGTCCACTTGAGACCACTGAAGCCAGAAGAGTGATTTGTGGTTGAGACTCATTAAATAAAATGGCCTCCTTTGCCTTTTTTCCCAAGAATGTGACTATTAATCCCCAGTCCTGAGCATTTGGGTAATACATTCATAGCAGAATGCTTGGTAGGATGCCATTTAGAAGTGTGCAGAGACTATTTTAAGAAGCTAACAATTCAGAAGTATTCAGCTGACTTGCAGCTAGGTATAGTTTGTGACTGTTAGGAAAGATGTGCAGTGCAGACTGTGATGGTAAGAAAGATACAGAGCACTGTATCTGTGTGTACTCAAGATGTCCTGATTCCAGTTTTATTCACAGGTTAATTTACCAGGACTATCAGTCATTCCTGGGTATTTATTCCCAAAATAAATATTTGGTAAGGTGTATAAGAAAAGTAACTTCCTCACTGCCAATGGACAAGTCTGGTGTAATAAACTATGGTAGTCCTGTGGTGTAGGAAGCAGGTAGCAGACTTCTGTGTATAAATAAATAGTTTAAAGAGGTACTTGTTTAATATTTAACAATGGAGACTATTAGCTGCCATGTGCCTTGTGTACCGTGATTTAATGATGCATGCTTTCACTTTCATCAGGGGTAGTCTGGAGAGTGAGTTTGTGGGGAAGGTGTGGTACTTGAGCATTTGATAAAAACTGAAAAATCCTCAGTGTCTTTGGAATAAAGGCAGTAAGAGTATTTTCTAACATTTGCCACACAAATGAGATCTGTACAATTGACATATATTTCCAAAGTCTGTTTATCAGAAACCTTTAAAACCAAAACAGACCATCATTTGGATATGGCCTCATGAGGATCTCTTTTTCAAATACAGTAGCAGTTAGAGTTGCACAGCTGCAAGAAGTCTGGCATCAGGAAACTGTCCCTTGATGAAAAAGACTGTGGAACAGCATTGTTGATTCTCATGGAACAAGACTGCATTTTCTGAATGTGAAATTGAAAGATTGTGTTCACCCATAAAATCATGGAATCATAGAATAGCTTGGATTGGAAGGGACCTTAAAGATCATCTAGTTCCAACCCCCCTGCCATGGACAGGGATGCGTCCCACTAGACCAGGTTGCTCACAGCCCCATCAAGCCTGGCCTTGAACACTTCTAGGGATGAGGCAGCACATCTTCTGGAGGCAACCTGATCTAGTGCCTCACCATTCTCACAGTGAAGAATTTTTTCCTAATGTCTAGTCTTTACTTACCCTTTCAGTTTGAACCCATTCCCTGTTGTCCTGTCACTACATGCTCTTGCATACAATCTCTCTCAAGCTTTCGTTTAGGCACCCTTCAGGGACTGGAAGGCTGCAGTTAGGTCACCCAAGGCCTTCTCTTTTCCAGGCTGAACAATCCCAATTTTCTCAGTCTTTTCATCATACTGAATAAAGTTTGTAGCTGGAGCTATGAAAAAGCTTAAGCATGGACCTTACCATCCGTGCCTGAGAGTAGTGGAGCAGGAGACATACATTCTTTGGGAAAATATATTCTAGATGCACACAATTACCTCACTGGAAGGGTAGGCCCATATCCCATTTAGGTAGCTCTTGGTCACCATTCTTGTCAGATTCTCCACTGGAAACCTGCTGTGAATGTGCCTAGCCAAGCACAGAAATTGTGATGTTTAAATGTCTAAATAGAAAATATGCAGCACATGGATCTGGATTTGAGGATAAATGTTCATCCACATGTTCAAGTGGAAAGAATTACAGTTTTGTGTAGTAGATAATTCAAAATGCAATTAAATATTCTGGTGTTTAAAATATATGGAAAAAAAGTATCTTTTTCACAGAGAGAAGAGTGAGAAGAGTGGCTTGTTTATTTGTGGAAGTACAAAAACCTACTGAGAAAAGCACTGGAGGGCTCAAAAAGTCAAGTAGAGGTTTTTTGGCTGTGAATTAAACAGAGTAGATGGAGGCTACCTGGTTCAACTCTGCCATAATCAGGAAAAGACAACGGTTTGGAGACAAAAATCGTCCATTTAAGAACCAATTACCATTACATCTTTCTGAGGTCTATTCAGTTATCTGTGGAGTTATATATCTGAAAGCCAAGTTTTATTGACCTGCAGGACATGATTCATTTCTGCATTTTTGCAGAAACTTTTGCATTTTGAAAAAACTTTGGTTTTGCAAAGCCCTGTCACTGGTATTTTATAATCTCTGTTCCTCTGCAGACATTTGAGGTGATGGGCTATTAGACTAAACCCTAATACAAAGTAAAACCACAAATATGGGTTGTTTAGATTTGTGAAGTAGAAATTCAGAGCTGAAGACAAGTCTTCCAGGTGGAACAGAATTGAGCTGCATTGTTTTACTTCTCTGTTGGTTTTGGTTATGTATATTTTATTTCTACCCTTGCGTTCTCAGTTGCAGGATTGTCTCAATTTTGATACCTCAGTGTTTTCATGGAGATGAATTTGCTTCACTTTTTCCATAGCAGGAGTAATGTATTATTAAAAGGCAATAGAGAAGTCTCTTAAATAATTAAGCAAATGTCAGTAACAAAGGAACTAAGAAGGGAAAAGAAGCTATTGAAATAAAGATGAGTTTTTACTGACAGTATATTGTTGAGTTTTTTCTGAGTAGATCTTTTAAAACTGTTGGCTGAGCACACAAACTATAAGTCAGCTTTCCATCATTTAAGAGACACCCAGACTTAAGTTTACACAGGAAAAAAAGCCCCAAATGCCTCAAAACAAAAATCACTAAAGAACCAAAGCAAACCAGAACAAAAAGTATTTTATTCATCAATTACACAGAAGAAAGCTTAAATTTAACAATTAGTTTGCCTGAAGGCAAACACTCCCAGATGAGTTACTGGCTTTTAAGTTATGCTCAGGACTGGATGCATAACCCCTTGAATATTGTTTTGTTTGATCACATTTTTAAATTATTGAAAGATGAAAGTAACTTGATCTTTTCTGTACTGTTGAAAACTAAAACTACACTTAGTTAAAATCTTCTGAACACACAGGAGGAATCCACAGTGATTTTTTCAGGTGACTTGAAAACTGCACTTGAAATGGAAGTATGGCTAAGGAAGTCTGTACTCAGAGAAGCAGCCAGCAGTGCGCCAGATCTCTCAAATGGGATTGTTCTTCATTGTCCAGATGGTGGCAAGTGATGGGAGGCTGTGTCTTAGCATCATCACCTGGATCAGAGGAAATTCCACAAACCAAGACTTCCCAAACTGCATTTGTTCTTAGATACAGTTGCTCTGTGATCCTGTGTGATCACTCCAGCATGTGTGATCTATTGCTATTGTTTACCTTAAACTACATACAAACCACCTTTGTTAAAGTGTACATTAAGACTGTTGTACATGATGTTATCTTCATAGGCAGGAATGATTTCTGTTGACTGCGACCACGTGTCTTACCCATAAGCAAATTCGTCATTTCTGCAGCAGCAACTGCAGGAGTCAGCTGTTGGATCAGTCAGAGTCCTGACCCAACAGCTGCCTGTTGACAGAGCTCCTCACTTTAGATACTAACTACCCAGGGTGGTAGTTAAAATGATAAATGATGCTTATCAGTTTTCTTGGACACAGGAGGAGCCTTTTGGGGGAATCTCTTTAGGCTGCCTGAAAATTCTGTACAGAGAGGTTCTATAGCAGTTAATCACATGTGTTGTTCTGAATGAGCAGAACAAAATTACTATTAAAAATCACTATTTTTAATTTTAAAAAAATTGTCTCAGGTCACCTTGTCCTATTGTGTATGCGCACACTGACAGGGGCAGGTCCTGGACCACTCAGCAAACTGATGGATAAGTTCACAGGGTATGTACAGAGACAGTTATACCAAAACTACAGTACAACGTTAAGTTTCATCCATACATCAGAATTATAAACTGAATTGCATAGATTGTGCCACATTATGTAAGTATGTGTAAAGTGCTAAGTTGGTATGATTTTTTTCAAGCCCACCATTTTTAGCACTATACTTAAAGCAAACTTTCAACAAAGACAACCAATAATCATTAGCTTTTAGCTTCATTTTTAATGGGTATTTATGGCAACTAAAACCTATGATTTCAGTCTTTATTTCAGGGAACAGAATTTGAGCTGTACAAATGACAGAGGACACTGCCATCACATAGTTGTCCTAAAACCTGGGAGATGTACTGCCCTAGTTGTCCTGGTAAAGGCAGTTTTTGTGATAGAATGCATCTGATTATACTTGCATGTTGGACCTGAAGGTTCCATAGTGCTTCAGCCTTTTCTTAATGTGTAGGGTTCTTTTCAGAACACTATCTCTAAATTTAAAAAATAAAAATAAAATCTAAAAAAGCCTTCCTTTATCCCATTGTCTCCTGAGCTAATGTACAAGGAGACTTTGCCATACCTGTGCCATAATACCTGTAAGTAGATGTAATTGTCAAATAAGTAATGCCTGTTGTTTCAGTGAATCTTGAATTTCTGAAGCATTTGTTGATTTGTCCACACACACAAGACTATAAAAATAATGAACTGAATAAACTACCTTTTTCAAAATAATAAATGACCAGTGTTGTTTTACATCTTTGTGAGTAACATGGACCGTAGGATTGAATGCACCCTTAGCAAATTTGCCAACACCAAGCTGAGTGGTGTGGTCAACACACTGGAGGGAAGGGTTGCCATCCACAGGGACATAGGTAGGCTTGAGAGGGGGACTTGGCCTGTGAGAGCCTGGTGAAATTTAGCAAGGCCAAGTGCAAGGTCCTGCACATAGGCCAGGGCAATCCCAAACACGAATTGGAAGAAGAACTCATTAAAAGTGGCTCTACAGGTAAGGACTTGGGGATACTGGTCAGTGAAAAACTTCTTACAAGGGCATGTAGTGGTAGGACAAGGGGGAACTGCTTCAAATTGACAAAGTAAGTTTAGATTAGATACAAGGAAAAATCCTTTACTATGGGGGTGGTGAGGCACTGGTACAGTTTTCCCAGGTGCCACATTCCTGGAAATGTTCAAGGCCAGGCTGGATGGGGCTTTGGGCAACCCAGTCTAGTGGAAAGTGTCCCTGTCTATGGCAGGGGCAGTAAAATTTAGATTATCTTTAAGATCCCTTCCAACATAAAAGATTCTGTGACTCTCTGATTCTGTGATTTCATCCCATCTGTCCTAGCCTTGTGTGTGTTTATGTGACCTACACACTGTACTCCCTTCAAATTATCTACTGCTAAAAGCACGTAAACAACACTGCCTTTATAAAGCAAGAGCAAGTGGTTGTATTTGAAGGTGTTTCAGTGTCAGTTACATGTCTCTTCATGAACTGTATAGGAAACAGCTGGATTGACCTAGATAGGTTAGTTGCAACACAATCCTCTCCTTTTATAAGTTCTGTTACTAAATCCCTCTGCACAAGAGCAAGGAAGGTTTCTCAGGTGGAGTGGGTTGCATGTTAGAGTCAAACAACACCAAAACTGAGATGGAGAATTTTTGGATGTACCAGGTTATGTATCATAAGAAAAATGTAAGTAGATATGTGAGGGAAAAGGGATAGCTATCACTTTTTTATTGCTGCACCTAAAAAAAAAATTTAATTCCACTGATAGATGTCTGTGCCCACTAACAGCATACATCATGTGACCTTACTGTTTGTTCTGACAACAACTTTGTTAGGCTTCTAAAACTTGTTTTGTTAA
Source organism: Prinia subflava (assembly GCF_021018805.1). NCBI lineage: Eukaryota > Metazoa > Chordata > Aves > Passeriformes > Cisticolidae > Prinia > Prinia subflava. The sequence goes on along the minus strand of NC_086283.1, from coordinate 33,249,451 downwards.
TGACTAATGGCAGGGAAACTGTCACTAAGCTTTTATTTAGACTTTGTTTAGAACAGCTGTGCAAATTATCTATCCGCTATGATCCATCAAAATATTTCTTGTTACTGCTGTGATTGCATTCTTTCCTTGTATATTATAAACATTACCTCTAAAAATGCATTTTGGTGTCAAAGAGAACTGTGTGTTAATTCCTCAGAGACTGAACTTTCCTGTACAAATGGTTTCAAGGACATCTCTCATGTCATGTCATGCAGCAGACTTTGTAAGATGTTTGATATTTGGGTTTGGTAGTTATAGTTCTTGGTTTGGTTTTTTGAGTGTGGTTGTTTATCTGGTTATTGTTGTTATTCAGGGGTTTTCTCCGCCAAAATAAATATTTGAGCAGACATTCAAATGGAGCACATAGAAAGCATTGTAGTAACTTAGTTCTGATATTTTGCAGATGAAAATAGCTGAGTAAGGCACTTACAGGGCCGCTGAAGTAGCTGCTAGTACATTTCAAATGATGCACAATTTCTTAATGCTAATTGTCTGGTTTAAATTAATCTTTATCCTTCAGTGTGTGAATATGAGAGTTTTCAACCATTGTAAAGAACACTTTTTTGTGTGTGCACATACACATTGAATGCTTAAACTGATTTCTTTGTTTCTTGTTTAAAGCTCAATGCTACAATGTCTAGATGTCATTATTGCATTGGTAGTATTATGCACCTTTTAAATTTACTCCTGATACAGAAATCTGCATAATTATAAGAATGTGAAGACTATGAAAACTCTTCCGTATGTAAATAGGAGTTGCCATTTGTGCACTTGCATCACTGTGGCATTGTTGACTGGTAATAACACAGCAAGTCAAGGGAGCCCATATCTCTCCCACAGCTCCTGCTCACATGCTCTCTGGGCTAGAAATTTTCTGCAGTCTGATGGTGTAACCACATGCCAGCTTACTAGGGATTGTTTCACAGCTGCATCTCCTTTTGTCTTGCAGTTGTGATTCAAAATACAGGGAGATACTGGGACTGCTCTTTAACAAAGGAGACATCTGTAAAGAATTGCTTTTTAACTCTTCGGAAGCCTTTACTAGTTAGCTATAATTTTAATAGTTATTATCTGAGATAGAGGAATGTCTGTAAAGAGAAAGAAGCAGAGGAGTTACGTTTTCGTGTTTCATATCTAAGGGAAGCTAAGAGAAACTTAGATGTTTGGGGTTTTAGTTGTTGTTCTTGGTTTGGTTTTGGTTTTGTGGGTTTTTTGTAGACTATTTCATAGAACTCCATTTTCCAGCTGCAGTAGATACAGAGCTTGAGGGTGAAGCTGCAGCCAGCTCAGACCGCTGGAAACGTATCCCTTCTCTGATATGACTCATTGTCTCAGATAAAAGCTATGTCACACTGTTTATGAAAAGATGAGAATAGCATTTGACTTGTTTGCCATCAGTGATGTACTGTTGAGCTGGCAAAGCTAGAGCTGCACTTTTCCTGTGTTAAAGGAGAGTATAGAATGTCAGGGCTGTTGGACTAAATACCCATCTGCAGCTAAATGCTAAACTTCCCTTCTGAGGATTTCTATTTTGGCTTGGGTAGACATATTTTGTAGCTATTGCCTTAAAATCTGCCTCTAAAAATGCCTGCTGGGTTAAAGCTTTGTACTCTTTCATTTTGATTACCTTCATTAATTCCACATTCTGTGTCCTTGTCTCACACTGTCATACCAGGGCCCCCTGCTCTGTACTTCAGATACCTTGCTACAGCTTTTTCACATCACCAGGATTCATTAGGAATTGTCTTTGATTAGAATATCCCAGATATTCCCAGAAGATTCTTCCCCTCTATCAAGATACTTGCTGATCAATCACATACTGTTGCTCCACTGAATTGTTTATGAAAAAAGGAGAAGAATGAGAAAATCTGCTCTAAATTGCATGTACTGAGCTCATAGCATGAACTATTGAATATCTTCCAAGTTTTTACTGCATCTGGAATGAGGAATCCCAGTCCTTGATTACATTGGTATTAAATTGTCATTGACTATATTAACAAATTCTTGAATACAACAATATTGCTCTGCACAGTTTACAGAAGTTCTTTTCTAAGATAATGGAATAACTTTTTATGGGCAACCACTGTGGCCTTGCTCTGCTCAGATTAGATTCATTTAGCACTTCAGGTTAATAATACGTGAGGGCATGCATTCTTACGGGGAAATTTCCGTCTTTTCTTCACTTTTCCCAGTTTGACAACTAAATAAACTTAAGCTGAATCCCTTTCTGCTGCTTAAGGTCAATTCACTTGTCTCCCATCACAGCTTACTCTTAAGTGACTTTACCTTTTCTTTATTAGAATATCAGAGCATAGAATGTAGAATATAAATGAATAATTTCTACATCACGTATTCTCAATAACTTTTGATTTTCTTGCCACTAGTCTCCATCTCCGGATTCCTCTTCACCTCGAGGTGCTGAATCATCAAGCAGGCAACATCACCAGGATGTCTGCAATACAGCAGAAGCTTCCACTAATAAAGAGGTAGACTAAAACCTTTTTAAAAGCTGCAGTCTTGTTCATGCTGCTTATTCTTCTTAATTTTCCTTGCTCCTTTGTATCTGTGCAATTTTTTTTCTTCTTTTTTCTTTCCTTATCTTCTTTACTTTATGCTTGCCCAGCTATCTGACTGAATTTCTAACATGCTGAAGACTCTTTGTCACGGCATTTCTGACTCTGTGTTCAGCTGCCACTAAATTTGTTTAACGGGCTGCAGGGTACTGATTTACCAAACAGCCAACCTTCCCTTCGTAGCAGAGACAAAACAAAGTCCTTTTTCCCCCCCAGTAAGAAAGAGTATTTCTCAGCCAGATGAAAAAGTGTTTAAATTAAATTAATTATGTAATAAATTATGCTGCTTAATAAATTGTCATTGTAGAAACTGGCCTGCAAGTGATTCTTAGAATTTGATTCCTGACTCTAGACTTCTCAGAATAAAGCTACATAGTTTGGGGGTTTTCCCCCTCACCTGATAGTACTTTAGACTGCAGTAGTTCCACCAAAACAAAATAAGTGTGAATAAAACTGCTTATAGAGGGAAAAGAAAATTATTTGATGTACGAAGGGTTTGGATTAGTATAGAGTGGTAGGTTCTATAAACAGAAAAATCTGCAAATATTTGGTTTATTTGGCTTTTTTAATAAACTTGAAAACAATCTAGAAACTATCATAACATAATACCATATTGTTACTTGTAGCAATGCATGAATTATCTTCCAAAATTAAAAACCTGCTCTGCTATAAGTGGATTGACAATGAAACACTAATTAAATAATCCATTTGTTCCTTTTTACTTCTGCAGCTATCAAGGGATAGGAAAGCTTGTAATGTGTATGTAATTGTGCCAGTCTGCATTTGCATTTAGAAAATAGTACAAAATTTCAAAAGACTGAAAAACCCATAAGTTTTCATATTCTTAAGTTTTCAACTATAGATCATGCCTTTAAGTTTTCATCTGCTTTACTGTTAGCTTATTAAAGCCTTAAGCATTCTTCACTACCAACTTTGTCATTATGTATTCTACATTTTATCTATTTTTAGGTATCGATAAACTTACTAAAAGAAAGAAATCAAACAAAACACGGTTGATTTCAATTGTTAGGGTGTGCTTACACATAGTTACAGAGGTGGTAAACCAGATTTCAGTGTAGGATGTATTGGGCTATTAGTTTCCTTCAGACAGGAAATAATTCCTGCTTTAGTATTTCTAATGCAAGAATTAAAGTGATAAAACAGCCTTATAATTTCTGTATTTTAAGGTCTTCAAGAAACCTTTTTATTAAATACAAATTTATAATATGAGATGGCTGCAAGATTATTGAAAGTAGTAAAATATTAATGACCTTGACATTTCATTATTCATGGCTATGTAAAATTAAAAGGTGTAGATTTCCACCTATTGGTAACTTTATCTGTTACTTTACTCTTCTAGTGGTTTTAGTAGAATGCCTTTCTACCTGAGTAATGAACAAGAAAAATGAAATTCGTGAGTGAGAATAAAGACATATATGATGGTGGTTTGCACCACCCTATCCTGAAAATAAGTTGCTACTTGTAGTGCTGAACAGCGGCCAAATCTGTATCATAGATTTTGTTCACTGCTTAAAAAGAAATAAATACTTTGTAAATTATTTATATATGTGTGCTGCCTCTCCTGTGTAGGGGATTTCACCTCTATGCCTGTCAGAGCCCAGTGTTTGAACTTCCCCTTTAGCACTACATGAGCAACTATAACAAACAGTTGTTGGAGTCTGTATGGATAGGTGGTTCAGTAGGAATATTCATCTGAAAGAGGTGAAGGAGTCACAGATGTGAAAAGGCATGTCAGTGTTCTCACAGTAGATTAAATGCATTGACAGCAGCAGATCATTGATTATTGACATCTTTCTCAATGCTACTACAGAATCTGATGAACAGGATTCTTGGATTCTCAACATACCTTAGTCACAGGCTGAGCCATCTGTGTCACATGCCTTTTGTTTTTAATTCACAAATCTTATTTTAAAGCAAGACATGCATTGTTGGTTAAAAATATTATTTGTTATATCAATTTTCCATATCTTACAAAGGAAAAGACTCCTTGGGGCTAAGTCAGTCAACCAGTTACATAACTGTCACCTTTCTAGTTTTACCTGTTTTTTCCACTAGTACACAGATGCTGGTAAGTTGCCTGTCATAAAGAAAAATAATTTGGCATGTATTTCCATGTATATCATCTAGAAATATATGGACAATTATTGAAGATTTTATGCATTATTCTGATCATTTGTATAGATTTTCTTTTAATAGAATTATATTCAGCAGTAATTGGAGCAGTTACTCCTAGTACAGTCAGTTACAGATTCATTAACTATCCATTTACCTGCCTATGATAGCAGCAGGTATTTCAATATTCATTACCAATTATATAGTGCCACACACAATTTTATTTGATAAATTTTTGTAGGTGGTTTGCGTTATTGATTAAACAAAGTGGTGAATCTCACTCACTGAAAGTTGTAGCCTTCAGATGTCTGAAGGGTTAGTCTCATAGCCTTTCACAGAAAATACCAGTAGGATGTATGGTATTACTTCAGTGTGTGTATTTATGTGCACAAATCAGGATTCTATTTATTCCTTCACTATTTATGTAATTGGTGCTACCAAATGTGGTTTTGTGCTCAACACTGTGTAAGCACAGTTGGTGGTGAGGTCATGGTGAATCCAGTTATCCCACAGAGTAGAGGCTGCTGCCTAACCTGTTAAAATCTAAAGCTTTTTGTAGGCTCTGTTAATGTGAGGGATACATCTAAAACCATTCCTAATGAATAACTGTATTTTCTTAATGATGGTTTCAGTCATGAATTATACCAGTAAAGTGCAAATTTTATATTCCTATATGCATTTATTTGTAGTTGGAAGATCCAGTATTTTGAGGTATTATGTACCATCCTGCATATTTCATGATTATTAAAAGTAGAGCACCTATTGGTAGATAATCAACGCACTAGGGAAGACCAACACATGAGTGGAGTGTGGTCATACCATATTGTCTACTAGACAGACACAAATGGACTACATTGGATTTACTCTAGTAGGTGCTTAGATTTTGAAAATATTAAGTGTAAATAATAATAAGTGGTGTTCTACCTTTACTAATAATGTTTGATTTAAGTTTGGAGGTTTTTTGGCATGGAGGATCTTTTAATGCATATTTGTGCATGCTATGTTCTGTTTGAAATCCTTTTTGTCTTAATTACAGTCCAGAAAAAGCTTGGCTTCATTTCCAACATATGTTGAAGGTAAGATAGTTCTACAGTTTCTAAACGTTTTTTCACATCAAAAAACCCACTTATATTTAAAACGTATAAAATTTTATTTTTACTTGCTGCATAGAAAAACTACTAGCACTGGGTGTACTAATTTAGATTGTGTCTGATTTAGAACCTGAGATAAATCCTACTGTGCTCTTTCAGAAATTTAGAAATATGGAACTTCCAATTTTTTAGTGTTTCATTCATAGTTTCTGTATCAGTTGTGCTGTGTTTTTTCCTCAAAATCACTTAAAACACTGCTTGCTTTATGGTATTTGCGCAGCTGTTGGGGGTTAGGTGTCTTTTATTTGTTCCTTCTTACCTATTTTTTCCCATAAATCTTACCTAGATTTTTTCCCATAAGTTGCCAAGAAACACTAACTGCTGGGTACCTACGGTACTGAAGAAAAACAAAGAAACGTCCAAGCTCAGCCATCTGGTGGCTCTTCTCTTATCTGGGGGGGTTTCTCTCCGAAGGGCGGAGATACTGTGAGAACTGCGCAGCTAAAGGGGCGGGGGCAGTGGCTGGCCGGCTCTCTGCTCGGCTTCGGAGGACGCTGGGAACTGCTCTTCTGGGGAAGGGAATTCCCTGCTGCTGCCGCCGGAACCCGGCTCCGTGCTGCCTTCTTCTGCCATGGGGATCTTGAGCTCGCCCCTCTCGGCCCCGCTGGGAGCCGGGCTGCCGCTGTCCCGCCCCCGCTTCTCCAGCGGTGCTCCGAGCTTCTGACACATCTCATCTAGCACCCCGGATTTTTGCTCATTCCTGCTGTCCCACCTTGCTGTTTCCAAGAGTCCTGCTGGGGCACTGGGATCGACGGCCCCAGGGGGTTTGGGAAGCAAAGCCTCTCCTCCATCCCTTCCCGTCCGGGCCGAGCCACCATCACCGCGTGCTCCCTGAGCCCGCACCACAGCGCCCCTGCCGGCTGCGAGCGGAACTGCACCGAAGGGGGAAGCACCTGCGGCCGAGAAGGGGTCACTGGTTCCTGGTGCTGGTTGTTGTTAATGCCAGAGCTGTTGCTGGTTGTTTGCTTTATTACACATACCAGTAAAGAGCTGTTATTCCTGTTCTCATATCTTTGCCTGAGAGCCCCTTAATTTCAGAATTATAATAATTTGGAGGGAGGGGGCTTACACTTTCCATTCCAAGGGATGTTCCTGCCTTCCTTAGCAGACAGCTGTCTTTCAAACCAAGACAACAACATATACGAATGTGTGTCGACAAGGAAAGCAGACCAAGCAAGACAGTAGTGCTCCATCCAGTATTGGTTTCAATTGGCAGGCTCAATCTAATCTCAGTTGGATTTACTGACAGGCCTTCCAGTGAAACTCAGCTTTGCCTAACAGCTACCCGCCTCTTAATTAAATATTGCTTCCCATCTCAGAGCTAAGGTTTTAGTAGTGCTGATTTTTTTTCAGAACAATGTGAAAAAGCAAGTTACCTGCCTCATGAACCTCATGTTACCTTTTGTAGGAGTCTACATCCTGTGTATACTGCAGGAAGATAACAAGTTGTGTGCAGTAATGACAGAAGCAGAAAACAGGAGTTTCACTGTTTGATTTTTTTTTTTTTTTAACTTTTTCCCTGACAGTGATTGTCCCATGTTCTTGATCAAATTTTAGAAATGCAGTTGATGTAAGACTTTATTTGGACTTCCTTATCACTGTTTGGATTGCTCTACAGTGTGCTCTGTTTAATTGATTATTTTCTTTAGACTTATTTTAATTATTATTTTCTTTAGTGATCATTTTCTTTAGACTGCAAATTGATCATTGTTTTAGTCTTCAGAGTATAAGCTGCCTTTTTTGGAGTCTCTGGCCAGAATATCAATTCATCCATAGCTGAGCACTGGAATTTTGCAACAGTGAAGGATCTCTCTTAGAATTAGAATTCATCTCCTGTTGATAGTCCTGTTTACCAAGGGCTTTAAAAAATAATCATCTCCACCTTAGGAAAAAAAATAAATTTTAAACTAAAAATTTCATGGTTCTCTGTCCAGCACAATTTCCTTAAAATTACAAATGGTCCATTTTTATGCACCAGCAGTCCAAGGAAAAATTTGCCAGCACCTATGCTATGCTTTCATTGAGATAATAGTTTTGTTGTCAGAGAGAATAAAAGGAGGACGTATTCTAAAAGGCAGTGCTATCTTTGTGTTCACCTCTGGTGCATTTTTTGGTTTTAATTTTGGGTTTAATATGACAATTTCTTGGAGTCTTACACCTTTGCTCATATTTTTTTTCTCTAATTTTGATCAGAAATTGTACTACAAAGGGTTTTACACCCTTTATAGTAAAGTGGTGGAAGTAGTAAAAAGGCCTTCGTATGTAGAGTAATAAATAGCAACACTTAAAATGCTGTGTGATTTCTTTGTAAATATATAGTACTTCCCGATGCATGAATTTCCCAAAGGAAATAGTTCAGTTTCTCTTGGTCACGTGCTTGGCAGTGACTTGATCATTTTGAGAATTTTTCAGATACATACTACCTGAGCAAATGGCACACTGGAGATGAACATCTTAAAATTGCTAGTCATAAATTTTTGTATTTAAATAAATAATAAAGAAGACAAGCCTGCTCACAAGATTTATACATGTGGTTCTGCCTGTATGTATAGTTTCAGTGTGATATTTATCTCCAGCTCTTTCTTTGTTATTTTAATTGTAATAATGACTTGTTTTTCCCTGATCAAAACTACCTATGCTCATTCTGAGGGCTTCATAGTCTCATATGTTATCATTAGAACAAAATTTGCCTTCTGAGTAATTCAAAACTTAAAGTCCCATATCACCTTATAGTTCAAGACACCCCTTGATTTTTTTTTAGAGGGAAAAAGAAAGACAAATGTAAACACAGGTGTTTTGTGATACAATGTGAACATATTTACCATGAGCATTCTTTTATATGATTTTTTTCCTCACTTGTCTTGAACAACAATATTTTTCCGTTCTAAGAACAGGAACTTTCTTAGGTTAACCAGCCTCCCTTTTGGATCATGACAGTTTTAACATAGTATCAAAATGAAACATTTTCATGTATAAAATTTTTAGATAAAGCTACCAAACACCAAAAATCTTACAAATCATAAATGCTGCTTTATAAGGATTTGCATTGCTTGGTAATGAATACTATACTCCCTGTCACTTTCCACAGAAGCTTGTGGGTGTTGGATCTCTAAGGATCTGTGGACTAAGTTGCTTTGCCATTAAGAGAGCCCATGCTCTATATTTAGTAACATTTTTATTTAACTCAGTACTTTACCACAGTATCCTTGTTAAGACTGTTGTTTTTAAAGTTCTGTGGCATAAAATTATTGAGATGTGTAGTATGTGTAGAGCATTCCCAGGGAGGTTGTCCTGCCTGTTGCACCATCTGTGGTTGATACATAAGCAAGAAAGAGGCTGATGGCTGCTATGAAACTGCACCTTTCCTCTTTCTGCTTAGGACTGTTGATCTCAGAATTGCAAGGCTGTTTTTGGTGGATGAGGAGCAAGCTGAGTAACTGTGTCTGTCCCTTTATCACAGCAAAAAATCACAGATTATTTTGCTCCAAGCTGGTCGCTACTCACAAAAGAGGGAGCTATTGTGAGAAACAGGCTGGATTAACAATTGTAGCTTTTGCTGGAGAGATGTTGCACTGGGTTTGCATAGCAAGGTTTTGGTAGTGGGGTGGCTACAAGCGTGTTGTCTGTGAGAAGCTGCTGGAAGCTTCCTGCCTGTGCCATAGAGTCAGCACCAGCTGGCTCCAAGACAGACCCGCTACTGGCCAAGGCTGGGCCCATCAGTGACAGTGGTAGCACCTCTGGGATATTAGGTTTAAGGAGAGGGAGAAGACACTACACCACAGCAACTGCAGCCAGAGAATAAAAGGCTGGGAATGTGTAAAAAAAAAGATCTCTGAAGACGAGGTCACTGGAGTAGGGAGGATCAGAGATTTTCCAGGTGCCAGAGCTGAGATTCCCATGCAACCCATGGTGAAGACCATGGTGGAGCAGCTGTGCCCCTCCAGGCAATGGAGGTCCACCGTGGAAGACATACGCACAAGCAGTCCCTGTAGGACCCCATGCTAGACCATGTGGATGCCCAAAAAAAGCAGGCTATGACCCCATGGAAATCCCAGGCTGGAGCAGGCTCCTTGCAGGATATGTGGCTCAGTGGAGAGAGCAGCCCACCTGGAGCAGGTTTGTTGGCAGGACTTGTGACCCCATAGGGAACCCTTACCAGGGCAGTCTGTTCTGAAGGATTTTCCCCTGTTGGAGGTGTTGCATTCTGGAGCAGAGGAAAAATGTGAGGCCTCTTCCCCATGACAAAGAGGGAGCATCAGAAAGAACTGACCACAGCCCCCATTCCTCTATGCCTCTGGTGCAGGAGATAGAAAAAATTGAGAGTAAAAGTGAGTCCAGGAAGAAGGAAAGGATGGGGGAAGGTGTTGGAGCATCTGTTTTTATTTTTCATTATTCTACTCTGGCTTCATTAGTAATAGATTAAACAGGTTTCCACAAGTGGAGTCTGTTTTGCCCTTGACAGTAACTGATGAATGATCTCTCCCTGTTCTTATCTTGCCCCATGAGACTTTTCTTATATTTTGTATCCCTTGCTCTTCTGAGGAGGGGAGTGACAGAAGGGCTTTGGTGGGCAAGGTCAATCCACCACGAATTTTGATATAATTTATTTGATGTTTTGTGCCTTTGCAAGTAAGTACTGGTTAACTTTTTGTCATGATAAATGGAAGTACTTCAGAGGAGGATTTGCATTTGTCAGGTGCAGACTCAAGTTGTCAGAGTTCTGCTGTTTTGCTGTATTTCACCATGATTGTCTTCAGAGAAGGCTTTCCTGTGTTACAGTTCCTGGACCTTGTGATCCTGAAGACTTAATCGATGGAATCATTTTTGCTGCCAATTACCTTGGTTCAACTCATCTCCTTTCTGATAAAACTCCATCCAAGAATGTGAGAATGATGCAGGCTCAGGAAGCTGTCAGCAGGATCAAGGTGAGGAGTAATTCCTGCTGCTTCTTGTATGGCTGCTTTATGATTGTGGGTATGAACTTTTTTCTTACGCAGTAATTTTTTCAGGTGAGGTTATCTGTAGTTTCAGAACAAAAAGTGCCTCACCTTTCCTTCTGCAAAATAAATTGTATGTTTAATACTCGTTTTGGAACAAGACTTATAGGGGGATGTTACCAGGTCATTTGAATTCCCTTTGGTAATGCTCATGCAGGGTACACTAAACCAGAATGTGAAGTGAATGGTGGTCATAGTTATGTCTTGGCTGTGGAAGGAGAACAGGTTAAGGAAATAACTAGTTAGTATTGCAGCTGCCTCTGGCTTGGTACTCAATGAAACTGCTACTGCAGTAATGCCTGCAGTTAATTTTGACCCTGTTGTGGATACTTGTTTCTCCACATGTAACAGCTGTGAGCTGATTAAAGGAAAAAAAAAGGACAAGAAAAAAAAAGAGAAAAAAAAAAGGAAAAAAAGCCTGTGACGGTACAGAGAAGTGTGCAAAAAAATCTTTAAAAAATTGTTCTGGAATCTGAACAATTTTGTTTCACGAGAGAAATGCCAACTGATGTCTGTACAGGCCATTCCCAGCAATAGGAATGTAAGTTACAATTATGATATTGTCAGCTGGAAATTAGGGTATCTGAATGAAGTATTGCACAGTTAAACAGAATGGTGCAACATTCCCACTACCCATACATGACTTGTAGTAGACACACAGCTGCTCCTGCTGATTCAGCCAATGAATACAACCTACTCTGGGAATTTTTCTTAGTTTAATATCTCTGTGGTTTTCTTTTGTATATTTTATTTTTGGTTCCAACTCAGATTTGGTGTGCAATTGTATAAAAGAGAGAGGAAGAGGAGAGAAGGTTATCAGCAAGACCAATAGTATTGTTTGTTAAGGTCAGCTGATGCTTCCTACTCTTGTTATTCCTTCCAATGCTTTTCATGCAGATATTGAGTTTGGTCTCTGTATGTAGCTTTGACACAGAAGGTCCAGATAGAGCCATTGAGACAACTTCCAAAAATTGTAATTTTACTGATGTTCAAATTAATAAGTTCTTGTAACCTTGTCTCTGAAAATTGTTAACACTCTTGTGTTTTAGAAAAAGCAGGAATGTAGCCTTCCTGTTAGAGATTATCCTCCACCATCTCTGTAGAAGTCTGCACTAACTTGAACTACTGAGCCTTTTGCAAAAGAGTAATTTATCTTTTTTCATTGGAGACTCTGCATTAAGTGAAAGGCTTTAAAAATATGTTTCATGCAGCTTTTTCAACAATGGCAGGTCTTGGTGAGTTCTCCCCAGACCTTCAGTGAAGAGTTTTCCTTATAGAATCTGGTTTTTTCCCACTCTGGGCAAATAAGGCTGTGCCCTTGAGTTTAGTAGTCTCTTTGTGTTCCTTTCTGATGCTTGGCTGTGTGTTAGAAAGCTTGTCTGATTTGAATGAATGGGAAACAAGAGGTAAGGAAGAGAAGGGAGAGAAACGAGGGCTTTGGTGAGGCTGGGTCTAGGAGGGACACATCACTGGAGGGTAAAAGGTAAGACTAGCATCAGCTATCATAGGAAATAGGTATCAGGTGTGGAACTTGAATCCGGGACTGCATGGGGAGTTTGCACCTAGAAGGTAAAGTTTGTGTAGGAATACATATTTGAAAAAGATTGCAGGGGTATGGTGGACAAAAGTGAAACAGAATTGATTCAAACTGGGCCTATGAGGTGTAAGAGCGTAGAAGCTTTCTCTGATACTAAACGTATTTTGTAGAAATTTGTTAATAAAATACCATTCTGAGGATTCTGTTATGCCTCACTATTTCTGTGTGTCAAAACAGAAGAAATCTATGTAATGCATTTCACTCATAACCCCATAATTTGTGCATCTGTATAAATCAGCAGGCATGAATATCCTTGCCTGTAGTGTATTTGTCTCAGGCTTGAGGCCCAAGTGATTGCATTTTTTGACCTGGTAAAACCCTAGCTGGTATATTTAATTTTCTGAAACTTGGTATATTTCAGAAAATTATTGGGTTATATTGTACACAATTATTGTGTTATATTGTACACAATACCTTGAAACATTTCTTGGATAGTTACTGCTTTCTGCTTCTAAGTAAAGTTCAGGCAACCCCACAGCAGTTTAGGCTCTTTGTCATATTAGGGTTGGCTTTGGCTGGTTTTGCTGCTGGTTGCCATTAAAGCTAAACATTTTCTGAGAGAAACTCATTATGACAGATGGACTTCCTGCTGCCAGATTCACCATTGTATCAGATATTCTGTGTCCCACATGTGTAAATTATGGCTTGCACAGTGATTATGAAGGTTGTGCCCTACTCATGTTTATTTACAGGGTGCCATACTTGTTGCATGTCAACTATTTCTCCACTGTTGAAGAAAATAAAACTTATGAATTAATAGTGAGCTTTTAAAAAATACACAGACTTGAAATTGAGTATTAAAAAGGGCTATTTTTAAGCCCTGCATTTATACACATAAGTGTGTACCTTTTGAATTATTAGTCCCTAAAGTGGACTAGCAGAGCCTTCAGACCACATAATCATTCATTTGGAAAGTGAACAGACTTTGAAAACAGTTCTCCATGCTTCTTCTTTAAAGAAATATCTTTTCAGTTAAAGGTACAAGAGTTGCATGTTTTTTTGCTTGGCCTTCATCTCTGTGAAATCCAGCTAAGTTAAAACAGATACACTGCTTTGAAGGTGTTTATCAAATGTAGTTATGAATATTTCATTAGGAGGCACTTTCAGCTTGCTCTGTGCAGATATGAGCATTTCTAGGTAACACCTGGTTTAATTTCTGAGTGTAATTTAGGATGGAACCCATATGTAGATATTTAGTTCAGTATTTCACATATTTTCACATGTTCAGTGTCCTCTCAGTGTTCACTGAGTTGCAGAACATTTTTTGTCAAGACTAAATAGATTGGATAAACTTAGGACCTCTCTGTAGGAAATGCAGAAAGTTGTTGGGTTTTAATGCTTTGTCGTTTAGGAAACTGCATCTATCTAAATAAATACATTTCATTTACCTAAAATGAAAATCATGAATTCTGTATATTAAAAAAATGTATAGATATTTTTCCATTTGTTTTTTCTTCTAGGAATACAGAAGGAGCCTTTGAGTTAGCAAAATAATGTGATTAAGAGGATTTGTCTAATAAAGTATTTTGCATAGAATTATCCAAATTTTTTTGTTGTTCATGGACCATAACTTCTTTTGTGACATTTCTGTGCAGTGTTAAATAACTTACTAAAATTGCTTGTTCCATATCATTGCCTTGTTTTTATGAAATATTTGAAATTAGTTCTTCAATATGCTTCCATTTGAAGAACAGAATTTTCAGTAAATTGAATAGTAATGTATTTTGATAAATTGTTGATTCTGCATGTTAAAGCTGTAGGTCAAGAATTTTTTCCCCCCCTTTCTCTTCATTTTGGTCTGTGCTTTTCTTGTTTTGGGAGATCCATCATTCTAAAATTTAGGAAGGGTGAGAAAGAAAAGCTTGATTTTGGAAAGCAATCTAAATGCTCTATCTCAGGAGTGTCTTCTCCTTGCCTGTTGTGTGATATTCAAGATAAGTATGTTTTTTCTGAGTACTAATTTAAATTCAGAGTAATGTAATGAAGAGCCTACCATGTAAGGTGGTTTTAATTGCTTTTGCAATAGTTTGCAATCACCTGTTGCAAGATAACCTATCAGGCTATAAAATACTTCTTGGTTTGAAAAAGGTGACTAAAAGCTAGTTAGAGAATGTTTCTATTTTTAAATAAGCAGCATGGCCTAACTTTTAAGTAGCTGCTTTCAGATCTGTTTAGTCAAAACCTGACAGATTTAAGTTGTGAGCATCAGTATAAAATATTTGTTGTGCCTTGTGATTTAGGCCTCCTATTTGCTTTTTGTAAAAGTTGTTAGTGCTGAATCTGTATGGAGTTTGTGAGCCTCCTTCCCACCGGAGGCACACCTGTAAATTTAAAAAGCAAAGAGGCTGTTAGGCTGGAACTGTTGGGAGTTAAGGGTTAAGCTGCCAGCCTGGTGAGTATGCATTCTTTCAGTGAGCAGGTCTGTAAAGTTTGGTTCACCATTGGTTTGGATTCATGATTGCAGGACTGTAAAAACTATGTTTGTTTGGATTGTAAATAGAAAACTCTTTTAACGCTAAACACTCTTTTAAGATGTTTCTGGAGCTAAAATACATGCTCCACTGGTTGCTTGAAAAAAATGTGGGTGTGGACCCCCATAGCTTTGTGTAGGTGTCACAGGAAAAATTGTTGACCAGAGACACTGTGCGAACATTGATATGGATTTATTTGCTCAGAAGGAAGAGAAAATGAAGGTGACGGTTACCTTCTGTCATTTTATTTTTCCAGGAAAAGGTAGCATAGTGTTAGGGAGCTTATTTTTTTTGAAGTTTATTGAGTACAAGATCTGAAAAAGCTGTAATAATAAGGCATAAAATTTTTCTCTTACCCTTTATGTTGGTGTGCCTTCAAAAGAAATGACATCATGGTTTACACTGCTCTGAGTGAGGGGAAGCTCTGTGCTGTTTCTTAAACCACCCTTCCCCCAACCAAATGTCAAAAACAATTGCATACAAAATAATCTTGTTTGTTGCAAGTAACATTTTAAGTGAAAAAAAAAAATCCTTTTGTGTTCTTCCTGACTCTTTTAGTGCTGTTTCTTTCCATTTCTGAAATTAATTGTGCCAAACATTAAATTTTATAATTTTTTAAGCTAAAAAGAAAAGGAGGAAATTAATCTAAGCAGGGACTAATTTAGACCAGCTAGTAGTCTGTGAGCCCTGACATTAGTTTGTAGATTCCTGCTTGATTTGGAGTCTCTGTAAGTACTTCTCTAACTGTTCTCCTGTCTCTATTTGTTCCATGCTAAGCAGATGGCCCAGAAATTAGCCAAAAGCAGGAAGAAGGTGCAGTACGAACTCCATCAGCTTGATGTTATGCTTGTTATTTTGTTTTCTGGGAGGGTTTTTTCTTTTCTTATTATTTTGTGGTCTTATTTTCTGCATCCAGCAAGGTTTTTTCAGATTTATTTCTGAGCCACCATACAAGTTGAAATATCTTGGAAATCAGTTGTCTGATTGGCCATTTTTTGTTGCTTATCATTAGCCATTTCATGTTAGAAATAGAAGAAAGATTGGATTTATTAAATGGTTACAGGCAGTACCCAAAATGCTTATTAAAGAATCAGGACTGACACGGCAAAGGTTTAAACTTCGTAAAATGATGGATTAAAATGCCGGGGCGGGGGGGGGAGGGATTTGTTGGTTTTTTGTTTTTTTAGTATTCCTTTTATTTTATCTTTATGTGAGAGTGCTTTGCTTGACTCACGGAGATGTCAAATTGCTGGATGCAAAAAAAAAAAAAAAAAGTTTATGTCTATACATACAGCAATATACTGAGATTGACTCATTTTATTGTAATAAGTTTTGTTTGTGGAGCTTTCAATTACCTTTTAACAAGTGTAATTTTTAAAATACTACAAATGTTTACTTTCTATTAACAAAATATCACTTCTAAAGTGGGTTACTGCTTGATAAGTGTGTTGTCTGACTGTGAAAGGTCTTCTTGCCAGAACTGCATTATGAATAGGTGAAACAGTACCTCCTGTGGTACAGGTTTTTCCATTGGTCTTGGCAGCCACTGCTAGCCCAAATAGAAATTCCTCAGGCAGGAGATGCTGTTAGGCCTTCCTGTGGCTTGTATAAAAACCTTATTTGAAGGGGGATTCATAGTATGCAGAATATGGTAAAATTATACTGCTTTTCAAGAAATCTGTATAGTTCATTTTACAGTCAGGTATAATTTTACTGAATCAGGAAAAATAGCAAGCAGACTTTTATGAGGTTAAGTTTTTTTTCAAACAATACCAAATTCACTTTCACATATATGATATAGTTTCCACATTTTTGTGTTTATCTTTTGTTTCTGCAGTCTAATACTCAATCCTGCATTGCTGTTCTAGTGACTGTGTCTTAGTGCACCCCGTACGTGAACTAACATAATTATTAGTAAGTGTGTTATTTAATGTGTTTGTTTGACTTGAATCTGTTTATTTGCAGGCTCCAGAAGGTGAATCTCAACCCATGACTGAAGTGGACCTCTTCATTTCTACACAGAGAATTAAAGTACTGAATGCAGACACACAGGTATAGACACAGACACCTTTGTCAGTATTGTTGAAATATACTACTGGAATAGACTTTCACCAACATGTTAAAATTTGTCCTTAAAATGTGCTGGCTCTTGTATTCCCTTCTAGTCAGAAATCCATGGTCAAGACCCATGTCATACAGGCAATTATTCTGGTGTGTCTGACTGTAGAAATAATTGAAATTGTGGGTAAGATAATTTCAGTCAGCTTATGTCCTCTGAGCCACGATTGTGCCCAGAGTAGCCCAAAACATTTAGCTACAATAATTTGTTTATGATCCTCTACAGATACATGCCCAACATTTGCAGGTTCTGCAGTTGTGGTCTTGATGTGCTTTTCCACAGAGACAAACAAACAAGCAACCAACCAAACAAGCAAACAAACAAAAAACCCCACTCAAAACCTGTAAAACTGTCTCTCTGTTTATTTTTGGAAAATGAAGCTCTTGGTTTCTATTAGTGTCCCCCTTCATGCATGAAAGGTATTACAGACTTCACTTAGCAGAGGTTTTAGAGCTATCTGTGTGTTTTGATAATACTAGATGTGCAATAAGAACTTAGTTGAAGCAGCTGCTTATGTTGGTTTTCTTATTCCCTAGGAAACCATGATGGATCATCCCTTACGGACCATTTCTTACATTGCTGATATAGGAAATATAGTTGTTTTGATGGCTCGTAGGCGAATGCCACGCTCTAACTCCCAGGATAATGTTGAAGCATCTCACCCCTCTCAAGATGGAAAGAGGCAGTACAAAATGATTTGTCATGTCTTTGAGTCTGAGGATGTAAGCAATTACACTGTCTTGTAATTTTTTAGGAGTGGAAAAGTGGGCACATTTTCAAAGGTCCAAAGTCCATTTTCAGTGGTCCTCTTTGCTTTTAAACTGGAGCCAGCATTTCATCTAAGCAGAGGAACTTGTCTGCCATTTGTGTTTTTGGACCTGACATGTCACAGGAAATTGGTGTTTATAGAAATGCTTACCATTTTAAAGCTTCTTGAGTGCCTTCCAGTAACAGTGATAGGAGGGTCCAGTTGCTGCAGATTACAAATACCAGCTCAAATTTTGAGGAAGAGAAGTGCTTATTTTTGTAGGGAAATTCTAATCTCAAGTCTTTCATTGAGGATCAATCACTGATACATACCAGAAAGGTGATTTTTGTTTTTCAGGAGGTTTGTTTGGGGCTGTAGTTGCTGTCATCATATCAAAAAGCCAGCAAAGAAAGTTTGTGATTTCAGCAATCCTGAAATATGCTGAATAGAGACACAAATGACTAAATTTTAATTTATGGCACAGTTAAATTACTTTACACAGGACTTGATCTCCTGTCTTCACAATCAGTGTGTATAACTTGCTGGTTATATGCACTTTTAAAAAGTAACTTTCAGTAACTGAAAAGTAAAAATCAAACTTATCAGATTGAAGTGCTTAGATATGTAGTTTTTAGGATCATAGTCAAGTTAGTCCTAATTATTTGGGAAACTATCATAGTCAAGAGAAGTAAGTGAAAGTACCGGTTTCTTATAAAAGACTCACATGTTTTCCAATCTACAGTGAACAGCAATGAATTTGAGATGGGAAGGTTATCTTGAATAAGGAGCTGATTTTATGTAATGATTTTATTTTATATCATCTTTTCTAAACAAGTGTATGAATATATTATCTGCACATGCATGTAAATACATGACCCACTGCTGAAGTTAAAAAGTAAGGACAAGCATTGATAAAAGTAATCCTGGACCAAAATTGACAGAGTATAGAAATTCTGGATTATTTCCACAAAATAACATGTAAACCTGTTTTGCAAAGCCTTTTAAGAATCTGGTGTTAAATACAGTAGCCAATGTATTTTTTGTTTAATATCATTTGACATGCTACCCACTTTGAGGCTGCTGTTCCTGTGTTTCTAGTCACAAGTGACACTGCTTGCTCTTTTACTGGCCAGTTGAAAAAGCAGAAATCAAACTGTCAGGTGCCAGAGTCTAGGGCTTATTCTCCTTCACTGTTGAGTGATCTGAAGACTTGCATGATCCATACTTCCCAGATCTGTTTCCTAGGCTGCTGTTAATACTTTGGCTAGTTAAAAGCTGGGCTTCCCAATCTATGGTTTGTTTCCTGAAAAACAAATCAACCTGTATTTGTGTCATGTGTGATCCTCTCTTTGTCTGTAGATCAAATTAGCCTGTAAAATGCCTGTAGATCCAATAACAGCATTGCTCATTGATGGAGAAAATATGCTGAGAAACTGCAGATTATATCAACTCTCCTTAGTCATGTGTATAGCTCACAGGTAACTTGCAAAATTTATCTCAAATGCCAAAGTGACTAAGAGTCAGAATGGAAGCACCTGTAGCACCTTGTTAACAGCAAGAAAATGGCAGCTTCAAAGATTTTGTACCTCCAGTGACGTAATATGGCCTGTTTATGTTATAAAACTTGTCTTTTCTTCTTCTGGGACAGCTGGGTATTTGGCAAAATCTACACAGTAAGTGAAACAGAAGCTGTGAGCCTGCAAGTGGGTGTTGGCCACAACATGTCTCTGCTTGGATGAGTCTTTGTCTAAGGAGGACAGCACCAGATTTTCAACTGTATTTAGAGGTGTACCTTTAAATGACTTGAACCTTAATGATGTGTCTAAATGCTGAGTGTCTAAGTGGGAGCTGATCTCTTCCTGGAGTGAAGATATATGTGTATTAATGTAAAGTCTGCACTCTTCACTTAAGTTACTGAGTTATGGAGGTAATTTTTCCAATTACCAATTTCCAGTTTTCCAGTTTTCCAATTTTCTTCATGTCTTGTTCTTACTGTCAAAAATTAGTTTGATCCTAGCTTTGGCAATATACTACCAGTCTACATATTGGTCTTCTCAGCACCACCAATCATGCTATTTTCATCAACAGGTTTAGTGCTAGTTTGAGCTGTTCAAGATACTATAAATTTTTTATTTCAGTGTTGGGAATCTTTCTTTTATTAGGGACCAAACTGGACTTTAAATATGGCCATCAGACTGTATAGAAGTACTCCTGAGCAGCATTCATTCATTACCAGCACTCTGCCAGGCCTCTATTGTCGGCTGTAGAGCACTCTGTTTCTCTTCCCTGCCTTTGCCACAGCCAGCACTGTGTTTCATTGCACATCACAGCCACTTCCTACACAGTGAAGGTAGTAGCAGGGTGAAGGAAGGGATGCAGAAGACCATTTGCAGTTACTTCATGGCCTTGATTGGTCACTAGTTGCTGCCTTTTTCCTTTTTTGTCTGAGGCTAAAGTAGGAGTAGTCACTATCAATGTTCTAAAGGATGGTAAGAAAAGTTGGAAATAACCTTCTAAATGTGGTTGTGCATTTCCTAGTAGACATTTTCATTTTCATTGCTGGCTTGTCAGAGAATGACATTGCCTCTGCTGGAAGGGAAAGCCATCTGGGAGCAGCTTGTGTAGGAAGAATTGTAGGTGCAAGCCACAGTCACTGCCATGGCTCTATCTTTACACTTATATTAGTAGTTCTTACTTGTGAAAGGATGTCTTTTTTCTCATATTTGTAATCTATAATTGATTACTGAGCTAGAATCATGGCAGAGCTGAATGTGCTGACATTTTGTGGGTCTTTAGAACTAATTTGTAAGGCACAAATAGTTTTTAGACTGAATTTGGTAACCTGTAGGTTCATCAACTTGAAGATCCATTTTACAATGTGATTGTAGCAGAAAGTGTCAGTGTACGTGATTATCAGAGTGTTTCACTTTTTTCTTTTCTTTTTCCTTCTCTGGAAACTGCTACAGGCGCAGCTGATTGCACAGTCCATAGGTCAAGCATTTAGTGTGGCCTACCAAGAATTTCTGAGGGCAAACGGAATCAACCCAGAGGACCTTAGCCAGAAGGAATATAGTGACTTGCTGAATACCCAGGACATGTACAACGATGATCTGATTCACTTCTCCAAATCTGAAAATTGCAAAGATGTATGTCTCTTTTTTTTACAAGTATTCAGCTGCTCTTTACCACTTGCAGGACTCTGTTGGCAGAAATTAAAAACATTAATACTTCCTAGAAATTATCTCAGTCTAGAATATCCTCCCTAATAGGATAACCTGTCATCAGTTCTCTTTCAAAGGCAAACAGTGAACCCCAAATCTGTCAGCAGTCAACTGCTTTACCATCTGCTTCTGTTCTTTCTACCAAACAATTTTCAGATGTGTTTGAAAGTGACCGTTAAGCAGCTTAACAGAATAATACAATTTTAAAAATTACAGTAAACAACATAAAATTATAGAAGCACTGGTGTTTATGAAAGTGACTGATTCCACTCTTTAAATAACTGTATGTGCCAGAAGGCTTTGCAGCTTGCTTGGTAAAAATGAACCAGTGTGCAACTGGAACAATGGAAAGTTTTAAAATCTTGCAATCTTTTTTTATTTAGTTTTGTCCACCAAACCTATGGCACCAGTTTCTTTCACTGCAATTTCTTCTGCTCATATATGGAAATGTCTTCTAAGGGATGTTTTGCACTATGTCTGTATTGTGTGTCATTTAATGTTTGAATACAAATGAAAGGTAGTAAAACATGTACCCTATCTTGTTTTGCTTTTGAATTAGGAAGGCAGGTTGCAAATGAAGAGCAGTATATTTCTTGTTTTGTGAATGTCTGGAGGGGAATGGTATTAGTTCCATGGGTCTGAAAGAAACTCTTTTTTGAAACACTTTTTCTTGCTATACAGGTTTACATTGAAAAGCAAAAGGGGGAAATCCTAGGTGTGGTGATTGTGGAGTCTGGCTGGGGATCTATTTTGCCTACAGTTATCATAGCCAACATGATGCATGGAGGACCAGCAGAGAAGTCTGGGAAGCTGAACATAGGGGACCAGATCATGTCAATCAATGGGACCAGCTTGGTTGGTTTACCACTCTCAACATGTCAGAGCATTATAAAGGTAGGGAAAATGTTTCTGGAAGCTATACATTTTAAAGTGATGACATAATTGAAGAGCAGAAAGTATAAAACTCCGAAGTAAATTCTGACCAAATGTTTGCATAGCACTTTTCCATTTCATGATCCTAAAAAACATGTGTGAATTATACTACACCATTTTTTTGACTCCAGGCAGGACCACAGAATGGGTTATGGTTGGGACCACTAAAAGTAGTCTAATCCAACCTCCCTGCTCCAGCAAGGTTGCCTAGAGCATCTTACTTAAGATTTTGTATTAATGGCTTTTGAGTATCTCCAGAGAAGGGGACTCCAAAGCTTCTCTGAAAATCTGTTCCTAAGCTCACTCTCCCTCAGAGGGAAAAAATTCTTCCTCATGTTCAGGTGGAACATCCTGCATCCCAGTGTTGTGCCTTTCAGCACCACTAAAAAGAGCCTGACAGTATCCTCTTGGCATCCTCCCCTCAGATACTTAAACACATTGATGAGGTCCCCTGTCAGCCGTCTCTTCTTGATGCTGAACAGGGCCAGCTCCCTCAGTCTTTCACAGAACTGTGGCACTTTTTAGGTTGGAAAAGACCTCCAAGGTCACTGAGTCCAGCTGTCAAACCTTTACCTCCTAACTGAAGTGCTCCAATCCCCTAATGATAGCCCTCCTGCCTGCTCCAGGAGCTTCATGTCCCTGTTATACTGAGGAGCCCAGAACTAGACACACCACTACAGATATGCTTCACCAGGGCTCAGTAGAGCGGAAGGATCACCTCCCTTGAGCTGCTGGCAGAGCTCTTCCTGATGCATCCCAGGATAACATGGGCCTTCTTGGCTACAAGAGCACTGCTGGATCATGGACAGCTTGTGCTGAGGGCTGGGGTTATTCTTCCCCAGGTACAGGATCCTACCTTTGCCCTTGTTAAATTTCAGAAGGTTCCTTTCTGCCCACCCCTCGTCCTTGTAAAGGTCCTTCTGAAGGGTTGCACAGCACTTGGGTGTTGGCCACTCCTCCCAGCTTTTGTGTAATCAGTGAACTTCCTCAAGAGGCGCTCCATGATGATAAGTTAAATGAGATTGGGCCCCATATAGACCTTGGGGGACACTCTTAGATACAGGCATCCAAATAGACGTGTGCCACTGATGCAAACCCTCTGAGTTCTGCCATTCAGCCAGTTCTCAATCTACCTCATCACCCGCTTCCTCAGCTTGACAGTTCTGAGGTTATCTTGAGAGGCAGCATCAGAAGTCTTGATGAAGTCCAGATTGACATCCAGTACTATTCCAGAGTGCTCTGCTATTTGTTTGTGTACCAGGGCTCTGTGCACAACTTCACAAGGGAATATTTTGTGCAGAAGGAAGATATTACCAGATACACATGTGAAATTTTATATCACAAATGAAAGCACTGGTGCCTAGTATTGTCATAAACCTTACTAGCTGTCAAAGGCCTGGTAATATTTGGATGAAATAGAGTAAATGCTTTTTGTTTGTTTGTTTATACCTATTTTCAAAACTTGAAAACTTTGTCTTAAAAGACATACTCTCAGTGGTATCTTTGCCCAAGTTATTTGAAAGTATTTCTCTAATTTGATGCTTCTCTCCACTTGCATAAGTGGGATATTTTAATTGGAAGAGCTTTCTTCTAGTTGTCAGCAAAGTATGTGACAGTGAAAAGCTTGCAGGTCATCTGGAACTGAACAGTGCCTGGGGGCATCTGTAGCACATAGAGGAATAATTTGAACGTCACAGTTTAAAGAACAGGAAAGATGCATCACTAGAAAGTGTTTGAGACAAATCTTATTAGTTAATTGTTATTTATTAATTGAAATTAGTTATTTATTGAAATGGTTGTGCCTAGCTGTGCAGATCATCACATGGAGACACCTAATGTAATGCTGGTGGTACATTACACAGACATTCCCTGTTACACTTAATCATTTAGGCAACTTTTTGGTAACAAGTTGTATTATGTAACTTTTTTCTTTCACTTTGTATTTTTTAAATTGCAAAATAAATTTTTCAGTTACAAAGTATATTTGCCAAGTAAAAAAAAAAAGTACAAAATAATTTTTTTTTCTTCCTGGATTGTCTCTTAATACTTGAACTAAGACTTCCCATTCTGGTTTTCCAAAATGTTAATATTGAGTTCTGAAGAGTAATGGATGCATAAAGTCATTTTAGATTCAGTGAGTAGAAATGATAGCCTGTGTGATGGAAAACATGGCAAAAATAGTCTTACATCTGTAAAGAAAGGAAGAAAAAAGATCATACTAAATATCTTTGTGCCAGCATAATCAAAACAAAACTCCCTGCAAATTTAGGCTCTTTGGGATTGTTTCCTATCCCGCATCATTTTTATTTCTAAAACTGTGATAAATTGTACTTCCCTTATTTGGGTGGAGTTTTTGTTGTGCTCATCAGTACTTTCTCAATACAGAAAGTACTAGCTTTGCTCTTTCCAGCTTCTGCAGGCCATTCTCTTCTCAGTTTCCCCAGGAACTGCCAGCCTCTTTTTTTTTTTTTTTTTTTTTTTTTTTTTAAGAGAGAACTTAATCTGTAGGTTTCCAGATCTTCATAACCACGTATCTGGAGTTATTCGTATAGCACTTTTGGAAACAAGTATATCTATGAATGATCTAAGCACACATCATTAAATGTGGTAGAAATATCCCAGATTTCAGATTTCCTTAGCATTCTGGTACCACTCTTATGAAAAGATGGTAATATGTGGATGACCATAAGCACTTCAAACAAGATAATTCAGTATTATGGATGTAATCTCTGCTCCTAATTCACCATAAACCAATTGCAAACCGATGGAACTATGAAGAAGCTTTCTATGTGTTGTGGCTATTTTCTAATAGCATTATGCTACTTCTGTCTTTTTCAGAAGCACGTGGTGCTGGCTACTATCATAAGTATACTCAGGAACTAGATAAAGAAAGAAAGGTGGTCAAAATATGCAATTTGTTTGTTTCTGATCACTGTGTTACCAGTTTGTATACTAGTAAAGATTAGCCACTTCTGAAATATATGCACCTTCTGTAAAATTAAAAGAAGTTTTGTTAGGGACCACTTTTTTTTTTCCCCCAAGGGAATACATGTAAGTAGCTTACACATTCATCAGGGAAGTAAGAGCATGATGATATCAGGTCTATTTTGGGCATGTATGCTGAGTGAATTCAGATGACTGAAGTTAGACACTTAAATTCCTCACAGAAATGGGCATCCCTAGTACTCTACATGACTCCTATCTTTCAGGATTAGAACACTGAGGCAGAAGCCTCTTAGACTTTTCTGTAAACATCATGCCCACAGTGTTCAGGTTGAGAAGTCCCTGTCCTCCACAGTGTTGTTGTCAATACTTGCCTATAGAAAGTGAATGGCCCTTGAGCACGTGAAGTGCACTGCTAATTCCTCACCAGAGTAGAGGAGTCCATGGTAAGTGAAGAGATTGAGTTCAGGCCTTCTTTCTCCTGAGTGTGGAGTACAGGCAGTTCCCATAGCCATGAGCTTTGACATTTTGTGTTCAGACACCAATTGTCTTGCAGTCACTTTCAAGAATGAGCTAAGCTGAGCTCAGCTTTGTGTGGAAGTGAGGGCAGCTGTTGGCACCCAATGTTGATTACATCCAATTTAAGGCACTGACAAGAAAACAGACTTCAGGGTAGTTTATCGTGCCAGGATGCCAGTTTACACAAGTTACTGCTGAATCTGGAGCTCAGCTCAACAGACTCAGCAGCAGTAAACTGTATGTTGAGACTTCAGTGTATTCCATTAGCTACACTAGGAACTACTTTCCAAAGTTGATCATTTGAATTCAGAAGCAGATACTGGAATTGGCAGGTATTCAATTAAGTAAGCTGAAAATTGTTGGTTTTTAAAGAAAGCATTTTGTTCTTTATGTGGATTTTTGTAGCAATGCATCTGTGTAACAAGCCATTTTGATGCACCAGCCAAACTGTGAGTAATCTTATCAAGCCACCTGCAGTTTTGTTATTAGGGCTCTCAGGAATTCATCGAGGTTACTGAGCAAAACAGGGCTAAAAACAAGAAAAGAGGAGCCTGAAAATCTGATTACCAAGAATGCTGAACCTAGATAAATGAGGCACAATGTGTTGATGGACCCTGATTAGTTAAATGTCTTGAAAGAGATGTGGCTGTCTCATGAACAAGAGACTTAGCCAACTGAGAGATATGTGCCCCCGTGGACCGTAGATTTAAAATCTGTAATCTGGATTGTATTGTAAACAATAAATGGCTTCTGGTGAAATCATATCGGTTCAGTTATTCAGTGGCCCATTTCCCCCTGTAGATTTTATTCATGTATGGATTTATGGTTAATATTTTGTGTGAATTAAGCATTTCAAAAATCTGTCTTAATCTCCAAGAGCTCTGAGTACTTGAAATTGTACAAGGGGTCAGATTTCATTTATTTGTGGTTTATTATATTTTTGTTTTCACTGAGCCATATGAACACACTCTCTGAGTCTGACAGTCACTCCTGTAGCTGGTCAGAACATTTTGGTTCAAAGGAGAGCAGACTTCTTAAGGCTGTGCCCACTAGGATTTAAATAACCCCAGGACTGGATACTCCATAGCCTCTCTGGGTCATATGTGTTTTACCACCCTGACAATAAAAATAAATTTTTCTCATTCAATTTTCTTCAAGTAGCAAGGAGTTTATGATTAATGTGCTACAACTGAATTGGAAGGGAGGAAGAGTACTTGGAATATATCAAACTCTGTTTTGGAGTAGATGATGAGTGAGTAGGTAGTTTATAGGTTAGGATAAAAGGGTGACACTGTGCTACAGGATGCTTGAACAAGAGGTGGATGAGGCCATCTACAGACAGCTCAAAGCAGCCTCAAAATCATAGGCCCTAGTTCTTGTGGGGGACTTTAATTACCCTGATATCTTCTGGAGAAGCTACATAGCAAAGCACAGAACAGTCCAGGAGGTTCCTGGAAAGTGTTGGTGACAACTTCCTGTCATGGATGGTGGAGGATCCCACAAGAATTGGGTGTGCTGCTTGACCTTATCCAACAAAAAGGAAAGGGCGTGTTGGAGATGCGAAGATTGGGGCCAGCCTGTGAGCAAGTAAGATTGTAACCATGGGCTTCAGGAGAGCTTATGTTAGCCTCTTTAGGAATGTTGACAGAATGCCAAGGGAAGAGGTCCTGCAGGGAAGGCTGACAGTCAAGGGTCACTTCTTCCAAGCTCAAGAATGATGCATTCCAATGAGCAAGAAGTGAGACAAGGGGTCAAGAGACCTCCATGGATGAATGAAGAATCCTGTCATTACTCAAGCATAAGCAGGAAATACACAGGAGATGGAGGCAGGGTCAAGCCTCTTGGAGTTAATATAGAGAGGTTGTCAGACTAAGGAGAGATGAGCCTAGGAAGACAAAGGCTCATTTGGAATAAAGTCTGACCAAGGATGTCAAGGAAAACAAGATGAGCTTCTTCAAATACATCATCAACAGAAGGAAAACAAAGGATAATGTGGACCTGTTACTAAATGGACGAGGGTGAACACTGCCTTTGGATTGGTGTTCACTGTCAAGACCAGCCCTTGGGAATATCTGACCCAGGAAATCAGGGTAAAGGAATGTTGCAAGGAATTTCCCTTTGGTCAAAGAAGATTGTGCTAGAGAACACCTAGGCAAGCTCAAAATCCACACGTACATGGACCCTGCTACAGTGCATCCATGAGTGCTAAGAGAGCTGGCAGACATCACAGTAAGGGTCCTCGCCATCATCTTTTGAAAGTTCATGGCAATCTGGAGACTTGCCTGAGGGCTGGAGAAAAGCAAATGTCATCCTTGTCTTCAAAAAGGGCAAGAAAGAAAACCAGAGAACTACTGTCCAGTGGGCCTCACCTTAATTCCTGGAAAAGTGATGGGACACCTTGTTCTGGAGGCCATCTCTATCCACATAGATGAAAATAAGGTGATCAGCAGTAGTCAGCATGGATTCATTGAAGGGAAATCATGCCTGATTGAACTAATTGCCTTCTACAGAAGAACAGATGCCTGGATGGATGAGGGGAGAGCAGTGGATATTCAACTTTTGCACGGTTTTTGACACTGTCTCTCAGCATCCTCATAGGCAAACTCAGGGAGTGTGGACTGGGTTAGTAGGCAGTGAGGTGGATAGACAACTAGCTGAATGGCAGATCCCAGAGGGCCGTAATCAGTGGTACAGAGTAAGGTTGGAGGTCTCCAGGTCAGTGTCCCTCAGGGTTCAATACTGGTGCAGTATTTTTTAAGTTATTCATTAATATCTTCAATGAAGGGGCAGATGTCTCCTGTGCAAGTTCACTGATGGCTCCAAGCTGGGAGAAGTGGCTGACACCCACGTGCTGTGCAGGCCTTCAGAGGGTGCTCAACAGGCAGGAGAAATGGGCAGAGAGGAACTTTCTGACGTTCAGCTGGGGCAAATGCAGGATCCTGCACCTGGAGAGGAACCGTTCCATGCACCAGCAGAGGCGGGGGCTAATCTGCTGGAGAGTTGCTTTGTGGAGAAGGACCTGGAGATCCTGGTGGACAACAAATGTGTCCTTGTGGCCAAGAAGACTGATGTTGTCCTGGGGTGCATAAGGAAGAGCTCTGCCAGCAGCTCAAGGGAGGTGATCCTGCCCCTCTGCTGAGCCCTGGTGAGGCACATCTGGAGTGCTGTGTCCAGCTCTGGGCTCCTCAGGATCATGGAGCCGCTGGAATGGGTCCAGGGGAGGGGTACAAAGATGATTAAGGAACCGGAGCATCTCTCAGGAGGAAAGGCTGAGGGAGATGGGCCTGCTCAGCCTCAAGAAGGGAGAACTGAGCAGGGCCTTTTCAGTGTCTGTAAGTACCTGAAGGGAGGATGCCAAGAGGATGGAACCAGGCTCTTCTCAGTGTTGAGCAATAGGATAAGATGCAATAGGCTGAAACTGATGCACAGGAAATTCTATGAGAACATAAAGGAATAACTTGTGTAGGTGCACTGGAACAGATTGCCCAAGGAGGCTGTGAAATCTCCCGCACTGGAGATATTCAGGAACCATCTGGATATAATCCTGTGCCATGTGCTCTGGGATTACCCAGCTTGAGCAGGGAGGTTGGACCAGATGACCCAGAGTGGTCCCTTCCAACCTTAGCCATCTTGTAATTCTGTGAATAATGAAAACTAGGAGCACTGCTGATACAAGGATGATACAAGGAGAATTTTATGTTTGCTTGACAGAATTTAGTATATTTCATTAGAGAAGCAACTGTTTTGTAACTAATTTAGCTATTTATTTAAAAGTCATTGACTTTTTTTTGTGAGCTGCATAGACATGTTTAATATTCCTTTTATGCATGATTTCTGTTACCAAATGAAGAAACTGGCAACAGGAATCTAGTTTTCCTAAAACAATTGTGCTGGATTTTTAGCAAGAAAGATTTGATGTTTTACCTCTCATGTCACTGAATATTCTGATGCTTGTATCTGCCATTCAGTGATCAGATTCTGGTACAATGCATAAAATTATCTATTCAAGACTGCTCTCATGTCAGTGTTTTGACACTGGTTTTTCTCTGCTCATGTTACATGTTTAACTCTCAATTTGGTTTTTTTTATTCAGGGTTTGAAAAACCAGGCCCGGGTTAAACTGAACATAGTTAGATGTCCTCCAGTGACCACAGTCTTGATCAGAAGACCAGACCTCAGATATCAGTTGGGCTTCAGTGTGCAGAATGGGATTGTAAGTAGCTTCTGCGTTTTCTGATCAAGCTTTAACATACATGAAACTTCCTCTCCATTTGTGGGTAAGTTTCAGTGTGAGAAGAAGGAAGCTGCTATTTTCTCCTTACAGCAAGCAGGATTTTGCACTTGTTAAGTCTGAAATTTAGAAGTTGTGTTAACAAGAGTTATTTTTTGTCTTTGAGTCTACTTACTTTACAACTTTACAGTCAGCCAGAGGAATAAAAAAGTTGTTTCAGCTTAAAAAACCAAAAATGTACGGAAGAGACTGCTTTCAGCATGCACCATACATGTCTTTAACCAAGCCATTGCATGATCTCAAAAGAAAATCCTGTTCTTGATCCTTTTAGTTATAAGGCACCTGCCTAATGAACGTCATTAAATTGAGGTCCTTCATAAACTCGTAAATTTCCAAACCTCAAGACATGTAATGTACAACACAATCAACCTTTTCCGACAGTTTGTTCTGCTCTTGGAAGAGAATATCCGTTAGCTACTTGAGACTAACAGGTTTTGCTTTTGAGTCAGCAATTGATTTCATCTTAGAATTTGTTGTTGCAAATCTGTGCTTAAATGTTGATTCATAGCTTGCAGGCAAAAATGGGTAATCAAAAGTCTCTGTTGCTTACTCAGCCTGTGATAAATTTGTCCTCTCCCTTCCAGATCTGTAGCCTTATGAGAGGAGGTATAGCAGAGCGAGGAGGTGTGCGTGTTGGCCATCGGATCATTGAAATAAATGGGCAGAGCGTTGTAGCAACACCCCATGAGAAAATTGTTCACATCCTCTCAAATGCTGTTGGTGAGGTAAGAACCAGCAATTTGTCTAGGCAGTACAGCACAGTTCATTGCTGTTACCAGTAACAGTAACTGGAAGTCAATAACAAGCAGTGTCCTTCAAGGGACTGTTATAGGACCAGCACTCTGTCATGTCTTCATCAGTGACAAAGACAGTGGGATTGAGTTGCACTCTCAGCAAGTTT
Source organism: Prinia subflava (assembly GCF_021018805.1). Lineage (NCBI taxonomy): Eukaryota > Metazoa > Chordata > Aves > Passeriformes > Cisticolidae > Prinia > Prinia subflava. Next base: position 33,218,815 of record NC_086283.1, on the reverse strand, counting down.
GAAGGTGGCATCAGTATCCATAGTGCTTAAGGAAAGGGATGCCATTAGAAGGACCTGAACAGGCTAGAAAAGTTGCCTATGTAACCCTTGTGAAACAAGGCTAAGTGCAAGGTCCTGCATCTGGGTCTGCACAGTCTCCAACATCAGTAGAGACTGGGGCTGAAGGGATTGAGAACAGCCCTGAAGAGAGGAACCTGGTGGAAGGAAAGTTGGACATGAGCCAGGAATGGGCCCTTGCAGCCCACAAAGCCAACTGTATCCTGGGCTTCATCAAAAACCGTGTGTATGGCCTACAGGGAGATGACTTTCCCTCTGTATTCTGCTCTTTTGAGACCCTGCCTGGAGTACTGTGTGCAGTTCTGGAGCCCTCAGCATAAAAAAAGGTGTGGACCTCTTTGAGCAGATACAGATGAAGGCCATGAAAAGAGTCAGATGGCTGCAGCAGCTCTCCTGTGAGAAGAAGCTGAGGGAGGTTCAGGTGTTCACCCTGAAGAAGAGAAGGCTCCAGGGAGATCTGACAGCAGGCTTTCAATGTATAAAGGGGGCTTCTAAGAAAAATGGAGAGAGGCTTCTACCAGGGTCTCCAGTGCAGAGCAATAGGCAATGGTTTTAAGCTGAAAGGGGGTAGATTTAGATTTGGCATAGGAAGAAATTCTTCACTATAAGGTTGGTGAGGCACTGCAACAGATTGCCCAGAGAAGCTGTGGATGCCTTATCCCTGGAAGTGTTCAAGGCCAGGTTGGATGGGGCTATAAGCAACCTGTTCCAGTGAAAAATGTTAATACTTGCAACAGGGCAGTTCGGACTGAGTGATTCCTTCCAATTCGAACTGTTCCATAACCCTGTGGTTCTACCTCTTTTGGCCTGTTGCTAATCAAAAAGCTGAAGTGAGAGCAAGCCTGCAAATAATTTCTTTTGTTATTTGCCCCATAGTTCTATGCTTTAGAAGAACTGTACCCTGAAAATATGAAGTGTCCACAATTTTAGATGATTCATCAATACTAAACATACTGTTTCGTAAAATCATCACATGCAATAGTTTCATAAGGGTATGAAAGTTTTACCTTTTTTTCTGCCTTGTATGACCTTATCTGGGTCCTTCACATCAGGTATGCATGTTTAGGAACATTAATTAACTTGGCTTATTTCCTCTAGATCCGTATGAAGACTATGCCAGCTGCCATGTACAGACTGTTGACTGCACAAGAGCAACCAGTTTACATCTGAAGCTGACACCTCACCGCCACAGTGTGCATGGAAGATGTTTTTCCTCATTAGTGCTTGTCTCTCTAGTGCTGCATTTCTGTGTCTGCAAAGACATTTCTTTTTCTCCCCCCACCCTTCACAGACACAAATACACTGTTGCTCTCTGCTTCATCCTTTTTTCCTCTTCTTCCCACCATTTTCCTGCATTTTGGTAACGGGAAATATGTATCTATGGAACTATTTTTCTTTCATCCTTTTACAAGTGAAACTTCATACAGCTCCTCATGCAAAACAGGAAAATAACAGCAGCATAGTTTACATGCTACGTAATCAGTTTTATTTCTGTGGCTATAATTTTACAAACCGAGTAAATGAAATGTTGCTGAATGAAAGATGACTTTATCAAACAGATAGAAATATAGGGTACAAAGTGTTCTCTTGGATATCCCGCATGTGACTTTCTTTTCTTGCTCTATTTTCCCACAGGCACCAAGCTCAGTACTAAAGATTTGTGTCTGTGGGGAAAGTAGAATACCAAAAGGATTGTTTTGCCCTCAGGAAAAATTGCCTGTTTATGAAGACTCAGTAAATGCTGCTGAAAATGAATTGTCCAAATACACACCTCTTAATTCCCCTCAGTCGTCAGTTCTTCATGATAGCATAACTCCAAAAGATACTCCATAAATTCCTGAAAGATGTTATTCTTGCATTACTTACACTAAGAAATTTGGGAGACATTTTTTACAGCTGCCTCCCCTTCTCTGCCCCTAGGTTTCTATCTCCTAGTTTTCTTCTGCTTTGTCTTTTATAGTCCCTTCCTGATTTTAGAGGTTAAAGAAGTCAGGGGGGAGGATCTTTAAATATCCACAAGAAAAATAATGAGGGGATCTGCTGAATAGCTACACTTTTTCTAGGCTCTTAATTCAGATTTTGGTGCACATAGCCATGTGTGCTGGTGTATATAGACATTTTTAAAATTGTGCTTCCTATTTATGAAGTTTGAATAGAAGAGATCTGCAGACTATTCTAAGTAATTTTGTTCTCTGAGCCAGTTTTAACATATATTTTTGTCCAAAGACGTCTAATTTTATTGACTTCCTGTTTAGTTCATGATATAGATAACAGTGGAAAAGATGAGACAGGAATAAACTTATTTATTTTGGTATATAATTTAGCTTGTGATTTTTTTCCCATATGTATGGCACTTACAAGAGATATGTGTGTACTATATGCACTTGTATGAATATGATTAACTGTAGAGATGTATGAAATCTTGTATTTGATTAGCCTCTAAGTTGCATGCTAAAGACAAAAGGGGAAAAGGGGGCTGGGTTGGGTTCTTTGTTTTTTTTAAGAGGGTTCAAAATAAAAAAGAAGCAGTGTCTTTTCTTCCTAGTGAGAGAATTCCACATTCTCTGTAGGTACTTTTTTTTCAGGACTATATACTGGTGTTTATACTGAAGTTGAACCATGCGTTTAGTCCAGGCTAGTATGTTGATTTCTTTTAAAAAAACAGTTTGTGCTGTGTTTTGCTGTGACAGAAAGGTGCAGTGAGATGAAAACAAGAGCAAACAACACACAGCCACACGCCACTTCTGCTTTGCAAATGCAGTGTTGTTCGGTCACTTGTTTCTCACTAGTTGTGACGTGAGCTGTGCAATGTAAGCGTTGCTTGCAGTCCAGTGATGATCCTAGACATTGCTATGGGGATTCATGGAAGTGGGTGTGTGCATGTGCACTTGCTGCAAACACTGCTGAGAACTACTGAGCACTCTTGTCAGGTTCATTTTTTGGCTTTCTAAAATCATGGATAACCACGGCCTGATCAGAGTTCAACTGTATTTCCGTGGGAAGCAGATATTTGAGGGACATCATGAAGTGGTGCATAAACTGTTGTAGTAAGGGGATACATTTTAGTGTTGAGAATAATGTAAAATGACTTGATTTTACTGCATTTCTTGTTGTTATATTATTTAATCCAAGGCTTCAGAATAGCAGATTGCACAAGAGAATGGTGTTAGTATTCCAGATTAGTACTTAACTCTGCTGCCTCACTGATGCAACAAGATAATTAATGGCTTGTGAGTTTGTTGTTGACCTGTAGACATCTGGTTTATGGTAATTTGAACCTTTTTTCTAAAACTTTTCATATATATAGTAATAAATGTAAATATGGTATATAACCATGTAAAATTTAGAAGATTATATACAGTGCAGCCTTTCCATACATTGCCTGAGGAAACCTAGTGAGGAACCTGTGAAGACACAGTTACCATGCTCCTGGTTCCTGCTGTGTGTATGCTCTCCACTTAATTTGTTTCTGTGGTTCTGTCTAGCCCATGTGGTGAAGTCTTTAGCTCACTTCAGTGGGAAATGGTGAAGATCTAAACATGCAAATGTATTTAGAGAAGAAATAACTGTTTCTTTGGAAGTCTTGCAGCCGAGAGTTTGTGGAGCGACTGTTCATCTTAAATAGGTGCTTGACATTAAGCAAATGAATGCTTGCAGAACCAGAGCTTAGCAAAAAAATCTCATTTTTTCAGTTACAGTATGTACATAAGATTTCTAAATTGAGAGGTCCATAGTGTGTGCACACTTCTGAGAACAGTCTTGTAAACAATCCCATTTTAATCTGTAAACAGAAAGTGTTCCAAGAAAATGAAACTCAAAAGGGACGCTGGCTGTTCTCTAGACTGTTGCAACAGCTTGATAGATCAGATATGGGGATTTTTAACAGATGCAAAGGAACATTCCTTCAAAGGTTTACATTCCTTCTTCTGTGATAGACCTGAATTCTTTTTCTTTCATCCTTGCTTCTTCATAAAGTCTAATTAACTCTTCAGTGTTTACATTAAGGATGAAACATCCCTTGTATTTTTTACTTTTGAGAAGCTTCATGTTTGTTTTGAATCTTGTTTGAGTCTGAGTTTGGGTTTCCAAGTTTGCTAGCTTTCCTTCTTTTCTAAAAGAAATGCATTTCTCAAGACAGCAACATGGTTGAGATCTCTTGTATATATTTAGTGCAGTACCTAGACTATGAAGTTGTACTATTGTTCTGTAAAGAGGATGAATAGAAATTATTGTAAAACCTTGGGAAAAGCATAGTATTGTATTTGTAACAATATTGTTCTTTGTAAACATTTAATGATCTCTCTATATAAATATAAATATATATAAATATATGTGAGCCTGGAATGTTGATATTGCACATCTACTGAATGTAATTACTCTGATGTTTTCTGCCACAGGTCTCTGACCTCTCTAACAAAGCTGTGCTGGTTTGATTTGGGGAGAAACAGGGGAGAAGAGTAGGCTTTTTGCTTTGGCTGGGACAGGGTAGGGGGTTTCTGGCCAGTTATTTTGTTGTGATGTATTTACTGTGCTACATTCCTTTATTTAACGGAGCGCTAATGTCTGTAAGATTTGCAACAATAAACTACAAAACAAAAATACCTCAGACAAGGCTGAGAATTTGCTCATACCGACCTAGAGGCTGAGTTGCCAATGGTGAATGTATACATTATTGGAAAGTGTCTGAACTTCTTTTTTGCCACTTAGTCTGGAGTAATTCTATCTGTGTTTCTGCAGGCACAAAGCAATGCTGTTACCTTTATTTTTAAAATAGCACTCTTTCCAGGCAATACATGATACTAGTGCTCCTCAGCAAAGCTGATTCCTTATCTAAGGTGGCATCTCAAGTTTTTACTATGTGAAATGCCACTGTTATTGTGACAGAAACACTATTTCGTAGATTGAATAACTTTAAATAAGAATTTTTCATAAATGAGGCTTTGATAAAAGTTCTTCACACTTGAGTGATTTCTGAAATCACTGTTTTCCTTCAAATGTCATCAGCATGGTTTATTATTAAAGACCTAACACCATTTGAATGAATAAGAAGTAGAATTGTAATATGTCTGTCCTTAAAATTAATCCTGTGCTAAGGTTAAAAATACTTGTATAATGAGAGATTATGAAAAATATGATTATATTTGAAAGTCAACCAAAAAAAAGTCATCAGGGGAGTGTTTCTTCAGGTGAGGCTTCATAGGATTTTCTGTGCCTCATAGGTTGTCATGAATACTTTGAAACCACAGAAATGAAAATACATGCCACAGCTGATTCAGAAGAAAAGTAAACATGGGCATTCAGAAACTTAGTGGATGTTTGTAATATGAAATAAAAATTCTATCAACACAAGCAAAATAAGTATTTCACCCTATTTGCTTAAATGACAGATGGAAAAAATTTGTGAAGTCTCTGGCAAAGGGTGTAATAGACAGGCTGAGCTTGCTCTCTCCGTTTCCCTGTGTCCCTCCATCCTCCTATCTGTTCTTACCATTAGCTGTACATACCAATTTCTGTGTTACAAACGTCTGCATTTTGTTGGATAAACATAAGCCCTTATTTTAGCAGTATAGACAAAAAATTCTCAGATTTGCTGTACTTACAGGGGACATGTTTCTTGCCCTTTCCTTCAGTGTTTTAAGGGTTTGGATCCATACACAGGACAAGCAGACCGTGCCCCACCCTTGCAGTTCCAGCACCATGTAGTGCTTTGCATGCTGAAGAGATTATGCTGGTGACCTGTGTGGACTGACAGTGTCAGTGTCAGGACTGGGACTGTAATTTAAATAAATGTTCAGTGCAGAAGCATATGGAACAATCCTAACCTAAATTAATGGTACGTGACGAGTTTGTGCTTCATGTGCCTCTTACCTGAGCTGGGCCAGGCCTGTGCTGTGCTTTGTGCTGCTCCTACAGATGGACATCCAGGGGTGTCCCCTGGCCACAGAAAAAAATTAGATGGTTAATTATAAGAAAGGCTCCTGCAGGCAGCCCCATTGGTACTCAAAATGGTAAACACCACCCAGCAGTACATGTGTGTCCCTGCCTTTGTCTAGAAGTGCAGCAGTAAGGTCACATGTGAACAGCCCTTTTATTTGACAATAGAAATTATGAATAGAGTTGTTATCTTAAGAAAATTTTAAATTACTTCAAATGACCTAAGTGGGGTGAAACAGATGGGATATGGATAACTTGTGCCCTGCTTGATGCTGCACAATCTGGGGTTCCCAGCACTTGAAGGAATATAAAATTAGCTATAGTAGCTTCTTTTTTCGTAACACCTGCTGTAATAAACAGCATTTTAAATGAGACTATACAGAGAGTGCCTTTCTTCCTGGGACAGTAACAAGCCAGCACCACCTGTCACAAAACACTTGTGCTTTTGGGTTTGGATGTTCCATCATTAAGACAAAAATAATTTTCTGCCATTAAGTGAGAAGTTCACTGAGTGAAAAGAGTACTTCTTCAAGACAGCTTTTATTTTTGGTACAGTTTGCACATCAACACCCTTCTTTTATAAAGAATAATTTTAAAATTCTGTACACCTTTTTTTTTACTAACTTACTTTGTATCTGAAGGTCTCCATTTTGACAGCTCCTTTCACAAGGATGATGTATCATCATATCCCCAACTATACGTTGCCAAACTTCACAGAGATGCAGGGCACTAATGTATCACAAACAGATGAGCTGCAGCTGAGAGCTTCCCAATAAAGGTGAGCTTTCAATCCGCTTAATACTCTTTGTAGAATAATCTTCCCCTTTGCAGTCTGCACATAAAAGGTGATTATTGACAGACCCATCCACTCACTTGCCAGAGATGATATTCCTCTGCAGTATGTATATGTCTGACAGAAGTGCTTTGCTGAGGAATAACCAAAAAGCCAACTCAGAGTACAGTTTCCCTGACAACACCAATACGACTGTGAGGCTGTTCATGTTCTGCTCTTTGGATTCTCCTCTCTGCTAGCTGTTCTTCCTCTGTGGTGAAAGTACTCAGGACACCACAGCTCTCCAGGTACAGCAATCCATGACGCAGTCTGAAAGGTAATACATGGACTCTCAATGATGTGGCTTGCCAGGCAGGTGTCATCACCTTTAAAAAGAAAAAAGAGAAGCTTAAATCAGTTTTGTTTTCAGGCTCTTTTTTATTCCATTAAAATAGATTTTTACCCAACTAGAAAGAAGCTAGTTGTAGTGTTGTCTGTTACGTTTAAATAATAATTTGAAAAGCTATAAAACCCTTAGTTTGCCAAGGAAGCATGGGAAACACAGTCCCAGTTGGGAAAAGGACTGGGTAATTTTTTATTTTGTTGATTTTTGTGGTGTTTTTGTTAGATTGGTTTCGTTTCTCCCTCAAAGGTGCACAGGAATTCTCTCACTTCAACCTATGGCATTTGTTTAGAGGGAACTGAAATGTTGCTTCCTTGCAGAAGCCACTGAACTGTAATAACCTTCAAGCCTGTATGATAAATTAAATTTTCATAAGGACCCTTCTTCCCTTCTGTTTCTGCTGAATTTGTCAAGGCTTTTATTGCCTGAAGACTGCAGTGGGAAATCCCACTTTATTTGCAGAGCCTAAATGACACTGACACGTTTTGCATTAGAACCCAAACCAAAACCAGTTGTCACAGCAAATCACTTGTGCTATGCATAAATCAATTCATCTACCCAAATGGTCTGTAGGTTACCAAAATGTACGTTTGACAAAGTCTGCAGTATGTGAAACTTCTGGATATTCATTCCATTAATCTAAGCACGTATTTACTATTTTCTGCTTTTCTTTCTTTAGTAGTAGGTCTTATTTTTATCCTGGGAACCAATCACAAAAAAGCTGCTTCTAGTGGGTTTACATAAAAATTTCCTTATCAGCCTCCATTCCTTCTGGTTTGCAATAGCAAATGTGTATTTATAACATCTTCTCCTTCTCCCCTGCCACTCAGTATAAAATGCTGTCATGTTACTTAATGATTCCTCAACAGAAGACTGACTCAGTTTTTAAATATACACATGCTCTGGCTTGTGGCTGATAGAGCAAGAAATGTCACAGCCTCCCACACACTCCCTGCACGAAACTAAAGTGCTGAAGGAAGCCAATTTGGTCCTGAAACTGACACATAGACTGCCAAATGTAAAGGTATACTTCCAAACCAGGGGCAGTAGTTTGCCACATCACCTGATAAATACAAGTAATAAAACTACCTGCTCAAGGAAAGTGGCACTTGTGACAGCTTCTGCCATATGTTTCTCATCTGACCTTAAAACAGACTTGATATTTTCCACCAAGTCATGTATGTCTGGGCTCATGCTGGAGGAGGACTGCTCAAGGATCCCTGCCATACGCTGTTTAGTGTCCATATAAGACTTATAGTCTATCAGAGATTGAGGTCTCCCCCTCAAGGCTCTTGCTCTTGAGCTCTTCTGCAAGGTGACAGCGTTCAGTGGATTTACATCACTGTTTCAGTTTCACAGTTGAGCACTGTCCCTGAAGAAAAGAAGAAACAAACAAACAATCCACATAGTTCACAGTATTCCCAGAGATTCCCCTCCTGATTCAATGAGGATGCAGTGCATAGTTTACCTTGTAAAACCTAACAGTCTGGAATGGTCAGGGTGGTATGGAAGGCTCATGCTATTGGATTTACACAAAATGACACAATAGTCATACATAGCTATGACTGAGTGCATATTACATGTCAAAGGGTCTGGAGGGACTCTTCCCCTTTGGAAAGCTCTTTGTCATTTTGCGTACATTGGTTGCTTTCTCTTGTTTCTGATCTGAAGAGACCTGAAATGCATGTTGAATGTTAATGTAAGCATAAAGGTAGAAGGCTTTTGTGATCTCTCCTAAACTCTTGATAACTTTGAGTTATTAGCAGTCAAGAGGACAAGTTGTAGTTGAAAATAACTGCTTGTCAAGCTGGAAACTAGTATATTACAAAGTAGAAATTCACTAGAAAAAAAACCCAAACAAGCCCAGACCAAAACATTCACAATTACCTTGCAAGGACCAAACAAAGGGCCATACAGAATCAATTTCACTGCCTTTGGTCAAAATAAAAATTCACTTTCTTTGGTGCAAAACAAGTTATCAAATTCTGACCCCATAAAAAGAAAGAAAAAACCAAAAAAAAAAAACCCAAAACTACAACTATAGAATGTTCAAGAAGTACTTTAATGTTGGCTTCAGACCAAAAAATGTCAGGAGGAGATGCAAAACTTCCTAGCAAGAAAAGCACCAACTTGAAGGAAATACCATTGCTGCAGTGAGTTCCTTTTCTGTAACACTTGTGACTAACTCAGATCTAAATGCTGAACAGACCTAACCTCAGTAAAACCGAACCTAAAGCTTCCAAATTCTTCTGGCAATTCTTCTGTCTTCAATCCAATTCTTCTGTCTGTGTACAGCAGAAACACTGCTTTCACAGCTATGGATAGACTTTGTGTCATGTAATTATTGCTTCAGCAGCAAACTCTCTGGGCTGCTGTGGTGGAAGGTGATAGGAGGATGAGACAAAAAACATGATACAGCAGAGCTGTGAAAACATTCCACAAAAACAGCAAGTGTAATCCAGATAGGCATGCTCCCAATATCCAGAATAAACAGCTGTTACTAACGTGCCCCATTGGCACTTAAATTTTTAGTGTCAGCAGCTACTATGGGGATTCCGATATCCTCTAGTGAAAACTGCAAGACCCCTGAGTGGTGCATTTTTCAAGACTGTCTTGACTGGCAGTAACACAGACTGTATGGTCACATTAGCAGTTTTCCCACAGCAACAGAACTGGATCACTGACACCAAAGCAGTTTCATCAACTCTCCGCCAGGAGTTGTGTTGAGTTTTGGGGTTTTTTTTTGGATGATATGAGGACTGAGAAAAGGAGAACGAATTTATAGACTTAATACCAAATCCCCAAGCGAATTTTGCTTTAAATTGCTCACACTGGCAACTGCACTTACAAGATTTTAGATGTCAGTGCACTGAGGAATTCTGTGTGCTCTCCCTCCTCATTTTCCACCATCCCTCCTTCATACCCAGACCATTCTACAGACCCTATTCCTAGATACAAAAACCTAAAGAGCAGCAAGACTAAGGAGTTAGAAGGAGAAGGTTTGGCAAAGCACAAACTACTGTTACATTGGTGCTCTGTTGGGAAACTTCTGCAGGTACTAGGTTCAGTGTACCAGACTTTTGAAAAGCTTTCTTTTAAAGAACCATTACACAACCACTAACAGACAAAATGGAGTCACCTTGAGGCATCTGGCAGTGCAGGAGCACAGGGTCACTTTTAGAACGTTTCCACAAGGGATAGAAGGTTCTCCTGTTCGCTCCTGCAGGCACACAGCTTGCACTTGAAGGGGAAAGGCTCACTCTGCGGGAAGGCTCCTGGATTTCTTCAGCTGAATTTTTAGAAACAGAAAAGTAGTAATCTGTAGAAGCCATTATTAGAAAATGAATTTTCCCCCATCCCATCTACAAATCTTTAATAACTGAACAAAAAGATCTAGAGGTGTATGTATGTGTGCTCAGACCCACACTTACTGAAGAGTAACATTGGTCTAAACCCTGTTAAAATGTTTGTAAAAATCTGTTCAGTCTTACGCAACTGAAGTAGCAAAAGACTACAGTCTAGTAAACCTTAGTACAAAAATCCCCTTAAACTACTTGATCAGAGAGAAGGGAGCTACAGCTTCAGCTTTATTGGTGAAAAACTGAATCTCATAGAGCCCCAAATCCTCCTGCTTATAATCAATTGTACCAAGATATGAGAGCATATGGTCAGAGATGTCAGTCAACTTTTGCAACAAGGTATCCTGTATATCAGTCACGATCACCAGTCTCAAAAAAGGAATTAAAATCTTTACTTAAATATTTTCCTGGATTCTTGTGATATGCTATATATCCCTCCCACTCCTTCTTTTCGTAAGAGTGAAACTACATGCTGCAAATTAATGAAAAGGACAGGAGGAAGCTGTGTACATTTCTCACTAACTTGGTTCTGTACCTCCATGTAGTGGCACCTGGCATATTACAGAAAACAATTTCCTTGATCATTCAGGAGTTAAAAAATTTGTACCTGGCTGGATGCCAGGTACCCACCACAGCCAGTCCCTTCAGCAACTGAAAAAGGGAGAAAAAATATAATGAAAGGCTCATGACTGGAAATAAGGATAGGAAGACATCACTCTCATCAATTACTATCACAGGCAAAACAGACAGCTCAGGGACATTAGCTGACTTTATCCAAAAATTAGCAGGATAATGAGAAGTAAAACAGATCTTAAAAACATCTTCCTCCAACCCTCCCCCAGGCTTTATCTTCTGCCCTGCAGCTGTGCAGGGAACATGGGTTATGGTCAGTTCGTGACATATTTCTGCTGCTGCTCAGGGAGAGGAGTCCTTTCTCTGCTACAGTATGGGGTCGCTCCCACAGGAGACAGTTCTCCAGGAATTTCTCCAGTTTGAGTCCATTCCACAGGCAGCAGTTGGTACATAAAATGCTGAAGTGTGGGTCACTCTTCCATGGGGTCAGTCCTTCACGGACAGCCTGCTCCAGCCTGGGTCCTCCAAAGCCCGCAAGTCCTACCAGCAAACCTGCTCCAGCATGGGGTTTTCTCTCCATGGGTAGGCAGGTCCTTGCCAGAGCCTGTTCCAGCACAGGTTTCCCATGGGTTTCACAGCCTTTTTGCACACACCCAACTGCTCCAGTGGGGGTTCTCCATGAGCTACAGGTGGATCTCTGCATCCCCATGGTCCTCCAAGGGCTGCAGGTGCACAGCTGCCTCTCCATGAGCTGCACCATGGGCTGCAGGGGACTCTCTGCTCCAGCACCTGGAGCATATCCTGCCCCTCTTTCTCCACTGACCCTGGTATTTGTAGGGCTGCTCCTCCCACATATTCTCACTTTGCTCTTCTCTGAGCACCAATACACTTGCAAAATAACTTTTCTTTTCCTTCTTAAATATGTTGTCACAGAGGTGTTACCGTAATTTCTAATTGGTCCAGCCTTCTCCAGCAGTAGGTCCATCTTTGGAGCTCTGCAGGCATAGAGGAAGCTTCAAACTTTCCAGCAGCTTCCCTGCCACTATCAAAATTTGGCCATGCAAACCCAATACAAAATCAAATTCATGTAACCAGTCTTTTATTTGGAACACGGTAAAAATCTGTGGTGTCACTCTAAAAGCTATGCATGAGTGGCAGGAGCATTACAGAAAATTTAGGCTGGGATGATATATACTTGTTGAGCACAGCAATGTGCACAACACAAATGCAACATAGAATTTCTAAAGAGAAGAAAGAGTGACACAACCTATGTAAAACAGGTACCAGCCTAGCAAATCGGAGCGTAAGGCCCAGCAACAAAATGAGACAGACCAAGAATCATGCAGGATTACTGAATCCATCACCAATATAAAATTTTAAACACCAGTGGAGCTGTGTTAACAGTAAGTCCTGTAGTTACAGTGCTGCTGTTACTTTGGAGAAGTTGTTTGGTATTTTTTAAAATTCTGAATAGTTTGAACAGATTTCAGGATCTTAAGATAACCTTAATAATGTTTCAGAGAGATAATTGTCTTATGGTGGTGGGTACTGAAAATGCATAGTTTGTAACTATACAGAGCAGCTACCAAGCACTTCCTGCCACCAGCAAAAAGTTGCATGCCTGCCTATTACAGTCATCAGGGGAAGTGCAATTCTACTTGACAGGAGTGATTATGAAGTCAGTGAAACAATTTTAACTGGCATAGGGAAGCTCAGAGCTCCTCCTGCAGCCGGCAGTCAGGATTCCCCTTACTCTGCTGGCAGAGTAGTGCACAGCTTTAACTTCCATTGGGAGCAATGCTCAGTTGGCCAGCCCTGATGATGCCACGGAAATCACAGCATCATACACAAATGCCCTGTCATTCCAGCCTGCCCGCATAAACTGAAAGTTCAAGTTTTATTTATAGACTGCTGCACTGCACCAGCTGAGACAGCTCGTAGACTTCCTCTGCCACAATTCCAACATAATCTCCCACTTTATATTTTCTTCCTGCAGTGGTTAAACCCCAACAGGCCGCTTAGTCCCTCACAGTCATTCTCACTCTTCCCCAGGGATATGGGGAGAAGAATTGCAAGACAAAACTGGCAGAACTCATAGGCTGAGATAAGGACAGCTGGAGTGAGATGGGGAGAAAAAACCCCAACAAACTCAAAGGAAAACAAGTGATGCAAAAGCAGTCACTCATCACTAGCTCACTGATGTCCAGCCAGTCCCTAGACAACATTTGAACTCTCCCCCTAGGAGTGGTCATAAACCAGCACCATAGGCTGCTGTGAAGGAAATAAACTCCATTCCAGCCAGATGTAGTACACCTCTCCAAATTTAAATAAAGGAAGATATATTGCTCAGTGTATTTCTTTTTCATAAATTCTATGAAGCCTTGGCATCTAGAAGAAGCAGCAGTGTTAATTTTCTTTCTTAAGAGGTTTACTTTCTTTTTTTATCTGCATTTAATGGCAGGCTGATAATTACACATCTCTTTACAGACCTCCTTATTAAAAAAAGATACTGAACAAGCCAGTTAAGATGATGGAGAGGAGGGTACACTTTGCCATACATGCTCAGGTAGCTCTGATTCTTGCAAAGGAAATTTTTAAATACAAATGCCTCAAACCATGTCTTATCAGAGCCTTTTTAAAAAACAAAACAAAATGGAAAAAAAAAACAAAACAGAGGCTTTCCTGACTGCCCTTCACTGCAGGTGCATTTTCTATGCTATCTTTTTCCTGTTTCCAGTCCTCCTAACTTTAAGCAAGTCACCATATATACTTGTTGTATATATGTATATACTATACATGTATTTGATTAACTCTTTTTGTCTGAGCTCAAGAAGCTCAGAGAAAGCAACAGGAGTTTTACCAGTAAAAAAGCTTTGAGAAAGAAATCCAGAGAAACTGTAGCAAAATGTTTCATTCTGGTTATCACAGCTGGCAAGATACCACAAGCATCCACGTGCTTGTTTTCAGAGGTTACAGACAGCCTGTCAAGAGTTTAAGGAGTCTTTGACAGAGGTGACATTTGGTTAAATTATGATTTTATGCAAAATCTTTTTCTCCCCTGACTCCACATAATAGGACCTATTTCAGTTCAAACCTGAGGGTTTTTTATAGTTTGATAAACAGGTTGGCAGCAAACAGGCCACAATCAAATAAAAGATTTGGGGCTTCCCCCCTGCCCCAGCCTTTACTCTCTTGTGAATATTGCAGATGAGACCATCTTGCCATAATGGCCAAGTTCAAATGAAAATTGGAACACATTTTCATGGGCTGTAGTGGAAAATCCGGAAATTAATAAAGTTTAGCCACAAGTATACATTGCAGCAAACATTAGGCTAAAACCAACCTGGAGCCACAGGCATGGCTACAACAGTGCAGAGCAAAGCTTGATGTAGTGTGTAAGACCTGTACCAGGATGCAGATACTCCTGTACCAGGATGCAGATACTATTCAGTAATTCTTCCAGTTCAGGCTGGATAATGGAGTAATTCCCAGTTTAGCTCCACAAAGTACAGCATTATTCTATCCTTTTCGTATTTTTACTAGCAACAAAACGTTAACAGGCACCATGACATACACTGAGCAAATGGAAGCACTGGAGCTGGACATAATTTCTTGCAACATATGGATATAGCGTTGAAAATAGCTTTTAGGTTTCTAAAAAGGAAACATATTGGGTTTTTTATCTTACATGAAAACAGCTTGTTATGCCTTTAAATATTTTAAATATTAATCCTCATTCCCACTGCCCAAAAAAATCATGATTCTCTATCTCTGGTTTGCAGTATGGTGGCTGTCTTTCAAAGAACTAATAATGCTTCTGCTGCATTAAATTGTATGTGTTGAAGAGAACATTCTAGAACAAACTTTAAAATTACTTTTTACCTTGAGAGGACTGCCTGGAACTTACTTCTCCTGAATCAACATCTTCCTTGCCATTTATTTGAAGTGCACTTCCCTGGAATAAAATCCAAAAGCTGAAAAATATTTCACCATCTTTCACCATGTCACCATCTTTCTCTGGCATTTCCTAAGAACTGCAACATCCAGCTTAGAAATGGAACACTTGTTCTTAATTGCACAGAGACTGTGTCATATGAGTTTAATTCTATGGCAGAATCAAGGCCAGTGAATGTCTAATATTCATGTCCATCATCCAGATCAGTCAACTTTATCCTATCCAGTATTTTCTGGGAAAAAGCACTTGTCTTTTGAAAACACCACTGAAAATGATCCAAAACCTTGACCTAGTCCCTCACAGGAGGAATGCAGGTACATAAGAGAAGTAAAGCAAGGAGGTCTTTTAGAATAATCAGCAACAGTTGTGCTCCACATTACCTTTTGCTCCTTCTCCCCTGCCTGGGCAGTTTTCCAACTGGAGAAAACTTTTCCGTTCTAGAAGTAAATGATTAACTAAAAGCTTTGGTGAAATTCACATGTGTAATAAAATGTATCCTCCTGACTTACACTTACCATGCTTGAGTGCAACCTCTCCCTTAGAGTGGAAAAAATCAAATCAGACATTAAACTGCTGTAGCCCATATCTGCTCAGAGCTTCTTAGGCTGCACACAGTTTCATAAGGTGGAGGTGGGTCCAGATGGCAGAACACCTCAACCCCTTTGCTTTGTGTTCCACAAATATAGGACAGTGAAATCACATGAGAGACAGGTGTGCTGCAATAAATAACATGGAGCAAATCTGTCAATATGGCTTTCCAGCTGCAGAAAAACATCATCTGCTACCAAACTCCACTGGCTTTCCTCTGCCAGCTCAGATTTCGGTATCTAAGCCACAGATACTGGATTTGTGAAGATCTGCAAGACATTGTCTCAGAAGAAAATGGAAGTAGTAATTCCCAGTTTAGCTCCTTAGGATGTGTCTCTCCTCTGTGTTCCCCAGAGTTCAAACATCTTTGGGCAGTACTGGGCCTAGGAACCCATTCCAGTTTTACTTCAGAGACTCAGTTTTGTTACAAAAGATTAAAGTACAGGTTGTCACGAAAAATGTGATAGCCTAGCTCTGAGTTTTGTGAACCACTGAGTTCATAATTGTAACCTAAATTCAAGATACTTCTGACCTGGGCTTAAAGTTCAGATACAGCAGCACAGAAAAAGCTGAATTCAAATTGAAGGTTGTTTTTGTGATGATGCAAGAATATTATGGTTGATCAATTCACAGTGGCTTGTATGGGGCAAATGCACCTCATAACTAACCTTACTCCTCAGTTTCCAAAGAGTTCTCTGAAAACTTTAACACAGTATAAATCCCAAAGACCTTTTCCTGTAAGATCTTTTTCTTAGGAGGTAGCTCTGAGAAGGAAGAAAACACAACAGTGCCTGGAGAAACCCTAATTTTGATAAATATACATTTACATTGTTGCAGAAACACTGTAACAAAGTGTGGTGGTCAACAACAGAGCTGGTAAGACCTTCCCCACACAATCCTCAGAAAAGTCTGTGACTCAAAGCATCTCAGTTCTTCTCTGTTTTTTTTTTAGTGTTTGCTGATTTGGTGCTGAGCAGGAACCTCAAGCAACACACAAAAACACACATATTTTGTTCTCTGGTCAGGTTTCATCCTCTATCACTAGTAGATCCTACTCTCTACAAAGCAAGTCCTTCCTCCTAGAATTTAGGGTTTCTCTGGACACTGGATGGAGGGAACAAAGATGACTGAATTTTTTTTCTTGCAAGCTCAGAGGAAAGGGCAGAGTGACAGAAGTGCCTGTGGAAGACTGCTTGCACAGATGAGAAAAGAATAAAACTTTCAAAATGAGAACTTGGAAGCCCTCTTATGAAAGGCTCCTGTGAAGGCAATGGAGATAGGACATGGAGAAAACTGAGAAAAGAAAAGAAGATATTTTGACAGCTGCCCATTGCCTTTTTTAGTCTTAAAAATGGGGAAAATAAAATATGTTAAAATAGTTTTTAATTACAATCTACTTCATCTGTTCCAAAAGGCTTCAGAATAATTTTGGAGTATGATGGAGATAGATACTCCATTGACATTACTTCTTCACATTTTCCTAGTATGTTCATGCTGAATTTACATTCAATATAAGCCACAGAGTTATATACATTTTGAATTTTAGTTTTCTTTTTAAACATGCCTGGCCTGGCTTACCCAGCTCAGTCACACCTTGAACATTAATGCTACGTCCAACAATTAAGTTAAAACTTATTACAGAACATGCAACTAGAAAAGCATTCCCTTAAGTCCCTTAATAATAAAAGTAATTTCCAGAATGTACCCAAACAATACTTTAAACTGAACTGAAGCAGATTTCTAGGCCTTGCTGCCCAACAGGTATCACCTCCTCCCTTAAATATACACATCTTGTGACACTTTCATAGAATCACAGAATATCCTGAAATGGAAGGGAACCACAAGGATCAACGTCCAACTCCTGGCAAATTTCACATTTTGTTTTTCACCTGGAAACTCAGCTCTCACTGTTTATGTTGTGCCAGCCCTGAAAAATAATGTGATTGCTATTTTTTAATGTATGAAATAACAAGAGTAGAGGTAGGAATTGACCAGACACTTGTAGTGTTAGTTTGTTTTTTGCCATTAAATAAGACAAATGTGAAAGTTTCCCATGAACAAGTGAGCAAGCCAACTGGCTTTGATGGGCTGGGCCTCTGACTTTTCAATATAAAGGGTGGCAGAGAAGGCCTACCCATTGCCAAACATGTGTTTGGCAAAAATTTTGATGACTGTGGTGTTTCCCTTTTCGGGTGATGTATCTACCTCAGAGCTCGCAGATGAGGCTCACCTCCCTAGATGTGGTTCCTGCCACACCCTCCTTGCACACCTAAGTTTGGGATGCAGGGACCAGGAAGCTCAGCACAGAAAGCCAGGGCATGGGTGCTACATGGAGTTCAGGGTACAGTCTAGTCTACTGAGAAATGGCACATCTCATCTCAGCCACTCATGCAGGATCCAGCCTGGGCTGAGTCATAATTATTCATCTTCCAAAAACAGAAATAAAGCCTGTCAGTTGCTTTAACTTCTGCACTGTTGTGTAACTACACAGCACAACCTAAACAAGTATCCTGATTTCAGAAAGATGTCATCATTACTTAAACATAACATCAACAAGTTTTAACATAGTCACAGGCAAGGTAGCTACTCAATTTAGATCACAGAAGCCTTAAATATTGTTCAGCAACGCCTCCCATTCAAAAAAATCTATCTGGGAAAGATAACCATCTAGAATGACATGCTAGACAAAGAACAACTAAGCCATTTCAAAGCAGAGGAACTCTGAAAAGCATGTTTCAATAACTAATTATCTTTCCAAAGAGATCATTACACATTCCATTCTGTTCTCAGAGGCAGCTTGAACCAAGACTTACACAGAGCTTTTTAGTATTATTTTGAATTCAACTCCTGTCCCTGGTGTTTCAGAGGACCTGTTAACTCTAAATCCCATTGTTGTGCCATGTTATCATTTTCTAGGCAATCCCAGGATCTGTAATTACCACTGCCAGAACACATGCATGCTATTCCTGATGAAACAGTGAAATAAACTAAACATTTCTGCACACTGCAAAAAAGAGGAATGTTAAACAAGAGCCATACAGTCTGCTTGAGCTTGAAAATACTTTATGTATAAATACTGTATGTTCAGAACAGAATAATGGAGCCCCACCTGAGTCATAAACTAGTAAAGCCAACCTGCAAGTTATTTTTAAGAGCAAATAATCACCTGTAGGGTAAGGGATTTCTTTTCCAGGCAGTGCAGTCAAAATACATCCCTCAGTCAGCCCTAACAGCTCAAGAGGGAGAAAAAGAATGACTCTGGGAGGAAGGTCCATGGGGGAACACCATTCAGTGTCTCTGGCATGCCAAGTGGTTGTGTCTGGTTTCCCATTGCTGCCCTCACTTGCTCTTGACAGCACCATGTAAGTTTTCAGCTATGTTAAGCAGTAGTATTTCTCTCATCCAGAAACAGTTCCTAGAGAATCTAAACTCAAATCCACAAAATTTTATCCCCCTTACCCACATTGTATTTATGCTATCTCCAAACTAATGGGTTCCTTCTTCTTTTTTTTTAATCCCCCTAAAATCACCTTTCACCAGAGAAAACAGTCTTAAAAGATTAGGCAGTGTTTTGAAATACACTAAAAGAAAGGAAGAGAGTGTACAGTTTTACCTGTGACTTGTTTGTGGAGTACAAGAATTAAAAGTTGCAAAATAGGAGGGAGGTGGGACAGGTGGGACAAAATCATCAGGATCCAAATTGTGATCTTTGTCTTCAAGCTCACATTCACCCTAATCAAACAAAATTCCTGTTAAAACCCTTATGAACTATAAATATTGCTGAACAGTGTAATCTATTAATAGTATTGTACCACTCTTTATGGCACGCAATGCCTTGTGCTCACTTACTGTGCAGGATCTTCTTGACGCAAGTATCTGTAAGTAATGCAGGGCAGCCGCTATGAAGAAAACTGTAGCGGTGAGAGCATTCAGGGCACTAAGAGCTAAGAGAACTTTCTGAAGAACATGAAGATTATGGAAATTAAAAAATTAAATCATGGTGTTTGTAAATGTCAAAGTAATCATCATCATCATCATCATCATCACCAAATAGATAAAACATAGGGATGACCATGGCAGTTATTTCCAAGAAATATATGGGATGAAGTCTTCAGCACAATCTCCAAGACCAAAGTAATTTGCAAAAGCTTGTTTTACACTATTTGTTGCCCTGACAGAGACATCCAGAAGGGTTTAACATAGCTCAGATGTAATTTATCCATCTATTCATCAAAGAATTACAACCTTCCTCATAATTTCTCTGTGGGAAATCCAGAGTCAAGATGATCACCCTTAAAGAAATGTCAAGGCTTTTTGATATTTGAAGTTGCTTGGGAGTTTTATTTTAGCAGTTGGTAAGCTACAAAAGGCTGAGAAGTGCTAAAGATCAACAAAGGCATCAAATCATTAACTCATATTTAGATCCTATGTACCCCTGTAATCTTGTCTGCATTCAACTGCAGTTTTGGTTGCACTAAACACAAGAAACGAAGAACTGGTTATTGGCTCAGCAACACACTGGTCAAAACCCAGACGTGAAATTCACTCCCCCCGCATGTTACAGAACCATGAAGAGTTTCTGACCAGTGTGGAAGATCAGAAAAACTAGAGTTTTTTCCCAGTAAACACAGCACTCACTTCAGCACTGCACTGCTGCATGAGCATGGACATTATAAAAGCAATACCACAGATGTGTGTGCAGGGTACCTTGAGAAGAAGGTGAGCAGCACTGCATGACTTCAAATGGTATAGCTTCAGTACAGCCTCTACTTCTGTGCATCTAGTGGAATGAAGTTCTTCACAGCACAAACAAGTCTTGTTTTCATCCATATCCATCTGTAAGAAAAAAAACTCTACTTTCTTAGTTATTTTATGCAATACTTTTACCTGCATAATATAGAACCTATGCCTTAAACTAAACCCATGACAACGAAGCACACTGGAAATACAGGATCCTATAACTGAACAATTTGACTTGCCAAGGATTCCTGCATTATAAAGCTGTACTATACACTTCTTCCTATTTGAGAGGAAGAGTTATGGGTAATACATTAACACATTTAAATACAACTTAGTTGTAATCAAAGATGCACTAACTACTAAGCAATTTTACTACCTATGCTCTTTCCAAGGCATAATAGCCTAGAAATTATTTCTCTGATGGTTGTGTAAACCACTCTATATGACCTGTACACATTTTCTATGGTTCAAGAATAGATCTTGCATCTTGTGGAATGAAACCCACAATTATCATTTCAACACAGTCAAATCATTAGCTGCCATATCTGTATACCATTGTTGTTTGTAACTTTCACTTTCAATCTTAACATCTCAGTTTTCAACGTAGAAATTCAATGTTCCCATATCTAGAAATAACTGTGGTTTTAGCTTTCAAATCTAGAGACACAGTGTTGACACTCTTCCACCTACAGAAGCCACCCTACAAAATTAATGGTTTCAGGAATGCTTTTTTACTGTACTCTGTAACTCAAACTACAGACAGCTCAGAAACTCCTGCAACATTTGACCACCTCATCTGGACTATCATTATTAATTCTCATTGTGGCTTTGGTACAGTGATACTGAGTGAATCTGGATTGCCAAGGGTTTATAATCTTGGACTCTCACTGCAATACACCTACTGCATGTCAAGGAACCAACCGTAGCTTTCCTGAAAGAAAAAATGAATGAGAATAGATACTCAAAGATCTTTTCATTAACCCACAAAGTCCTTCAAGCTTTTACACACAATCATCTTCATCACCAAGTGATCCCGTGTTGTATCCTTAAATTTCAACTATTCCACAGTTTCCAGTTCATAAGTAGTGATTCTTCCATTTCTTCTTGAGAAAGATCTTTTGCATTCTGCCCTGCTTTGCACGGATTGCATCTTCCTCAAGTGGAAATGTTCTGAAAAGCTAGTATGATTTGATCTACCTTATTTTTTCCCTCACAGCTTCTGCTGTAAGGTATCACACAAAAGTCCTCGCCAGGTGAGGCAAACAGGAAGAATAATCCCACCCACAGATCATAACAGACTGAATATTTTGTGAGTAGCTCACCATTACCCACACTCAAGGCTTTTTTCAACAGTTTATATTTTTTACATTACTACAATTATCCTTTATGCTAGTTCTTAAATTACTTACAACTCTACATCAGGACATTTTGTGATCTCAGCACAGCAAGCAAATATGCCATAAAGAGAAGAAATGAGTGTAAGTCAGTATGTGTGCTCACCAAATCGCATCTGGATACCCTGGACACAAACTGAATGCCTTGACATCCTAGTATTAATCCAGTCACATTCAGCATAACACTGATCATAGACAGTAGAACAAACAGGTTAACCTGGAACATCAAAACACAGTTACCTTCAGTGGGCACATG
The DNA here is from genome assembly GCF_021018805.1 of Prinia subflava. NCBI lineage: Eukaryota > Metazoa > Chordata > Aves > Passeriformes > Cisticolidae > Prinia > Prinia subflava. Next base: position 33,196,784 of record NC_086283.1, on the reverse strand, counting down.
AACACAACTCAAGGAACCTTTTACAGACCAAATCCCAGTCACAAACTAAAGCTGGGAATGACCCTCTGCTTTTTCAAAACTGACCAATGACTTCAGTGCCCCAAAATGTATAACCTAGTCCCAAAATTCTTTGTCTTCTCTCTCCTTATTCCACACTAGTTATGAAGAAATAAAATATATGCAACCATTGAAAATGTCAGTAGTAATAGTAGAAACAATTAAAGGTTTTGCTGGAGTGCAAGGTATGACCTGCAAGTCGTCCAACTTCCACTGTGTATTATACTCCTCCACCAAGTTTACCTCTTAACACATTCAGAGCAGTAAAGAAACCTCAAGAGGAAAAAACATCTTAAGCCAACATTCACTCTGCACATTTCCAGAATTATTTTGCAGCACAAATAAATGAAAAGTATTTGTCCCAGTACAGTGAGGATGGAAACACTTAAGAGACTTCAGTTGCATGATTTTATTTTCTTCCTGGCTACTAAAGGCAGAATATTTGTAAGTCAGACAATATTTTCAGATTTATAAACCACCTGAAATCAAGCAATGGCAGGAGTAATAAATACATGAAAAAGGGTCAAGCAGAAGCAGTGGACAAAATGGCGTCTTGCTTTTACATATGCCATTACAATCTGTGATTCTATGATTCTGGATATGGGTTTGAACATACGAAAGAATAATCCCTGTCCCTATTCACACAGGCAAAAATATTCTGTATTTCAAGAGAAATTACTATGGGTAAGACTACTGCTTTAGAGAAAAATAAAAATAAGATTTCTCCTTTAAGCATTCAATCCTACAAAGTACATATCAGATTCTTAAAATCATAAAACATCCTTTTTAATAACAATTGCTCACTCAGGTTTCTTTGTATCAAAATGGTCCAAATTTAAAAAGCAGGACAGGACAAAAAAAAACAGAGTTAAAAAAAAAGGACACTATGAAGAATAAGAGTTCAGTTCTGCTGAAGACAGCTTTACAGGAGAGCCAACAACAACGACTTCCTAAACATGCAAAGAACACCACAGGCTTCCAAATAAATTTAGCTGATGTACTATGGTTAGCTACCTGGAATTTGAAGGAGAAATATGTAACAATTACTGCACAAATTATGTTCCCATTTTTTGAGGTTCAGGGAAATAATTCTCCGTGAATGGACAAGAGCCAAAGAGCACTACTGTGCAAGCTAAATTCTTCAATTACAACATTACTAGTCATTACTAGTTTGACCATAACATTATTCCATAAGGTAGATTTTAACCCCCCAAACCCCAATAATTGATGTAGTTATTAGTAAATTTCTGAAGAGGACTGGGACAACTTTGTGTTCGACACACTAAGAGAAAAATAATTTATAAATTATTTAAGAGGAAAAGTGTTTTGTCCTAGCTCTGTACTAATCACAAAACCACAGATAAGAAGGGTTTAGTTCTAGAAAACCCTCTTAAGTGTCATTTATTTTTCCATACAATCACAGAATCTAATGATTTTTTAAAAATTAACTCCCCGCTCAGCATGTAAATGAATCAACCCCCCTTTTTATGCTTTTACCTAAATTATCTTACTCATTCTTCTGACAAAAAACTACTTTGAGAAAAAAAAATGGTACACACAAGTATATCATATAAAGAAAACTTTTCAACTGTGTTCAACACAGGACACCAATAATTAGGAACTAGCCAGTATTCTAGGTGAAATAAAAGCGGTTTCAACATAAAACATCTTTATAGCACAAATCTCATGAAATGATGTTAAGAAAAACTAGAGGTGTATTTGTCCTTTTTCAACTAATGAACAAATGGAGAAAAGTTATGTGGCCAAAGCAAATAAAGACTTTTAAAAAACCCCCAAAAAACTAGCAAACTCACATTTAAGTTGTCTCTTTTGGTACAGAAGTTACAATAGAAACAATTCCATCTACAGCTATAAAAAAGTTACAGTTAAAATCCAGACTTCCAATCCAAAATTTTGAGAAACAAAAAAAAATCATTAATATTTTTCTAAAGAAATGTCAGAAATCAAAGAACAAAGAGGGAGAGAAGGAATATTATCATAAATATGCGAAAGAAGGATGATAATTTCTGCATTTATGTGTTAATAAATTCTATCACATGCAAGCATAATCTTGATCTGTTTTTTATTATATGTATAGAGTATTTTTGACTGAATAATCCAACATTCAGAAAATCCTGCCAAATGAACAGAAGATAAAAATAATTCCTCTACATACAATCTAAAACACTACCATGATCTGAACCATAACCACAAAATTTTCTACTATACATCTGCCAGTGGACAAGACGTACTTGACTAACAAAAGAAAAAATCTTTTTTCTTTCTGCTTCATCACTGGTCAGCAATTTTTACACAATCACTTAAATTGGAAGAGACCTTTTGAGACCATCTAAATCTGATCTCCTTCTCAAACTGGTATCAAAACAAGGGAGCCAAAGCCATAAGATCCCTTCCAACCAAACCATTCTATGATTTTATGATGTACAGCAATTGTTCAATATAATGTCCAGTAAGTTTTGATTATCTCTACAAATAACCTACACCAGTTTTTGACCATCATAACAGTAAAAAAGTTGTCTTCCGTGTTCAGATGGAATTTCCTATTTTCTCAGTTCTGCTCACAGCCTCTTGTCCTGGAAGTAAGCACTACTGAGAAAGGTCCGGCTCCCTAATTTTCATTCCCTCTCATCAGCTATTTATAGAGATGCAGGAGATTCCCCACTGAGTGTCCTTTTCTCCAGGCTGAACAGCCACAGCTTTCACACCTCTCCAGGTGTGGGAAGGATTACATCCCTTGACCTGTTGGCAAGTCTCTGCCTAATCCAGCCCAGGACACCATTAGTGTTCTTTGCCACAAGAGCACTTTGCTGTCTCATGGGCAGCTTGTTGGCCACCAGAATCCCCAGCTTTTTCACTGCAGAGCTGCTTTTCACCAAGTTGTTCCCTCCTGTGTAATAGGATAAATTCCCTGTGTTTTTAAAAGTAAAAACAGGGGTTACACTTAATCGATCCTACCCAGAAGAGAGAAGTACTTCTCAATTTAGAACAAAATAGAGAAAGGCAAACATGGTATTTCAAAAACTAAAACAGATGTAACTGGTCTTGACTGCAGTTATAAAAATGGAAATAACTCAAATTATGGCCTTAGTTTGGCTCACCTCATGAAGATGGCTTCATCTTTGGAGCACTAGATACACATGGGTTGTGAACAGCTGCAGAAAACTGAGGACCTTTCATATGAATTAAACTACATGAAAGTGAAGTGTATTCTATTCATATTTGCTAATGTCTTGCATGTATGATCTCTTTCAGGTAAAAAAGTATCACCATGTCTTTTGAGGACTCCAAGGAAGAATAAATTTGCACAGTAAAGCTCTGACACTATCTCATTCTGCCCGGGGAAGCTCCTTCTTTGTCCTGCTCCTGCTGCCATTGAAGCAAGTAATTCCAGAGAGGAACTGCTTTCACTTCAATACGCACATGCAGGACTAATGCCCACGCAGGCACTTAAATGAAAGAAAAAACAGTTGTTCCACAATCAACAACTCTTATATCTGTTTATAGCCCACATATACTTTTTATAAAACTCCTGTAGAGAAGAGTAAGTTCATTTATTAATTGTCCATATACACAGTAGCATTCGCAATAATTAAAACTCATAAGACCGTACTAGATTTCTATCAGTTGTGAGAGCTATTTATTGTACCATATGGAGACCCACAACACAACTGACAACAAAAGAAAGACCAACAAGAAAAGACAAATTAATTAATTTAATTTAAAATGTTACATATTTCAAATGCAGCACTAAAACACCTCATGTATGCGAGAAAAGCTTTTGCAGCATAGAAATGGATATAAGTTTATAATGGATTTCCATACTCTCATACTTAAAAGCATATTTCTATTTGCATATACTGACTTTAAAACCTTTGCATAATTACTGCTTATTGACTTCATGCGGGAGTCTGGAGTGTGAGCAAAGAGGTTAACACTAAGCTATTTTACTTTTAAAACCCAGGGAAAGAAGATACTACTAAAGTAATTCTCACAAGTCAAATGACTGCTGGCCATAAAGCAGGCATCCAGGGAGAGCCTGTTTTTCAGGGTTAGGGACATGACAAGGAGCTTCTGTTCACAGTTCACTGTTACTAGCAGAGCTAAATTTTAAGAACATTACCAGAATGAAGTATCTTGTTCTATAAATTAAATTTTGGTTAAATACACAAAAATCTGTCAAGGTGCAGATATCATAGCAGAAGTCTGCTCTAAGAAAGCTTTATTTAAAGTTTTCCAGAACATATTTTTCTTTGGATAAAAATTTTGTATTAAATACAAGGTTTAACACAAATAGATTCTTCAAAAATTTCCAGGTTATAAATAAAGACTGAATTCCATAAATTTTTCTGTTTTCAAAGTAAGACCTGTAAATATTTGTCGGAAACAAAAAATATTAACACTTTTAAATTAAAAGCGTTTCAAACAAAAATTTCAAATCTTTGTGACCACACTGTAAAATATGAGAAGAATCCAGACTGAATGACTCATGCTGCCCATGCAACTCTGACTTTTCTGTCAAACTCCTCAAAGCTTTACATGAAAACAGTGACATGTATGAACACAAAAGCTGCCATACTCGCAAACAACAGAAGCATGCAGTACTTGATGTAGCTGAAAGCCAGAGTCAAATTCAACCAGTGTGTATGTTGACTTCTTGATTCCATGCATTTTGCAGGTACCAAACTGCTCCCCAGTACTTGCAGCTGCAGCAGTTAAACTCTGCACAGTACAACAGCCTGGTGTCTTATTGGATGTTGGCACTCTCTTCCCTTTCATTTGAACACAGCTAAGTCTCCTCTTTAGCAGCAGAACCCAAGCACCAAGCAGACACCAGTGAGATGCTTAACTTGAAGTCTTTGTTTCAGTTGGTGAAAACAACCCCAAAACTAGAAAAAAACACAATCAGAGAGTCACCTAAAAAGCACTCTATAGGATTCAACTAATTTGTGTGCAGCTGAAAGGAAAGGAAGCTTCACTAGCTAAGGGCTTCTTCATTCAGCAAAATATGTACAGCTCCTAGAAATTCCTGGGAAGTCAATGTAAACTCAAATTAGTCCAGTCTGGCATACAAGTAAGGATAGAGGCTATAGCAGCAAGTAAAAGATGTGAGTTGCCCTCAAAACATACACAGTCAAACTAACAATGGAGAACTGATGTACTTTCTGAAAGAATTTAGGTCCTTCAGGTCAAACTAAGATTTAAAGCTGTGTGAAAGAAAGGATCCAGACTCTATGCATGGAAGGTAACACTGAGCCCAGAACAGTTCAGAGTCAATATCCAAGTAACTTGGATGAGTAGGCGGTGCTGGTGGTGGTGAGTTTCCCTTTCCCCATTAATACATTTGGACACACCTAAAGAAGAAGAAACAGAAGATCATTAACATATCCAAGATCATTGAGTCCAGTGTTAACTCAGCATTAGCTCAAAGAAAAATCAGCTTCAAACCACAAGCATTACAAGCTGACTTCCAAAACTGATTGACAACTGATATCCAGAACAGAAATTCCTCAAATACCTAAAACCAAGGAAGGATTTCAGAAGCCAAATTTTCCAGCAGCTGTACTGCTCAAGGCTAGGCATCCATTGCAAAAATGTCCTTGAAAAGATATGACTGTAGCTTGATTTTGCCTTGCAGTACCCTATCTCTCAGATACATTATTTATCTAGTATCATCTCACACTGTTAATACAGCTGTAAAACACTGCAGGTGGCAAACCCCAAATACGGCTCTCCATTTTATTTACTAAAAGGTCTTATCACAGCCATCCCTCCTCATGGCTGTTTTCTCACAGTAGTAGATGGTGCTACTAAAGGTCCACTACACCTGTAACCAATGTGTTTCCCTTCCTTTCTCCCCTCTGAAGAAAAACATGAGTGGCTGAAACACCACTCCGCATCCCCAGCTCCCTTCTCATAGCATTGCAGCTCTGTGTTTTCTGCAAGCATCAGCAGCACCAGCATCTTGCTGTCACAGAAAAAGCTTACAGTCTGGTTGTTTTTCTCCACGACCAAGGCATAGGCTTGAAGTAGCAGCCACGACAGCCTGATCCTTCACAAAACCCCAAAGACAGATAGTGAGAAACCATCACTGGGAGTGCTAAGGCTAGGCCTAAGGAGTTAAAAGGGGAGGACAGTCACAACTGACAAAAGAATATGTTTTAGTTCTGAATGAGTTTTTTATTTTTGCTTATGAATGCCATAATTCTAAGTCATGACTGTGTAATGATTCTCATTGCTGAGACATTTAGGAAGCTTGCTTTTACAATTCATGTAATTGTGCATTCTTCCTAACTCCTTAGAGAAAATGTCCAAGTTACTAGAGGGTTGACATAATAGATATTTAGCCCAACATAAATACACTCACAGAAACTAACAATCCATCCTTGAAAGACTGTAGCTAGTTTAAGGCATGATTTCTTTACCCTCAAGAAGAGTTTAATGTTTATTTCCTTTTTCTTTTTATTTTTCCACACAGAACAGAATATTTCTGTTGGAAGGGACCTACAACAGTCATCTAGTTCAACTGCCTGACCACTTCAGGGCTCACCAAAAATCAAAGCCCAGTATTAAGTACATTGTCTAAATGCCTCTTAAACACTGAGAGCTTGGGATATCAACCACATCCCAGGGAATCTCTGGTTCCAGGGTTTCACTGCTTTTTTAGCACTGCTTCCCAGTGTCAAGGCTGATTTAATCTGGCTACCAAAAAATCAAACGTCTATCAAACATACATACAAAAAAGAAAAAACCCCAAACAGTCTCATAGAATCACATAATAATTGTGGCTCTAAGAGAGCTGAGGAAGACTCCTGTGCAATCTCCTGCTCGAAAGCAGGGTCAGCTATGAAATCACGGCAGGCTGCTCAGAGCTTTCATCAATTTCAGGTCAGAAACTTTCCCATCTGCTGCACAATTTCCCAGGGCAATCTCCTTCAGCATGTGACCATCCTAAAGATAATTTGAAATAAAAGGGATCAATAAGAGTTTGTGCTTTCTATTTAAGTAAAATTAGGAAAGGAAATTAAGGTTTATACTATACAGGAGAACGCTAAAGAGTGAAAGAGCAACAATACGCTATAGAAACAGAACAGAACACAGGCAATACTGACACAGGAGTACTGAGCAAATCTTAGGCAGTTTGAGACTGATAACATCTACATTTATCTTGATGAAATATGGCCCTTCCAGATTGGGAGTCTCTAACACTGGGCTCCTCTCTATATCCACAAAACTCCTAAAAAATTTGCCTGTGTTAACCAATGCACACTGAGAAAAAACAACGGATGTTGGGGGTGCTGGTTGACAGCTAGCTGAACATAAGCCAGCAGTGTGCCCAGGTGGTCAAAAAGGTCAGTGGCCTCCTGGCCTGTGTCACGAACAGCGTGGCCAGCAGGACGAGGGTAGTGATTGTGCCCCTGTACTGGGCGCTGGGGAGGCCTCACCCAAGTCCATGCTCAGTTCTGGGTCCCTCACCTTAAGAGGGGCTTTGAGGGGCTGGAGCCTGTCCAGCAGAGGGCAGTGAGTGTCTTCAAAGGACTAAAGAACATCTCTCATGAGACGAGCCGTGGTTGTTTAGTTTCAAGAAGAGGAGGCTCAGGGGGCACGTCATTACTTTTACAAGTCCCAGAAAGGAGGCTGAAGTGAGTCAGGGGCCCATATCTGTTGGAGTCCAGGACATCCCTCTGGCCGCCCTGAAGGGTTTGGAGACCAAACAGGGTGGTCTAGTGTTGCCATGAGTTTTTCCCGGTTTTGCTGAGCGTTCATATTAAAGGAGAAGTTCGTACCTTCTCACGCTCTTTTAATGTAAACATCAGCTATGTTCTATAAACTTAGCCATTGTTTTTACATTCCCTGCTGGGACAAACAAGACTGTGTGACAGTCCCCTTCACCAATGTGATGTGCAGGTAGGAATTCCTTCCTCCAATCCACAGGCCTCATAGAAAAAGTATAAAAGTAAGTTTTTGTAAATAAACTGGAGCCTCCTGCCCTGCATGCTCTGATGCACCCAAATCTGTGTCTCCAGTCTGTTTTCTAGTTAGGCCTCCACAGTGATAGTCTGGGATCTGTACAAGGGGGTCAGCCAGCCTCACACAGAGCCCAGGAGGACACTGTTTTGATCCCTGTCCATGGGAGAGAATGCCCACATTGTATGAACAATCACAGGATGAAAGAATTGAAAATTAGTAGTTAGTTTATCATAGAGTATGAATGTAGAATCTAGGATTTTCAGTATATGGGCTAGAAGAGGCAAGATGGAGGAATTGGAGAGTGCTCCTGTCCTCCTTGTTCTTGTTCTTTTCCCCCATTTTCTGGTGAGTTGGATCAGAAGGATTGGTTTAGAGTAGAAATGACATAATAACATAGGTAGTAAGTATTGGTAAGATTTTGTAAATAAAAAGTACGTTGTGGATGGTGGTTGGACCAGGGAAATGATACAAAAGGTCGGGGACCCTGTCATCCACCCAGTCTGCCACATGTCCTGCTCTGCTGGAGACGACTTGCAGAGCTGAGAAAGAACTGAGAGATAATGAAAAATAAACAACCTTGGAAACATGCACTGGCGGACTCAGCTTGTCTTCTCTGGCTCTGGTGTGGGACCTTTCGGGCAAGAAAAGCTGGAAAACCCTATATATCTCAGGGCACAGCAACCCCGAGGAGAATCTCAGGGAACAGCAACCCTGAGACGTATCTGCTACAGTGCCTGCAGTGAGAGGACAAGACAAAATGGCATTAAGCTGAGACAAGGGAGAGTCAGATTAGATGCTAGAAAAGAATTGTCACTGTTAGGGTGGTCATGCATTGGAATAGGATGCACCAGGGAGGTGGTGGAGTCACCATCCCTGGAGGTATTAAAGAGGCATCTGGATTTGGCTTTGGGTGATGTGATTTAGGGGTTTAGGGTAGTGCTGGGTTGACAGCTGTACTTGATGATCTCAAATCTCTCTTCCAACCTTGGTGAATCTACAATTCTGTGATTCTATCCACAGCTCATACATCTAATCCTTGCTACTCCTTACTGATACCCATGTCGATCCCAAAGGAGCGCGGCAGAAAAACAAAACAACTGCCTTGGCCGAAAAACAGTCTTCAGAAGTGACAGAAAGGAAAAAAATTACAAATAAATAAACAAAAAGCAGAAAAACCCCAAAACAAACAAACAAAACCATACCAACCCCCCCCCACCAAATCACCCAATCAAACGAAAAAAACCCCTAAACCCACAAACAAAAGCAACTCCAAAACTCTTTGTCAAATCCCACCTCTGAGACATTAAGAGCCACACACCTCCAGATTTCACTTACAAGTGGAAACAGCTTACACTCCCTGCACATCAATCTAATTCTCTCACAGCAATGCAATGTTAACTGTATATGAAACTAGCACTGGACCCTGCTGTAAAGACGTTAAGTTAGCTCTCAAACCTATTGTCAAAAACTAAAACACTACAACTAAGCTAAGATTTTAAACCACCTCCTTCCTTTCAGTTTAAGCTGCACTGCATCAGAGAACTAAATTACTTACTCTAAGCCAACATTTTCTTATACATACAAAACCACAAAATGTGCACTTTAAATAACATTAACAATTCTTCCACTCTTGCCCTTACTGGGGATTTCATTCATGCAGGAAAGAATATGGCCTTTCATAGTCTTTGACTTCTCTTTAAATAATTATGATTCTAGAATTTGAAAAGAAAGATTCAAGATTATTTTTTAAAAGGAGAAAGGGGTGATTATTTTTTTACCAATGACTACTAAATTAGGATCATTTTTTTATAATTTTCTTACAAACTTTAATCCATACTTACCAAAAGCAGCATTGGTCTCTTCCATGTTGTTAACCCTAAGATTCCACATAAGATTGCCTAAAACGTTAAAATACAGCATCACCAAGAAGCAAAGAACTGCTCACTGCCATTGACTCTGTTTTTATTATTGTACTTTGGAATACTACAGCAATGCTAGGAAGATACAAAGACGCACTTTAAAGCAGAGAATACCTGTGCTAATGAGGTTCTTCACTCCTAAGAGCATCCTGTGAAATAACAGCTCATTTCTTATTTTTTCCTCACAGAAAATATGCATGGGGACAAGAAGTATGTCAGCAATTTCAACCTCCATGTTTGCCTTAAATAATTGCTTTCAGCCAATTGAGTACTTGTTCTCTGCAATGTGGCTAGGCAAATCTAAAAACTGTCCTTCTCCTCCCCTCTCTTGATCATCATCTCAGCACTTCATTAAGTGCCTGCTTCTTTCTTCCCTCTTGCTGACTTCTGACCATTTCGGTGAGCTCAAACCCAGAGCATGAACCCTACCAAAACCAATAAAGAGCACCAGCACTACCTCCCTGAAACGTTTTGCTATTTAATCAGATGAATGCCAGTATCAGTGTGAGGAAAGAAGTTAAAATAAAAGCACATCCTTCAACAACAGCAGTTTTTAGACCAAACTTGCTGAATCACAGAACTGAACCGTATGATTCATTCTTTCCCTTATAGGGCAAAACAATCAAGAAATTATAAAGAATTGGTGTAGAGCTGAAACAAACAGCATACCCGAATAGTCTCACAGAAGAATGGGAACCCTATAAAGAAAGGCAAGTAAGTTTCTCAGCATGTCCTATAAATCAGCAGATATACTTTTAACTCATTGGACTTTGTGACTAAGCCAGTGGACACCAAGCTCCAACCCTAAAAAGAATCAGGAAGACTGGAACAAGCAGGAAGTCATGCACTAGTATTTTTAATAAATCCCTTCTGTAACTTCATTCACTTGACATGATGAATCTAATCTAGCATAATACTCATATATGACTTGGCCAAACACCTACTGCTATCATCACTGGTGTTGCAAAACCACATACATAACTCTGCAGTTTCATAACAAAGTATTTTTTAAATTTTCTGACTGCAAAATGGACACATGATTTTATAACAAAGCACATCAATACTGATGTAAATTGTGGTTTTTTTCCTCTTAAGGGCAACAAATTTATTTCATTGCATCTGTAAAAGATAAGAAAATAATGTCTTTCTCAAAATTTTCCTGACATGCCCCTCATAAGTCAGCATGTTGCATCCATAAGGAAAAGAAAACCAAACCGAAAATCACCCAACCAGACACAGCAGTCAGCTTTTAACAGCATCTGCTTTTCCACGTTGCTTCTGCGCTAAAATTTTCACTTATATTTTTACACCCAAATGGTATTTTGGTAACTTTTCTGAGTGTACTATTATTTCAGAAATATAATTTAAAAACCCCAAACAAAACCAATGCCCTTCTTGAGTATTAAAAATATTGAATACTTCTATCTTATATGTACACTTTTAAAAAGATAAGCATAAGGTTCTATGTGCAGAATTTAAACCAAGTCCATTGGTTACATATATTTAAACTTCTCTTAACTTAGAGTAAGAAAGGAAAAAAAAAAAATGAAACATCACGAGAAAGATACCAAATACAGACATTTGGATGGTCTGGATTTCCCCTCACCCCCCAAGGACTGTGTACATTCAGGGATGAACACTACATTATACAGATAAACAGGAACTACTTGATTCCCAAACTACTGTATTGAGCACATTTCCACAGGCAGTGAACAACACTGGCAATTTAACTGAAATGCTTAAAGCGAGGGATAAGCTGATACTGTTCACGAAGGCAGCGGGAGCTGAGTGTTCTATCCCAGTACACGACTTGCTGATGGCTGGAGGGCCCACAAACTGGGACAAATCAATCTGACTCTCCTATGCTTATTAACTTCTGCAATACAAACTATCATATATATTCTGTACTTATAGAGCTGTGGTTTAAAGCAGGGCCCAACACGAGATGGAATAACTTCTCTCAGTACTCCTTACAAAACTATCCCAAGTCCATCCCCTTTTTCCCCAGGAACATTTCTGATTTATTTCTACATTATGCCTGCGAGTAAAGGCACAAAGCACAAACATGGAACATCTACATACACAACGACTTTTGAAAATCCTGTGTCTGATAGCACAAAATAATCGAATACTTTTTTTTTTTTTTCAAAAATACGAAATAAATCACCTATTTGTTTGTCTCGACGTTTGTTACCCAGTTGAGGTCCTGCAGACATCTTACAAAACTTGCAAAAAGCCGTTACCCCGTTACCCGTCGGCTGTTTCCAAGCGATCGCGGAGGAGCGGGATCACGCTTCCCTCGGGACAGCCAACCCCGCAGGTGCCGCGCACGCACGGCTGGACCCCATCATGGTGTGTCCTGGCCCGCGGCCGTCACTTACCGAGGAGCCGGCCCAGATGACTCGGGACACGAGTTCTCCACCTGCGGGGCGCTGATAAGCGACAGCGCCCCGAAGCTCAGCGCCACCAGGGCGCAGCCCGGGCCGGTCTGCAGCAGCCCCGGCCCGAGCAGCGGGTGGAAGGGCAGCGTGGGGCATGGGCGGCGGCGCCAAGGCCCTCCCGGGCGGAGGGGCAGTGGCGAGAGTCCGGCGGCTTCGGCAGACAGCGAGCCCGCCGCCGCCTGGGGCAGGGGGACGAGTCCCTGGAGAGGGCAGCAGGAGTCCGGCAGCACCATCGGCGGCGACACGAGAGCTGCCCGTGACGGCTCTCGGCGGGCGACCTCTTCGGATGCCGGGCCGGGAGGGGCCGCCCTGCCGCCGCCGCTGCCCCCGTGACAGCCCCCAAGGGCGCCGACTTCCTGCGGCTCTCTCGCCTCCCGTGTCGGCTCCGCTCCCCTGCGGGCAACAGCAGCCCCTCAGCGCTGGGCAGGGCCGGGGCTACCCTGCAGCTGGCGCCGTGGCCGGGGCAAGGTGCTTCGCCGGAGCTCGGACGCCGTCCCCGATTCTCCCGGACCCTGCGCCATCCTTCCCGTCCCAGGTCTCCCCGCTGATGCTGCTGCAGCCGTTTTGCAATGGTTTTGGTGAGGTTTACCCCTTCCCTTGTTCCTGTGCTCCTTCCCTTGCCCTTCTCCTTTTCCCTTTTATCCCTGGTCCCTGTTGCTACCGAGCACTATGCGCAAAGTTTTAAAATAACTTTTTCCTGGGAGGAGGGTGCGGGACGCCATTGCATTGCATTTCGCATTGATGGCGCCAGGCCCGACGAGTGGACGAGGGTTGGCAGACTGCAGGACCTGTGTCTTGTATGTACATAAGGGTGCCTAGGTGCTTGCCGATGCCCTGGTGTGTGAGACAAGGGCAGAGGAATTTTTACCCGACAGTTTTCATATCTTTCCTCTGCCCCCACCTGATTTATTAAAATATGAATATCGATCTAATGTCAATATTCAACTGTGACGGACAAAAGACTCTCTAACAGTTAAAGTTAGAAAGTGTATGTTTATTACGACGCTGGGCAGCGCGTGGGATAGTTCTTTAATGCGCACTGCTAAGATCACAGGTAATTACAAAGCCTTTTATTTACAAAAATGTTAAATACACAAAATACAAATGCATATTCATACCCCTGTCACTTCCTCTTCTCCGCTTCGTATGCTAATTGACAAAAAGGCTATTAAGCATGCGTAGTTTGTTCTCTGAAATGGGTCGGTGGTCCTTTTGTGAGGAGTGGTCACCAAAAGGAGGAAGTAAAACGAGTCTTCCTCGTTCTAAACTTTCAACCTTTTCAATGCAGATGTCATTGATGGCTGGTAGAACTCCCTGTTTCTTGTTTTCCAGGACTATTTCAGTGGGTTTCTGGAAACAGGAGGTCTGGTGTTGTATTGATTAGTTTCTCTGACAAGCAATGAGTTATGAAATCTGGGGTAGCTTATCTTAAATCCGGTTTCTTCTAACCATCCTCTAACTTTTAACTGATTTCAGCAAAGCTTATCTATTCATTTCAGCTAAATCAGCAACCTCTATTGTTAACTGTAACCTTAGCTTTTCTCAAAGCTTCAAAATTAGTGTCTCACACCCCACCTCCCCTCCCTATCCACTCTCCCCTAGGATTCTTCCTCCTTGTTTTCCCTGGAAAATCTTGCCTTGACTGTGGTCTGTCCTTCTCCACTTGGCACACTCCAAGGAAGGAGGATCTGGAAATTATTTCAACCGTGTGTTCTGCTCTCCAGCTCAGCCAAAGTATTTTACACCTGCTGGGCTTGTCTAGACACAGCTTCAAGAAAAACGAAAAATATAGCTTTTGGTACTTTAGGAAAATTAGCCATGTTAAAAAGAGTCATTGGCTCAGATAAAAGCTGTTGCTCCTCTTCAGAGACAGGTGCAGAAGTCACTTTTGGAGTTGCACCCTTACTGCATCTCTTGGTTCATTGTTGGTTGGTTGGTCGGTTGGTTTGGTTGTCTGTCTGTCTGTCTGTCTGTTTGTTTGTTTGTTTGTTTTAAGCCAAAATATTCAGGATTTAGAGCACTCCTTATTAATAAAAACAAATCACAGAATATCCTGAATTGGAAGGGACCCACAAGGATCATTGAGTCCAACTCCTGGCCTTGCACAGAACACCCCAACAGTCACACCATGTGCTCGAACTTACTGTCCAAGTGCTCCTTGAACTCTGTCAGGCTTGGTGCTGTGACCACTTCCCTGAGGAGCCTGTTCCAGTGCCCATACCCTTTGTGTGAAAAATCTTTTTCTAATATATAACCTAAACTTCCCCTAACACAACTTCAGGCCATTCCCTTGGGCCCTATCACTGGTCTCCACAGAGAAGAGGTAAGTGTTTGCCCTTCCTCCTCCCCTCACAAGGAAATTGTAGATTGTGATGAGGTGTCCCCTCAGACTCCTTTTCTCCAGGCTGAACAAACCAAGTGACTTCAGCCACTCCTGATAAGGCTTCTTCTTAAGGCCCTTCACCAGCTTCATGGCCCTCCTTGGACACCTGTGGAGTGCCTCTGCCCCAAGAGATGGAGATATGGGGCGTGCCCCTGCAAGCCCAAGAAAAAGCACTCCACCCCCAAGTTACAAATCAGATATCAATCTAGAGTGTTCTCCCTCTCTTTTGTTATCATTGGTGAAAGTTAGACTGCAATGTCCCCACCTCAGTTTTTCCTATTGGTTACCTTCCTTCAGCCCACTGCTTTGCAGTCCTTGCTCCTCTCACTATTGGACCCTGATCCTAAACTCCACCCTTGCTCTACCCCATAAAATCCTACCACACTACCTTTGTTCATGTTCTTGTCCCTGGTCAGTGTTTGAGTTATGTTGTAATAAAAGATACTCGGATTTCCAAACAAGAACCTGTCTTGTCTCCATCTACATTGATCATCGGTGGCTGTCTGAGAAATCAGGGCCCCAGGGGAGTTGTTGTGCCCCCGCAAAGTGGATCACAACAAACACTTTTTAGCAGTTTAACATATTTTTGTGGTGCCCAGAATTGCCTCAAGCTGAAGCTGCTCCAGAGCAGAGCAGGACAATCCCCTCACTTGTCTAGTCCGCGATGCTGTGCCTGATGCCCCACAGGGCGTGGCCGCCCTCCTGACTGCCAGGGCACTCCTGGCTCAGATTGTACTCACCATTATCCAGGACCCCGAGGGCCCTTTCCATGGTGCTGCTTTCCAGACTCTTGATCAGCAGGTGGCAAAAGTTCATACTTATGTCTGAAGACATATATACATAAAAAAACCCAAAAACCCAGAGCTGTAAGAAATAAGCTGATTTGTCTTGATGGGGAGAACTATATTGCTGCTCATACAATTTCTCCAAGTGAACCATTAGAATTTCCAATCAGTGAAAGTAGCATGTTTTCCATTCTTACTTTTCTACTAAAGTGAAGTTATTTAAGATTTATACTGATTTGCTCTCCTTTATCCCTCTTTACATGGTTCATGACATAACTCTTTAATGTTATTCTTTACTCTGGTTTAATCTGGTTTATTTTTTAAATATTTTCTCTAACAGAGGGAAGCAATTTTTATAATACAGCCAATAACTGTCAGTAATTCTATGTAGTCTGACTAGACTTGTCAGCTGGTCTGTTTGTGTCATCATCACTAAGACATTGATGTATGGCTAATAAAAATCAACATTTTTATTTTTAAAAGGGAGAGTCCATAGCAGTGGTGTTTATTTCTCCATAAACATACAGAAACATACATGTTCAAATTTAGTGAAGTTACATTCATGCTATCCAAAAATTTGGAATTTTAATAAGTAAAAAGTATTATCAGAAGAAATCTTACACTGTGAGAGAATTTTCTATAACCATTTTTGGGTTGTTTTCTCTAAATTCCTGCATTTGAGCAGGAATTTGTCCACTTCATTCATATGCAGATAATGCTGATCTCTCTAAAGTCATAGTAGTCCATATAATTGTTTCTTTTTTGTTTACTCAAAGCACTGGCTGTAAGATCCCAGGAAACCTTTTAGCCAGCTCTGGCAGGGACAGGATGATGACATTTTGGATTTCTCTAGCAAGGAGAAATTGCATGCTCCTTGTTCCTGTTAGCATCAAGGTGTTATGTTGCCTCTGAGCATGCAAAACACACGTCCATTCAATAGAGATAGTGTAAGATTCATCTGGAGCTTCTACCTATGCTTTTAAATAGAATCTGAAAATAAAATACGAGAAAAAAAATCATTGAATATCAGTTAAGTTCGACTTTCACCGAAGATCCCAATTTTTAGGATATTTAAGCACTTGGTTGGAACACCATATTTTGAATGCCACTGATTTCAAGTGTCTTTGAAAATATGTCCTTTGGGACATCACATTAGTGTTTCTGAACAAAGCATATGTCCAGAGCTCTGAGTAGCCAGCAGAACAGGTGCTGTTTTTTCTTCATGACAGTTCACCCTTCTACAGTTGCTTACCTTTCTCCACTGACCACCCATAAAAGTGAGCTTTCCTGCTCTGAAGTTTCTCCATTGGGTGAACTGCCTGCCAAAACAGCTGGGTTTAGGACTAGCTCTTTCATGATCTAGCCTAACTAACTTGAAAAGTTACTCTACTTTCTGTTGTCACCCTACCATGAATTGGAAACACCTCTTCACAAACATGCCTACTTGATGTCAAGCTTACTGCCTTGTCTGTGTTTCTTTTTAAGCTATCTGCATTGATAGAGGAAAAGTAATAAGTTTTTTCCCTGCTTTCCTAGATGATTTTCACTTAAGCCGCTGGGGTTTCTGTGGAATCTAACCCATTCTGTCGAGCTGTCAGTATTCCAATACCTGAGATTCCAATATTTGAGTATTCTAGTTCCTCACTGTGTGCAGTTCCTCATTAAAATAGATCAAAGGCATCATTTTTGTTTTAGAGACAATGGTAAATTGATATGCTAGACATGTCTGCCTTAGTTGTAAATACTTCTGTTACTGCTTCTTTACCGTTCCTGAATTTTATTTTTTTTACAGAAAGGGTAATAAAGTACTGGAATCATCTGCCCAGGGAGGTGGTGGAGTCACCATCCCTGGATGTGTTTAAAAAAAGATTGGATGTGGCACTCAGTGCCATGATTTAGTTGAGGTGTTGGGGCATGGGTTGGACTTGATGATCTTAAAGGTCTCTTCTAGCCTAGTGATTTTGTGATTCTGATCACAGCTTCTTTTGTGTCTGTAATTTACCTAGCAAAATAATTCCTTTTTCTCCTTTTTTCTCCTTTTTTTCTCTTTTTCTCTCTCTTTTTCTCTCTTCTTCTCTCTTTTTCTCTTCTAAAAGTTTCTCTCTTTCCTACATGAAAAAACTCTATACCAAGAAGGTCATTGGACATTTCCTGAGGATCAGACAGGGACTCAAATGAGGAGAGTGAAGAACATTCCTTCATGAAAACTGCAGCTCTTCAAGGAGCCTGAAAACCACCATTCTCTTTTGCCAGATCTTCTCTGAGCCTGTTCTGTGACCAGCCACAGAGCTCTGGTTATCCCTACAGAGTGGTGTTTGGATGCAGAGAAGTTATGCTTTGAAGCTTCCTGGCCCGTTTTCCCAGAAACCTTTCTGACCAGGTCGCTGCAGGGCCCTTTCTGTCCCGTATGCAGCAGATGAAATGCAATGCAGGAAGCAGCATGGTCATGCCATCTGGGCACAGGCAGAAGCAGCCTTGATTTTGCACACTCTCCTTTGCAAATGCAGTACTCCTCTTCCAGGCCTTTTTGGAAACACTTCCATCCCATTCCTGCTATGGCTGCAGTAAGAATCTCTGTGGGAGGAGACACTCCCAAGATCATCCTAGATCTTCAGTGCCCTTGGCTGATGATGGCATGCAGGATCAGGGAAAGATAGTAAGAGAAGTGAGAGAAAGCAGCACCCAGAGACTTTATCAGGGATATAGCAATTTATTTATTTTTTCTTGAATAAAGTCTTACTGCAGCCCTGCTACTTCTGCTGATCGGGTGGCCTCTTGAGGGGCTGGGGAGAGTCCAGAAGGCTAGGAGCCCTCCTCCTTGTGGAATGCTGAGGCCTCCTGGCCAAGGCGTCCCTACCCTGGCTGGGAGTGGAGGGTCTTTGGCTGCCTCCTTGGGCAGCGGGAACTGCCACTGCTGCCAACTCCAGATCTTCCTGCTCTGCAGGGATGGGAGCAGGTGGGTGGAGGGTGTGGAGGACAGCTTCTGATATGCTGGGTTGGTTCTCCGTGCTGGACCTTGCAGGGCTGCTGTCAGGGGCTGCCTGTGGAGCAAGATTATCCTCCTGAGGGCTGGTGGAGATGGCCACAGTACTGTTGTCCTCCTCCCAGGCAGGTTCCTCTGCCACTGCCTCCTCCCCCAGCTCCTCCTGCTCTGCAGGGGTGGGATCAGATGGGTGAAAAGTGTGGAGGACAGCTTCCGATGTGCTGGGTTGGTGCTCCTCACTGGAGCCAGCAGAGCTGCTGGCAGGGGTTGGGTGGGAAGTGGTAGAATCCATCTGAAATCTGCTGGAGATGGACACAGGATTGTTCTCTGAGACAGCACGGGAGTGCAGCAGCCTTTGGGCCTCTTGTGTGCACTCATTCACAATGATGCTGATGATGCCATGGATTAGAGGTTCCGTATGTTCCTCAAGGAAGTCCTGCAGCACGTGGGCCAAGACATTCCTAGCTGGACCACAGATGGACACGGCATGCAGGATGATGCTCTCTGCAATCCTTGCCATCCACCACCTAGTCCCATACTTTGCCTCCAGCTCCTGGCGCAGCCAAGGCACCACAGGGTCAAGGAGATGCTCTTCTCTCTGGAAAAGTTCTGCCCACACTCTAGGCAGGAGGCCACCCACAGGCTGTGTTCCTGTGCCCCCATGGTCTGCTGTGGATAGTATCCCCCTTGGAGCACGTGAAGGGGACTCCACAAAGGGGCTGTTTTTAACCAGCTGTCCCAGAGTTATTCCTTTCCAGCTGCTGGCATTTGCTGACTCTTCAGAACTTGTGAAGACACAGTCTATATAGCTGTCTGTCTGCACAGAAAACCTGACAGCTTCTGTCACTTCTCTGCAGAGTGGGCAGACTCTTTGCATCTCTGCCCAACGCATAATGCAGGCCAGGCAGAACTGATGGAGACAGGGCATCACGTAAGCAAGGTCATCTCGAGCATCACGGCAGATGGGGCAGTTCCACTCTGTTTCCGTGGCCCTGTCTATGCCTTCTGGCAGTCTGGATCGAATTAAGAATGAGAAGATGCTCCCCATCACTGGCACTGGTACTCTCTAAAGGTGTCACACCCTGCAAAATAGGAATGCTGTGGTCATGAGTTGTCCTGGGAAGGAGGAGGAAGAAATGCTCAGACCCCTAAAGAAGGACCCTCCAAGTTCCCCAAGCCTGAACACTCATCCTGTGGCCACCCTAAAGGGGGCATTTCCCTGCACAACTCATCTCTGCAGTGCTCAGCTGCCTGAGCCTGGGGAAACACTATTGAGGGCTCCTGAATAGATATTGAGAGCTGCCAATGGCAGCATGCAGCACTGGAAAAAGTGTGCCTTGACCCTCCAGACCTCATGGATATGTTCAACAGGAGTCCAGGCATAATCCAGACTAGGCCAGGCTCTGGCAGCATCCAAGTATACACAATAAGGGACACAAGGAGACAATCCAATAGATTGATGTCACAATCCACTGCCAGTGATCTGCTTCCACTACCCTGTTACATCACAATGGGATGTCCACCTCTATGGTATTCAGACCAACACAGCATGTCAGAATTTACTGTCCAGTAACACCCCAGAGAGGAGGCCTCCAGCCCCTGGACTGTCCCCAGCCCTGCACGTCCCATCAGAGTAGTAGTGGTTCTTTCTCAAGCAGACAGGACAATAGAAGAAGTTCTGAAAAAACATCAGAGTCATGCTTATAGAGGAGTCATGAGTGAAATATTGGCTAGACACTCCTCATGCAAGATGAGGAAAACTCCAATAATGCCTAGTACAAGATCTGCTTACCGGTGAAGAGGCTTTGATGCCAGAAGTGAAAGTCTCTGGTGGTGGGAGTGTGATTGCCAAGAGAGGCTCCTGAAAGGTCAGAGAGTGAAGTTTCCTTAATGCAGTGAGTTCAATTTAAGCAGAGGAAAAAAGAAACACCTAACCATTAATGTAAAATGAGTATTTTAAGAGGAGAGGAGGAAGAAAGGAAAAGACAGAGCAGATTATGGAGAGGAAAAGTAGGTAATACCAAAAGCATTGTTCTTATGAACACTACAGGCATATTTCCAATGAATATAAGTGAATATAAATGAGTATAAATATATAAATGAAAAAAAACTCAAACAAAATGAAACCAAAGCAAAACCAAACCCAAACCCAACCAAAATGAAAAAAAAACGAAAAACATAAAAAAGGTTTATACACAATATTCTTTGAAACTTTGGAAACTGTTTTCAGACACATTCAGTTTATATAGTGGTTGATACTCTTTAGAGAGCAAGAAAAAATATTAAAGGCATTTGAAGAAGGAAAGAAAAAGCCATGTTAAGCGTGTCTCTTTTTTTCTGATATTTCTTCAAAATACCTACCACAGGTAACTGAACACAGAGAATGCTAGTGTATGATATTGTAGCGGTGTGTTTTAAGGTTATTAGCTTAATTTCTTGGTATTTTCTACAAGGCCTTATTTGTGCTGGTATTTTCTGTAACCCCCCACTATTGTTAAGCTGGTGGTTTGTCCCTAAATTGTACCCTCCCTGGAGTTGTCCCTTAAGCCCTGCCATGCCCCTTTTTCCAGATTGTTCCCTGTCAGTCGTTCCTGAGACCTAGACCCTGCCTAAACCCCACCTGGGAATTCCAATCCTCATCTCCCCATTGGTCCACGTGACCTACCCTCCTCCCCTCATCCTCCCCATTGGTCTCTGGATCCCATCAGTTCATGTTGATCTCCTCCCATCCCTCACGGGGATTGGTTGTGTCCAAGTTTTCAATCTTTGATCCTCCCCCAGCTAAAATGTGCTGTTCGCTGGTTCAGCTCACATCTCCTGCCTTGTCTCTTCATTAGACTAAACCTTGGGTCATACAAGCCAGAGAGACTCCCTCTCATTCTTGCCCCCAGCCTGCACCGTGACTCAGAGGATTATCACAGCTCATTCACAAGCCGCTGCTCCCGGTGTCTACTTGGGAATCGTGGCCCCCTTGATACCAGTGCTAGGGGCAGAGCTAGCTAGTGGACCCTGGCATGGTGTCATACATGGAAAAACTGTAGCTTTGCAACCCTTTTTTTAAACAAGCAGCAAACACCATAACTAAATAGGTATGACTGCCATGCTCCATCACATTGCCATTGACCCTTGTTGGCTTTACTGATCAAGTGGGCTGCTGTGAGCCCCCAGGTTATACAGATATATAAAACCATGTAAGCTTTCGATTAGACTTTAAAGATCTTCTACAAATCCACCCAGAGTCACTCTGGTAGAGACACCTGAGCCATCTGTAGATGCAACTCAGCCCACAGGCCCTGGATGGCAAGAATGTGCCTGTAGAGGAGGTGAGCTCACCCAGCCAGTAGCCTTACACAGGCAAGAACAGGAGCAAACTTACAGCCCAGAGAGTAGCTGTCACTATCACCCCAGGAAAAAACGAAGTGCCAGAAAGTAGAAGACAGAGTGACCCACTCCAAACCCCAGCTCTGCAGTGATACCAACTGACCTTTTGCTCTCTGCTGGCCCTAGCAAGAAGAGGCATCTTTGAGTGCAAAGGCTCTCATGCTTAGAACTCCATACCAATGTGACACTTGAGAAGCTTAAAGTCTTGCTGGAACAGATGAAGTATATCTCAGTAGGGAGTTTTTTTCTGATTAAAAATGTAATTTTCTGATAAATCACACACAATTACAAGAATCATCAAGGTTGAAAGAGACTTTCAAAATCATCTAGTCTAATCAACAGAGCACCACTATAACCACTTTTACACCATATCCCCAAGTGCCACATCGAAATGCCTCTTGAATGCTTCCAGACGTGACTCCACCACGTTGTTGGGCAACTTATTCCAATGTCTGAGCCCTCTTTCAGTAAAAAGAAATTTTCTGATATCTAAGTTGAACCTCCCCTCAACTTAAGGTCATTTCCTCTACTCCTTTTGCTTGAGATGTGGCAGAAGAGAACAACCTTATGTCAGGGATTTTCTCAGGGATTACTCCTGTGCCTTACCAGAGCATCAGGGAGGAAGCAGACTTTCCTGTGGGATGGATCCAGTTGGCATATTGGGCTCTTCTTTTCCCTCAGAAGGGAGTCACCTATAACAATTTGTTTTGCACTTCCTCTGGAGGAAAGAGAAACTTTGTTTCAGCATTGAAATATTTGGAACAATCCAAATAAATGTTTAATTTTGGATGGAAAAAACCTTACTCTTGGCCTCCCAAGTTGTTCCATATTATGAGGTGTGCATGATGGAGAGATCCCACTTCCAAATGGGTATGACAGATATAGTCACTCATACCATTCCAAAGTCATGTATTTTAGTACTTTCCAAACAAATTCAATTACAAATTTTCGTTTTGAGATGAACATGCAGTTTTGATGCTAATCAGATATTGAAATCCTACTTAACTGCTGTATAAAACATTCTAAATTCCTGCTGATCAGAACGAAAGTTCAGTATAATCTAGCTGTTGTGGTGCATTTGGGGCCTCTGGGGGGTCCCTCTATGCTGTATGTTTGCTGGTAGCAGCAGGCAGGCAAGGAGACTTCACATGGCTTCGAGGGTGCCAGTTAGATGAGGATTTATTTGGGCTCTTACTCCAGGGAGCAGCATGGTTTCTGAGGAAAAGGGGGGAAAGGAGGAGGGAGGGAGAGCCTAAGGAGCAAGGGACCAAGAGAGAGATCTGGTCTCTCTCACACATCTTCACAGGAAGATTCAAAATGGGCATGGAATAAGACTTGGGCCAAGGGGACTACAGATACATGACACTTCAGGGGAGGGTTAAAGACTTGGAATAAGCCGTACATTTTTGAGGTGTGAGACAGAGCATAACATTTAACAAAAATGTAATATCTATAAAATCTAGCTTTTTCACATTTGGTTTTAACCTCAGGCTCAGTTGATCAGTGATGTAAAGTAGCTTTACTTTCTCTCAGAAACATTTTTTTAGAAGCCCAAATTCAACAAAAAAAAAGTTTTAAAATTAACACTAATTAACTAATTAACAATTAGTTAAATTAATTAACATTAATTAATTAATTTTTCTATATTTATTATCTGCATATATTAACTTTTGCTTTGGCTGATTTTGATGTAGATTGTTAAAATTTGTTTTGTAGAACAACCTTCTGCATAAAGAGACATCTGCCTGTTTATACAAATGGTAGAACTTTTAGTCTCAATCTAAGTAAACACTAGTTTATGTTTTTCTTCTGGGAGTCATGTAATAGCAGAACAATGAATTATGGGGGGTTTTATGGTGTAATTTTTCTCTACTAGGCAGGTAAGAACCGATGTAGCAACTAGAGAGTAATTAGAGAGAATAACGATAATTTATGAGCTTATGAAAAAGATTTTCAACCTTCAGCTTCAGAAGTTTAGATGTCGTAAGTGGAGGCTCTTTACCAGGTCAGGGCAGCTACCTCCACAGAATTTGTGAAGGACTGGATTTCACATTTTCAAAGACTAGTGTACAACTCTTATTTACACTAGTAGAGTGAAAATCCTAAAACTCAACAACTTTTGGAAATTTTTAGATCTGAAAAGCTGAGGACAAGAGCAAATTCTAAATCAATACTTCATGCTTTAAAACAGTGGTTCTTTCTAACATCTTCCAGTGAGTCTTAGATACTCCTTATTTTCCTGTCTTGTTTACAGGAATACAGATCTTGCTACTGATTTCCACTTGAACATTGAGACATTGACTGTAACACTTTCAATGCAGCCATCGAGCCAATTACTTATCAATTGACTACTTCATTCATTAAACTCATATGTCTCCAGTTTAGCTGGAAGAATACTGTGAAAGACCGTCAATAGCTTAATAACAGTCCAGGGAGATGACTTCTGGGACTTCTCCCTTTTCCACTGGGGTGCAGTCATTGCATTGTAGAAGGCCACCGGGTTAGCCAAACATGATAAGATGTCACGAGACCTTATTGCTCTCTACAACTGAAAGGAGACTATAGCAAGGTGGGGCTGAGTTCTTCTCACAGGCTGCCAGTGACAGGACAAGAGGACATAGCATCAAGCTGTTCCAGGGTTAAGTTCAGGTTGAACATCAGGAAGAATTTCTTCATGGAAATTGTTGTTAATCATTGGAACAGATTGCCCAAGGAGATGGTAGAGTCACCATCTCTGGAGGTGTTCAAGATATAGCTGGATGTGGCACCTGGTACCATGGGTACAAGGTGCCCATGGGGCTTGACAAGGGGCTAATCGGTCAACAGCTGGTCCTTTATTTTTCTCCTGGTGCCAGGCATCTACAGGGGGGAGCATCCCATGATATCATCACTGAGTGGTAGAAGGTAGCATCCCAAGTGTCAGGTTGTAACATCATTGTTGGATGAACTGTGACATCACATCACTCACTAATTGTATTTGTGCACTGGCAGAATCTGAGTCAATTTGACTCCAGGCTTGACTCCTGCTGAGCATGGTCTGGAGGGTCTAGCCAGGCTTCTTGCAGTGCTGGGTGGGGTATTGGGGGCTGCCTTTGGCAGCTCTTGGAGCCATCAGTACGGTTTCCCTGGCCCTGCCTGGCTTAGTCACTTGGGCACCACAGGTGTTTGCAGCAGCGAAGGTTGGCTGTGCAGGAAAACATCCTCCTAGACTGGGGCAGGTGATTGGGTTCATGCACCCAAGATGGTGTCCTTGACAGGGCTGGACATTTCTTCTTCCCCTTCCTGGGACAATCAGGAGGGTTCTCACATAGTCAAACACTGCTTTGCATGACACCAACAAGAGGGAGCAGCTCCTGGTCCTCAGCTCTCCCGAGCATGCTGCAGAGCACAGAAAAGGCCATGGAAACAAACTGGAGTTGTCCTATCTGCCAGGGCACTCAGAATGATACAGCTTCTGCTCTGCCCTGTCACCACCAGTTCTGCCTGGGCTGCATCCTGAGATGGGCACTGAGAAATCCATCATGCCCACTCTGCAGAACACTGGTAAGATCTATCAGATTCTCTGAGCAGAGTGAAGGAGACTATCTACAGAGTATCATTACTCTCTCCAGAGAGTCACCAGAAGCCAGCAGCCAGGCAGGAGGAACTCCTGGAGAGTTGACAGTGGCCCCAGTGATGGGGGGAAATGGCTGCCATTACCCTGTGGTGTCCCCTCCATCTTCTCAACAGGAGACAATATCCTGTGGTGTCCCCTCCATTGTCTCTACAGGAGACACCATCCCCACCTCAGCCGGCATGGGTGACATCCTGCCTGAGGTATGGGCAGAACTTTTCCAACGACAACAGCATCTCCTGGACCCCATGCTGCCCTGGCTGTGCCAAAAGCTGCAGAGAATATTCCGGGAGAGGTGGTGGCTGGTACAGGCTGCAGAGAGCAGCATCCTGAATGATCTCTGTGTCTATGGTCTGGATGTGCAGACCTTGGTCCTGAGGCTGCAGAACAGCCTAGGGGAAGGCACGGTACAACTGGTTCATGGCCTCATCAATATCATTGTGGGGCAGTGCAGTGAGGAAGCTGAGAGACTGCTGCACTCCCATGCCGACAAGGAGGAAACCCACAGACCTTCAGCCAACATCAGGTTTGCCAGCTCCAGCTCCAGCAGCTCCTACAAGGGGATTTCTGCCAGCAGCCCTACAAGCTCCAATATGGAGGAGGAAGCTGATACATCAGAAGCTGCCCTCTGTGGAAGTTGCAGTTCTACACCATTTGTGCCTGTCCCCACAGAGTGGGACCAACCCCAGGAAGAGCTGGGGAGGGCAGTGATGGCAGGTCCCTCTGCCCAGGGCTATAGCCGCAGCCCCTCCTCTCGCAGCCAGGTCAGGACCTGCTCATCCAGGAGGCCCTGGCACACTAAAAAGAGACGGGCCCCTAGTCCCCAGGATTCTCTTCAGTCCAACAAGAGGCCAAGGCAGGGACCTACCTGAATCCTGCAGCCTCTCAGGGACTCTCATCATCACTTCATGTAATAAACGCCAATCACTTGTTTTAGAAATTTATAAAAGTTTAATAAAAATAAAATGGTTATAAAAATAATAATAGAAATATAGTAATAAAGGTTAAACAATAAGAGTTAGGACAATTAATGAGACAATAACAGCAAAGAGTTACAGCCTGGGCTGGGTACCTCTTCCTGGACAAAAGTGAGCCAGGAAAAGGACCCCGTTAAAAGAGAATTTACTCCTTAAGAGGAGTAACCTATAGCATATACAAAACACTTCATGATTATGCATATATTTTATTTAAAACAAGAAATCCATCTGGTACTTGTCAAAAAATTTCTGTTAACCCCCAGGTACCTTTGAGTCTAAGTCAGGCTTGAAGAGGTTCATTTCTGTTGATAAGGAACGCCATAAAGCCCTCTCCTCTGGAAAATTTAGGGGTTTCTGTAATTGTTATCTCTGTGCGAAGAACCCCCTGATTATCTTCTCCTTTTCCCGAGCTAATAAAAATAATACCACACACACATAGTTTCTGTTTTAACTACTAAAGCTTAATGTTAAATACAAAACTACATTTACTATATTATTAAAATGTTAATACAGCATAACTTTTCAACCTAGCATAATACATATAGAAAATATTTGTGTAGAGCCATATAATATGCATTTTTCACACTTCAGATGAAGTGATGAAACCTGGGGTCATTGAAGTCCACAGCATCTTCAGGAATCAGCCTCACCTAAGGCAGTTTAAAGGAGAACACTCAAAAATTAGTTCTCCTCCTTTGTTTTAACCAATCCCTTTCCACCAATAAGGTGAAATTAAATACAAATATATATCGGTGAAAGAATAGCAATTTACTAGCAAGCAAAATTGAAACAGGCAAAAATCCCCAGTAAATAATCACTAGATACAGAATTGCTAAATCTCACAAATCCCCCACAGAAAAAGAAGAAACCGAAAATGGTGGAAATACCCCTTCCAAGATGGCGCCTGCCACAGGGAGACCAAAGGAAAATGGTGTCTGACCCTCCCCTCAACACAGTGGCCTTCATAGGTGGCCATGCAGTCTGAGAAACAAAGGGTGGCAGCAAACCCTCCCAGGAAGACTGGAGCTTACAGAACAGTTCTAGTCACAGATGAGAAGAGCCAGCATGTGCAGGTCAGCACTGCCACCAGCTGCTTCTGCCTGCCACCAGTGCTGGCACTGCTGCCCCCTGCCCTATGCCTGAGGGGACAGGGAGGAAGAGTCACTGTGGGCACTGACATGGGGTAGCCTGGCCCCTGGACCATTCAAGATTCACTATAGGGTTTGAAAAGGTCACTGTGAAAGAGTTTCTGAGTGGGAGATGCAACTTTGCCAAGTTGCTACTATGGAAAGCCCAGAAAAACCCACCCTAAACACGTGTCTGCCTTTGGCAAAATAACATCAGGCAAAAGAGGGCTCAAAAGGGAAGCCTCTGCCCAGTCTAGCTCAGCTCTAAGGCAAAAGCCAAGAAACAAGTGAGGCAAGAGGCAAGACAGCGAGACAAAAGGCAAAATAGGCACTTTGCCTGTGTACTCCAACGTTGTTAAAGGGAACAGCATCACCTCCACCTGCCCCACAATTCTGGGTTTGCCTGTGCCACTGGGGCCTTAAACATACAGTAACAGTATCTGGGCAGAGATGGATATGGAATACAGTAAGCTTTTTGGTGACCCAGACACCTTCCCAGGTCTTGCTTACAGAAGGTGTCTGGGGGCAGTCCTCCAGCATCAGAAGTCTGAGTAAATGCATAAATGTCCAACCCCCAGGAACTGAGAGGGTTGGACATACTGAAACATGAGCGTATTTGAAAATTTAGTCCCAGGTACAATCTGGTTTGTCAAAGGAATGTTTGGAACAAGAATCAAAAATCTGTGGAAAAATGGGATTCTGACAAAATTGTCAGTTCTTGCAACTTTAATTGCTAATTAGAATGACCCACATTGTGTTCTTGGACAGAATCCACTTGAAGTAATACATTCCTCTGCTGCATTAGAAACGAGTTACAATGTGCCCCATCCCCGGAGCACTGGTATGGGAAGAGGGAACATAGCTGTTAATGTAACCTTTAAAACTTTATTAAAGTGATTCATTACTTTGTAATATAAGTTTAATTATTGACCAAGGAGTTCACTAATGTGGGAGCTCAAGAGGTGCTCCAAGAGAGTAGCACTCTCCCTTGGAGACAAAGTATGCTGTGAGCCAACAGTCTTCCCCTTTGGGGAGTCTCCCTTGTTCATGTTCAACTTTGCTAGGGCGACCTCCCCAGAGCAAAACCCATGATTCCTTGCCCCTATGTTAATTGCTTCTTCCCTATTGGTCCAAGTTACATTTCCCTGTCATCCTGCACCCTGATTGGTGCACTTTTGGATCCTTCCCTTGATTGGCCATGTTCTCAATCCTTGTTCTGATTGGCCTGAGTGGCTGGCCCTGCCCCCTTTAGTCCCTATATAAGCAGGGCACTTAGAGCCCTCGGGGTTCTTCGGAGGTCGTCGGCTCCAGAATAAAGAAGGCCCTGGAGGATCCATCTGACTCTCGCCTCTCCTTTCTGCGCCGCCTGAGGAAGAAGAAGATCTGCCCGGTTGAGCAGGTCCACCTGCTCCCCCTCAGAGGGCACTGCTGGCCTCTGAGCTCAGTTGCCCCAGCAACCGTGCTTCACAACTGAGCTGAATCACTGGGGAGTGCCTGTGCCTCTGAGGCAAGGAGCGTCCTTTGAAGGACGACTCGCCGTGGAAGGACGCGGCACCCCGAAGACCTGCAGCAGCTGACCAGAGGTGGTCAGTGGCCTTCGGAGGACACCGCCAGGCCGCGTCACACTAAGGTGAAGTAATGGACAAGGATGAGTAGTTCTATAGTATTTTTTCCTCCTCTCTTCCAACACACTTGCTCCCTCCCTCCTCATCTGTGAATTGCATGTATATGGAAGACTTTTGTTTTATTTTGAAACTAATGGGAGATATGTTTCAAGGTGTGACTTTTAACTAAGTTATCTCTGGAGTGGAACTCCAGAGTCCCCAGGATACTTGATTTTAATTTTGAGGAATCTATCCACAGCAGGGATATGCCCTGGAGCTGTTGGTCCTAGAAGTACATAGTACCTTGGAGTGGTGTTTCAGAGGTCATTTCATAATTTAATGGATCAGATTAATTTCTTTTCAAGAAAAACTAAGTTTCTTGTGGGCTCAGTCAAAATGATGGAGCCATTTCAGACCTTTCAGACATGAGAGTGCTGCACATGTACGTGGAAAACTCATTTTCCTAGGGATTACTTTCCTTGTCCAGTCTTACAGGAAAATTTGACTGCTGAAAAGCAATTGCTATAATTGAGCTGAAATCCTGCTAGGTAACATTTGTTCTAAAGTATGAGTTTAATAAAGTTATGTATAAAGCATTAAAGCATTAATATTGCCAGAGCATATTTATAATTCTATTCTACATACTTTCTCTTGCTGGGAGAAGTTCCTGTGGTCTTTTTTTCTGTCCCACAATTAGAAAGAATGCTGTAAAGCAGAGCACAACTAAATATTTCCATCTCGTGCAAGAAAAGTTATACAACAGAGCAGAAACTGTTGCATCTGAGCTGCATTTCAAAACCAGGTGCTTAAGGCCAAATAGGGGAAATGAGAGAATCTGTACGTTAATAAAAAAGCTCTAAGGAAAATCTGCTCACAAAGCAGAAGTAAATCTGGGCAAGTTTGAGAAAATCCATTTTGGTTGGTAATTCCTGGTTTTGAAAGGGTTGGGTTGAAAGGTCACTCTGCACTGCTGTGACTCAGAATCTAATCTAATCTGTTAGATGTCTTCAAGTCACCATTACTTCTGAAAACTCTGCTCACAACTAAAAATACCTGGCATGTCTTGGGATGCTAAGGCAAACCTATTTCCTACTCACATGCTCTCTTCAGATATTCCTCCTGGTGGAAGTGCAGTCCAGCACTATGAATCCCAAGTGTGAAGAGCCTGGTGTTAAGCTCCTCGAATTCACTGTGCTGTCCACCTGCAGAGGCAGTGTTTGTGCTGAGTGACCAGGAAAGCAAGCTAAGCCTAGGATCATTATTCCATGGGTGAACAGAGTTGATTCCAGAGGAGTTGCATGCACTTTTTTCTCTCTCCCAGCCTGTCCATTTTTTCCATTTTCAAGCTGGCTCCTGGGTTTAACTTGGGACTTTGCAAGGGAAGGGAACAAGTGTATCTCATTTTCATGGTTGAGATGTGGCTATCCAAAAGTCTGCAAGGAATCTTACAAGGAGCATGGAGCCTAGGCAAACATCTGTGAGAGTGTGCCTTTTGGCTATTCAAAAGAGGCCTCCTTTGGGCCCGAGATCTGCAGGACATTGCAGAGCAGTGGCTGCTGTCAGAGCCCCAACACAACAAAACTGTGGCAGCCTGAGAGTCACCATATTGTTACGTATTTGGGACAGCTGAAATAACAATATGATTTCAAATCTTCTTGGAAGGCAAATAGCAACATTTATTAAAAAGCACTCCCTTTTGATACACTGTTCTCGTACAACATGGACATGATTGGTCATTCAAACCAACACCTCTTCATAAACATCTTTGCAAGTAAACAAGATGGAAAAACAGTAGTGTTTTTCAAAGATTAGAAATTGTTGAGAATGTCTTCTCTCAGCTCCCCCAGAGCAAATGCCTGGGATCTATCTGACTTTCTCCTCTGACCAGGCTTTCAGCATCCACATCACTGGAGAGCTCTTCTGGATGTTCTCTGATGTGAATATGCCAGGGAAACAGCAAATGGGAAGAGGGGAGCTTTGAGTCAGGAGATAAGCCAACATCTCCCTGCCACAAAGAGAAGTCAGGCTCCAAAGTGAGTCAGAGCAAAGGTCAGCATACAGCTACATGCGTAAGAAGCAACTGTACATTGCAATACTCCTGGAAAGTTACTTCCTTTGCTTCTTTTGTCCCCTAAATATCACGGAAGAAGGTAGGTTCTTCAGAGCCAAGATGCCAGCCAGAAGAAGTACACTTGCTTTTAGTTGTGGCCTTGGGCACCAGAAGTCATGTTTGCTTTGCTTTCTTTACATCCTTGTTCCTTCCCAGG
This sequence comes from Prinia subflava, assembly GCF_021018805.1. NCBI lineage: Eukaryota > Metazoa > Chordata > Aves > Passeriformes > Cisticolidae > Prinia > Prinia subflava. The sequence continues at coordinate 33,165,258 of NC_086283.1, read as the reverse complement.
ATTCTCACAGGGGCACAGGACCTGCAGGATTGCTGCATTTTCTCAGCTCCCCCAGGAAGCCTTGAGCACTAGATTATGGACTATCAGCATTTTTTCTGCTGCTTCATGACTGAGGAGAACTTCCTGGGCTTTTCTTTTGTGTCAGCTGTATGGAAGATTCAGTTGCCGGGCACAACTTTGGCAACAAAGGCAGAGCGGCTGTTATTTGTGAGGTCAAGGGAGCGCTGCCACGTCACAGTGCTGCCAGCACAACGTTGTCCTGGCACGCACAAGGCCTCGCTGTTGCGGAGCAGCTCTTCCGCTCGCTGGCTGCAGGAGGATCCTTGTGATCAAGGAGCTCTCAGCAGACGGCCTGCACCGCGAGAGGAATCTCGGTTTTTCCCTCGCATGTCATTCAGTGTGCAAACCCACACAGCACTGCTGAAATGATCAGGCAATTCTGTGCTGTGGTTTGCACTGCCTTCTCTGTGGCATATTCTGCCTACTACGTGATCCAGCTGACATGTAAGGAAAGGTTTATCCTGGGGGTAACATCACCTGGCTCTTGTTTCACTCTGCTCCTTATGCCCATGCCCGTGTGACCCAGTTGATTTGGGAACAAAATTGCCATTAAGATGCCAGCATTTTGGTAAAGCTCCTGCCAAGAGCATCATCTGCAAAGGGGGCGTCTGTACTGGCTGGAGGGTGGAGAGTATTTGCAATGTAACCTGCTGCGGTGGCAGTCCCTCCATGGGAGAGCGCCTGGCCGTGGAGTCTGTAATTTCCTCAGCTTGCTGCTTCAACCTGCAAGTTGCAGACTCTAAGGAGAGATCTTCAGAAGTACCTCCAAAACCCCTGTGATTCTCTCCAGGGGTGGGGGAAAGCATCTTTTGCTCCAAATGGTGCCATTAGAAACTTTGACAGTCTGACTTAACCCTTTATGGTGTTGCGCATCATCACCCTTGGCGATGATGTGCAAACTCCAAACCAGTTAGGGTTTGCTGCTGATGCCAGGAGCTGTCCCAGGCTGCTTCTGCAGGGAGCTGCCACAGCTAAAGGGCCTTGAGGGAAAGTTTCCTGGGATATTGTCTTCAGTATATTGATGGGAATTAGTGCATGCAATTCATGGCAAAAATTATAAAATTCAGGAAAGAGAGGAGGAAAAAGCTGCTTGCTCTTTTGGGTGGAACAGAAGCTGTGGCTGTTAAAGAACAACTGACATTTCCATGGCTCTCTTTCCATTTCTCTCCTGGCAAAAGAGACCCAAATGTAGACAGAGCCTAGTATGGTGTCCTTGTTGTTCTCTTGTTTGCTGTGCAAAGGACTAGTGCTCCCGGAGGGATGCTGGCAAAGAGAAATGCTCTCTGGTGGGACTGACTTGTCCTGTGGGACTCCCCAGCACAGGAATTTTTCTAAGGGCATCTGGTTCCTTTTCCCTTGCTCGCTGCAGGTCACCTGACACATGGAATGGATCACAATCTCAGACTCCTAAACCCCAGCAGGCTAGTTGGAGTGGATTGTGATAAGGTCCAAAAGAAGAGGAGTGGCAACAGAGGGCTGATAAAGGACCACGCGGGGTCTTAAGCATTGGCAGTTCCAGAGCAACTTTATTATCCAAAGGGAGCCGACAACAAAATACCCAGAACAAAGGAGTGCAAGCCTTTTTAAAGAAGGGTGGTACAAAAATCAGGAGATGAACAGGAACCAATCAATAACTTTCAGGGGTGGGGTATGGGATCACACCATAGGGGGAGAACCAATCAGGGAAAACACTAAGGTATGGTTTAAACATATTGCCAAATGGGGAACAGAATTGGGGAGGTGGGTATGGGATGATGGACATGGGATGGGTGTGGGGTGAGATAACAGTTGGGTTTGACAGACATGAGGGTTGAACCATGGATGGGGTTTGGGGGAATAAACCATTTTCAGGGTATACCACAGGATGGAGACAAGCCTGTCCTTTGGTGAGTGGCAAAGCAATCTCTGATGTTGCTGACATGTAAGAATTGTGCAGCAAGCTGTGAACTTGGACTGTTGTTTGAAAATAGAGTGTAGAGTGCCTGCCTAGGAGGCTGAAAGACAGTCCAAGTGGCTCTTGGCATCGGCAGTAGCAAAGGCAGCAGTGGCTCTTTCCTAACTTTCCAATGAAGAGCCTTTCAAAAGGTAAAAGCCAAGTGTGGCAGCCCAAAAGGTATCTTGCTGACTGAAGCCCAGGTGGAAGATGGAATGCAGCAAGATGGACTACCACCTAATTTGCCCATCTTTATAGGGTTGTTGCGATTAAGAATCCCACTGGTATCTAAGTCTATGGTTTCTCCTTAGTCCAGGTGCTTAGCCAGCTCCTGAAGGATTGGCAATAGCAACCAGCTCCTAATGGATTGACCGTTCCCAGTCTCTCTCACTGCTCTCTGTCTGCAGGGCCCAAAAGCAGGGTCAACACCTCTTCTGGCTCCCTCTCTTGTTGAGGAAGAGGCTGAGGAGGAGCAAAAGGACATCAAGCCTCCAGCTGCTCTCCCTCTATGGCCTGAACGTGCAGAGCCAGTAAGTGGCACCTGTGGCTGGCACTGCCTTGGGTGCAGGGCCAAGCTTCAAGTTTCAGATGACCCAGGCCTTGGTGCTCAGGGCTGAAGATGCTGGGGGCTCTGTGCCTGCCATGGTGTAGTGCTGCTTCAGCCAAGGCAGGGAGCCCTGGCTAAGGGCTTCTGAAGTTTGACCTTTAGGCATCACTTTGCTGGGATGCTGAGAGGGCCCGAGAATGTCTCTTGGGATCAGACAGGAGGCGGCATAAAATTCTTCCTGGTGTAGAATTGAGCCCCCTTGGTGCCCAGTGTCGGTGCAGGCTGCCTGTGGTGAGCGGGCGGAACGGTTCAAAGACGCAGTTCACAGCCTTGCAGGATACTTGGGAGACGCTGGCCCCTGGAGGGGACCTACCCCTCTCCATGGACTCATTAGCTTCAGGTGCAACGTAGACTGTGCTTCACTTCCTTTTGGTCAGAGCAGAGTTTGGTGAGGAGAATCCTACGCAGCTCTGCATTGTAAATGGCAGGTGGGTCTTGGAAGGGTAGGAATGCAGCTCCAAAGGGCTGCTCCCTAAAGCCTGAAATATAGAGGGGAAATCAGTGAAACAGATCAGAAAAGGGACCTGCTCCAGCCTTCTGGTCAGACATTTGCAAACCAGTTCTGCGATGACTTTGTTGCCCAGGAGAACCCAGAAGGAGGAAAGCAACAAGGCTCTGGGGCCCTGCTCTGATCTCTTCTTGGATCCTTGCAACCATGTAAATACCTGGTTGCAGTCATCTTGCAGCAAAGCCAATAAAATGTAGCCTGGAACTGGCCATGAGCTGCTGTATCAAAGTAGCCTTTGGAATTTTCCCACTGTCTTTGAGTAGGGGATATCCAAAACCTCCAAGCTGAGGAGCCCTGGTGGTGGCAGACAGCATCTTCCTTTTGCCTTGCTTTTGCCATGTGCTCTCCAGGGCCTCTGTGCCAGCCAGCCTTCTGATGGGCAATCCTTCCTTGTCGCAGCTGGACACCCCCTCTGCCATTCAAGGTGCCGCCTCAGCAGCATGGACTGAAGCAGCCGGCACTCCCCCAGCTGCCGGCGCTCCGTCCAGCAGCCCAGCCCAGCAGCCCGAGATGAGAGAGGAGCAGAGGTTGACGAGACTGAGTACGTGTGGTGTATTTCTGGTCTGCTAAAGCTGTGTGTTGTCTGCGTGTCTTGGTGTAGGCATGCCAGAAGTTTCTCATTGGGTTTAGTGCCTCAGAGGCACTTAGGCCTCTCTGCAGAAGTTGTTGTTATTCTTTGAGGCAGCAAGAGAGCACTTGGGGTGTTCCTGCTGCCTCTGAGGGCAGCTGGCACTGGCTTGGCTCTGCCTGGGCTGCCTTCTGTGCCAAAGGCAAAAGCAGAGATTTTTTTTTGCCTGAGCAGGCTGGCACTTAGCGAGTGACTGGGCCCCAGAGAGCTCTCAAGCTCCTGACAGTGGGGCTGCATTTTGGATGCTCTGGGGAGCAGTGTGTCTGTTTGAAGGCATGCATGGCTTTGTCTTTCAGGGACTTTGTGAGTCTGGGTGAGCCAAGGAGCAAATACATGCCACTTGAAGAACTTGGACGAGGGTAAGTTTGACGCCTACCCCTTGTACAACACCGTGGGCCTTTCGCTGGTGCAATATCAAGCAGGAAGTCAGGCAAGTTCCAAACATGGTCAGACTCTGCCTTTACCTCCTGCCACCTCTCAGGACTGCTGAGAGGCAGGCAAGGACACAGGCACCGCGGAAGATTTCGGAATGTAACAGGAAGGCAGCTAGGGCTCTTCCTCCCCCTCATCCACAGCCTTGTCCATAGAGATAAGCGAAAAAAGTCCCTCTGAGGTATGCAACTCCCCTCTAACTTCGGTAGATTTCCATTCCCCTTTACTAACTAAGACCCACCATCCCTTTGTGACGTAGCAAAACCCCTTCGAGTATGTAACCCCAAGATACCAGCTAATAAATCGCCATTTTGACCATCCACCATATTGGTGTCAGTGTTTGTCTATGGCCGGAGGGGCTGGGGCGAGGCTCAGCCGCGGTGCTGTCCTTTGATACCAGGTCGCCAGCCTTCTACCTGAAGGCAACAGACTGCTTAGTCAAGAGCAGTCAGAAGGCATCGGCAAAGGCAACATGATACTGGCTGTGTCTTGCTTGCGGCAAGGAGCAGGATCTGGAAGATTTCCTGCCCCTGCAGTTTTATGGCCTAGAAGAGCAACTTGTCTTGCAAGTACTGCCTTTCTGCTCTCAAAGTACAGCTCTCAAAGATAGTGTTTTCAAAATTAGTCTTCTCCAGTTTTTACACCTATTCGTGCACACAGACACACAAACACACAGAAAAAGAGACACGCAGACACAGACAGCATCATTTAGGTTTGGTATGGAACTAACTGGGCATTGGAGATCTGCAGCAGCCCTTGGTCTTCATGTTGCACCTTGGCGTTCTCTTGGACACCCTGCATGGCAGAGGGCTGGCAGGCTGATGTGCTATTGGCTGCAGAGACGCTGCAGCCAGGCATTTTCTAAAGACTGTGGGAAGCCTGGGGAGATCGCTCCTGCCTAGTCTTACTTGCAGTGACAGGGACTAAAGGGCTTTTTCTGCTGCTGTTTTCTTTCTAGGGGCTTTGGAGCTGTTTATAAAGCCCTTGACACCAGCACAGGACAACAGGTAAAGTGCCAACACCACCGGCAGGTTTTGCCACTCTGGAGCGCTTTCCCTGCTGCTGTGAGCTGTGGCTGGAGCTTTGGGAGGCCTCTCCAACAGCAGAGGCTGTTCCTCTGAAGCACAGACTAGGCTCAGCTTGCAGAATGCATTTGGGATGGGCTTTGGTGCTTCTCCTAAGCTCTGCTGCCTAGTAACAGGGCAGTTTGGCACAGCTGGGCTGCATCATTGCACAAGCACTCACTCCATCTTCCTTGTGATCTCATGCAAGGAGCAACTTTTCAAGTAAACGGTCTTCAATGTCCTTTCAGGTGGCCATCAAGAAAATGACCCTTCAAGAGGAGATGTCTGAGGAGCTGGTTGTCAATGAAATCCTGGTCATGAGGGACAACAGGAATCCCAACATTGTAACCTACTTAGACAGGTTAGGGTATTCTTATGTCAATGTTCCTTTAGATAATGCATGCCAGAAATGACAAACCCTTTTTGTCAGCAGCAGAAAATGGAGCTATTTCTGATTTCTCTACTTGTACCCAGTACATGGGAGGAGGTTGCACTTGGCGTGCAATAATCTCTTCTGGCATATGTCACTTGGAGAGCAGTTGCAAAAACCTGCGTCAGGTCCTCGGGTGACTGAGCTGTGCCCATTTGTCCCTCTCCATGCTGTGGTCTTCGTCTTTCAGCTACCTGGTAGATGCGGAAGTCTGGCTGGCAATGGAGTTCATAGACAGTGGCACCTTGTTTGATGTACTCGGGGCAGTGTACCTGGAAGAAGGACAGATAGGCGTTGTCTGTCGGGAGGTGAGGGATCCTGCTTGTGCTTCCCCTGGTCTGCACAGGATGCTCCTTGTCAACTGGTGGGTAAGAAGAGCAGAGATTTCTTGCTCCCTTCTTTGGTTTGGTGCTTCTGTCATGACACCAGAAGGAGAAACAGCATCTGAAGTAAGCTACCTGCCATTGTCCCTGCACTTCTTAGGCTCTGTTCCGGCACTCTTATATGCCTCTGTATATAAGAGGCATTCCCAGCATGGGCTGTGGGAATGTTTTGGGTGAGTGCCAGTTGCCCAGAAGTGCTGCTTGGCCAGTGTGTGAATTGTGAGGGCATTTTTGAAGTGGCCAGTGCCTTCTTTCCCTGGCTACAACCCCTGGAAGCAGAGTACTGCTGCTTTTGCAGGCAGATTCACAATGGCCTTGGCAGGCTTGGAGTGAGGGGTGTTTTTGCCTGGTTTGCCAGTGGGAGCTGCCTTTGACAGGGTTTGCTTTTCTCCTCAGCTGACTTTGGCCTCTGCTCTCAGCTCACCTCTGAGTGCAGCAAGTGAAGCTCCAGGGTCGGCACTCCCAGCTGGATGGCACCGGAAGTGGTGAGAGGAGAAGCCTACGGCCCCAAAGTGGACATCTGGTCCCTGGGGATCATGGGGCTGGAAATGGTGGAAGGGGAAGCTCCTTACCAGAGGGGAACCTCATCTCAAGATAAGGTGCAGCTTCAAAAGAGAGGTTTGTATGGAGAGAGCTGTTGTGGCTAGGAAATCAGCAGGTAAAATGTCCTCTGCCAATTTTTTTGGTAGGTTTTTAACGGATAGAAAGGAACAGGCCCCCAAAACTGCAAAACCCCAGGCACCACTCGACTCTCCTGCATTGCTTGCTCCGCTGCTGCCTGCAGGCAGACGAGGACAGTGCTGGTCTGCTCAGGAACTCCTGCAGGTAAGAAAATGCAAAGCAGCAAAAAGCCCTGTGAGGTGAGGACACCTGCAGGAAGGGCTGAAGAGGACTGTGGGCCACATGGGCCTGGGTGAGACAGGTGCGGGACAGAAAGGCAGAGCGGCAGATGGTACTCTCGGTCCTCCTTGTGCCGAGGAATAGCCTCAGTTAGCCGAGGAATCCCACTTGAGCCTGTGAGGATGTGATCTTGGAAAGTAATGGTTCCTTTTTTTTTCCTTTTTCCTCTGGGCAGCATCCATTTGTGACCTCAGGCGAGCCTGCCTCCAGCCTGGCTGCTCTGATCATCTCAGCCAGGCAAGTGCAGGAAGACTGGAGAGGAAACGCTTGCACCTGAGGAAGACTCTGTGCCTGTTCTGAAGAGTGTGCCTGTTCTGAGGAAGACTCGCCTGTTCTGAAGAGTGAAAGGTGGGATGTATCATGTTTAGGCAGAGTCAGCCATCCCCTGGACTTGATGAGGAGCTGTGCCAAAGATAGGGAATTTAATATTTTATGATTTTCTTAGCTTAGCTGTTTTTAGTTAGGACTATAGACCATAGGAATTTTCCTTGTTGGATCATTGTTTAGTTAAGAGTAGAGTATAGTTGACGTAGGAAGCTCAGAAGCATCCTTTAAGGAGAAAAGAATATTAAGAATTAGGCTGTGACTCAGCAGAACTGGACCAGGCATGCGCTCCGAGCTGTCAGCCTGAACAGGCCACCAGGAAGACAGATTGATGATGACAATGATGATGAATCCGAAGGTCCTCTGTTTCAGCCCTTGGTTTCAGCAGGACTGTCAATAAAACCTCTAAAACCCCCAGAGCCCTGGAAAGTTCCCTTCCTTGCCACACTCCGCCTAAGCTGGACAGCACCTTCAAATCTGTGTGTGCTGGATGGGTTGTGCTGTTCACAGTACCAGGCTTTGCGCTGCTTCCCAGCGGCCCAAGTCTCTCCCTGCTCACTGAGGGGCCCAGTGACTGTGAGGTGAGAGCAGGCCCAGCCTTGCCCAGGGCAGAGCTCCAGCAGGGCCCTGGCAAAGCCTGAGCAGCCTGAGCCTGGCAGAGGCAGGCTGGAAGGAGGCCCGTGTAGCTGCAAGAGGCAGCAGCAAGGCCCTGGGTGCCTCTTCTTGGGACTGGGCAAATGCACAACTCTCAGAGCCAAAGTGTTAGAAATTAGGGCCAGGAGATCTTCTTCTCCTTTGAAAAGCCTTTATTGAAAAACAGCTTTGGGGTGGGGGCCCAAGGGGTTGCGTGCACCGCCACTGCTCCCAGGTCCAACGCCAAGAAGGAGGAATTCGGCTCTGTCGCTGTTCACTGCAGATCCCGGGCTTCCATCCTCACAGGAGTCTATAGGAAGACCTCGCAGACCTGTTTAAGGGTCTCCATTCTGGTCCAGTTCTATACCAGTTAGGGTGACACCTGCTAGTCACTCTTCAAGGGAGCTATTCCTTTTCCCTATCTGGGGAAATAGTTTATTAATTTTAATTCATCTCTGGCCCATCAGTCTAGGGGATTATTCTTCTCTGTGCTGTCACACAGAGGCTCATTTGCATGTTCTGTACGTGCAAGTGCCATTTTGGGGTTACAGAAAGATGAAGGGACCACTTTTAGAAGCTGTTATTGAAACAGCGGAGCAGCAGAGACAGAGCGGCACAGGCGGAGCAATAGAGGCAGAGCAGCAGAGGCGGTTTCCTGACGGAGGGTAAGGGTAAATACAATAGGGTAGAAAAACGGGTAAAGAGGGCTACAAGGCAGTACAACAACCAAAGGGCACAATATACTACTTAAAGCCAGTGAACAGTGAGAACAATAAGCATTAACTAAATAAATAGCTAAAAACAGCATTGTTATAAATGCCAATACAATATTCCAATTAAAATAATAATTTGGTTTATTAATAAAGATCGAATTACAGAATTTCGATAAACCCAACAACAGCGGAGACACTTGACAGTCTTTTTCCCGGGAAAATGCCAAGGGTGAACCGTGAGATACAGAACATGGCAGTCTGCTATCTCCAGCAACGGTTCACAAATTTGCCCAATTTGGGGCTTGGTTTTTATACACTTTATTCTGCCCTCGGCAATATTTTCCCATACTTCCCTTTGTTTCCCGACTAGCTATTCAAATTCGAGGGTTTCTCTGACCAGGCTGAAAAGAGTTCTTTTCTCAGTTCATATGTTAATGTCCAATTTCTATAGATCCTTATGGCTGATGAATGGTCGAGACATGGATGATGATGCCTGATGATCTGTGAGGGTGTCAGCCGAGGTGGGTGCGGATTGCTTGGCCACTTTATCTTGATGAGTCTCCTCCCGGTACTTGAGAAGGCTGCAGGTTTTCCAGTAAATCGTTTGTTTTTTTCTGAATGGTGGCACCTGCTTTTTCAGCATTTTTAGTTTCACCATCTGCTACAAGGTCTCCTAAAACATATACTTTACACAATACACATTTATACAATTTTATAGTTTTTCAATTAACCATAAGAACATGAATTAATCATTTCACATTTTTCACAAGAATCAACTACCTACTATCCATAATAAATATGAGGTAAGAGATATTTTTGGCCTTTGTTTCCCACAAAAGTGGAAGCTGGCTTCTCCCAAGGGGAAGCACAGCCGAGCTGGGCACAGCATGGACTGGTGGCATTGGCTGTCTGGAGTCTGCACAGGAAGAGAGAAAGGCAAAGGCATGCTGAGGGCTGGAGCCCTGGCTGACGTTTTCTACTCTTTTGCCGGCTGCCCTGTAAGGCCTGGCAAAGGCTGGCAGTGTGTGCAGCACTCGGGGCACAGTGGGAGAGAGCCGGGCTACTCTCCAGGCTACAGCACAGGGCAGCGTCCTTGAGGCACGGCAGTTCTGCCAGGGGGAACTGAGGCCACCGTGAGGCAGTGACAGCTTGTCAGGTCACATCTGCAGGAGCCAGTGCCTAACACAGCTGTGGGAGGAAGCACCTGCAATCCTGGAATTCTGCACTGAGCCAGAGCAAAGGTGTGAAATGCGGAGTGTCTTGCAGAAATATTCAGGGGCACTAGGCCAGCCTGCTTTGTGCTCTCTGGCACACAGCAAGCACTGTGCAATGCAGCTTTGAGCTGCTGGGGGAGAAATGTTAGAGAGAAGCCAACTCTTAGATTAAATTAAACCGGGACAAAGTCCTGAAAGCAAGAGAGCTGTTTCTCAGTAAGGATTCAACTGAGCTGTGAGTGTATCTCGCTCCCCAAGAGCCAAACACACACACACAGTCCAACAGAATGCTTCTTTTATTGCCTTTCCCAGCCCATGGCGAACTGTGTCCTCCTTCCCTTTTGGCTGGGTACTGGGGAATTCTATTCTTTCCTCACTGCCTACTTTTCTGTCCCCTTCCCTCTTATCCTACTACCCTTTTGGTCTGGTCTTCAACTTGGCCCTTCTCCCAGCTCACAGCAACGCCCCATAAATTAACAAGAACAAATCTAAACCATAAATAACAACACCTAGAACCAACAACTTTCATTTTTCTAATCATCTTTTGGCTGCAGCAAAATTTTGCCTCATATATCACAGAGGGAATCTGGGATGAGCCTGTTGTTTATGCTTGAGCAGTGAACTGATTTGGAAGGGAGCAGAAGGGTTTCAGTAGGCAACTTGTGTTTTCTTGATTAATTCCTGAAAGAAAGACACAATATGGCTTCAATCAGCAAAAATATTTTCAAGGTGCATTAATGAAATTCTTGGAAGCAATTCACAGAAAAGGAAGGTGTTGAGAAAATGTTTAACAAAAGATGAATTCTGTTATAAATGCCAGGACAATTTATTATCAAATTCAATAATTTGGTTTATTAAAATTCAAATCACAAAATTTGGAATCAAATTACAGAATTTTAAGTAATGAAAAACAAAACAATACGAAACCCACAAACAGCGACACTTACTTGACAGAATTTCTCCCGGGAAAAATGAGCCAAGGGTGACCCTGAGACACGGACCCTGGCCGTGTGTGTCTCTAGCTGGGTTCACACCTTGCCCACCTAGAGGCTTAACTTAAATACCCTTAATTTCCCCCTCGGCAGCCTTTCTCCCATTGTTTTCACTAAGCACCGGCCATTAACTTTGTTTATACTAAATCCCGAAAGGGTCCCCTGGCCCATTCACATGCTAATGTCCAGAGTTAGTCCTTGCTTTGAGTAATTTAACCGTAGTAGAAGTGTGTGACGATCCCTCTGGCACGTAGCATTTGATCAGTGGGAGTCCCGATGATTTTCGCTGCACGTAGGCAGGGGTAGGTTGGTCCGTGTTCATTGTCTCATCAGTGCCTCGTGTTCTCACCTTCTATTTTTGGACCAGGGAGATCAGGAGAGGTGCTTTACAGAAGTCCGTGAAACGTGCGGGTTGAGCAGACACACATACCTTTATACAATATATTACAGTTTCCAGTCTATAATTATTTATAGAACATGAATTAAATAACCCTATTTTCCACAAATTCCTTTAACATTAACAGGCAGGGTTGAGCCCTCTCTTCCCCTGTGCAATGATGAATGTGTGCAAGTGGCTACCTTAGCCTTGAGAATAGCGTAGTACTAAGAAGGTAGCTGGAATGCATTCAAGGGCAGGGAAGTGTAGGAGGCTCTTGACTACCAGAGGAGTATTTGAGGAATGGGATGTTCTTCAAATGACCACCAGAGACCCTCAAGAGACCCCTACTCTCTGATCATTAACTTCTGAGAAGTGATTGAAATATGTCCAATAATTGGAGGGCATGTTTAGCCTGGGAGTTGCAGCAAAGTAATGACTATATCTTATTTGCATGGTTACAAATTAGTAGGTGAGATTTCTGCATATGCATGGGTTACAGAGGTGATTCCCATGCAGCAAGCACTGAAATAAGGTAATGCCTCCTTTCTCATTCTGAGATGGCACCAGGGATCGGGACCTGCTTGGGAACTTTCATTTTAGTCACTTCTACTGAAAAGCGAAAATGAAACCCTTTCCATCTATTTTCCTCTGGTTTCCCTTTTTGGGGGCCAAAGCTCTGTGCTGCAGGTGGCCCAGGTATGTGCAGAGCAATGCAGCCTCCACAAACCCCTTGGTTTTCCCACAGGTCATCATGAGTTGTTCCCAGGTGTGCCCAGCTCTGGCAGGAGAAAGAGCGCACAGTGCAGTGGGTGCCGTGTCCTGCCCAGCCGGGGCTCTCTGGCACAGAGCAGCAGCAGTGCCAGCACCTTTCAACCCACTCCTGCCTTGGCTTCAGTCACTGGGACACAGAAGCCTCTGGAAATCAGCGCTGCCAGACACATTCCCAGCTTGGAGCAGCTGCTGCTGGTGAGCAGATCCTGCCACTTCTATTGCTTCCAAATAAGAATCAAGGCAGCGGTAGAAGTGGACATAGAGAAAAGCCCTGGGCTTGTCCAATAAATGGGCAAATATGGGGGGGATGTGTTTGTAAGAGTGGGTCTGAAAATCCCTCATCTGCCTCATGACTGTCAGAAGCCGAGACCCCCAAGGACCCTGGGCCGCAGCATAAGAGTTCTGGCCTGACCGAGGTGGGAACCAGGTTTCTCCCTGCAGGTGCCTCCATTGGACCGAGACGCCTCAGAAACCCGTGCAGGAACAATGGACACTGTCACGGTTCCTGAACCGTGTTTGCAGAGGCCGTGTTTGCTCTGACTGGTTGTGCTGTCCCAGACCTGCTTGTCCCAAACCTGCCTGATCTGAATGGTTGCACCTGATTCCCAGAGCAACGGGCCTCCTCACAGTGACTCGTGGGTGCTCCCCCCATGTTGGCCAGGTGCCCCCCACTTCTGCCTGCATTGGCTGAGTGCCCCCTGCTTCTGAAATGACTATAAAAACTTCCCCCTGCAACTCACACTTTGAGCCCTCCCCGGTGGACGATGGATCTATTGACAAGCGCCACAAGGACTGCGAAGGTGGTCTTGGGTTCAGCGTCATGAGGACTCATGTCTGTTCAGTCAGTAGCTATACCACCCTTTTTCTCTTTTCTCTCTCTCTCTCTCTCTCTTTTTCCCTTCTCTACTAATCGCATAATTGTGTGTATCAATAAAGATAGAATTGATTTTACTTGAACTAAGTTCTCATTGCCTCTTTTTGCACTCCAAAATCAAAACGAACCATCACGACCATACTTTGGCTAGTGACAGTGTTAAGAAACATTTCAGCTGTTATGCCAAATCAACTTCTCTCCTTTTCTCTCTTCACATTTCCTGCTTTTTTCCCTCTCCCATTTCCACCCTTTTCCCACCCACAAGTCTCACTGTTTTCATCTCATGTTTCCCACCCAATTTTTACTCATTATTCCCACCCTTTTCAGCTCCCTTTCTTCACACTGATTTATTAAAATATGAATATTGATCTAATATCAATATTCAACTGTGATGGATAAAAGACTCTCTAACAGTTAAAGTTAGAAAGTGTATGTTTATTGCGATGCTGGGCAGCGCATGGGGTAGTTCTTTAATGCGCACTGCTAAGATCACAGGTAATTACAAAGCCTTTTATTTACAAAAATGTTAAATACACAAAATACAAATGCATATTCATACCCCTGTCACTTCCTCTTCTCCGCTTCGTATGCTAATTGACAAAAAGGCTATTAAGCATGTGTAGTTTGTTCCCTGAAATGGGTCGGTGGTCCTTTTGTGAGGAGTGGTCACCAAAAGGAGGAAGTAAAACGAGTCTTCCTCATTCTAAACTTACAATCTTTTCAATGCAGATGTGATTAATGGCTGGTAGAACTCCCTGTTTCTTGTTTTCCAGGACTATTTCAGTGGGTTTCTGGAAACAGGAGGTCTGGGGTAGCTTATCTTAAATCCGGTTTCTTCTAACCATCCTCTAACTTTTAACTGATTTCAGCAAAGCTTATCTATTCATTTCAGCTAAATCAGCAACCTCTATTGTTAACTGTAACCTTAGCTTTTCTCAAAGCTTCAAAATTAGTGTCTCAACACTTTACCTCTCACATTTCCCCGTCTTCCCATGGTTTCCTGTGTTTTCTTCTCTCGTTTCTCACTATTTTTTCCCTCACTAATCCTGCCATTTTCTCCCCTCACGTTTCTCTCCTTTTCTCAGTCATTTCTCTCAAAGTTTTCTCCTCTTATTTCTCACTTTCACCCTCATGTTTCACACCCTTTTCCTCCCCCATTTCTCACACTTTCCCCCTCACTTTTAGTATTCTTTCTACGTCATGTTCCTTATACTATTCTTCTCGCATTTTGTGCCCTTCCTTCACTCCTCTTTTCTGCCACTTTTCTTGCCATTGTTCACACCCCTTATTTCCCTCACGTTTTCTGCCTTTTTCTGCCTTCTGGTTTCTCACTCTTTCCCCCACAGTATTCTCACAATGTTCCCCTCACATTTTCTGAGTGTTTCTCTCTCTTTGCCAGGAAAATTACTCGCTCTTTTCTCCTCTATGTTTCCTTTCATTCTTCCTGTATGTTTCTCACCTTTTTCCCCTCATGTCTCTTAGAATTTTCCCATCGTATTTCCTGCCTTTTCTTCCTCTCACCTTCCTCTCCTATTTTCACTCCCATTTTTCACCATTTCCCCCTCAGTTTTCTTAACCCTTTCCCACTCAGATTTCCGACCCTTTTCTTTCCTGACAGTTCTCGCCTTCTTTCACTCACATTCCTCACACTTGTGACCTCACGTTTGCTGCCTTTTTCCCCCTCACATTTCTTAGCTTACTGGTTCCTGTCAGTGACTATTCCTCTTTTGGAGTTGACGGCCTTCTTTTTTCCTGCAAACGTCTACTCAAAATAATGGGTGCCAGAGCAGTGGTCCAAGCAGTTCTTGCCTGTGCATCTGCTGAACAGAATGTCTGTGCTTAGCTTGAAGAATCTCCTTAAGAACAACCTGAACTGCACTGCACTTCCTGCTGCAGTTTTGGTTTGTATTTCAATTCCCTATAGTCTTCATAGTGTTCTAGATAAATAGGTACCCCGAGGGATACACATCGCAGGTAAGCAGCCACTGCACCATCCGCCTCAAGCAGATCTCATCTCTATTTTCATCACCTCACAGTCACCATGACTCCTGCGTTGACAAAACCAGTTGTGATGCTTCTTTATGCTAAAGGAAGTCTATCTGCACAGGAAATGCTTTTGGCCCTCTTTTGGAATTTTTAAAAACTTATTTTAAAACATTCAGTCCCTGGAGTTTCTTCCTATTTTCACCTAATTTAATTGCCTCAACATCAAAATACTGCCAGTGGATGTTCCAAACCGGCTGGTCTGTGTTTGTGTTCACAGACCCAAGGCACCACACCGTGTCCATTTCCCAGGTGTCTGTTAATGTCCATTTAAACAGACGGCTGAGGGAGGTGGCTGTGCTTGCCCCACGTGCCTCCGGGGCTAGGCTGGCAGGGGCTGCAGATCGCGCTGGGAGGCACAGCCTCAGCCCCAGCTGCCATCTTGTGTATCGACCTAGTCCAGCTCTGAAGCAAACATGCTGCTGCTTTGTCAGCAGTCGGGGTCAGCACGAAAGACACCAACACCAGTTGGAGGAATAAGTAGTACAAAGCAGCAAAGAAGTAGAGAAGCATAAACTAAGCAATGCACCTGATTATTACTACAGAAGGATGCCCGTAGGGATTAAGAAAGGTACATCAGCAGTTACCTTAATACTTGACAGTCGTCCTGACACACTTGTCAGCTGGGGAGCCAATGTCATACCACAGGATTGGAGAGGCACTCCCAGTAACTGGGGATTACTACGTGGCTCACCGACTCACAGGCAAGGCCGCAAACTTTGGTGTGAAAGGGCCTCGATTTTATACTGTTGAATAAACAAACTACCATAACTTCTAGTGCAGGAACACCTGGTTTCATCCTCCTCTTGGCCAAGGCTGAGGGAGGAACCAAGGCAGTTTGCTTTGACCATATAGCTTCAAACAAGACCAGGAAGAGAGATCTGATTCTGTGGCCTTGTCTAGCTTCTAAGTGTGGAAAGTTAAACACCTGTTTGACTAAGGAGCAGATTAATATGTCATACTGGTAATGATAATGCATATTTTGTTTATGAGCGAATATAAGTGTTTGGTTGGAAGGTGTCGGAGTCTAGAACATCCCTCTGGCCACCCTGGAGGGTTTGGAGACCGGACAGGGGGGTCTGGGATCTGTACAAGGAGGTCAACGAGCCTCACACAGAACCCAGGAGAACACTGCCTCTGATCCCTGGCCATGGGAGTGAATGCCCACACTGTATGAAGAATCACAAGCTGAGAGAATTCAAAATAAGTAGTATTTCGTTTATCATAAAATGTAAATGTAGAATCTAGGATTTTTAGTATATGGGGTGGAAGAGACAAGATGGAGGAATTGGGGAGTGGCCCTTGTGCTCCTTGTTCTTGCTCTCTTGCCCCAGTCTGCCATGTGTCCTGCACTGCTGGGGATACCTTGCAGAGCTGAGAAAGAATTAAGATAATGTACCCTGCTTGGGAGACCTGGCAGAGCTGAGAAAGGACTGAGATAATGAAGAATAAACAACCTTGGAAACACGCACTGGTGGGCTCAGCTTGTCATCTCTGCCTCCGCTGTGAAACACTTAGGGCAAAGAGAAGATTGAAAACCTTATTACCTCTGGGAACAGCAACCCCGAGGAAACTCCCAGGGAACAGCAACCCTGGGGTAAACTTACTACCTCGGAGAACAGCAACTCCGAGGAGAATCTCAGGGAATCATAACCCTGAGAGGAAGGTTCATCTGGAGGTTAGTTTTGCCTTAGGCCGCGGTGTTCAGGCCTTAGTACTGTCCTTTTACAGGCAGTGTTCCTGTCCCCTTGGCCACAAGGGCATCTTCAACTGGTCTCACAGGAATCGCCAAAGCTCTGGTTGTGCTGAGCTCCTTGTGGGTGGAGTTATCAGTCTCTTGGATGAGCAGATTCTCTGTCACAAAGTCCAAACTTTTGCCCTGGGATCCACCAAAGTAACAACAGGAAAGTGGGTCTGCAGCTCTGACATGGAAATTGTCGTTCTGGGTGGATCATTTCAGGATGACCCTCTCCAGTTCAAGCCCTGAGTGGGACTCTGAATAGAAACTCTATCAAATCTCAACTCTCTTGGAATGTTCCCTTCCTTGTCACCCTGTGAGTAAGCTCTACATTAACTTTCTGAATCATCCATTTTTTTTTTAAGGTGCAAAATCCTGTTTATGGTTGTGTTGGTATGATTAGGAATTGGGGAATGGTCTCCTGATGCCAAAATGATTTCTGCTTTTGCATTTCATTCATCTATTTTCATAGCTCTGTAGACTATTGTGGTATACTTATATAGTTCCTAGGTAACTTCAGTACTTTTTCTCCTCTGATGGGCAGAAAGACAAAACACCTTCCAAAGGCTCTTATCCTATCTTGCCTCCTCTGAGAGCCAAGGCTAAAGCAGCTTTTCAAGACAGTTTCTCATAAGGTCACTACAGCCAGTACAGGTAATAGAGCTAGTAGCAAGAAAGAGGGGCTTCAGAAGAGGTGAAAGAAAAGGAAGGAATTCCCTCATTACCTGTGCTTCTAATTGGAAATTCTTGTCAATTATGCTAATTTTCCAAACTTATAAAACCAAATTTGCCCTATGTGGGGTGGGCATTTTTCCATATCTGCTCCTGGAAGCCTCCAGTGAAAGACCAGATTTGATAATACCTCCTATACTAATATTGTCTCAAAAGTGTGTTCTTTTATTTCTCAGTCATTAGGGCATCACTTCATTCACACTGCAACGCCTTTGGAATATGGCTTACCTGGCATTCTTTGCACAGCCGTGGTACATCTACATGAGGCAGAAAGTGCATTTGCAGCCAAAAGTCAGAGCCTCCTGTGCAAATACCTGTCTGCAGCTGTGACTGGAGAGGGTTTTGGTTCCTGCCCAGCGTGGCAGCTGTGTTTCCTCTGTGACTGCCCCTCTTGCCAGGTGCCCATGGATAGTAGGTACAGGGTTCTGCAAAGGGAATGGACAGGGTGGTGATGTCTGCTGGCAATAGAGTGCAGAGGGAAATGGTGGGAAAATGTTTGACTCTGACAAACTGTGAATTCCTTCAACTTTAACAGCCACTTCTTAGTCCTGTATTCCCTCATACCAGGGACTGATGTGTGCAAGGGGATCTCTTAGCCTTGAGAATAAAGAGAGTGAGCCTGCTGAACAGATAGCTTCAATGTATTTAAGGAGAAGAAGCTGGTTTTAGGAGGCTCTTGACCATCAAAGGAGAATTTGAGGCATGAAATATTCCCCATCTCATGGGGAACACCAGAGACTTAGAAGAGACTTCTATTGTAATGCAAATAATTTTGTGGAAGAGGTTTAAAGATGTGAAACTCTTTTCAGGTGGTTAGGATGATGCCTCTGAGTGCCATCCTACTGTAGGGTTCATGACAGCCACTCTGAAGGACATTTCTTGGTATCTTGAATCTCAACTGCTGCCCTGGACAGTGGAAGTCAGTGCACAACCATGGGCCAGGTGTTTTTCTTGTAGAATATCTATGTTATAAATGCCAATACGATATTCCAATTAAAATAATAATTTGGTTTATTAACAAAGATTGAATTACAGAATTTCAGTAAACCCACCAACAGTGGAGATACTTGACAGTCTTTGTCCCGGGAAAATGCCAAGGGTGAACCGTGAGACACAGAACTTGGCTGTCTGCTGCCTCCCCTTCGGTTCACAAATTTGCTCTGTTCGGGGTTTAGGTTTTATATTTTATACTTTAGATTTTATATAGAATAGAATAGAATAGAATAGAATAGAATAGAATAGAATAGAATAGAATAGAATAGAATAGAATAGAATAGAATAGAATAGAATAGAATAGAATAGAATAGAATTATATACTTTATATTTTATATTTTATTTTATATTTTATACTTTATTCTGCCCTTGGCAATATTTTCCCCATATTTCCCTTTGTTTCCCGACTAGCTATTCAAATCCAAGGGTGTCTCCGGCTAGGCTGAAAAGAGTTCTTTCTCTCAGTTCATATGTTAATGTCCAGTTTCTATAGATCCGTATGGCTGATGAATGGTCGAGATATGGATGATGAGGCTTGATGATCGGAGAGGGTGTAGTCGGGAACCGTTGATGTTTCTGCCACCTTATCTTGATGGGTCTCCTCCCCGTGGTCGAGGAGACTGCCGGTTTCCCGTAAACCTTTTGTCTATTTCTGAATGTGAGTTTCTGGGGTGTTGCCTTCCTTTTCAACATTTTGGTTTAACAAAATGTTACAAGGTGTCTTGAAACTTACATCTTCATACAACACACACATATATACAGTTTTATAGTTTTCAATAATATTTCATTAACTATAAGAACGTGAATTAATAATTTCACATTTTTCATAATATATCAATTCTGAAATCAGGCAAGCTGCAAAATGTTTAGACACTGAGGATAGATTGTCTCATCTCTCAGTATTGGTCCAAATTTGTAAACATGGTCAGAAGGCATTTTCAAAGACATCTCCATGCTGCCAAGGTCTTGCCTGCAGCAAGGAAAAGGACCTGGTAGATCTCCTGGTCTCTCAAATGTGGAACAGCTCTGTGTTAATTTCCTTAGCATTTTTGCATATTTTTAAATCAACTGGCCACACTGTTAAAAGGAGAGGAATCTTGCTTGCCTGAAAGAGCAACCTACTCCGTGATAGCTGTCCGATAACAGTTGTCAGGAACATTCCTTTCTAAGAGTTTGCTGAAGGAGGATTTCTCCATGGTCATGATGAGAACTGCACAGTTTAGAAACTGAAACCTGAGAAGAAATAATAAGCTCTCTTTTTGAGATGAGGCAGAAAACCCCAGTGCTTCAGGAATAGGCCCAGTGGCCATGCACTTGAGAGAAAAATGCAACCTCTGCCTTTTGACAGACCCCTCCTGCATCCTGCAGGCTTGAGGCATTTACAGCAGACATCTCCTCTCTGGGTTGGCTTTCACTCCAAGAGCTAAAGGGCTTCTCCTTTCTTCACTTCTCTTTTGTTTCTAGGGGTTTTGGAGATGTTTGTAGAGCACTTGACACTGCCACAGGATGAGAGGTAAATGTCAACAGCCCCCACAGACTCTGCTGCTCTTGAGAGCTTTCCTCTCTGGTTGGAGCTGTGGCTGCAGCTTTGAGTAGAGCTGTGCTGAAAAGGCACAAGAAGCACAGCCTGGTGCCAGCTTGGAAATTGCATTTGGGACAGTCTTTGTCCTTCTCAGCTGCCAGAAGGAAGGCAAGGAGGGCAGCAGTTCCTTTCAGAGGAACTACTTACTAACTTACTATTACTTGTGCTAACTTACTCAATTGCTAAAACAAAGGTGGTGCCTCTTAGAGCATCTCAGTGTTCTTTGGGGCTACAGCTTGAGTCTTGAATGCTCATTTCTGGCTGACAGCAAATACATCTGAAAGTTCCTGGTAGTACCTTAGCCACCTGCAGTACTACATTTGGGAACTACCCATAGGGAGAGATCTGCAAGGCATCCCTAAAAGCCCTAAGTTCTGCCTATCACCATGAGATTTTACTAGTTGCTGAGAATGCTTATTAAAGTAGAAGGTTTGCAACTTCTCACGCTCCTTTCATGTGAACACCACCTGTGTTCTATAAACATAGCCATTGTTTTCACATTCCATGCTGGGAAAAACAAGACTGTGTGACAGTCCCCTTGACCAATGTAGTGAGAGGTGCAAATGCCCACTCTCCAATCCATGGTCACTTTGCAAGAAGTATAAAATAGGAAGTAATAAACTAGGCAGGGGATTTTCTTCCCTGATGCTCTGAGATACCCAAACTCTGGACTCCAGTGTGCCTTTATGGTGAGGTTCACAGAGACACCTGCTCATAGCCCAAGATGTATCCACAGAGTACCAAGGCATGGATTACTACTTCTGAAGTACAGAGAAATAGGTGTGGAGCCACACCTATCTTGGCTGTTACTAAACGTCATCTTTCACTTGCTGGCCATCTAAGAGATCTCCTTTGTCACAGCTGTGCCATTCTCCTTGAGACTGCATAGACTGCAAACTGTGCACAGCCTCTATTCCTTTTATTCTGTCCTTGTCACAGAGGGCCCTGGAAACAAGAATCAAGGCAAAAACCAATGTAGCCATGCATGTTCATCTGCACGGCCTTGTTGTTGGAATCCAGGATATCCCTCTGGCCGCCCTGGAGGGTTTGGAAACTCGACAGAGGGGGCCGGGATCTGTACAAGGAGGCCAGCCAGCCTCACACAGAGCCCAGGAGGGCACTGCCTCTGATCCCTGGCCATGGGTGTGAATACTCACATGCAGGAAGAATCATAAGCCGAAAGAATTTAAAATAAGTAGTAGCTAGTTTATTATAGAATATAAATATAGAAGTTAGGATTTTTAGTATATGGGTTTGAAGAGACAAGATGGAGGAATTGGGGAGTGGTCCCTGTGCTTGCTCTCATCCCCCATCTTCTGCTGAGTTGCATTTTAGATATTGATTTAGAGTAGAAATGACATGTTAGTATAGGTAGTAGGCATTGGTAAAGTTTTGTAAATAAAAAGTATGTTTTGGATGGTGGTTGGGTCAAGGGTACCGTAAATAAGGTGCGGGACTCTCTGATCCACCCTAGTCCAGCCAGGTGTCCTGCTTTGTTGGGGACGCCTTGCAAAGCTGGGAAAGAACTGATAGATAATTAGGAATAAACAACCTTGATAACGTGGACTGGTGGACTCAGCTTGTCGTCTCTGGCTCCGGTGTGAAACACATAGAGCAAAAAGAAGACAGAAAACCTTATTACCTTGGGGAACAGCAACCCCGAGGAACTCCCAGGGAAGAGCAACCTTGGGAGAAAACCTTATTACCTTGGGGAACAGCAACCCCGAGGAACTCCCAGGGAAGAGCAACCTTGGGAGAAAACCTTATTACCTCGGGGAACAGCAACCCCAAGGAGAATCTCAGGGAACAGAAACCCTGAGAGAGTGGTGTCCGAAAACATTTCAGGAGCCACGGACCCTCAGAAGAAGACAAAACTTCAGCACTAGAAGATAATAACAGACTCAGCAGGTCGCCGACCTTGGAATTTCAACTGGACCGACGTGAACCCAGGGGCTCTGGGCTGCATCATCCCACAGCTACAGGACAGCGAGGGAGAACACCAGTTCGAGAAGGAGGAAAGACTGCATCTAAGTGAGACCGGTCAAAAACCCAGATCATGGGGGGGAACGTATCCCAAGAGCACTTACATATTTTATCATCTCTGCAGAGTATCACACAGCCACACAGCCTGCGGCTCTATTTAATAAGGATCTACGAGCTCTCTTGAAATAGATTCACCTTGAAATTCCACAATGTAAAACGGAACTACTGTTCCAAACAGAATTTTGGAAAGAGGTGAACAAAAAATCAAAAAGCCACAAAGAGAGATAAGATAGTTCACAAATTATTGGCACCAGCACTAGCACTGCTGGAAATAATAACACAACATACTGGGGAGAAATCAAACCTCCCACGGCAGCAGAGAGGCAAAGAGGAACCAGATTCCCAGGCCTCTGAACAACAGCCATCCCAAACCTCGACCATAACCCCAGAAGGTGGAGGGAATGCTGAAGATCAGTCTCTAGCACTTCCCCTAACTCCACAACAATCTATAAGTCTGCCCCAAACTTCATCACCACTTCCATGTAAATTACAACTCCTCATTCATCCTGCTTCGCAGGAGCATCTTGATGTGATAGTTTATGAACTTGGTTTCTCTGCACGCGAGTATAAATCTAGAGACATGTAAGTGCTGCAGAGCCCAAACTCCATTGCCCCCCGGCAAGGAAAGAGAAGCGGCCTCCCTGTGGTCCATCCACGCTGCCCTCCCCATCCCCTACTGCAAAACAAGGGAGAGAGGGGGAAGAGCGGGGGAATGAACACCAGCCGCCCCGCCAGGGCCGGGGGCGGGGGGAGCACACAGCACGAAGAGAAGAGGTCCGCAGACTCCCGATACGGGGAGGGAAACATCAGCGGGGAGGAAGAGGGGTTCGAAAGAGGAGGAAGAAATTGAATGGGGAGAAAGCCAAATTTAACAGTCTCCTTTGAAACGATCAGAGCAAGAAAATGAGGAGGATGAATCACTTCTGTGCGATTTTCGCGAAATAAAACTTACTCCAAAAAGCACAGGGCAGACTCAGCAGCTGCCCGTGCCTGCATAGCTCAAGATGGAGCCAAAAGGGGACACGGGCATTGCCGTTGTGCTGGGAGGGGTCGCCTCCGCGCGCCACAAAACCGTGAGAAGCTGAATTGGGTCGCGTCACACTCTCGCCACGCAGCCGGGAGCGGGAGCCATTGTCATGACCATCCGGGAAACGGAAGAGGGGTCGCACCCGTCAGTACGCGTGGGGGACGGGAACGGCCTCGGGCCACATCACCGCGCACGCGAGCAAAGGGAGGCGGGGTCGCAGAACGTCACTGTACAAAGAGAGGCAGGAACGGGGCAGGAGCAGGGAGGGGATTTCCCCCTGGGCGCTATCCCCTCGCAGCAGGTGCAAGCAATGCCATGCCCACCTCCTCCCACCAAACATCACACAAAATCAACATCCCACCTTGGCGCACGACCAAAAGTAAAAGTAAGTATGCAGCTACAGAGTCACGCTACAGTGACCCAATCAAAACAATACACAGACTCACTGCACCCAGCCGGCGTAGTGCAAGCACCACCTGGTGGCTACATCTTAAAACTGCACCCAGCCAGTGCAGCAGCAGCGCCACCTAGTGGCGGAACTCCAAAATTACACCACTTTCCCCCGATTTCCTATAAAAGCAAGAATTCTGTAAGAAAAATGATTCCTAGGCAAAACCAACAACCTCCAAAGCAACAAGAATAATTTTTGCCACTTTTTAAAGAAGATACAGATTATGATATCCCACAACCAGAAGAAGAAGAAGAAGAACAAGAAGAAGAAATAGAAGAAGAAGAAGAAGAAGAAGAAGAAGAAGAAGAAGAAGAAGAAGAAGAAGAAGAAGAAGAAGAAGAAGAAGAAGAAGAAATAGATAGTGACGATGATAATGACATCGTCAGAATCACAGATTCACAAGGAATTCCACTTGCTTCTCAAGCAAATCTACTTTCAAAAGATTTTGTAAAGCAATTCTTCCTTCAACGCAGAGATTGTGTGCAGGAATTTTCTCAAGATTCTCCTGCGGAACTTTTTCAACCTTTTACTCCTGCAAAAGGCAGCTACACAGTAAAGGCAAAACAACTTATTCAGCCAAGAACAGCTTTTTCCAAGCATGCTGCACAAGGACAGCAGTTTTTCATTCCTCAACAAGGAGAGCGGGAGGAAGATGTCGCATCATGGCAACAAGTACAGCAACTGACTCCATTTCATAAATACATTTATATGGATCCACAAGTATCTGAAGCAATGGATTGGAATGAAATTAAAAAGAAAGCATTTAAAGAAAAAGACTTTGATATGACAAGCACAAGAAGTTTAGCAATGCCAGTGACTTTTGATGCACAGGGTCAAAACCCAAGATGGGAATGACTAAATCATGATGTAGTAAGAGCCTTAATGAGAGCAATGCTTGAAAATGGTATTGGATCATCCTACTTCAAGCAGCTCCTGAAAGGCACACTCAACACATATGACTTAACACCGTATGATCTTAGATCCATCGCTTCAATGATTCTTACAGACTCACAAATCCTGATATGGGATGCAAAATGGAGAAGAGCCCTTGGAGATCTCAGAAATAAATATCAAGGAGGTCCAAATGCAGCTCTCACCGTGGCAGAAATGTCAGGAGACCCACCAAATGACAACCCACAGCAGCAAGCCAGAAACTTACCACGAGGGGTGTTGACAGATATCAAAGACACAGCACTCAAAGCAATCATGCAAATTCCACGAACAGGAGTTCTACAAAGCATTTACACTGAGATCAAGCAAGATCCTTCGGAGTCCTTCACTTCATGTCGATGTGCTCACTGAGAGCCGACGGGCTCTGTCACAGCTAGCCCAGAGCATCGACAGGCGCCGTAAGGGGGGTCAGTCTGCGAGCAACGCAGGCAGTACTGACTCCTGTGAGTTCTTTGCCTAGCAGAGGCCGTGTGAGCGATGGAGATTCGACAGGCAGTGGAAGGAAAGGAGGAAACAATTCCAGACGAACAGAGGGTTTATTACAAACACCTCTCCAGCCCCAAACTGTTCGAGGGGCGGAGGGTGCGGGGGGTTTTTGTCCGAGGGATTTGGAGGGGGGGCAAAGGGGGTGGTCAGCCGCTGCTAGCCAACCAGGGCAGGTTGCCAAGGGATCCGGGGGTACGGGAAAATATTTTGGGCTAATCAGGAGAGAGTGGGTGGGATTTTGCCAAGGCGGGAGAAATAACAGGCCGCTAACCGTGTGTCATATAACAGGTGCAGGAGTCATGTGAGTTAAACAAAGGAACAATCGAGGGGTGGGGTATAGAGAACCCAACAAGTACAAAATTATACAAAGCATAACCGATTAAATTAACACACTGCCACATCTCCCCGTTTTCTTTTTACTAAAAAGAACAAAACTGAAGGGGGTCCGGCACATGCTCAGAGTCCAGGTAACATTTGGCAAATCAAGGTTGCTGAGCTGGCCACTAATCGTCTGCGAGGCTTTCACCGTCACCTTCTTCTTCAAGCTCTTTCTCAAGCTCCTTCATTTCGTCTTCAGGAGCCGTGGCCTTGGCGACCCGAGCAGCAGCCGGAGAGGGGGCAGATGTGGAACTTAAAACCAACTTAATTAACGATCTCCTGATTAGTCCGAAAGCAAGACAAATAATTAAAATAATAAACAAAATCAACAGACATGTTTTTAAAATGGACCCGGCCCATCCAGATAAACCCCAACCTTTAAAAATGTTGCTAATCCAATCACCTGTCTCTCTTTTGATGTCACTGATCATATCTTGCATCTGTGCAATGAGTTTTCGAGTGCTCTCAGCCCGAGTTGACAGATTAAAACAACATAGACCCTCAAACTCCTCATACGTGCGATCGTGGAGAAGTATGATGTAGTCTATGGCTGCCCGATTCTGGAGGGAAGCTTGCCTCATTATTTCCTCATCCTGCAGGAGGTTGAATAGGGTTCTGGAGGTTAAATTTGCTTGTTTCGCCACCCAACATTTTGAATGTCCTAATTCTCCCACGGCCTTAGCAAAGGAGACCCATGGGGCAAAATTCATGATTGCGACCTCTTTAGTTTTGTTCCAATGAATAATTTCCGAATCGCAATCCGGGTCCAATTTTCTAAGGTCTCTTTTGGAAACTGCCAATCCATGTGCACCACTTTGTCTCTTTTGCTTCTCCTTCCAATCTGTAATTTGCATCTTGTTGGGTGTGAACAGCCCTACCTTCCCTAGGGTGCACGGACCTCCAGAAAGATGAGAGGGGATACCTGCCCAAGCCTGATCTCTGCAGATCAGAAAGACTCCCTCGGGTAACTTTTTGGGGTGGTTGTGAATTTGAGGGGGAAGAACTCCCTTGGCCAACTTCTTGCACCACGAGTGGGCTCTATCTAGCACCTTAGATTGAAAAACGTGCTTGGTGCGGTTGTCTAAAGTGTCGGCCGAATTGGTAAGACGAATGCAGGCGGGAGCTGTAGTCGCTCCGAGGAGCCGCAGCTCTCGGGGTTCCTCCCTCATATTTGGCAGGGAAAACACAAAATTCCTCCAGCCAATGAAAGGATTAACTTGGGGGGTCTTACTGATGCAGTGGGCACAATGGAGAAGTCTTTCAGGCATTTCCCACTGTTTAAAGGGAATCCCCATGAGGCATGTGGACATCGGGTCTGAGGCTGATGCTTGATTGAGACAGATGTGATCCTGTCCCATAGATTCCGCGAGCAGAGCCCACACGTTGGCTCGCGGCTGTGGGATGGTCCAAGCTTGGGTGAATGTTAGCAGCTTGGTCAGGAAGAGCACGGTCGGGAGGCTTAGCATCCTGGGTCCGGGTCTGAAAAACAAAACTGGGGGACAAAAATTATTAATTTGGGTCACAAAAATAGGTAAAGGGCAGGTCATGGTCCCATTTCCACAGGATGGGAAGAGAGGGTCTGGAGGAGACTCACCTTCGACGGCGGAATGCCGTCGAAGCCACCTGCGGGATGCTGTCGTCACGCTCCCTCTTCCTTTTAATGAATGGTTTTACCCACTTGGCAGGTATCCATTTGATCCCGGTAGGCGTGAGGACACAGGCGTACCCACGCCCCCACGTGACCAGGTCAAATGGACCCTCCACCTTCCCTGACTCAGGCGATCTCACCAGCACCGGGGGCTTGGGATCCAACTGCCACTCCTTATTGCACCCAAAGTGTAATGGGCGGATTGGGACTTTCAAAGGAACAATTTAGGAAATTGATCACATAAAGGGCTCGGGCCAATCTGATTGCCGGCGGTTCCACATTTAACACCTGCTGCTGTTGTTTATGGACCCTCTTGATCTCTTGGTGGGTCCTCTCTACGATTGCTTTGCCTGTGGGAGAGTGGGGGATGCCTGTTTTGTGCTCCACTCCCCATTGCTGCAGGAAGCCAGCAAATTCCTTGGACTTGTACGCAGGGCCGTTGTCTGTTTTGATCCCCTTGGGGATGCCCATGAATGAGAAGGCCTGAACAAAGTGTTGGATAGCATGTTGGGCCCTCTCACCTGCGTGCGCAGAGGCATAGACAGCACCAGAGAAGGTATCGACGGAGACGTGAACGTACTTCAGTCTCCCAAATGATGGAATGTGGGTGACATCCGTCTGCCAGAGTTCACAGCTCTCCAACCCGCGAGGGTTGACTCCAGCATGTGTCATGGGTTGGCACTGGCCAGATGTTAATGCACCCATGAATATATGTTTTTTCTCTAACAACTCCTGTGGGATGTGATCAGGAACAGAGCAGAGCAGGCTTAAATCTTGAAAACAAAAAAAAACCCACCAAAACTTTATTAATTACATAAGAATAGGGACAGAAGTACTCTTAAACACACACAGAGACAGAAATAAAAACTTCTTAGAACATTTCTTCTCCCAGTTTCTACCTCCCCACCCATCACTCTTCACAGACCAACCTTTGGGTTTTAGATCAAACAATCACCACTCAAAAACAAACTAATCTTCAATTCAGCAAGGGAGAGAGGAGTCTCTCTGGCACCACAGACTGTTCTCCAGAACACACAGGTCTACTCCTTATGTGTTCCCATGTCACCCGTGGCACCGCCCGGAGAAGTCTGCCAGGGTGACACTCTCTTTTTCCTATGTCCAGCTCTCTCACCGCTGTCTCATAGGCCAAAACTACATACAGGGCTCTTTTTAAGGATACTTGCATGCCGAGCTCTCCCCTTTTTACCCAGGGGCCGGGGTTCCAGGAGCAGGTCTGCCCTGAGGGCAGAGGGTGCCACCTCACCCTCCCCCTCTCTTCTCTGCTCGCTCCACTCTTCAAGTGCCAGTCACTGTAACAAAAGCAAGGGCAGCTGTATCCACCCAAAAATGCAGTTTATGTTCAAAAGAGACCCAAGTTCAGTCCATGGCTGACATTATGCAAGAAAAGTCCAGCTCCGAAGGCTACTCCTCTCATTCTTTGCCCATCAGGTTCCTTCCAATCGTGCTTTATCACCTCGGTCCCAGGCCGCTTCCTTCTCTTTTTTCCAAAATCACCAGTCATGAGAATCAATGTCTAAGAAAAGTTTCTTTCTGCCAAGCAAGGGTTAACAGTTTCTAGCTTTCGGCAGGGCTGCAGGCTCAGGCACTCCCAGGCTGGGCAACTCCCACGTGGCTGGGCACCTTCTCCCGGGGGGGGAGGGGGGTGAGCACACACAGAAGGCACTTCCACAGTTTTCCACCCCTCCATCCTGGACGGGGCAGCTCAGTTCCAGTCCTGTCCATTCTCTTCTCCCCCCAGAGCCCCAGCTTACTTTAGTTCCACCGCGTGGTTGTCCTGAGCCCGGCCACGTGGCTTCCCCCTCCCCCACTCAGCCCAGAGCTGAGCAGGGGAGAGGAGATGTTTCCACTGCTGAAACCAGAACCCCAAAGGAGGCCAAACCCCCTAGACTCCTGCTTTTAACTCTTTGTGTCCTCAGAGGCGTGTCCAAACCTCCGAGTGACCAATCCAGGTGCCAGCAGAAAAGCTGATTATTGATTGGACTGCCCACATCCCCCTGGAAAAATTCACCTCCCCCACAACCACGACAGCATGCAGGGTAGGCATAGCGTGGGACTGACAGGAAGGACACGAGCCGACAATCGCCTTAGCTTGTTGACGTGTGAGGTTAAAACATCTAACTAAGCTAGGCGCGTTCTGGTGGAACAACTGATGGCTGAGCTTGGCCTGCTTAAAAACATCAGGCAACGGGGCTATCGCTACAGGGGCAGCAAGAGCGTCAGCCCTCCTGTTACCCTCAGCAATAAACCCAGGCAAATCGGTATGCGACCTGGTATGCATCAAATAAAATGGTTGCTCTCGGTGGGAGACAAGTTTGACTAATTTCGAGAGCTGCTCATACAGAGCTGTGTTGGACACCTCTTGTAAAATTGCCTGATCTGCTCTAGATACCACCCCCGCTACGTATGCGGAGTCGGTTACAATATTGAGAGGTCCAGGGAATCTCTCAAGTGCCCTGACGACAGCAGCCAACTCAGCTATTTGAGGTGAACCCTCAACCACTTTAATATCTGCCTCCCACTGCCGAGTTTCAGGGTCCTCCCAAGTCATTACTGACTTGTGAGAACTCCCGGACGCATCTGTAAAAACTGTCAGCGCATCGAGAGGTCTCCTGCTCTGGACACTCCTTAAAGCCAATCTAAATGTTACATCTGAATTAAATAATTTGTGGGCCGGCCGATGAATTGAAATTTGGCCCGTAAAGGAATCTAGAGCAAATTGAAGTGCTTCATTTTCCTGAAGCAGGTGCTCCAACATGGGTTTGGTCATTTGGCCTGTTGACGATCCAATTGGCATGTGAATACATTCGAAGTCGCACCCTGCCAAATATTTCATCCTCGTTCTTGCTTTGCAGATGAGCTCAGCCATAAGCTCTTGTGGCTGTGTCATTCTTTTGGGGCGATGGTGGCTGAGAAAGACCCACTCTATAATAAGAAGAGGGTCCTTTCTGCTTTGGCCCTTGGTGTTGTGTGCTGATGTTTTTGCACTTGTGTCCCATTGAAAAATGATCCCATGTAGATGTGGCAGCTTACCCAGAATGATGAACCGAAAGGGAAGCTCGGGATCGCATCTATGTGCCTGTCACGATGTCATTGCCTGCTGGACCTTCTCCAACGCTGCTTTTGCCTCTGCGGTAAGCACCCTAGGAGAACTGAGCTCCCCTCCCCCTTTCAATAAATTGAAAAGAGGGGCTAGATCCTCGGTAGTCAGACCTAGCCAGGGCCTTACCCAATTCAAGGCACCACAAAGCTGATGGGCGTCCGCAAGGGTACGGACATTTGTCCAAATTTCCAATTTTTGAGGCACAATGGTCCTCTTACCAATCTCCAGGCCCAGGTACTTCCAGGGTGGCATCCTTTGGATCTTATCCTTTTGCAGCTTGAACCCTGCAGCAACTAATGAATTGGTTACAAGGTCAAGCGCTCGCGTAAGTTCATCTTCGGTCGGCGCGCAAACGAGGATGTCATCCATATAGTGGTGGATGACAACCCCCTCCATGGCTGCGTGCACAGGGGACAGCAAGGAAGAGACGTACTGCTGACACATCACTGGGGAGGCCTTCATCCCTTGCGGGAGCACCCTCCAGTGGTACCTCTTCCTTGGGGCCGCTCGGTTGATGGAAGGAACCGAGAAGGCGAAACGCGGAGCATCGTCCGGGTGTAGAGGAATTTGGAAAAAGCAATCTTTTATGTCAATTACAGCCAGATTCCAATTTCTTGGCAGCATGGTTGGGGAAGGCATCCCAGGTTGGAGAGACCCCATATCTTCAATTACCTCGTTAATTTGGTGGAGGTCGTGGAGGAGGCGCCATCGTTTTTTGTCACTCTTTCGAATGACAAAAATGGGCGAGTTCCATGGAGAATTGGTCTCCACGATGTGACCTTTAGCTAATTGCTCCTCCACGAGCTCCTCAAGCACCTGTAATTTCTCTTTTGTTAGCGGCCACTGCTCAACCCAGACTGGTTTATCTGTTGTCCAATTCAGTTTCAGGGTCGGGCGCTTCTCAGCAGCCGCTGCCTGAAAATTTTGCGAGGGGTCGGGAATTTCAATTGTGACCCCCCACTGGGCCATGAGGTCTCTTCCAAGCAGGGGTTCCTTGTAATCTAAAACAAAAGGACGGATGGCAGCCAATTGTCCTTTTGGCCCTGTAATTTTTACCACGTTTTTTGACTGTTTTGCGGATTGGAACCCTCCTACACCTTGGATCTGTCCGTCCACGTCCTCCAGGGCCCAATGCGACGGCCATTCCGCGGTCGGAATAAGCGTAACATCTGCCCCTGTGTCGAAAACAAGATCTTTATCTACTGACTCATCTCCCACAGTGAGCGTACATCGCACCAAGGGCTTATGGGTGGAAATGTGATGTACAGCATTTACAGTAAAGGTTCTGGGTCACCATAAGGGATTGCTTGTGCAATGACCTGGCCCTCGGGTAAAAATGTGGGCGGATGAGTGCAGCACAGCCAGAGAATGAGGGCCCTGGGGTTGTTGTGAAGTGTCCCTGGGACTACCTCAGTCTCCTGCGGAGTATATTTGCAATCACCGACGACGATGAACTTACCTTCGCCAGTCATTGGCCACTGATGCAACTTCTTTGGGTCTATGGTGACGAAATGAAAGTCCCTATCCGTCAGGTGCAATGGTCTGGTGAGATGCAACCTGTAGGGTTCAAAAAAGGAAGAGGTGGTGAGAATAGGTTTTGCTATGTCATGTTCAGGTGATGTCGAGTCCAGTGTAGAATGTCCATCCAATTGACCCCCTTTGGAGTTCCCTGCCCGGTCCACTCGACTGGGGTCGTCACGCTGGGTGGACCCGCGCTCCCCTTTCAGTTTTTTTGCTGTGCCTGGGAAGGCACCGGTGTTCCCGGAGGTGTAGATGGAGAATGCTGTTTTGAAGGTTTCCTAGGGCAGTTGTCAGTCCAGTGTCCTTCCTCTTTGCAGAAGAAGCAGCGACCAGGGCGGTTGCCGAAGGAAGGTTGCCGCTGAGGTGGACGATGTCGAGGCTGTTGGGATGATTCTGCAGCACGCACAGCCTTGGGCGGAAAGGTTGCCTGGGAGGGTGGTGGTGGGTTCCTCCGGGCAAGGAAGGGCACCTTCATCTGGCACACCTGGAGCATTGACTGGAGAGTGCGGGGCGGATCTAGGGGAAGACTCAAAATTGCCTGTTTACACAGGTCGTTAGCATTAACGAAAACAAGCTCCCCTATAATACCTTCCCGTGCACTCTCTGTCTTAATCTGAACTTCCACTGCTCTGGTGAGCCGCTCTACAAAGGCAACAAACGATTCAGAAGGCCCTTGCCTAATGGTGGTAGAGGGTGGTGATGGTGCATCTGGCTGCAAACGAAAGCCTTGCAAGCTATATCTTTTATAATAGAGAGGACTGCTGAGGGTATTAGGGCTGCCTTGGACTCAGGGGAAACATAGGAACCTTCACCAGCAAGCAACTCAAGAGAGAGGGGATTGCCCTGTTCATCGATGGCTGGAAAGGGCAACTGAGGCATTGCTTCTCGCAGGGCTTGTTTGAATGCTGCGTCCCAGAGCTTGAACTCTGTGTCATTAATCAGGCAAGAGAAAAGCTGCCAGAGGTCTGCTGGAACAACATGGACACCTGCGAGATCAGCAGTGAGGAGGCCACGGAAGTAGGAACTCTCCCTGCCATAATCCTTGTGCGCCTTGCATAAATCCCGAAAGATGCTTTGGGAAAAAGCATGCCAATTGGGTTTTGGTGTGTCACCACCACGTGTTCTGCAGTAGGTGACAGGCGCAGCAGAGAGAGTGACTTCCGGTTCACCCTCGCTCATTTCTTCCGGTTCCCAACCGTGGGAACCAGAAATGAGGGCGTGGGAAAATTGCTGGCAAGATGGCGTCCTTCCGGGGTGGGGAGATGGACTCGGCTCCGCCTCAGGGGCGTGTTGAGGGGGGCAGGGTGAGTGGGCGGGACCTTTGGGGAGGAGGAAGGGGTCTGGGGAGGGGCTATGGGAGGGGCTGGGAGAGGAGCTGAGGGAAGGAAGGGGTTGGAGGGAAGAAAGGGATTCAGGGGATGGGGGAAGGGTGGCGGCCACGTGGAGGAGTGGGCACCATTAAATGGATCACCACTGCCATTTGGTGGCCGGTGTGACGCACTTAAATTAAACTGAACCTTGGGTTTGCAATTCGGGGAAGCAGGGGGAAGGAAAGGTCCTCGGTCAGTTTAGCCAGAGCTTTCTGAGGGGTCCCCAGCAGTCTGTCCCAGACTACTGAGGCTCGGGGGCCGTGTTGCCATGAGTTTTTCCCGGTTTTGCTGAGCGTTCATATTAAAGGAGAAGTTTGTACCTTCTCACGCTCTTTTAACGTAAACATCAGCTATGTTCTATAAACTTAGCCATTGTTTTTACATTCTCTGCTGGGACAAACAAGACTGTGTGACAGTCCCCTTCACCAATGTGATGTAGAGGTGGGAATTCCTTCCTCCAATCCACAGGCCTCATAGTAAAAGTATAAAAGTAGGTTTTTGTAAATAAACCGGGTCTTCTGCCCTGCTGCTGTTGTTGCACCCAGATCTGTGTCCCCAGTCTGTTTTTCCTGGTTAGGCCTCCACAGTGATAACTGGCACCCACGTGGTCAAGTTGCAAGCTAGTGAGGCAAGAAAAAAGAAGAAAAAAAAAGGAAAAAGAAAAAAGAAGAAAAAAACCTGCCTTCTACAGCTGCAAAAAGAAGAAACCCACGATGTTCTCAGAGGAACGAATGATGATGGAACTGCTCCACTCCTTTTTGTTGTCCTGTGACGCTGACTTGACCAGGAAACATGTGAGAGAACTGCTTAGCTGGGGAAAGAAACTTGGAATTTTTTATAGTGCTGAAAAAGCACTCTCAATCGACCCATGGAAAACCCTGGGGGAAAACCTTTTTTTATCCGTTCTGAACGGAAATATGAGAGCTAGCGCTCTCTTAGGGACCTGGGGAACAGTCTTCCCACTTTTAAAAGAGGCTGGGGAGGACTTTGAAGTTGATTCTGGGCTTTCGACAGGAAGCAGGACTGGCTCCCCTGCGAGCTCCGTCGCTTCTGACGAGGATTGCTCTGATGCAGGGTTAGAGCCGATGTGGGAGATCCCAGCCCCCATGTCAGGGGTTGGGCACGCCCAGCGGGGTTTTTGGAAGGGCTGGGAAGCTTTTTTCGGTCCGCTCCCCGCGCGGTTGGCCGGGCGGGGAGCTGGGGTGCCGAGGGGGCGGAGCACTCGGCATCGGGTCCCACGCCGAGTGCGGGGGATCACTGCCCCAGGCCGCCGTGCCGCGGCGACCCCCCCGCTGCCTGCCACCGCTGCGGGGTCCGCCCTGCAGCTGCCGCGCGGAGCCGCGCCGCCTCGGGCCCCCTGCGGGGAGCCGGGGGGGCTGCCATGCGCGCCGCCCCCAGCGCTGCCGGCGCCGCCCCCTGCCGCCGCCTTCCCGGCCCGCCCTGCCCCGCCGCGACCTGCTCTGCACAGGATTCAGCAGGCGAGCCCGGCGGGGACGGCCCCTCCCTGCCCGGTCCCGCCGCCGCGCCAAATGCTGTGCGCGGAGCCACTGCCGCTGCCCACCGCGCCGCGCCCCGCCCCACGCGTCTGGTGCCGGTCCGGCGCCGCGGGGGGAGGGCTGGGTGCAACGCTGCCCGCTGCTGTGGGGCCCTCCGCGCCGTGCGACTCCCCCGCGCTGCCGCGCAGCCCCGCCACGCGCCCCCTCTGTTCAGAGGGGACGGGGCCGAGCGCTGACGCCGCAGAGCTGCCGCCAGCTCTGGCCTCGCCCACTGACCCATCGGCTGGCCGGGCGGGAGCTGAAAGCTGTGGCCCATCGGCCACGCCCCCCTGCCCAGCGCGACAATCGCCCCCCCGCTCAGAGAGGAGTCTGAGCGAGTCACTGTCCCCCGCCCACCCCCCCTACAGGGCCGGGTCAGCTGTGGGAGATGATAACGGGGCAAAAGCGTTGTCTGATATGCACGCTTTTCCTGTCATGAAATCGGATGAGGCTTTTAGTCCTGCATGCCAGGTGAATCAGGCTGCTGACCTAACAGAGCTGCTGCCTGCAGATGCAGCTTTGCCTGAGCCAGTTCAGGGACCTGTGAGTTTGGTTCCACAACATCATAGCCATGATGACCCATCATGGGCAGTCCCGTTTCCCTTATTAAGGGATGTGGCAAAAAATAATACAAGCTTCACTAAGGCAATTCAATGGATCAGTGCAGAATTTGAGAATCTGATCTTTCCTTATGTAATAAGAGGCTTTGCAACAGTGATGTTTGAACCTCAACAGGTTTTTACCTTTGAGAGAAGCTGGAAATTACTAGCTGGACAAATGACTGTCATAAATAGCCACCTGCCTCGAGATGATCCCTTGTTTGGGGTTGGAGCTGACCTACTTATGGGGAGGAGTCAATATGCTTGCCCTGATGTGCAAGCTGGCCTTTCTTGCGCTGTCTTAGATTCGTGCAGATACATAGGGATATCTGCATTGATAAAAACCAAGTTATCCTTCTCCCCAAAGCAAGACTTCTTAGACATAGCACAGAAGCCAGAGGAAGCTTTTCATGAATTTTTATCGCGTCTGCTGTATTTTTTAAAGACGAGAGTCAAAGATAGAACTTTGAAAATGATATTATTGGAGCAATTAGCAAGAAGCCATGCTAATTCTGCTTGCCAGAGGCTCCTGGAAACCATTCCAGAGACTTCTGATGTCATGGAAATGATCCAGACCTGTGCAGTTCTGAACACCTGTGATTCTATGGTGATTACCCCAACGGCTGCTCACAGCTGGCTGAACAGAGGCAGAATGCTGGACATGAGACACAGGCAAATATTCAGGCTAGTGGAGAACAGGAAAAGGAGGCACAGAAAGTGACTCCCTTGTTTTTCTGCGCACAATGTGGGGGTCCAGACCATACTGTAGAAACTTGCAAAGCAGTGGGTCATGCCGAGCCCACGCCAAGCCCGAAAACTCGGAGGCGAAGAAAAAGACGAAGACGTCAGGGGGACGAAACAGTTTCCCAAGCTCTAGAACAAGAGCAAAATTCTCTGGCTGGTTTACAGCCATCATCTCAAGTGTAGGAAGTGTTGATGTTGCCACATAGCTATGGTCAGTTTTCCTTGGACCTTGCAGTGGGTTTCTACGTCCACATCCTATGTTGCATGCATTCTTTGAGAAAAAGTCAATTGCTCAATTTGTGTTTTCTAAGTTCTCTATCCTCAGGTTCTGCGATCCGTGCTAAGAAGGCGGCCACTGAAAGTCTGCTGAGCTGCCTCAGGTGCATTGGACCGATCCTGAAACCTTGTGCATCCTGTGCCACCCTAGTGCCACCCATCACAGAAGCCTCTTCGAGATCTGATTAACATGGACACGGACTGGCATCCTCTTTTTTCCTATATGGCCTCCATAGAGACTTTGGATCCTGTGGAGCTGCTGGACAAGGACAGACTGAAGCAGTGTGATGCTGAGAGCCAGCGGACTGTTAATCATGGACTCAGAGGAATTGTTTGCTACGGTTCAGTTTTATGTACTGTAGCCATTGTGACCTCTATGGGGAAAGTGCACGTTGTTTGGGGGTTGTGGTTTTGGGACAGAACTTTTGGGGTTCAGAATTTTGAATTGAGTGGTTAATTTTTCTTGGAATGCTCCTGCCTTTTGCACCGTATATTCCCTTGTATCTTATAAAAATTTAAAAATATGAGGGTGTTGGTTGAATTATGTTAGACTATGCTCGAGATATTTTGAGCAAGTTATTGCAAGGGGTTCAGGGTGAAACCCTGGGTAGCAAAGGCAGAATCAGACCAACATGTAGCCCTCACACCGTTACCTAAATGAAGGTCGGTGAACTTTATACAGTTTTTTTTTTTCTTTCTTTTTTCCTGTCATAGAATTGTTCATTTTTCTTTTTTAATTTTCTTTTTTAATATACTTAAAAGGGTGAGATGTTGCCATGAGTTTTTCCCGGTTTTGCTGAGCGTTCATATTAAAGGAGAAGTTCGTACCTTCTCACGCTCTTTTAACGTAAACATCAGCTATGTTCTATAAACTTAGCCATTGTTTTTACATTCTCTGCTGGGACAAACAAGACTGTGTGACAGTCCCCTTCACCAATGTGATGTGGAGGTGGGAATTCCTTCCTCCAATCCACAGGCCTCATAGTAAAAGTATAAAAGTAGGTTTTTGTAAATAAACCGGGTCTTCTGCCCTGCTGCTGTTGTTGCACTCAGATCTGTGTCCCCAGTCTGTTTTTCCTGGTTAGGCCTCCACGGTGATAGGGGCCAGGAATTTTTCGGAGAGCCTGGGCTAGCGACTCCCTGAGTCGCTGCTTTCCTCAAAATTCCCCTTCTCGGGGCAGAGGGCCTGGGACTGGGTTGAAGGGAAACGGGGGCTAGCTGGGTTTCCTGAGAGCTTTTCTGCACTCCCTTTTTCGTTGCTGCCGTCTTTAATTGCAAAATTAAAAAAGCTAATTTCTGTGTGTTCTTTTCCCGGGCGTTGCCTAATTGTAACAGTTTCTTTTCCACCAGCTCCCAAAACCGGGAGGTGTGTACCATCGGCGGGGACGCCGTCGGGTAGTGCAGGAAAAGCCATCGGACCAGCTTTTTTAAACAATCCTTAGAGAACTTAACCTTATTAGCTTCTAACAACGCAACGCAACTGTAAAACACTCCTTTCTGGGAAGCAGACAGGGAAGCACCCATTCTGCCTGCGTAGTTTCTGGAAACAGCAAACGAAAAATTGCAAAGAAAAAAAACGCCGCTGCCGCGCACCTTTTAAACCGATGTACCACGCGCCCGACCGCTGCTGCAAAAAGCCGGCGCACACGGCGAAACCGAAACTGGCTGGCCGGCAAAAAACCGCACCTGCCGGCAGCCGCTGCGCGAGCCCGCGCTCGCACACAAAAAAAAAGCCTTAAATCAACCGAGGGAACCGAAAACCTCCAGGGGAGATGAACCCGGGACAGGGGGCCAAAAAACCCGATTCCCAGGGGTCGCGCGACCTCAGCCTGGGGGGCTGTCCCCCACAGGCTGCCACAAGGGGAACCCCATCCCCACTGACCTGCCCCGCGGTCTAGGGGGGGGGTCTGCTTACTTACGAACCCCTGGCATGGGTGCTCTAAAGCTGCTCCAGAAGATCCACTGCTGGAGAGAGACCGTCTTCGGGACGCGGCGACGACGGCTGCCTCCCTCTTCCCGCGGAGCGGTCCCTCGCGGAGGGCGCTCAAACCCGGGCCGGTGTGACGTCCACGGATTATTTCAGGTGGGCTCAGCTCCTCGCTGAGACGCACCAATCCTGCCCGTGGGGTCCGTAAAGGCGCTGAAAGCCCCTTTCTAGTGCCGCACGGTGGGCGCCACAATGCTGTCGATGTGCTCACTGAGAGCCGACGGGCTCTGTCACAGCTAGCCCAGAGCATCGACAGGCGCCGTAAGGGGGGTCAGTCTGCGAGCAACGCAGGCAGTACTGACTCCTGTGAGTTCTTTGCCTAGCAGAGGCTTGTGTGAGCGATGGAGATTCGACAGACAGTGGAAGGAAAGGAGGAAACAATTCCAGACGAACAGAGGGTTTATTACAAACACCTCTCCAGTCCTGAACTGTTCGAGGGTGCGGGGGGGTTTTTGTCCGAGGGATTCGGAGGAGGGGCAAAGGAGGTGGTCAGCCGCTGCTAGCCAACCAGGGCAGGTTGCCAAGGGATCCGGGGGTACAGGAACATATCTTGGGCTAATCAGGAGAGAGTGGGTGGGATTTTGCCAAAGCGGGAGAAATAACAGGCTGCTAACCGTGTGTCGCATAACAGGTGCAGGAGTCATGTGAGTTAAACAAAGGAACAATCGAGGGGTGGGGTACAGAGAACCCAACAAGTACAAAATTATACAAAGCATAACTGATTAAATTAACACACTGCCACAACTTCATTCCTCGATCGCCTCACACAGGCAGTGGACAGACAAGTAAATTATAAAGGAGCAAAACCACATCTACTTCGAAGTCTTGCCTTTGCATATGCCAATGTGGAATGCGAGCGCATCATCAGCGCCATGCCAGGTCCACCCTCTCTGGAAGATATGGTGGAAGCATGCAACAAAGTGGCCACACCTCAACACATCGCATCAATTCAAGCGAGCTTTTTGGGAGAGCAGATTGACACAAAATCCTCAAAGCCCAGAAAGAGAACTTTAACAAAGGTCTTGCAGCACTTCATCAATCTAATTCTTCAGAAACAGCGGTGACGAAATTTTCAAAAGCAATATGCTACAATTGTGGCAGACAAGGGCATCTCAAGATACATTGTCCGGAGCTTGCGAAAGCCTCAAAACAGATAGGCCTTTGTCCGAGATGCCGAAGAGGAAGACATCTTGTGAAGCAGTGTCGCCCCAAGACAGATATACCAGAACACCTTTACCAGTTCTTGGAAACTTGAAGAAGAGGGCAAGCCGCCAGCGTGCAAGGACAAAAGTGATGGCGATGACTCCAAACCAGGTCCTGCAAAACACACAACTCTTGGGGAACATCAATCAGATGCCCTCAGCAGGGCAATCTGCAGGATCCCCAGTGACCCAGAATTGCTGCCACCAGAGGCACAATGCGACTTCGCAGCTTCCAAATTGACATGCTTTTTCGATGGGAATCATGCCGTGATTTCCACTGGAGTCACTGGAACATCTTTCAAGAGACAAGACTTTTTAATCGCAGGTAAAGGTAGGAGCAGCTTTCTAGGACTCATCATCTATCCTTTCATTGTCTCAGCAAAACGTAATGAAGAACTGACAGTTTTAGCCACAGCTCATCGAACACCACTGGTCATTCCAGAAAACACCTTTATAGCTAAAGCCATTGCTCTGCCGTTCCATGACCCAAAACAAGTAATGCCAGTATTCGGCCAACAAGACTTTCCATTTGCGGAGCAGGTGGAAATTTGTGCTTCATGGGTGAAGCACATAGGTCGAGATCGACCCATCATCACCTGTGCGTTGTCCTATGGCGGGAAGACGATCATAGTCAGTGGAATGCTTGACACAGGGGCCGATGTTTCAGTTATATCGTACATCTTTTGGCCCAGAGAATGGAATTTGATTGCACTTCTGAGTTCTCTCTCAGTCATAGAGGGAAGCTCCTTGTGTCTGCAGAGTGAGAATGCAATTGTTGTTTCAGGAGCTGGTGGAAGGTCATTGTGCCAAAATCCATCACGGTATGGGGGAGAGATGTTTTGTCACAATGGAGCATGAAGTTAAAAATGGATTTTCAATAGGGATTACTGTGGCACTCGCCACTTTGAAACTGACCTGGAAAACAGACAACCCAGTCTGGGTGGATCAGTGGCCCTTTGAATGGAAAAAACTGAATGTACTCAAAAACTTGGTTCAAGAACTGCTGCAAAAAGGACACCTCAAGCCAACGAACAGCCCCTGGAACCCTCCAGTGTTCTTGATTGGCAAGAAAACCTCAGGCTCATGGACATTGTTTCATGACCTCCGAAAAATCAACGAGGTCATTGAAGAAATGGTTCCATTGCACCTCGGAATCCCAGCTCTCTGAATGATCTCGAGAGATTGTCCACTTCTGATCATTGATCTCAAGGACTGCTTTTTTAATATCCCACTTCATCCAGATGATGCTCCTCGATTTGCATTTTCCATCCCGAGCATCAAGAGGGAGGAGCCCATGCAAAGATATCATTGGGTGGTCGTTCCGCAAGGCCTCAAGAACTCACTGACGATATGCCAATGGTTTGTGGTGCGAGCCTTGTCCCCAGTGTGAGAGAAACACCCAGAAGCAAGGATCGCTCATTATATGGATGATCTGCTCATCGCAGCAGAAACACAACAAGAACTGCAAAAAGCTCGTGACAGCGTGATTGCAG
The DNA here is from genome assembly GCF_021018805.1 of Prinia subflava. Classification (NCBI taxonomy): domain Eukaryota; kingdom Metazoa; phylum Chordata; class Aves; order Passeriformes; family Cisticolidae; genus Prinia; species Prinia subflava. The sequence continues at coordinate 33,124,493 of NC_086283.1, read as the reverse complement.
AAGTGAAAGGTGCAGGATTGGAAATCTCCACCTCAAAAATGGAGATATCTAGGATGGAAGACCATGGAGGAAACAATCAGGCTGCAGAAGATACAGATCAGAATGGAAATCCACTCTCTACAAGATCTGCAACAACTTTTAGGAGAAATCAATAGGATGAGGCCAATCTTGGGAATCACGAATGATGAACTTGAAACATTGTTCGATCTATTGAGAGAGGACTGCATCATCAAATCTCCCAGAGCTCTCACACCTGAAGCTCAAGAAGCCCTCGAGAAAATTTCAAAGATTCTGGAACAAAGACAAGCACATCGCTTTGTAACATCATTACCATTCTTTCTTGCAAAATTAGGAGAAGAAATCCAGTTGTACGGGTTGATTTTCCAGTGGGATGTGTCACCAAATGACCCGTTGTTGATCATCGAATGGACTTTCTTACCCTACAGATCCTCCAAAACAATCCTCACGAATTTGGAAATGATAACTCAAATTATAATGAAAGCTGGGGTGAGACAGCTGTCTGTCCATGGCAGGCAAAGACTTTGCAACAATTTACCTGTCTCTGAAAAAAGAGTATCTCGATTGGGCGTTGCAGAAATCAGAAGATTTACAAATTGCATTGTTAGATTAACCAGGTATTTGTGCAATTCACTTTCCAAGACACAGATTGCTGAAAGCAAAAAAAAAGTTTAAGGAAAAAAACAAAAATAAGTGAGGTGCCTTGGGCGCCAGAATGGTGTTTACTGACGGCTCACGACAAACCCACAAATCAGTATTTATGTGGTAGAATGAAAATACAGGAAAGTGAGAATCAAATATAAAAATAGTGCAGGGCTCTCCCCAAATTGTAGAATTGTCAGCAGCAGTGAGAACTTTTGAATTATTCCGACAACCCTTCAATTTCATCACAGATTCAGCATATGTTGCTAATGTGGTCAGGAGAATTGAAGATTTATACACATACTTACTTTGTATGAGGTCATTGTTGCAGAAAAGGAAACATGAATATTTTGTTTCATGTATCAGGGCACACTCCTCTCTTCCAGGATTTTTAGCGGAAGGAATGCACACACAGATGAACTGACAATGCCAATTTCAAAGACTCTGCCAAACATTTTAGAACAGGCAAGGCTGAGTCATGCATTTTTCATCAGAATGAACAGGCACTGATGGAAAACTTTCGCATCTCTAAAAATGAGGCGAAGGAAATCATAAGCGTTTGCCCAGATTGTCAGCTTGTGCAACCCCCTGCATCCATGGGAGCAGTCAATCCAAGAGGATTGCGAATTCTGCAGTTGTAGCAGACAGATGAAACAAAATACCCATCTTTTGGAAAACTTAAAAATATTCATGTCATTCAGTCGACACATTTTCAGGTGCAATTTTTGCATCTCTGCACGCAGGTGAAACAGCACAACACACATGCAGACATTTTTTTACAAGCATTCGCATCGCTAGGCGTACCACAGGAAATTAAAAAAGACAATGGTCCAACATATACAGGAAAGGTGCTTGACAAATTTTTGAGAAGATTGGGTGTCCATCACACCTTTGGGTTCCCACATTCCCCAAGAGGTCAGGCAATCATAGAAAGAACATATCATACACTGAAGTCCCTTTTGGACAAACAAAAAAGGGGGGAGGCGGACGCACCACCTCACATGCGCCTGAACAAAGATTTTTATGTGTTGAATTTCCTGAAGGCTGTTTTTACAGAGCCCACTCCACTCATCATTAGACACTTTTCATATAGCTCTCAACCAAAATTGAAAGAGAATCCCCTGGTCCTGGTCAAAAACCCAGAGTCAGAAAAAATTGAAGGTCAGTTCAAATTAATAACTTGGGGCAAGGGTTCTTAATGTGGTATGCCTAGTTCAATGAGAAACTAAATAAATCAGCATTGAAAGCAATCTGAAGACGTGCATTATCTATTTCTTTGCGCACGGCCTGCTCCTCTCTAGACAATACTCCCACCATGTAGGCAGTCAGTTACCAAATGGATTATTTCTGAGAACCTCTCAAAAGCTCTTACCACGGCAGCCAGTTCAGCTACTTGAGGGGATCCCTCCACCAATGCAACGTCATCTTCGCAGTGCTAAGTCTGTGCATTCCTCAGAGTAATCACTAGCTTGTTGGAAGCCCCAGATGTGTCTGTGAAAACTGTGAGATATTTGAGTGGTCTCTGATTCCTCTTCTGACCAGGAATGAGATGGAATCCCTCATTGAACAACTTGTGGGATGGGACATGGACTGATGTTTGTCCCTTGTAGGTGTCCAGAGATAATTGGAGATTGGCATTGCTCTGGAGTAAATGCTCAAACATCTCTTTGGTCAGTCTCTCAGGAGAGTTCTTTCCCTCCTCAGAAAGTCTGACCAGAAAGTGAATACCTGTAAAGTCACAACACACCAATTCACACAATCTCACCGTGACCTTCTGAATCAGCTGACCCATCAGCTGTTGTGGCTCAGTGATGGTCTTGCATCTTTGGTGAAAGAGGAAGACACACTCTATGATCAAGAGTGACTCTCTCTGCTACTTAATCCATTGGAAAATCAAACCATGCAAATGTGGCAGCTTTCCTAGAACAATGAAATGGAAAGGCATCTTTGGCTCACATTGGTGAGCCTGCTAAGGAAGAGATAATTGGAACTCAGCCAGGTGGGTCAGAAAGAGGAGGAAGGGTTGAACTACATGGTTACACACTCCCGGGGTCTCTGGAAAGGGAGAAACCATTCCCCTGAGAAATACAACACTATCCAACTTATATTTTCCTTTGATGCGGCTTAAGACTGTGTACTCTTGTTCTGTCAGTTGTTGCCTGGAGAAAAAGACCGGCCCCCACCTAACTACAGCCACCTCTCAGAAAGATGTGGAAAGCAATAAAGTCACTTCTGAGTTTCCTTTTCTCCAGGCTAAACAACCCCAGCTCCCTCAGTCCTTCCTCACAGGGCTTGTGTTCCAAGTCCCTCACCAACTTCATTACTTTCCTCTGGATGTGTTAAAGTGCCTCAACGTCCTTCTTACACTGAGGGGCTCAGAACTGGACACAGTACTCAGGGTGCGGCCTCACCAATGCCGTGTACGAGGGAAAAATGACCTCTCTGCTCCTGCTGGCCACACTGTTCCTGATACAAGCCAGGAGGACATTGGCCTTCTTGACCACAAGGGCACATGGCTGGCTCATATCCAGCCGGCTGTTGACCAGTACCCCCAGGTCCTTCTCTGCCTGGGCACTGTCCAGCCACACAATCCACAGCTTATAGCGCTGCAGGGTTTTTTTTTCCCAAAATGCAAGACTCAGCACTTGGACTTATGGAACTTCATCCCATTGGACTCTGCCCATCCATCCAACTATTCCAGGTCTCTCTGCAGAGCCCTCCTACCTTCCAACAAATCAACACTGTCCCAGCTTAGTGTCATCTGCAAATTTACTACTAAAAGGCTCAATCCCCTCATCCATGTCATCAACAAAGATATTGAATGAAACAAACCCCAGCACAGACCCCTCATGGACACTACTGGTCACTGGCCACCAGTTGGATGCAGCACTGTCCACCACCATTCTCTGGGCCCAGCCATCTAGCCAGACCCTAACCCAGCAAAGAGTGCTCCTATCCAAGCCTGAGCTGCCAGCTTTTCTAGGAGTGTGCTGTGGGTGACAGTGCCTTGCTGAAGACCAAATAGACAACATCTACAGCCTGTCACGGTGCCCACTAGAGTCGACCGACTCTGTCCCCAGCAAGCCCAGGCACATTGACAAGTGTCATGCGGGGTCAGCCTGCAAGCAGTGCAGGCAGGGCTGACTCCCTTGGGTTCTTTTTCCTGAGGGACTCTTGCGAACGATGTGAAAGCGGCAGGCAGTGGAAAGAAAGGAGGAGACAGTTCTGACGGAACAGAGGATTTATTAAAAAACACCTCCACAGCCCAGAACTGGCTGAGGAAGGGAGGGTGCAGTGGGTTTTTGTCAAGGGCTAGCTGGGAGGAGCAAGGGGAGTGGTTGGCTACCACTAGCCAACCAGGACCAGTTGCTGAGGGACCCAGGGGTGGGGAAACACAACGTGGACTAATCAGGAGAGGGTAAGAGGGGAGTTACAAAGGCGGGAAGGGTGACAGACACATAACTGAAAGTTACATAACAGGTGCAGGTGCAGGCTAAAAATAACTCATCTGAGGGAGACAAAGGAATATTAATTAGGGGGGTAGGGTACATGGAACTGAACCAGTACAGTGAACATATGGAACATAACTGATTAAATTAAAGCACTGCCACAACAGCATGCACCCACCAGGTGGTCATTTGGTGACAAAAGGAGATCGGGTTGGTCAAACACGACCTTCCCCTCCCAAACCTGGCTGGCTGGGTGTGATGCCCTGGCCATCCTGTAATGCTGCATGATAATAATCTATATAGACTGCTCCATGACCTTATCAGGGACTGAGGTCAGGCTAACTGGCCTGTAATTACCAGGATTCACCCCTCCTACCCTTTTTTGTGGATGAGTGTCCCATTGGCCAGCTTCCAGTCATCTGGAATCTCACCAGTGAGCCGGGACTGTTGGTAAATGATGGAGAGTGTCTTTGCAAGTTCATCTGTCAGCTCCTTCATCACCCTGGTATGGATCCCATCTAGGCCCATAGATTTATCAATATGAAAACATCTCAATAGTTCTCTGCCTCATCCTGAATAATGGGGGGACCTCTCTGCTCCCTAATACCATTAACCCACTCAAGAGGCCAACTGACCTGAAGGCTAGTCTTCCCACTAAAAACAGAAGCAAAGAAGAGGTTAAGCACCTCTGTCTTCTCATCTACAGTTACTAGGTTCCCTCCTGCATCTAATAAAGGACAAAGTTTGATCTTATCCCTCCTTTTATCATTAATATATTTGTAAAAACATTTCTTATTATCCTTTACAGAAGTTGCTATTCTAAGTTCAAACTGAACTTTGGCTTCTACTCCTACATGCTCTAGTAGCCTTCTTAAATATTTCCCAAGAGACATGACCCTCCTTCCAAAGATGATATATCTTCTTTTTATTCCTAAATTCTTTCAAAACCTCCATGCCCAGCCAGGCTGGATATTTGCCTCCTGGACTCCTCTTTCGGCACACAGGGACAGTCTGTTCCTCTGCCCTCAAGATCTCTGTTTTGAAGTACATCCACTTTTCCTGAGCTCCTCTGTTTTTAAGGACTGCTTCCCAAGGAAGTCTTTGGATAATCCTCCTAAATAGGCCAAAGTCTGCCCTCTGAAATTCCAATGTAAAAGTCTTATTGATATTCCTCCTGACTTCACCAGTTATAAAGAATTCTGTATTTCATGATCACTGTGCCCCAACCATCACATCATCCACCGGCCCATCTCTATTGACAAACAACAGATCTAACATGGTCCCTCCCTGGGTGGGCTTACTCACCAGCTGTGACAAAAAGTTGTCCTCCACACAGTAAAAATTTCCTCTACTGCCTTTTTTTCTGCTGTATTATATTCCCAGCAGATGTCTGGCTGGTTGAAGTCACCTATGACTTGAGTTGAAAAATGTAATCGAAAAGTGCGTATTCTATTTTCATCTGTGAAACTGTTTGGGAGACATTGTTCTTTATTTTTTGTAACTCTGCAGGGGAGAAGAGGGTGGATGCCTTTTTATAATAGACCATATGGGGCAGTGTTTCTTATCTCTTTCATTAAATTTGTCTCCCTCGCAGGGGTATCTTCTGCAAATAAACCATTAAAGCTCACCAATGACATGACACATTACATCACCCCATTGTGAGATGCACCACCCTGTGGGGAGGAGCCAACCATTCTCTATGCAGATAAAATGGGGACACAGGGACCCCTGATCATCCTCTTTTCCACAGGATTCTCAGAGGAAGCTCGGACTCCTTTCACTGCCACTACAGGATCATCTCTTCTCCAACAGAACCACATCTGTCACTCCAGGAGGACTTGTTTGGACTGCTTCCTACATGGTGGCCGACAGGGTGCTAGATAGTATTTGTGACACCATCAGGGTTGTCTAGGACTTTTGTTTGCTTCTTTGCTTCTTTTTGGTTTTTTTTAATACTGCATTTGCATTTTTATAATTCCTAGTAAACAACTGTTGTTCTTATTTCCATATCTTTGCATGAAAGCTCCTAATTGCAAAATTGTAAAAATTTGGAGGGAGAGGGTTTTACGTTCTCCACTCCAAGGCAGAATCCAGTTTTCCCTGACAGATATGTGTCTGTCTAAACCTAGACTACCTACTGGAACAAGGGCTGATGATCTTGAAACATTTTCCAGCTGCTTATATAATAAGTTGTCTTCCTCTACTTCCTGGTTGGGTGGACGATAGCAGACTCCCAACAGGATATCAGATTTATTGGTCTTCCTCTTAATGCTTACCCAGAGACATTCAATTTTGTTGTCATTAATTTCAACACCCATAGCATCTAAACCCTCCCTAATATAGAGGGTCACCCCTCCATGTCTTTTCCCTTTCCTATCTCTTCTGAAGAGCTTGTAAACATCCAGTCAGTGCTCCAGTCATCCCACCATATTTCCATGATGGCGAGTACACCATAGCACTGCTGCACCATGGTTTCAAGTTCTCATATTTTGTTACCCATTGGTATCCATGCACCTTAGCTGGGCTACTGATTTCACCCCTAACTCATGTTTGTCACTCTTGGGCCTGCTTCCAGGTAACCCAGCTGTATCCCCTTCCCCCTTCAAACTTAGTTTAAAGCCCTCTCAAGTTATGCCAGTTCATTAGCTGAAACTCTTTTGCCTTTAATATAAAGATAGAACCCATCTGGTTTAAGCAGGCCAGGTGTCCTAAAAGTTGCCCCATGATCCTAAATGCTGCCTGTAATACCAACCTTTGAGCCACTTGTTGATAATGTGAGTTCTCCTATTCCTTTCATTGTTCTTCCCAGCCACCAAAGTCTCTCAGTAATGTCTCATACCCAGGCCACAGGGAGGCAGCAGACCTATCTGTGGGATGGGTCTGGTTGACATATGGGGCCTTCTGCTCCCCTCAGAAAAAAGTCACCCACTACAACTACTCTTCTTTTCTCTTTGATGTTAGAAGTAGCGATCTGTCTGACAAATTAATTAGGAGGCAGATAATTTTCTTCTAAATCATCTGGCTTACTCTCTAGATCCAAGAGCTCATACCTGTTGTGAAGTGGCACCTGGCTAGGGGATGGGGATCTGGAAGAATTTTTATTATTACCTCCCTGAGCAGAGACCCATTCCCACTCCCTTTGATCCACCAGGTGTCGTTTTATCATCTGACAATGGGAGTCACAGGAGCCCTCTGACTCTTGGTGGGCCTCCCTGACAGATGGGAAGGCTGAGCTCCACAAATCTACTTCCCTTTCAATTTCCCTGATACTCCTTCACTTTTCCTTCACTTTTCTCTCTAAGTTTAGCCACCACTGTAAGGAGATCATTGACCTGATGAATGAGGTGGCAATCCTCATTGCTCTGTTCCCGCTGCAGCTCTTCTGCCTGTGGTGCTCCTTCCTTGCTGGAGCTCAGCACTCACAGCTGGTCCAGGACCTAGCCTAATAAGAGCAAGACCCACCTCCTTAGCCATGGAGCTAGAACTTTTGATATAGAGGCCTCTAGTTTGAAATTTTATCTCAAAAGTGCAGCTCAAACGTCAGCTACTTCCCTGAGAAGTGAAAGGAGAAGCATTGCAGCTGACTTATCTTCACAACCTCTCCATCAGTTGTTTTCCCTTGTGGCAAGCACTCCTCCTGCACATGGCTCTGTTGAATGCCAAGGGTTGCAGAGGAGCTCTTTCCATGTCCTGGCCAGCAGCAGCCTGTGCCAGCACCTTGGTCTGACTTAGGGTAATGTGGAGAGAAAGGCAGGCAGCAGAGCCTGGCATCTCCACACCTGGACTTGCTGGCCTGCCACAGCCTGTGTTGTTGGTGTCTCCTGCTGTCCTTTTTCCTCCTCTTCCTCCTCTTCCTCTTGAGCTGGTATTCTTTGCAGCTCAAGCCTCCTCTTGCTATGGTTTCCTGTTAGGTTCCTCTGCCTGGGGTAGCCTGCAAGCCTTTACCAGCATGGTTGTATTAGATGGGCAATACCAGAGGCATGAGCTAAGTCCCTTCTTGTTGGAGCCAATGTGAGCAACTTTTACCTGCTTGACTCAGGAAGGCTCACCAGGGCTTCGGCTTTATCCAGGGCCTTCATGGAGCTCTCCCTCTGCTTGGAAGCAACTGGAGGCGCCTAAAGTAAAAATTCTGGAGGTGAGAGGTGGAAAGAGACAGGCTAGAGGAGAAACTGAGCCATTGCTAAATCACTCTGCTTCTTATCAGCCCTTTCTTGCAGGGTCCAGCTGTCCCCAAAGAGGTTGGAGAGAGCTGGCATGACATTAGAAGCCCCCTCAAGCTTCCCCCAGGGCCAATTGCAGTACACAAGAAGAGAAAGTGCCATTTATAGCACCATGGGCAGTGCCCAGATGTGAATGCCATGCCCTAACACAATGCACATTTTTTGACTTGGAAACCAGACTCCAGGCAAGTGGAAAGTGTATATGCAACTGGCTTAGCAGAAGCAACAATATGGTCAAGGGCTAAATCCATTAGCTGGCAGCAGGAGTGGCACAAGTTTCCTGGGGCACTAGAATTATTTTTGAATAGGAAGCATAGAAGGAGACAGTAAATGAGGGAAAGATTTGGCCTGGCACCCACTAGACATGAAAAGTAATCTGTGATGTAATTATGTGTTGGCTTTCAGAACTAGGTCAAGGCTGTTTAATACTCCTGCTAGTACAGAAGCTTGAGATGCAGTAATAGCTGCTGGTCTGCCAAAATATCTGTCTTAATGCTAAGGATAAATGAAGTTGTCATCCCATATTTCCTTTCTATTTCAGCATAGCTACCTTTTTTCTTGGCAAAGCAAGGATATCTCTGTATGTGGTGACAAGACAGGTTTAGCACTGTTAGAAATTAACCAGATGGATTATTTTCAAAGACAAGATAAACTGTAACACTTGTATACTTACAGATTTATTTCTAACACCTGCAGACAGAAGTGGTTGTAAAACTGTGAATAACAAATAGCAGGGAAAAAGCACCGTTTTTAAAATCTTGCATTTTGACTAGTAAGCGTGGCTGCCTAACACTGAGAAGACTGTGTGCCAGGCTTATCTGCTTGTGCTTTAGTGACAATAATATTTTTGTGGTTAAAAATTAATATGCTAGTCTTTCCTTTTCTTGCAAAAAAAATTATCATGACATATATCTTGATTGTAGATGCAAGTCATGTTCTTGCTAGTGATAGTTTATGCACTCCTCTGGTTTTGTGGTCCCCCTCAGCACCTCCTCAACAATGCTGTATGCCATTCATGATATCTCCTATTCAAATAAAAATGGTCAGTGGTAAAAGACCCTTTGATGCAATCTGAAATTCTTCTCTTGTTTAAGAAACATCTAACCTCTTTTGCTCTTTAAGAAAGTAAGACTAATGAGCTATCTGTTTCTGAAAGTTTTTCCTCCCAAAAGCTTGTTAATGTGCTAGTATTAGTAAGCATAACTACTATGTGAAGTATTATTTTGAACCAGTATAATTTTAACCATAATTTGTGTCTTACCGATATAGTTCTAATTATCCGTACAAACAGGAAATGAGATTTGAGATCTCACCTCTTTAATGTATGAAAAAGTCGTTTAAGTACACTGCATGACCTTGTGTTATAGAAGGCTCAGGTCCTTTTTCAAGGCTTCATTTTGTGGTGCAGTCTAGACAACATGACAATAGTGCAAAGAGGTGTGTAATACAAATGTTAGTCATACTAGGGAGAGGGAAGTTTTTGCTTAAGTATGTGACCTGCCGGTTATCAGGTTCTGGTTTTTACTCCTTTATGATTTTGCCAAAAACTCTGAAAGGCTTTCCTTGTAATCAGGGAGAAAGACAAATTTTGAGGCTAGTCTCTGGTAACTCCTGTGCTACTGACCTTCCATTAAATATGAGAAATTTTCTCTGGGCTACTGAGGCAATGGAAGACTCTCCAGCTGACTGACTTGACTGCTTTGGGATTAGGATCCCACAATAGTCTGTGACAAACTTAGTACCATATTAGGCAGAAACAGTCACACCTCAACACCTCTGTGGTGCACGCAGAATGAAAGCATCAGTCAACATTTGTAAGACAAACAGAGACACAAAGTGCAAAAAGGAACTCTTTGCTACCTAAACTCCTCCTCAGAAAGGAATCAAAGTGCATATCATTTCAATTTTATCCCTAAACTTAGTCAATTCTTTATGCCTATACGATCATACAGCTGCTACATAACCCTTGTATCCAACATGATTAAGGATGGTAAACCATAATATATTTCCAACTATTACAATAATCCTAGTTAGTAGACAATAAATACTTCCATCAGAATTGCTTACCACACAGTATGGGTAGCTACAACTACTACTGTAACGCACTATTGTGGAAGCACTGATATAGCACCAAGGCTAGCAAAAACCATTCTTCAGCAGAGATTGCTGTTGCTCATTCATGTGAACTACCATGGGCAAATGTCATTCACTTAATCTCCAGGAGTAGCCTTGAAATGCAACCACTCCTACGGGAAGTATTTTTTTACACCTTAGGGAGATATGCTAGAAGTCTTCACTGTAAAAAATAGGACTGGGGTTTTACAGCATGACATAATTAACAGTCAGTCATAGATATTTTTAGACTGTAAGCTGAATGAGCCAGGCTTATTCAGCAAAATATGATATTTTTTTGCAGAAAAAGATGTAATAAGCTTTTTCACTTCTTCTGTTCAACACGTCTGACTCTCCATACCAGGGCCTTGCATGGTCTTGCACTGGGTCAGATAGTTGGTCAAAAAGACCTCAGCGTAAGTAAATCCTCTTTGCTGACTCTCAGCACTGATAAGCAGACCCTAATTGCTCAATGCATCACTGAACAGCAGGCCCTCCATGCTCAGTTCATCGCTGACATAATGCAAATATGACTAAGTTCAAAGTGCCGTAAGTGGGTTTAGGCAGAGCATTTGTCCTTGAAAATTTCAGAAGAAAGCCTTGGATCAAGACATGTAGGCATTGCCAGGACACATTACAGAGATAGCTCAAAATGCCGGCAAAGCTGTGGAGAGAAAGAGAATGGCAAAGCTCATTCTCAGCTTGTTTTGAGCCTCAATTTGTTTTGAAATGAAACAAATTTTTCTATTGGTGTTTGACTAATGTTTGTATTGGTGCTTGACAGAAAGAAAATGTACAGTTCCCCCACATTTGACTGGAAACTGGCTTGGCCCTAGCTGTATTTTCAGCTCTCATTCTATATGTTAGGCTCTCACGAGTGAAATGCTCAAAAGATGCTCTATAAGCTCAGGGACAGTATCATGAGAAGTCTCTCTCTTTCCGTTCAGCACAAGGCACACACCACTAGATGGTATTGAAAGCATGAGCTATAAATTTTTCTGACATTTTCCCAGGATTTCCTTATCTCATTAGTAATAAGTTAAGGGAAGCCATTATGTGCCCAGAAGATGGTGAGGTTTTACTCCGTGAATTCTCAAATAATGATGCTGACGCATCAAGGGAGTGTTGAAACAGACGTCACCTGGCTAAAGGGCATTTCTCTCTCTATGATGCTGTGAAAAGCAGGAATTGTAGATGAAGTTAATTATGAAATAACCCAGATATATTCTGATTAGATAAATTAATTCTTGAAAATGATGAGGAGAGGGGGAGTGGAGTCTGTAGAGATCCAAGCTAGAAAGCTACATTCTACATATGCTTGCATAACAAATATACACATATGCCTCTTGACAGGCCCAAGGACAGAAAACCTGGATTCCAAGCAAAAACATGTCTGGACAGACATTATAAGCTCAGATTTTTTTTTTAATCTATCTGAAACTGCATTATTGATTCATACAGAAAAGAATTTGTTTTAAAAAATACAGGGACCATAGTTTAAAACATGGAGGAATAAGGTCCTAATTACAGTACAAGGACACACTTAAGTTTCTGCTTTCTCTCTCTTTTTTCACAACTACATTCTGCTTCTCTTCTTCAGGCTCACACAACTATAAATACACGCACCCGCAATTCATTTCAGAGAGAATATATATGCAAGGACGATCCAGGTAGGTGTGTTCAGGATGAAGTTTTATGCTACTTTGGTGCATTTCTTTAAAGACTGAGTAGGACCCTTGGGAAAAACAGAGGGACTAATTTCATCACTTCTGATTTCATCTTCCCAAGAGTATTCTCAATTCAGCATGTGCCAAGAAAACAAGGAAAAAGGACTTTATGTCTCTTACATTGCCTGTAAAGATGAGTTACTAGATGTTATATGCAATCAGTAACAGTCCTTGTCTTGAAATAGTGAATTCACAGACCCGAGGTGTTAAATTAATCTGTAATCAATGTATGTAGCCTAGTTTGTTACCCAAGAAAATTAATAAAATCTTAGAAACACAAAAAAGACAGGGCAAATACAGGTGCAAAAGCACATAATTTTGAAGGAGATTGAAGACATAGCAGTGGTCATTATATCCAGTTTTTGTTTATTCAACGTGGTCTTGATTCATCATGGAGCAAAAGCCAAATTGTTAGGAGCTGAAGAGAAAAGGATGAAGTTCTAGATTGGTGGAATATATCACCTTCTGGAGCACAAAGAAAAATTGGAGTAAGGAACCGGTCACTAAAGAAGCCAGAATTTCTGTTTTGATGTTTTGAAGGTCTAAAGTTCTTTACCACATTAAGTACTTCAAAGGTAAGCAGCAAATGCTTTCAATTGACAGTTAGCTCTCAGTGTTTCCCATATAAGTTTGACTTTACTGTGGTAAGTAAACCTTCCCACAAATAATCAGCATTCACAATTTATGTTTTATAATTTTATTAATATTTTACATTAATAATTATATATATTATTTATTTTGTATTTTCTATCTAGTTGTTTACTAATAATTACTAACAATTATTATTTTATTAAGTAGTTCTTCTTAAAAGAGTACAGAAATTTTGTTACACTGAAACCCATAGAGGCCAAAGTATGTAAGTAAATTCAGGTATTTCATGTGCAGCTGATTCTCTGAGCAAAGCACAACAGAAAATTCATTATCTAATATTTTTACACACACTACAGGCATAAAAAAGTGGATTTTCTCCTGAACTGTATTGACACTTCCTCATCACAGAAACCATCAGACAACTTTAGAAATTATGTATTGTTGGAAAAAAAAGATGAAACACTGAATTCAGCTCTGTGTAGCACAGTGGTCTTTGTAATACACCATTACCTTTTCTCATTAGCTTCAGCATATGAAATGATATTGGATCGTTGCATTTACTTCATCAGGATGAATACAAGCAATAGACTGTGACATGCTTTCACCTGAATTGCATTATAAGTACAAAACATATAGGAAACCACAGCACTGTTATAGAGAAATCCATTTTGTTATTTTGTATAAGCATCATACAGGGAAATCTAACCTGTTTCTTTTTTAAAAAACTAAATTTAAGATATTTATTTTTTTCTTGCAAATAGATTCCAAGTGCAAGTGTAGATTAGTTTCCTGGAGTAGATCTGGTAGGATGTGTCCAGCTTATTTTCATGCATTCATGAGGAATCTTACTACAGGTTAAGAAATGAAGGAAATAAAAGAAGTTTATCGCCTGATTAAGTTAGTCCAGATTTTGTTTGGTTTTTTCATGTTTTATTTATTAAGTGATCTTATAAAGCTGTCCACAGTTGATGGAACAGCAATGACTTTTATAATTTTTGTGTGATTAAAAGTAACACCTTGAAATCCCTCAGACCTCACTGAGTCTTGCTCTATTTACAACTAGATGTGTCAGGCACAATGCACAGATCAGGTTCTGGGATGCAGTGTGCACTACATCCAAGTGTCAGAGGTATTGCCATTCAAGCTGAATGTCATAAAGAAGCCCAGAGCTGTTCCTCTGGCCAAGTTAATGAGTCAACTGATTCAGAGGAGGCTACTGAATATGTGTATTTATGAGATTCTTTTTGACTTCATATCTCAGTAGCTGTGTTTTTCTATCTCCCTTCCCGTGCCTCCATCCACGCTTAACTTCTCTTTGTTCAGCTTTCCTCTTTGATCTGAGTTTCCCTCGCTCTAATTTTCCCCTTGCCCCTTTAAATCCTCTTTCTTTCTCTACATTCCCACCTTCCCTGACTCTTCTGGAAGATTTTCCACCAGGGATCAAACAAGCCTGAAGAGCTAAATCCCCTGTTAATTGGTGGGAGTTGGGGAAAGACTGCACAAGCAGCTGCACAGAAAAGCCCTGAGCCATTGCAGCAGTTGCAGGCTAGTGCTTCTGCAGCTTGGCTGTAGTGAAGGCCAAAGAGTTTGCTCTCCTCCACCCCAAGACATTTCAGCTATTACTGTGAACTGATACTAAATATGACTTGGTTTTTCCTGTTTGTCGGGCCAGGCTTGCTGTTCCCCTGCTGCCAAGGAAAGGGACTGGTGGGTGCTTTGGCCTGGGTGGTATTGCCAACTAGTAGGAGGATATGGAGTGTTTGGTTTTCCTGGCATGCAGCAAAGGCCAAAAAGTAAGGCAATTTTGTTTTCCTCAGCTGTCTATGGTCCTTGATGGATGCCTCGAGTTAACCCTGTCTCCATACTACTGAGGCTGCAAATTTTTGAGTGTCAAGAAAATGTCAAAATTAAAGTTATCTTGCGTATACAGTCTGAGACAGCCTTCAGTTACATCTGCCTTGTGTCTGGTATCTATGCCTGAGTCAACGGTATAGAAGTGGCAACTTTCGATAAATTATTATTTTTTCTACTCACTGTCAGAATTTGAGTAATAGACCTTAGGGTGGTATTTCTGCAGGCTGTAAAGCCTGTCTTTCCTTCAAAGAAATTATTATAGGCTCTTCTATGAAGTTTTCTATAAACAGTATCCAGAATTCTGACAATACTAATAAAACTCATGAGGCACCAGCCAGGTAAATGGTATTCTGCTTGTAATACTCAGAGGTCGGTGTGAACTCATTCCACTGCACCAACTGCTGCCCCTGGAGCAAGATGAGAAACTGATTCTGTATTAGGATGCTTTGCTTTTTGAAGAAGATGAGGAAGAATATGATCATAGAATGAACAAGATACTTTACCTTTGAATTTCATGGACATTTTTTGTCTGTAAAAGAATATTGAAATTCAGAATACTTGTTATCCTGCCTGGTACACAAACTCTGTATGAACCAGTTCCAAGTCTAGTTGCATCAATGCAGGACTTTGTGGATGAGGACCAACACACCACCAAGGTGGCTGCTGTTCTGGGATCCAAGCTAGTGTTCTGCTGGAGATCCAATATTGACTCATTGGCATCTGTCAAAGCTCCTGGGTGTTTGAGATGGGACTGTGCAGCACCAGGAAAGGACATGAACTTGGAGACACATATTTTTCTACTCTCTATCCCTCGTGTTTAACATCTTTTGTGCTTCTTCCACTGTACCCATCATAGCTGTGTTCCGATACTGCCATTTGCTCTTTGTTCTGCTCCTGTCCATTTCTCAGTATCTCAACATCTTCCCTGCTCAGACTGCTGGTCCTTGTGTGAGCCAAGAAGTTCTGCAAGAAATTTTAAGCACCATGTGTCATTCTTGTGTCTGTTTGATCCAGATGGCTACAGGCCGACATCATTCTCTCTGCTTAAATGAAGTTTTAACTGCAACACACATATGTATTCTTATGCTATTTCATGTTCATGTATTTATAAAACATCATTGATTCTCATTTCCTACAAGAAAGACTCATTTAGGGTCGGTGCATCCCTTGTGAAAATGTGTCAGAGAGGCCATATGAAATAAACCTTTCTTCTTCATAAAATTTGTCATCTTCATAAATGTTTTCAAACAATAGTTTTTTCCTAAAAAAATAGTTTTCCGAAGTTTTAAGGTATTAGACAATATGTTACTGTCCCAAAAGGAAATAAAATAAGGAGAGAACAGTAGTTGCAGAGTCATATTAAGCACAACTGGAAGGACTTTTGAGAGATTGTCTCATCCTTGATAATTTTTGCAGCCAATACCTGTCCTAGACTGCTCCTGTCTCTTTTGGCAGTGCCTCTCCAATACATCTATTTCCATTAGAACATATATAGCTAAAATTTCTCTTGCTTTGCTTTAAGCCTTTTAACTTTAATCATTAGCATTTTTGCCCCAGTACCTAAGTGTTTTGTTGTATAGCAAGCATTTATGTAGTTTCAGATAATTATCATGTGCCCTCTTTGGGCCATAGAACACAAAGTCCTCTTGTCTTTCCTTACTGGTCATATTTGATCATATTAAATTCTACGGACTCTTAGATTACTTACATCTTCCTTATGAGCAATACCCAAGCCTGGGTCAGACTCCAGCTGAACCTTGCCAGAGCTGCACCGAGCCGAGAGATTACTGCTTTGTTATATTCCAAATATCCCCTTGTTGCCATGGGCAACAGCAAAAAGGAATAACCAGTGGGTGAGCCTACTCTCATTAGTGAGAAGAGTGTTTGCCATCTAAGCAGAATTGGAAGAGATAAGAAAGATTGGGGAAAGTGGATACAGGAAACAAATAGAACCAACTTTGTGAGTCCAGATAAATAAGCAACTGAGGCAAGTGAATGCAATACCACATGCAAATGAAAAACTGGAAAACTGCAAATTGACTTAGCAAATAAAAGGTGAACCTTTTACAGACTGATTAGCTTAGAGGAGACTGAAGTTATGAACAGACACTTCTCAAGGTTGCCAGCTGTCCAGGCTGTGTGGCCAACAAGTTTGTGCATTTCACATCTGTGTCCATAAACAACTCTGTGTGTGGAGACAACTGCCCTATGGACAGCTGCTCAACTGCCTGTATTTTTCACCTTTCACTATTCCTACCTGTACACAGCTTGGAATACTATTTCCCTCATAACAGCAACAATTTTGGAGGCTTTAACTGAAGTTTATCTCGTTGTTTATCTTGAACTTATCTTGTATATAGTGATCTTCAATTTCCTTTCTGGAGGTCTACTGCTGTCCTGGTTTAGGGCAAATAAGGTAACCTCCAAATAGAGTTTCCCTGGGAAAACAAACCCAAAGAGCCCCTCCTCCAATTGGTCTGGGAAAAAAAAATCTTCTTAGAGAAAAGTGGAAAAAACTATTTATTTAACAAACAAGGTGCCCACAAACATAAAAAATTATTAGCATGAAACAATAAAACCTCTCGCTGCTCCAAAGTGAGATGGCAAATTGGGAATGTCCTTGCTGTCGGTATTGCTTGTTTCATTCAGTCTCTGACCAGTTCTTTCAGCACTGGAAAATGCCATCCTGGGCCCTCGGTGTCTCTCTGGAATTTTCAGTCCAGGCCAGATTTAAAAAGTCCCAAGAAAAAAAAATCGAGAGAAATTCTCTGCCTCAGCTAGCTAAACTAACTAAAAACATAGGAGATCTTTGTCCTGCTGTATGTCTGTGCTTTGGACAAACACAGTCCAGGAAAAGGAATGCAGAGGATGGAGTGCTGTTTCTCAAAACAAACTCTGTGCTTCTCCTTCTTCCTGCTTTGCGCTCAGAACCAGTCTTAAGGCATAGAACACAATATCCAACATAAAGAGAGCAGACGATGGGGGATACAAGCATCACAAAGTCACCCTAGGACAGCTGCCTCAAAACATTTCCTCGTTTTTTATTAGTGATGACAATCACTAACATTGCCTTTGCTCATTTTGAATTCCATCCTAATCATTTCATTTGTCAAAATTATTTTGATTTCCAAAACCACCTTCCTAGTGTACTCATTGTCCTTTCCAACTTCATTTCAGTGCAGATTAAATAAGCTTCTGTTTGTCTGTCTGTGGAACTCACTCATTTTCTTTCTTTAGTGTCAGAGTTTGGAACTGGTACTCTTCAAATCAATATTTCAGACCAGCTTTATTCATTGTTGCTTTAGGTCTTGTTTTGTTTCTTGTAAAAGCTAAAGCTAAGAAAGACAACTTTTCAACAGCAACACTTAAATATTTGCCCCTGCTCAATTTTTACAATAGATTTAATTTCTAAACAACGTCTGATAATTCTAATCCAAATGGTGATAGGTATGTTTTATCTGAAAAATCTATTTATGAAAGGAGGGCAGGTCCCAAATAATGCAGAAACCATTTGAAATTTTGCTGTTAAAGAACCACTTCTCCTCAACTGGGATGAATGTGAACATTAGACTGTATGATGTTTCTTTACCTCTATTTTTAATCTCTCTCAGGTGTTGTTAATTAAGCATAGGGTTAGGATACATCCTACACTTTAAAAGAAATAGAGGAAATTGAAGTGGGTGTTTAAAAAGGGATCTTCAAAACTTAATTCTCTTTTGAATTTGGCAGGATGGAGATGTGTGACTGTACACATGTGACTGTAAGGAATAGCTGACTTCATTTACCAACATTTTTGAACAAGCAAAAATCTCTATCCCTCTCTAAAACAGCTGGTCAGCTCATTACCCTACCTTTTCAGATAATGCTGTATTTGGACACAGGTTAAATATTCCTATAGAGACAGTTTTATGACTGGTTTCGTTGCATTGACTGGGCATACAGTTTTAAAGTGGCAAGAAGCCTCTATAACCCACTGCTGACTCACAGAGGTATAAGTCCTCAACAGCTTTAAAGACTGTGGCACACTGAAGGACATCTTTAGTAGCTCAATATTGATAAAATAGTAATAAACTTAGGAAGACCAGTAGCAAAACATTTTTCATCAGTCAGATCCATGCAATGGAAATTTCAAGTCCACAGGCAAAACTGATTTGTATCATCTCTGTTGAACTTTTTCAGAACGTTTTGTTTCTAAAAATAAAAGACCTGATTTTCTCAAAATGACATTAGTTTTCATTTCTCCATTCTCTCGTAAAATGCTGATGTGTTGCATTAGCTTTTGTTGCCAGCAGTGGGCGACTCTGAGACTGGACCAGCCAGGCTGGCAAGGTGAAACAGGGACAGGAATGATGAGGGCTGTCAGAAAAATTACTTTAATAAAGAAGCAGACAAAAGGGTAATTTGTACACAGGATGGGATAATCCTGGAAGACTCCAACAATGGGGTGAACATCACCATATATACTAAATCATGAACCAATGAAAAACAAGAACTCAGAACATTGCCTTGTATGCAAAGTACTGTTAACTAGTCACAAACAAGAACTTGAAATGTAACTTTATTGGGCATAAACATATTTACATAACCTTTCCCATGATTCCATTTTCCTTACCATAATATAACTACATCTATTCTTTTCCTGACATCCCACTTCTCAAGGCCTTAAGTTGATACCTGCATTGTTAATGAAGGCTAGGTCACTATTCCAACCCGTTGAACTCCCAACTTTTAACTGGATTTTGAAAATTCAAAGCTATTTTCATTTTAGAAGTCTCTTTTCTTTCCATTAATAGGTGCACTAGATTGAGAAATATGTACTTTCTGTGAAAAATTGAATTCACTTCTGTTTTCTTGACTTTACTTGCATGGACTAAAGCTCGATTATTGCTAACCAGTCTACTCGAGGCTGCTTTTTTTGATTTGATTAAGATATTAATTTGTGAGATTGCTGTTTCTTCCTTTGAAGTGCCGTGAGGGATCTTAAGATGTCAAACTTCCTCTATTATGCCTGAGGTTTCTATTAAAACTTAAAACAAGTAAAAGGGATATAATACACAGTTAAGCCAGGAAATTATTCATCCTCAAATATCAAGTAGTCAGAGTGGGAGTGGGATTAGAAAAACTGACAGCTGGCAAAATAAGGGGTGGCTATTGAACACAACAGACACAATTCAAACTCTAGTTCAGGATGTTCCTTAATCCAGCTATGCCTTACTTCAATGCTACATACTTTCAAGAATGTTGTATAATTTCCTAAGTTACTGTTAGAGATGGGCTACTGGATGGCCTTTGTTTTGACCCAATTGTGACTATGACCCTGTGTTTTTGTGCAGCAAGCACTAAAAAATGCTGGGTTTAGGACCGGAACTGATGCATAACCAGCCCTCAAAATGGGAGGAAAAAAGAATACCCATTGTAAGATAAAAGAAAGAGGAGACTTATTTTTATAAAGAAATTTAGGTGTTTTGAGGTAGATCTGATAGGCTATATCAGGTTGTAGAGTTCTGCAGAAGAACGTCATCACACTTCTTACTAATGTAATACTTCTCGTGGCCCATGTTGATCAACAATATTAAAAGGCTACAGCTCATGAATCATATCATACTCTAATATCTTGACAACTGTAACTCATGTGTTTCACACTATGTTGTATTTATTTTGTTTTAATCTTTTTTCCTTTACAAAAAAAACCCCCAAATTGTAAGCAATATAAGTAGTTAGAAGGACAGAAATATTAACAGTCGCGATCAGGGAAAGATGAACAAGTAATATGAAAAGATTATGCAAACAAATATCTTTAATAACGGTTCATTTTGCTCATGGCAGAGTTTTTGAGTGGAATTACTGAGTGCTTTGTGTAATCTATCATGATAACAAGCGATGATGAAGACGAGGTGATACAGTGGACATCTGCCAGTTCCTTGGTTTCTTCCTCATGATCCAGTCTTTCCTCCTTTGCTTGAAAGAATCAGAACAGCTGTCCAAGTGTTTTTTATAGATTGTGCAAACATAGTGTTTGTTAGACAATAGTTTCAAAAATCAACATGTTTACCTTGATTCATATTTCTCCACAGAAAACGCTAATCTATCAACATCCCCAAATATAGTTGTTGCTCTGAAAAGAAAAAGTCAAAAGCTGAAAGAAGTGTTTGGTTTCTATCACAACAGAATGTTCTGTGGTTTGGGGGATTTATGTTCATTTGTTTTGTGGTTCCTTAAGTATTTGTATAAAAGTGAGGTCTTAATAGAAATTTAAAAGCCTGGACTTCATTCCATTGAGATAAAACTAGATTTTCAGATGTGAAGTCTCACAGAACAAAAATTACAGTTTACAATTAGCTTTTGAATAAGGCTCTTTTGTTTTAATTTGAAAGTTTTCCAGTTTATTTATCTAAGGGTTGGAGGAATGAATTGCCTCTGCCGCTGAATCCTGACATTAAAGAGAGGATTCTCTACAGAGAATCCTTTTATTGAACATCTAATTTCAGAACAATCCTGTTCCTGTTCAGAACAATCCCTGACACACAGCACGTACGTCACCTTGATTCATCTTGTAATTGGATACCGACCTCACAGCAGCAGAGTCAAGTAGCCCTCATGCCATGCTGGGGCAGCACAACCTTCCGTCAGAAGGGAGACCTCTGGCAGTGTTACCACCTCACACTACGGCCAAAACTGCTCTTCATTGTCACTAACAAAAATGGGGTAACCTCCTGTTCCACAAACAGTGTCTGTTCACAGAAAAATGTTTTATTTGACTTGACAGCAGCTTTTCTCAGAGAATGAGATTGCTTTTGCCAGGGAGGCAATAACTTGCACACAAACAAATTTGACAGGCTTTCCCCCCCCCCCCATGTTTTTGTCAATAGTACAAAAAATTTGAAGGCATTCACAAAGTGTCAACTTGCAATGAAACTGGTTTTAGTATTTCATGCCAGTTGGTTTTATTTTTCCCCAAGAAGAATTACTTCAGTGATGCTGCAGAAACTCACTAATTTGCATTACACTGCATAATACAATATTAAGAAGGCAGAAAGTTCTCCTTAGGAAAGCAGAGAGAAATATGAAAATTTATGGCTCGGGCTAATATTTGCTCTTTATTTCCTGTCACACAACTACTGGACAGTTGCAGCTGTTACAAGAATGAGAAGATATGAAGGACATGGTAAATAACAATGGGATGAAATATTTTAAATTCCATACAGTAAGAAAATATGGTATGACACAGAATTTTGGTTTCTGCTGCAAGGCTTGCATTCCTCAAGAGGTCAATGGGAATGGGCCAGTACATCACTTTAGCAGTGTTTTAACTTTAGTGGAAATCCATCTACAACTTTTTAAAGAGAAGGGCTCAAGTATTGTGCCTTTAATCCTGTGCCCTCGTGCAATGTCTACAGTAAAGAAAATTCAAATCCATTAAACAGTAGCTGTGCTTTCTCTTTTTGCCACTCAATTTTACGTGTAACCTTCTTCTTTACCTTCAATTTACTTCCCTACTGCTTCCTTTTCTTTACTTCCTTTGGCTAGAAAGCTAACTGGGGAGTATATTGACCATTTTGCAGATAAATACGCAAAAACATATTTAGAGACAGCAAAAAACCCTAAGGATACATCTGTTGGTGTCTTTACAATTTTGCAATTAAAACTGAAGGAAAACAATCATTTTAATCTGACATTGCACTGATGATAAGGCCATCTCCACCATTTATAGGTTTAACTCATTCATTATTAGATTATTTAGTTAGGAAGTAGAAAGTGAAGTAAAATCCCCTTCTCCCTAGGTGATAAATTAGACTTTCCTATTCTTAATTCTCTCTTCATTATTAATATTAAAATGAAGTGACATAGTTTAGATGTTATTTTCATCTGAAAGCAGAGAGTTCTGTTACAACAGACTACTGAACAAAAATGCAAAAATTTGACTGAGAAATAAAACCAGAGCACTGTAATAACTATTTGATTTTTTTCCTTGAAAACATGCATTTCAAGGAAAATATTTTTATACTTATTTAAATACTGATGAATTAATGTTTAGGCAGAAAGAGGGCTGAACATTGCACTGAAGAATGTCAGTTATAATGCTGATCACCTTTTCTAATTTTTCAGGAACAATAGAATCTAATAGAATCATAGAATGGTGGGTTGGAAGAGCCCTAAAATGTGTCTGGTTCCCTGATGGAAACCCTCTGCCACAGAAAGAGATACATTTCATGAGACCAGGTTGCTTAAAGCCCATGTTCTCAGCCTTTCCTCATATGAGAGGTGATCCATCCCACCTTGGATTCCCTCCTCTGGACTCTCTCCAACAGCTCCATGTCCTTCCTGTGCTGGCACCCCAGGGCTGCAGGCAGCTCTGCAGGTGGGGTCTGAGCAGAGCGGGGCAGAGGGGCAGAATCCCCTCCCTGCCCTGCTGCCCACGGGTA
The DNA here is from genome assembly GCF_021018805.1 of Prinia subflava. Taxonomy (NCBI): domain Eukaryota; kingdom Metazoa; phylum Chordata; class Aves; order Passeriformes; family Cisticolidae; genus Prinia; species Prinia subflava. The sequence continues at coordinate 33,101,457 of NC_086283.1, read as the reverse complement.
TTTGGGTGCAGCCCAGGACACCCTTGGCTTTCTGGGCTGGGAGTGCCAATGGCTGGCTCATGCCCAGCTCTCACCCCCAACATCCCCAAGTCTTTCTGGGCAGGACTGCTTTCAATCTGTTCATCCCCAGCCTGGGTTGGCACTCAGGGTTGCCCTGACCCCTGACAAGCACTTAGCCTTGTTAAATGTCATGAGATTCCCATGGGCCACTGCTCGAGCTTGTCCAGGGCCCTCTGAATGGCATCCCATCTCTCAGGAGTGTCAACTGCACCTCTCAGCTTAGTGTTATCTGCAGATTTTCTGAAGGTGCACTTCATACCATTAATAAAGATATTCAATAGAACTGGTCCCAGTATAGACCCCTGAAAGGCTTGTCACTTGTCACTGATGTCCATCAGCATCCTGAGCTGTTGACTGCAGATTTGACCATCCAACCAAGTCCTTATCGATTGAGCAGTCATTCACCCAATCCATGTCTCTCCAATTTAGAGAGAAGGATGTTATGGGGAACTGTGTCAAAGCTTTACATAATTCCAGATAAATGAAAACTCTACATTTCCCTTGTTCTCTGGTATAGTCACATCATCAGAGAGGGTCACTATGTTGATTAAGGAGGACTTGCCCATTGTCCAGCTCTGCTGGGTGTCTGGCATCACCTCCTTTCCTCCATGAACAGAGTTTCTAGGAGAATTTGTTCATGATCTCCCCAGGCACAGATGCTGACAAGACCTTTCTACTCTTTTTAAAGATGGGTACAATGTTTTCCCTTTTTTAGTCACCTCAGATTTCACTTGTTTGTCTTGACTTTTCAAATATCATGGGGAGTGGCTTGGCAGCTACACCAGACAATTCCCTTGAAACTCTGGGATGAATCCTGTCAGGTCCCTTAGATTTAAACACATTCAGGTTCTTCAAGTGGTCCTGAATGTGATTAAATCTAAGGGATTTTCTTACAGTGAGAAGCACTTTTCTCCCCATACTCTATCATGCTGTGCATACACTCAAGAGCTCTGGGAATAGAGATTACCAGTGAAGGCTGAGGCAAAAAAAAGGCCGTCTCACCCTTTTTTTAAAATCTGTTTTTACCAGTTGCCATAGAACATCCAGAGTTTGTAGAGACCCAGAATTGTCAAGTCCATCTCCTGATCCTGCACAGGACAGTCCCAAGAATCACGCCATGGGCACAAGAGCACTGTCTAAACACTTCTTGAACACAGGTTGCTGTGGCCACTTCCCTGGGGAGCCTGTTCCAGTACCCAAACACACCCTGCATGAAGCACATTTCCCCAACATAACTTCAAGCTTTTACTTCAGGTCATTACAAGAATAGATCAGTGTCTGCCCCTCCTCTTCCCATCATGGGTAAGTTTCCGACCCCAATGAGTTCTCTCCTCAACTCTCTTTTTCTCCAGGCTGAACAGACCAAGCTCCCTCAGCCACTCCTCACAAGGCTTCTGCTCAAGGCCCTTCACCATCTTCATGGCCTGTCTTTGACATCCTCTAATAGTTGAATGTCTTTCTTATACTGTAGTGCCTCAAATTGCCCTGAGGACTTGAGGTGAGGCTGCTCCATTGCAGAGCAGAGCTGGACAATATCCCTCTTGCCTGGTTGGTGATTGCTGGGCCTGCTGCCCTTTCAGGACAGAGATGTCCCTTCTGGCTACGAGGGTACTGCTGGCTCATGTTCACCTTGCCACTGACAAGGATCCCCAGGTCCCTTTCCATGGCACGGCTCTCCAGCCTCTCATTGCCTGGTCTGTTCATATATCCAGGTTTGCCTCTTCATCCCAGGTGCAGGTGCCCCTTGATTCCTCAAGGTCTCTCTGCAGGGCCTCTCTGCCTTTGAGGGAGTCAACAGCTCTTCCCTGTCTGGTATCTGTGCATTGCTGAGTCTCCCTTCCAGTCCTTCATGAGGGTTGTTTATGAAGCTGTTGAGGAGCACAGGGCCGAGGATGGAGTCCTGTAGAATCCCATTAGTGACAGGTTACCAGCATGTTTTAGCCCCAGTTACTGTAACCCTTTGTGCCTGACCTGTGAGCCACTTGCTCAACCATCACCTGATGTGTTTATCCAGCTGTGGATTGGACAATTTGTCTAGAAGGATCCCATGAGAAACAGGTTCCTAAACTTTACTAAATCCAGAATACTACATCAACTGATGTCCCTTGATCCTGTAGGTGGCTTACCTTGTCACAGAAGGAGTTAGGTTTTACAAGCAAGACCCTCCCTTCAGAAAGCTGTGTCCAACGGCTACATTGTCCTCTGGGTGTTTTTCATTACCTCTCAGAATAATATTCTACATAATTTTACCTGGCACTGAAGTGAGACTGACAGGCCTGTAGTCTCCAGGTTCATTTTTCTTGTGCTTGTTGAAAATTGGGAAATTGTTTTTCAGCTTCCAAGCAACAGATACCTCTCCTGATTCCCAAGACCATTCAGAAATCAAGAGAGGCGTCGGAATAACATCAGCCAACTCTTGGAGTAGCCTCAGATTAATCCCATCAGGCCCCATAAATTTAGAGGGATTTGTTACACTTTAAACTCACATTCTATGAAGATTAATGAAAAATCTGATTGGAATGGTAGTTAATAATTAACAAGCCTGATCTCTATCTAGTGCATATATAATTAAGAAAGGTGTGATTATTCTTTTTAGCAGTTAAATAATTACCTTGTGCCTAATACATCCATACAGATTTCAGCATCTAACATCTGCATAAAAAATTGATTTCAAGATATGGTGAGAGGTTGCCTGGCAACAGCTCTTCTTTTTTTTTTTTTTTTTTTTGAATGGCATTACTGGGGCAGAGAGTGAAGAAGGGAAGAGCTGGAAAAAATATTTCGGCTCAAGAGGCCTGCTCTGATCTAGATTCCTGTGTTTCTGCAGGACTGTGATTCTGCTCGGTGTGGATGTGGGCCCACCAGAGACCGTGCCTGGCAGGTCTTTGCCTTTTTGGCTTACTCAAGCTATATAGCTCCTTCTTCTACCCAGACAAACCAACCTGGTTAAGACACAAATAAACTGAGATTATTTTGATGTTTGTCACATGAGGAGGTTCTGTGATGTCTGGATCTGGAGAGGAGTGCTTTCTGTTTGGAATACTTGCCAGGGTAGTCACACTGAAAAGAAGGATCTTCATGCAGACATGGGTTTCAGTTCCTTTCTGCTGGTTGCTCAGTAGTTCTACTCAGGCCTTCCCAGGCTTACTACAAATTTCAGCTCTGCTCACATGGAATGGAGTCTTGGGACTGTAAGCAGCAAATAAACATTCAACATGTCTTTTCTCAGAGTACTTGGGACCCACTGTTCCCCTGACACTCAGTTTAGTGTAGCTAGGATAGTTTCGTCACTTCTGATTTTTTTTTGACTGCTGTGTTTTGACTCAGTCATAACGTGTTATAACAGACTTTATATTTAAATAAAATAAAAACAGGTCCAAGGAAAACATAAAGTGAGAAGACTGGAAAAACAAAACACTCCATCAAAGCAGTACACTGACAAGACAAGATGTGAGCTTAAAGGAATACTAATATGCCCAATTTAAAATGCAGAAAAGTGAAAAAGAAACTTAAAAAGGAAAGAACAAGAAGCACAACCCAAAACAACCCCCCCCCAAACCTCATAGAACTTAATATCAGATCTTTTATACTTCTGTCATATCTCTGTAAAAGCTGTAGTAGCCTAATCAAAAAATAAAAAAAACCAAAACAAACCCATAAAACTTCCATTGGGAAAAGCAAATAAAATACTGCAAAATCCTTGGATATTTTAACAGCAGCAAATCAAGACTGAGGACCTGATTGTGTTGTTTATGAAGCCACCTTGTAAGGACTATAATTTTTCTCTACATAGTGCTGCCATTCTTTTCCATCTATTCCTCATGGTAGAAAAGTATTGAAATCACTTGTTTCTTGAACCATTATCCAACAGTTTTCTTCATATCTTGTTGAGTTCATATATTGAAACTGAGTGCTTTGGAAATAGTATTACTAATCTTTGAGATTTTGACTGAGTTTTTTCTTGTCAAAAAATCAAATTATTTTACTCATTTTTTAGTTTTGGTTTTAAAGCAAATACACCACACATGTAAAGTGCTGAAGACAGAAGTGCCTGATGTGTTAACTTCTGTATTTTAGAAATTTCTGCTTATAAATATTGTGGGTTCTTTTGATACCCCACAAAATACTTTCTTGGGGGAAAAGTTAATGGATTCTTTTTCATACTGTTCTTTTAATGAATGCTAGATGCTACATGGGAAGATTTGGATTCATTTTGCTGGTCTTGTTTTGAGGCAAAATGGTGATAATAGCAGAGGGAAATACTGAAAAAACACCAATTGCGTGCAACTTACAGCCTTCTAATGCCATTATCCCTTGGTCCTCCTCTGAAACAGAGTAAAATCTCATCTACATTCATATTGCCATCATTTCATATTTTGAAATGACTGGATGAACATATATGCATGCCAGTGTCAGAAACAAATTTACTGTCTGTGCTTATAAAGTAGGTATTTATGCAAATGATAATTATAGTTATTTATTTAAATTGGAGGTTTCTGTTCCCTATTACTGGCAGGGAGTTTTGGTGATTGTCAGGCTGATTTTTGAACTAGGTAATAAAGAATGGCATTCACTTTTCTGTGCAAAAGCATTTTAGAATTTAGTTGTAACTCTGCCCCTTAGAGTGACTGGAAACTATCTTACCTTGGTGTTGCCTAGTACATATTCAGCTATGAATAGAAATACTGTTACACAAAGTATTTAGGACAGTAACCTGTCACCCCAGCCCGAAATTCTTCCTCTCTCTTAGAGCACTTCATTAGTTACCAATTTCTAGGGACAGCCTTTCAGCCAGTGGTACATGCATGTACCAGTAATTTAATTTAGAACACGTTTCACTAGTTTGCTTTACAAATTATCAAAGACAGTAACAGTAAAATTTTTTAAAAGGCTACAGATATAACAGCTGTTTCTTTGTCTACTACGTTTATCCCTCTGTCAGGAATGAAATTCAGTTGAATTGATGTGATTTGTTCCAGACAAATCCATTCAGGCTCTGTCTTACTGCTTTATTATCTGAATACTTTGAAACAGTCAGGTATAATTTTTTGGTTTGTCTTCCCAGGAGATAGCGACAAGTGGGACTGCTCTGCAACTCTTCACATTGTCCCTGCCACATACCTTTTTTAGTGATAACCAATACAGTGGGCTTTCTTCCACTCTTTCTTTGAAGAGATCCTGAAAATAATTGCTTGAGTTTACAGAGTGCTGACTGGAATACACATAACTTATTTGGTATTCTTTCAAGGCTCTTTCTCCCATTTTCTTGCCAGTTCTTTGACTGCTAGCTAAAGCTATGTTTTGTTCAGGCAACAATCATAGATTGCCTTTCTACGAAGAAAGAAGCAAAAGAGAGAGACAAATGCTCCAGACTTCTCTATTTCTCCTTTGTTTCCTTTCCTGGTAGTTAAATTGTTTAATTATAAATTTCTTTGTAGACCCCCCAAAATAAGTTTACTTTACACATTTTTTTCAGCCTCTGCAACACTCTGTGCCTTATTTTGTGCCTTAGGTGTTTGTTGTTGTTATTGTTGTTGTTGTTAAATTTACAGTTACATGCTCAAGTTAATCCTTTAAATTCATGTGCCCCTTAGTTGTAGCTTTTTAATAACAATGTAATTCAGGCACATCATCTTTCCAGAAAGAATTCAGTTTAAACTGAACACAATCCTTGCTATTTCTGTGTATAAGAAAAGACCTAAGCAGAGTATGTCCCCGCCAATTGTTGTAAGGTGGAGACTCCAATGGGACTGTTTTCCCAGAACCCAGACACTCTCTTGCGCTTAGCCCAGTGTCAGCTCTTCCCAAATGCTCCTGTGATGAACACACAAGCAGTTTGTCATCAACTCTGGCACAGGGAACCCAAGCAAACGGGAGAGGCTGATGGGCAGCAATCTTCTTCATCAACATAGGTTTTTGTAGACACAGTGCATGTCTTCTCCCCATTAGCAACAGGGAAATACTCTCCTATTGGCCATTGAGAGATGGGGACATCCGAGTTTGGGTCAGAAGCCAATTTTAATGAGTATACAAGCTGTTTATATAAGGTTTTACTTGTATGGCACTTATACAGGGTTCTGGTTTTGGTAACAATTTCCCATTGGTTACACATACTTTATGACATTACTTCACCTGGTAACACTATCTTACCACAGAGTTTTACAGGTTTCCTGGTCACTTCTTGCCCAGCAAACAGACAAACTTTCTGCTTGATCAGGCTTAAGATATCAGGCTCCTGTATCAGTTCCATTGTACTCTCTGTTTTATTTCCCATACACTCCTAGTGAAGTTTTGTATGAAGATAAACAAAGAGGTAAGCTAGACCTGTGAATTCCAGTGACAAATGTTATCCTACAAACTACATCAGTCAATTCCAATGTTTGTTCTCATCTTCCTTTCTGCAGTAACTATCTTTCTGCAGTAACTATGCGTTAAATAGCAAACGGTCTCCATGAGTATCCTGTGGTGGTGGGTTTTTGTTAAGCTGTTTTGAGTTCTGTATCTCAATGGTTCTTCCCTGGTTCCCTCCGCTCAATGGGTGCTGCCCAGGCATGTCCCCCTTTTTGTCTCTTTATCTACTTCCCCTACCCCTGCTCTGTCCCTAGAAGCTTCGGTCAGCTGTCCATCTTTCCCCTGACTCTGCCCTATGTTATGGAAAAGCCACTGTCCATCTGTCCTGGGACCAATCACCTGCTTCTACCACACCTGTCACCCCTCAGTTTTAATAGCAGGTGCAGGTTTTGTTCCTTGCTCCTTTTCATGCCCCACTCTTGGGGAATAAAGATATCTGAGAAACAGTAAAAAAAGGAGTCTTCTCTAGTCCTTGCTCCTAAGTCTAGACACTGCAACACCTGTTGCCACAGAAGAACAGCCTTGTTCTGCACTGTTACCTGAATCTGCTGACAGATTTGGGATCATTCCTTGGCAAAGCCAGGATTCAGAGCTAACTGGGATTCTTCCAGCCATGTCAGTATCCCTTAACTGTCACCTCATGTAAAGTAGTGGTGTTTTCCATTCTCCTGTATCTTGGCAGAACAGAACACATATTTAAGAACTGTCATTAAAATATTAGTTCCTATTTCAGCTGACAAAACACTGGAACCAATTAATGACTTGGGCAGAAGGAATGGGTATTTGCATGTGATCTTTTGTGATTTGAGCTATGGAAACAATAAATGTATTCCAACAAGTCATTTGCTACTTCTACAGTGGAAAAATAAATACTGCAAGCCTTGCTCTGTTATTTTCATGGGAGAAATAAAAATTGGAAAACCTGTCATTGGTTCATCTAGGATAAACCATCATTGAAAGGGGGACTGAAACCAAGTGGTTTGATTGTTAATACTAATTACCATTTGTAGATAGCAGTACTTGTGTTAACTTTGTGAACCGTTTGGTTACATACGTTAGGTAAATGGAAATGAAATTTGAACTTTTGCTTTCCTTTAGTTATCCAGTTCAAATATTGAAAAATATATCTAAGTACAGGAGTATAGATGAGTATAACCTGATTTTGAGGGGTTTGTGATGTATTCTCCTCAAGCATCAAAGAATTTGAGAATCTTGAGTATATATCATATTTAAATTTTTAAGCCTCAGCACATAAATGTGATTAGATATATCCCACAAATCACTTGTTCTAGAAAGATCTTAATAGGTTCTACAGTTTTTTGAAAATATGAGTTAATTAAATTGCCCATTTGCAGGTGTTTTTAATTTTTGTAAGACATATATTCAAAAGACACGTTACATTTCTTTCTTAGATTGCTAAGTCAGTTTTGTGATAGAGCTAAAAACATGAATTTATAGGTCTTAAACATTCTAATGTTGTGTACGAATTCAAAACTTAACTGGAATGCTATTGATGAATTCCTTAGTCAAGAATTTCCCAAGCATAATATAGCAAAGCATTAAAAATAGCAGGGAGTTTTCATCCATCAAAACATAAATCTCTGAATAACTGTCTTTACAGTTTTGCTTTTTGTTCATTATATTTCAATGAACAAAATTACTTCAATGAGCTTTAAATTCTGTTTGCTGTAAGAGAAAGTTGACCTTGGAAATAAGAAATCAGTTCTTTACTGTGAGATTGGTCATAAACTGGCAGAGCTTGCCCAGAGAAGCTGTGGCTGCCCATCCCTAGAGGTGTTCAAGACCAGGTTGGACGGGGCTCTGAGCAACCTGGAGTAGTGGAAAATGTCCTTGTCCATGGGACTGGATGAGCTTTGGGGTCCTTTCCCAGCCAAGCCATTCTATGATTTCATAAGTCCATGAACAGCTGACATTGTACATTTCTGGTTGTGTTGCCTTCACACTTTTGTCTGTAGTCACTTACCTAACCAATCCTATCAGATCATCTTTGAAAAGGGTATCAGTTTTTATCAATTTTGCCATTATATTCAATGGCAAATTGAAAGTCATTACAAGTTTAAACTGTCTTACTAACATTAAAGAGATGCAGATTAGAATGTTATGATTTTGTTCTTTCCATTTACAGCAATAATTTTGCTGAATTATTATATTTCCTACCAAGAAAATAATTGTGACATCAAAGAAAAGACTTAATAATTTATGGCATCTAGCTCACAAAAACCTGGAGTTCCCAGTTTACATAAATAATGAACAAATGAACCATATCTTTCCATCTGAAAGGACTTCCCACAATTCACTAACAGCTTCAGATCTGCCAAAAACTTTATAAATACTACAGTATGAGAAGCATTATACATACATTTGATTAACTCCTGGTTTGTGTTTTAGCTTTTCCAAGAGACCATACGTGGCAGACCAGTCATAAAAGGGGCATGCATTTAGGCTCTCCTCTTTCTTAATCTGCCTTCCTTTCCTCCAGCTTTCCATTGGTGTAAGGTTCCTATTAGCTACATCAGGTGTCACAGTTAAAACTGACAAGCAAATATACTGTATTCTATATATTTATGCTCTGAACAACCATTGTATGAACATGCTGCTCTGGATACTGTCTTGTAAGCAGGGGCCCCTCATGTTAAGACTGTTCAAAAACGTCCTCCTGTCACCTGTCCATCCTTTACCAGTGGCACAAATACCTAACAGCTGCACCTTCTTAACTGTAGAGGTGATTATGGCTCCTTTTCAATTTTGTGCTTTGAGCAATGGTGTTTTAAGGTCTAGCTTTTGAGAAACTAAGCTGTCTGCAGAGCAGAGAGAAAAGGAACATCTCATCAGACATCCCAAGTTAGGCTTCCCTAGCTCATCAGTCTGACCCTGCAGTTTTTGATTCACACCAAAAGCTAGCAATTAAAAGATTTTTAGAGTATTTGGAGCCATTTAGTTCCCTTATATCTTCAATTCTATATTTAATTGAAAAGAAGCCATTTTTCCTGTATAAATTTTTCTCAGTTCATACTTTGTCTTTCCAATAAACAAAACCAAGTACAAATAATAAAGCTTTCATAGGTCCTAACAGTGGCAATGTAACTTCTCATTCCTGAATTACAAAACACATTAAAAAACTTCATTTACTGATTATATTGATCAATCTCTTTTATGCAGATAATTGCTTAGATTTACATCTTACCTTGAAGCTGGGATTGGAGTATTGTTTAGGAAATAAAAATAGGCCACTTTTGTCACAATCCAACCAAAACATAAATATCCATGCTTCATTTACCTAGAAGTGTTTAAGCAAAACATCCTGTGTGATTGCTGAGACCGATGAAAGAGCTAATCGTACTGAAAGGATCTAATTCTGTAGCACTCCAACCCTGCAAAATCTGGGAGTATGACAACATTGCAGCAAGAAGAGTCTTGCTGAGCAGCTGAACAATACATTTTGAGTGATCAGGGGCTCTGCTGGACTGGAGTTCATGCACAGTTCCACTGATTTGCTGAACTCTGTGGAAGCAAACAGAATGATCAGCCTGTGATGAAACTTTTAATTTCCCTATAATTTAGAAAGCTATCCCAGCAGGCTTTGAACCCATCAAATTCCTGGCTTGTGTTTTAGCTTTCCCAAGAGACCATACATGGCAGACAAGTCATAAAAGTGGCATGTGTTTAGGCTCTCCTCTTTCTTAACCTCAATCAAAACTCAAAATATGCACTTGGCGCAGACCTTTTAAGATGAAGCCTGTTTTATCTGAACACTGCATGTTTTCTGATCATAAGTACAGAGAGCTCTTTCAGAGATGCCAAATCTTTCTATAGATCAATAGTTTCCTTTGAAGATTAACTTTTTATGCATGTAATGTTTTTGGAGCAGATAGGTTCTATAAAAGCGATAAGGATTTCTTTGCATTCACAGTGAAGAAAAAAAATTTTCCCTTGAGGGAACTGAAAGGTTCTAAAAAGACATAAGCTCTGTCATATGAAGTTTAATGGGAGGGAAATGATATCTTGTACCCTGCTCTTCATACTATCACTATGTTCTAAGGTAAAAAAATAATACTAAACCTCTTCTGCATAGGAATTAAAACCTTTTTTGGATATGTTTGATCTCTTAATAACTGACTGCCTGACTGATATTTAAGAATTTACTGTCCTTACCTGGAGTGGAACACATTTAACTGGGTATTACTTTTTCAAGGATAAATATCCCAGATTTAAACCTGGCTCCTTAGCTCAGAAAGTTTGTTGTTTAGATGCTGTCTATGTCATGATACCAGCAGTATTAGTATAGACAGGAACCAGAAATATAAATGCATTAAGTTATCACACTTTGGGATTTGTGCTGAGTGCTAACACTCCAGCAGAACTGTAATCCCCTTTACCCCTGTAGGCTAAGTAATTTTGTTTTGGAAATAGATGTCATCATTATCACAAGGTAAATGAGATTTAAAATGTTAAGCTACTGTAAGAGTCGGTCCGAAAATCCCTCATTTCTGCCTCACGACTGTCAGAGGCCAAGACCCTAACCCATGGACCCTGGGCCACAGCATAGGCCAAGTTTTCCCTGCAGCTGCTGTCACTGGACCAAGTGACAGCCCTCCTCAGGGACCCATGCATGAAACAATGGGGGACTGTTACGGTTTCTGGCCATGTTTGCAAAGAGATGTTCCTGTACTGACCGTACTTGGTAAGACCTGAGACACACCGCTCCCTCTATTGTGAGAGAACACCTGTGATGCCCATGAAGCCGACCCCCCTCTCTGGCACCTTGCCTCTCGCTTCGAAAAGAGCTATAACAACCCCACCAGGAGAGCAGGCTTTTGAGGCCTCCCCTTCGGACGACAGCTCCATTGACCCGCATGCCACGAGGACTGCGAAGGTGGTCTACTGGTATCAGCGTCACGAGGACTCCCGTCTGTCAGTCGGTAGCTATCACCCTTTCTTTACTCCCCTTTCTCTCTCTTTTTCTTCTTACCCCTTCTCTTCTATCGCATAACTGTGTGTATCAATAAAGATACAATTGATTTCACTTGAATTGAGTTATCACTGCCTCTTTTTGCACTCTGAAATCAAAACGAACCATCACGACCATCCTTTGGCTCGTGACAGCTACTTACCTTGTTCCTCCTTGCTTTCTTCAGAACTGCTTAGAAGTCAAAGGTTGATGACAGTGTCAGATGAATAACAAGAAATATTTTTGTCCTCTGAAGACTACTAACATACAGAACTTTTTTTTTCTGTAAAACTAACAATATAGTCAGGACAGTTTTATTGATTTCTTAGTTAAAAGAATATGTATGGGCCACAATTTTTAAAGACAGAGACATGGTAGGCACATAATGTCCAGTGCTCCATGCATACTGTTCCAAATACTGAGCATACCATCAAATGTTGTGTGATGTCCATGAGTTACAATAATGACAAAAAAGCTGAAAAACATTTGTTTCTCTCTATTCTCATTTCAGTTTTTAAACTGGTGTTTTCAGAGCAAACAATGTATTTTTTCTTCTTTGCAGATTCAGGTGTAAGCAAGGACATGGAAACAAGCAGTTGTTGTGACATGTGACCTACATTGTCTATGTAATTTTTTGCACTTAAAATCCTTTCTTGATTTCTCCCCTAGCAAAATAAGTGCTACCACTTTAGGAAATTACGTGATATAATTATAGAAGGATAAACCAAGTTATTTTAATTTCTGTAGCAGCAGCCTTTTTTTTTTTGAGATCTATGGCAACGTAGTTAGTGAAGTGTTTCAAACTGCAATAAACTGTAGCAGAATTAATGTATTAAGTAGAATAAAAAGAAAGAAAAATAACTATATAAATATCTTATATTAAAGAAATTTGTGTTGTTAGATAGCAGTATATCATGATACTGTCAACTGTGAGAATTCACAGCCAAAAAGCCAGTCTCCCAAAAAACCTACCACTGGCTTTAACGAACATTAAAACAATGATAGCAAAAAATAATTTCTTTTTCTTACTCCCAAAGTACATGTCAATTCAAGAAACTTCTTCCTATGAGAATGAAATTTAAACAGGAAGAAATGATGCATCAAACTAGCAGCTAAAAAAGATGACATAAAAACAATTATGTTTTAACAACAATTATTCCAGTATACAAGAAAACTGGGAAGGATATCACAAGAGTAAACTTACATCAGACTCTTTTTAATGCTTTGAAAATAAAAAAAAATCCACTGTAAGTAATGACATATTGCTGCAGTACAGTACAAAATCATAGTTGAAGTATGTCAGTACAAAGTAGAAATATTTAATGGCTATTTTCACTATTCCATTTAAAATAAAAAGTATCCTGATGTAATTTTTCATTAATAAAAAGTCTAATAATAAGGTAGTAGGAACACATGTCTCAGAGGAGGAAATGAAGGCTAAAGGATATTTAAATGTAAATATTTAAAAATGTTTTAAATGTGCAAGGAGTTGAAATCAAGAGGACATGATGAAGATTACTCTAAAGTAATGGTTCTCTATGTAATTTTTGACAGCCATAGCTTACCACATTTGTCTTACAATACAGTAATAAATTATTTAAAAAGAAACTTTCTATTGCATTTTTCAAGAGGAGAAAAAGCAGAGATTGAGGAATGATTAGGAGGCATATCATATATACTGGAAATACTCTCAGTAAAATATGCTCAAAGCAGTCTTCAACCTATTATCCAAGCAGCTCACTTTACAATATTTAAAAGTTGGACACTACTTCAGAAAAAGCAGTCTCAGTGACAATTCTCCACTAATTGCAGCTAAATAACATACATACCTTTTATTGTTTCTGTGACAGTTTTTCTTTTCCCCAATACTTATTTTATGATTTTAATTTGAGGGAGTATCAAGCTGTCTTACTACACAAAGCATTTAAAAAAAGAAAGAGGTAAATTTGCATACTGCGAATGTTAAATGGTAGAATTTCCTAATACAATATGTTCTGAACATCAAAACTATAAATGCATAAAGATCAGCTGGACAAATTTATGGAAGAAAACATCTGACCTGTAGTTAAAAGGCTCAGGAAGTCCTGTAGGTAACAACTGTTTGAAACTGGAATAGTAAATAGGGAGAAATATCCCTGTATACCCTTCAGCCTCAAAAATTTATAATTGCATTTTTGAAACAATGTTAAATTTTGCATTCATTTAGTTCTACAGTTATACCACTCAAATAAGATCTAATCTGGCATGGGGAAGAGACGATACATAATTCATGCCTTTGCAGCCAGTCTTGAAACACTGAGTGTTTTAATACAGGGGTAAAATGTTCACTTTTTAAAGACAGATACCTGTAATTATGCAGTAAATTTTAAAGAGCACTGCCAAAATATTAATATAGATTTAATAGTAATATAGATTTAATATCATGAATTTTGTTGAAGTAACTATGCAGAGCAAAGAACTATCTGGTAAAGCAGTTACATAAATCAACATTTTGTGCATGAGGTATTTACAAGCAGAGCATGTGACTCTACAAAGCAAAAAGGGTTATAGCACTTGCAGTATTTAAAGATGAGACAGCTGTCAATCAGTATGAGCCTGTGGGGAAAAATAATTTTATCCAAAGCAAAAAGCACAATGTGGATTAGAATGAGTGATTACCAGACAGGACTCCAAAAATAAGAGCCATGGAGATAAAGATATGAAAAAACAAGACAAACAGGTAAACATTTGTTTTTAAAGAATGGGGTTTGGGGTTTTTTTAAGTTAATTGCACATCAGTGTAGCTTTGCAGGATTCATAGTGGCAGGATGCTAGTGAAACAGCTGGAAAGGGCTTGTATTTGTGCTGCAGATGTATTCTCCAAAGCCCAGTGATTTGTCCTCCCTAGACCGTTTATGTGGTTTTTGATAAATACTCAGCATAAAACAGAAATAAGCCCCAAAGGGGTCCAGAACAGATGATCACGATGACCTCTCTAACCACTCCGAGTGGTTAGAGTTTATGAGTTATGAGTTTATACATCCAAAGCAACATATTGAAACATGTCTCTAGTAGGGATGTTCTTACAAAAAACTAACTCTCTGACCAATGCTCTTCTACTGCTGCAAGTAAACAACCTCAGGGTTCCTCAGATGAGCCTCTTCCTCAGCTGTGACCACTCCAGATGTCTATGAAACACAAAAAGATACTGGCCAAAATCCTTTGAGCTATTAATAAATGGCATTTCTGGTTAGAATTATGTTTTAGCAATTTTCAGAAATTTTGAATGCCCTCATTGCTACAAATAAAATAGCTTAATTGTTGACCTTATTATTTTTTCATTTGACAGTTGCTTCTCTGACAAATAATCCCAGCTAAAAACTGTGGGTAAAATACTGCTATAAGCAAGTTAGGCATTAAATTTTTTAACCTTGAAAATATAGACAATTTTTTTTTCCTCTAGTGACTCCAGAAGTAAATAAAACTTGAATGCTTTTTTCTCAAGTTTTTTTGTAACTGTTCAGGTCACGTTTGAAACTACAGGAATACCTGAGGCTGAATTAGACAATTGAACAAAATGATGACAACGGTCCCTATGTAAAGCCCAACTTCTAGAATTTCTTCTAGAAGTGTATACAAAAAATATCTTGAACATTATTTCTAAAATATATTTCAGTTTCCCGAAAAAGAAACATATCTATGATTCCTGGACTATGGAGGGCAATAACATTCCTCTTTTTCACCACTTCTAGTCTATTTAGTCTTCCTCCAATCTATCTAGTCTTCCTCCTTTTCCTTAGACAACATTGTTTGATACAACAGCCCCTCATTAGAAGAAGAAATACTTTTACAGCCTTAACAACAGAAGTTTACCGATCAAAGTAAACACGAATGAGGATTTGCTTATAGTGAGCTCTCAAAGAACCTAAGCCTGCTCCTCATAGCTAGTGTATTGATCTAGACCAGGAGCACATTCCACGTTTAGAAGTTAGTAATCCACACAAGATTTCACCTGAGTAGGCAGAGGGCTTTGCTGAATATATAGGGTGGCTTTCAGGCCTGTTCTGTGCTGCACAATGCTCTTGGCTGCAGGATAAATTCAGCAAGTTCACTGGAACAGAGGAGCCCACAGGCAGTTCCTCCTGTGTTTTGGTTTGGAAAGACAGGTATTGGAGTTTCCCTTGGAATGGAGAATGTAAAACCCCCTCCCTCCAAATTATTACAATTTTGCAATTAGGAGCTTTCAGGCAAAAATATGGAATTAGGAATAACAGTTCTTTTGTAGGAATATTAAAAAAATACAAATGCAGTAATACAAAAAACAAACCAAACCAAAACAAACCCACAAAAAACAGACAAGCAAGCAAACAAAAATGGTCCTAGAAAGCCCTGATGGAGTCAGGAATACCATCTGACACCCTGTTGGTCAGCGTGTTGGAAGCAGTCCAAATAAGTCCTCCTGGAGGACTTAGTGATTCTCTTCAACGTTCTGTTGGAGTAGTGTCATGGGTTAGCACTGGCCAGATGTTAGTGCACTCATGAATATATGTTTTTTCTCTAACAACTCCTGTGGGATGTGATCAGGAACAGAGCAGAGCAGGCTTAAATCTTGAAAACAAAAAAAACCTCACCAAAACTTTATTAATTACATAAGAACAGGGACAGAAATACTCTTAAACACACACAAAGACAGAAATAAAAACTTCTTAGAACATTTCTTCTCTCAGTTTTTACTTCCCCACCCATCACTCTTCACAGACCAACCTTTGGGTTTTAGATCAAACAATCACCACTCAAAAACAAACTAATCTTCAATTCAGCAAGGGAGAGAGGAGTCTCTCTCGCACCACAGACTGTTCTTCAGAAAACACGGGTCCACCCCTTATGTGTTTCTATGTCACCCATAGCACCGCCCGGAGAAGTCTGCTAAGGTGACACTCTCTTTTTCCTATGTCCAGCGCTCTCACCGCTGTCTCATAGGCCACAACTGCATACAGGGCTTTTTAAGGATGCTGCATGCCAAGCTCTCTCCTTTTCACCCAGGGGCCGGGGTTCCAGGAGCAGGTCTGCCCTGAGGGCAGAGGGTGCCACCTCACCCTCCCCCTCTCTTCTCTGCTCGCTACTCACTTCAAGTGCCAGTCACTGTAGCAAAAGCAAGGGGCAGCTGTATCCACCCAAAAATGCAGTTTATGTTCAAAAGAGACTCAAGTTCAGTCCATGGCTGACATTATGCAAGAAAAGTCCAGCTCCAAGGCTACTCCTCTCATTCTTCCATCGAGTTCCTTCCAATCATGCTTTATCATCTCGGTCCCAGGCCGCTTCCCTCTCTCCGAAAACCACCAGTCATGAGAATCAATGTCTAAGAAAAGTTTCTTTCTGCCAAGCAAGGGTTAACAGTTTCTTCTCGGCAGGGTGCTGCAGGCGAGGCACTCCCAGGCTCGGCAACCCCCCACATGGCTGAGCACCTTCTCCCGGAGTTTGGGGGGGGAGGAGGGGGTTGAACACACACAGAAGGCACTTCCACAGTTTTCCACCCCTCCATCCTGGACGGGGCAGCTCAGTTCCAGTTCTGTCCCTTCTCTTCTCCCCACCCCCGGGGGGGCTCCGGCTTACCTGAGCCGACCACGTGTTTCCCCTCCCCCACCCAGCCTCGTGGCCAGGCGGGGGAAGGAGACCTGAGACATCTCTCTGCTGACACCCGGATCCGAAAAGAGGCCGAGCCCCTCAGACTCTTGCTTTTAACTCTTTGTGTCCTCAGAGGCGTGTCCAAACTTCCGAGTGACCAACCCAGGTGCCAGCAGAAAAGCTGATCACTGATTGGACTGCCCACATCCCCCTGGAGGAATTCACCTCCCCCCCCAACCACGACAAGTAGAGATGATCCTGTAGACAGAATTCAGTGGCAGTGAAATAAGTCCAGTCTTCCTCTGAGAATCCAGTGGAAAGAGGATGTCTGGGGTCCCTTTGTCCCCATTTTTATCTGGGTAGGGAATGGTTGGCTCCTCCCCACTGAGTGATGCATCTCACAATGGGATGATGTAATGTGTCATGTCATTGGTGAGCCTTAATGGCTCGTTAACAGAAGATATCCCCTAGAGGGTGGACAAAGTAGGTGGAAGAGATGAGAAACACTGCCCCACCTGGTTTTAACAGATGGTCTATTATCAAAAGGCATCCGCCCTCCTCCTCCCTGGCATTACGAGAGATAAGAAAAAAGAAATCATCTCCCAACTGCTTTCTACAGATGAAATAGAATACATTTTTGTTTTGGTTACATAACCCAAGACACCCTGGGTACCAGTGATTTCACCACCTGCCTGGCCTCATCTTTACAAGTGCAGCAAGATAATAATACATTTACATAATCCCAACGGAATAGGGCTGTTTTCTTGTAATGAAACAATGGAATATCTCACAGTACTGACGGAGAGAGCTTCTCCCCACAAACAGGATTTGCTCTGCACAGTGTACCATGGGAAAATCCATCCAGGTTACATCTCACGGTACACAAACTCAGGGTGCCCCAGCCACTCATGGAACATCAGGTTTCTTTCCTATCTATATTACTCTTCTTACTTTGTCTAATTAACACAGTTATCTTATTAAGCCATTTGTTGTCAAAGCCTTTTTAACTGATCCAGAAAAAGTTCTGCACCACCTCTCCCTCATTTCAACCCTTATCTTCCACCCTCAGTACAGAACAGGCAGATACATGACATGAAGAGACAGCTATGCTTGTAAAACTCTGTGTTTGACCTTTTAAAATTCTTGCTTCTGTAGGAAAGGTTATACATATTTTCCATTTTCAGAAAAAGTTTCAATTTCACACCTCAGAAGAATTAAATAGATGAATTCTATTGACTCTACCATGCAAATTTCTAATCCATAATCCGTAGGCTGTAAGCATGGATTTGCTTGCATAAACACATAATCTTTCACAGCACTGTTCCTCCTATTAAATACATTTTTAGTAAAAGATCAAATGATCCCATGACTGAGGCTTGAATTTCTTTCAATCCCACATATTTGATGGTTGAGCTAAAACATTTCTGTTCTCTCTCTTGTCTCTTTCATTCCTGACATATTGTTGCAGCTGTGCAGAGCAGATTTCTGTAAACAAGGTGAACAGAGAAAACCAGAAAAGCATCAGGGAATAACTTAGAGGAGATAGTAGCAACATAAAGGTCTTTATATGAAAAACTACTTTAAGACCACACAACTTTTAGTCAAAGCAAATGGTGTAAATGTTTATTCTTTAATATCATGAAATCATAAAGCTGTAGATATTGAACAGTTCTGCATGAATCAACTTGATCTGTAAAAAGTAAGCTTGCTGTCATATGTTTTCAAGGTCTCAAAATAAGGGATTCTTTCAGGCCTACTTCTAACTCTTTATCATCATCTGTTAATTTCTCTAATTTTTTTCATTCCTTTAATTTCATATTCTTTCTTGAGAGTACAGGAATTTAGACTGCTTTTTTATTGTTTTGTGTTATATTTTCAAAAATATATGATAATGGTTTCATTTGAGAAACTGGCAGAATGTCTAACAATCACATTAGGCTTGATTCAATATCTAAATTGTAAATCATACAAATTTGGGGGATTCTGAATGTATAAGATATTGTATGTGAGTTCCCAAATTGCTAGATGCTGATTTTTTAATATCTGTTCAATTAAGTCACCAAGATGAGGTTTTGCTTATGTCAGAGTTGAGGGCACAGTTACTTACCCACTCTTCAAATATGTAATGGATAATCCATTCCGGTTATTTATTTGAGTAATCCATAAAAGCACTATAAATTACAGGTAAGAAGAGGTAAAGGTAAAGGTAAAATTGCCATCCTGCACTGTTCTGCCTTTCCTTATTATCTCTATCTAATCAACTGCGTAAGAAGTGAACCGTGCGCTTTTTTTTTTTAATAGGGCATTTATAGCCCAGACAGCTAGATTATTTTATGAAATTGCATTGGAATGTTTGGTAACCCCTGCAGTTACCACAGGGGAGCTTGCCCTCCCATGGAGAGAACACAGGGTGTAAGCTGTTTCTAATAGTGAGGATCTCTCACCTGGGAAGTCTGCAAGACTTCTCTTGAGCTCGCAGCGAGCAGAACTGTTCACCCCCAAGAGCTTTTGCAGCTCTATGTTAATTTGTTACCCCTCATTGGTTCATTCCTCACTTCCTGTTTTCCCTGTCACTGAGGGCCAGCTCCCTTGATTAAACAATAAACTTCTGCTTGCCTTAGGTAATGGGACATTTCTATTGGCTGTATGTAAATGTTATCTTGTATTAGATTGGTTCCTGTTCCTGCTTTCCTGGCCTGCATTAGCTGTGCCTAGCAGCTACAAGCAAGGACCTCACAATAAACCACGTGCTACCCATGCTACTTTGCTTATAGAGATACTTTGTCGCCGACTCTACCTTCAGGGAGTAACTCCTTCACCAGCATACTGTGTGGACAGAGAAATTATGGTTATCTCGAACTTGACATAAGGAATGCAAATACTGTTGCTATCAGTGAGCTATGATGCAGATGTTTAGAAAGAATGTAAAGATGGTCCTGACTGTATCTATTTGATTTCACTGATATTGATGTGTTAGTTTAAACTGAGTTACATCTGACTTAGATCTAATAAAATAGGCCTCTGTGTTGGTTTGGCTTTTCCCCAGGGAAACAGTAGTGATATCTCACATAAAGGGTATATTACTTAAGGAAGAGACCAATGACACTAACAATCAGAAATGCAGACATTTCAAATTTCAAAATTTGTGCCTTTTACTGCCGCGGTGCCTGCCTCTGTGCCCTGGCTGGCTCTGCACCACGGACACCACTTTACAGTCAAGGGGCAAGCTGGTAGCTAGATGAACCAGGCTTGCTCCCCATGAGTTCTTGGCCCTGGGGATCGTGAGGGCCGCAGGACAGTTGTTAGCCATGGCGAAGACGAAGGAAGAAAAGGAGAACTCAGTCCAGGTGCAGCAGGAGAAGTTTATTGACACCTCCTGAGCCCTGAAGAGACAGAGCCCGGAGGAGGGTTTGACAAGGGGTTTTATGTGACTCTCTAGGGGAGGAGAAATGGGGGTGGCTAGACGCAGCCAGCCAATCCAGACTTGTAACTGTGGGCAGACAGAGGGGTGGATACAGAACCTGGACCTATCAGGATAACAGGGGAGGAGAACAGAACTGGCGGGAAAAATGATTGACAGTTAACTGTCAAGACTAAAATTAGACTCTTGTGAGGGACTGAGGGAAGACAAAGGAATATTAATTAGGTGTGTGAGGGTAGAGAGACTCCATTGGGGTACACAGAACTGGCTTATACATAGAACAAATGAACACACATAGAACTGATAAAAACATGCACCCCAACATTTTACACAAAATTATCTGTGGGAGCCCAAAAGGTCCTCCTGGAGAGTAGCACTCTCCCTTGGAAGAAGAGTGAATTATGAACCAGCAACCATCCCTTCAGGGAGTCTCCCTAGTTCATATTCTTGGTGTTAGGGTGACCTCCCTAGAGCAAAGTCCCATGAGCCCTTGCCCCCATGTTAATCCTTTATTCCCCATTGGTTAAGGTTACACTTCCCTGTTATCCTGCACCCTGATTGGTACACACCCTTCCCCTGATCGGTTGGTTTTTCAATCCGTGTTCTCATAGGCCCTAGTGGCAAGCCCTGCCCCCTTCAGTCCCTATATAAGCAGGGCATTTTTTTGAGCCCTTAGGCTTCTTTGGGGTTGTCGGTTTCTGAATAAAGACTCTGGAGAATCATCCTGACTCTCGCCTCTCCTCCTCTCCTCACCTGAAGAGGAGAACTGCCCCGCTGAGCAGTTCTACCTGCTCCTCCTCAGAGGGCACTGCAGGCCTCTGAGCTCGGTTGCTTCAGGACCTCACTCACAACTGAGCTGATCACTGGGGACTGCCTGTGCCTCTGAGGTGAGGAGCGTCTTTTTAAAGATGACTTGCCGTGGAAGGATGCGGCACCCCAAAGTCTTGGGGTAGCTGACCACAGACAGTCAGTGGCCTTCAGTGGACACCGCCAGCATCAATTATCTACACATGTTGATTCTTACATAGTTTCTAAAGTGTATTAGTTGCATTAATTCATTGATTATATAGTATCTTATAATGTACTGATCTATAATACAAGATTATTGTGTGTTCATTTAAGAACATGAATGCTAAACTATGAGTCTAAATTGGTCTCTCTAGACGCTACATATCATCAGCAGACAGAATCAGGTAACTCTAGTGGGCAATTTTTTTTGAATGCCTAAAATAAGTAAGAATAAGTGCCCCACGCGATATGTTCAACCCAACTTCAAATGGCTGAGATGAATCTTACCCAGGGTGTACAAAACCATATCCTAACAGCACTCTGTGTTATTTGCCATATTTACTCAAATTTCACAGGAATTAAAGCTTAATATGGAAATGTTTCTTTTAGTGTGTAGTGGAGCATAAGCATGCTGAAACACAGTATGAAGACATAAAATGATGTAATCTGGGGAATGCTGAAATGTACTGCTCCATTTCCCACATAAAATTTTTAACTTTTCTTCCAAGAAAATGGCAAGTTCAGGAATCAGTAGTGTTAGTTCATTTATTCTACATAAAAACTAATAGAGAGGAAAAGTTTGTCAAGCCCACACGTTGGCACGGTTGTTTCCCTGGTAAAGAAGTCACTTCTAATCATAAGAAAAATCTGAGGAAGAGAACAGAGATTTGCGTATTTTGGAAGAATACATTAAAAATTTGTTCAGTAACATTGCTAATTCTATTGAGTTTAGAGCGCATATGAAGTCCATATTATTCTTGCTGTTTGTAGCAGTAGTTACACAGAAGAGGAGAGACACATTTTAACACAGCTATTTTTTTTTTCCACTTTTGGAAATGACCACATGAACAAAAGTCTTCCAATTTAATTTTTTTAAGTTCAGATTTAGTGTCTGCACTGTGAAGTGTTTACCATTACTGTTTGCTCGGTACTGGAACATTATTGTGCAGATGGCTGCCTGTCTGGTTTTATCAGAGTAGCTTGGGTCACCATATGTAATTCCTCTATTTATCATAGGCAAAGTTTTAGATGCAATGACTGGATTCTAATTTCCCCAAAGATTCTATCACTTGGGTCCTGCTAATCTTTGGTAGCTATAGCTACCAAAGACTTCTATCTCAACCTTGCTTCAAGAGCTTCTCTTGCCCATCTTTCGATACCAACTTCTCTACCCTTTGCAGTACTTTTGATTAGTCCAAGAGATTTTTTTTTTTACTCTGTCTCTTTGCCTAATGACACTTCTTGTTGTAAAGCACGAACTATTTAAAAATCTTTTAGGCTTGACAGACTTGGGTATGTAAAGCATATCAACTGAACTTCATCTTTAGGATGTCTCTATCCCTTCTACCTCCCAAGGGAAGCAACAATGTTGTTTAAAGATGCAGACATCTCTCTTTTGTGAAAAAAAACCCCCTTATTTTAGAAAGCTGAAAATTCAGGGTGCAAGTTCAGACCTCTTCTGATGTCAACACTTGAGCATAACTCACAATGACTCATTTTCTGGACTAAACTCAAAGCCATTTTTCATTAATATTCAGTAAAGAATATTTTGTCAATTGGACTTCATATGAGCTCTAAACTCAATAGAATTAGCAATGTTACTGAACAAAATTTTAATGTATTCTTCCAAAATAAGCAAATCTCTGTTCTCTTCCTCAAATTTTTCTTATGAGAAGTGACTTCTTTACCCTCATATCTCATTTTCTTTCCCATTTCAGTTCCAGCACAGGAAACTTGGACATATTCCATTCAACTATCCCTTTCCTTTATATTGACAGAATAAGATTAACTAAAAATAATATGCCTTTTGATCCTGTGATCTCAAGTTGGGATTTCTTTTCTGACATTAGTGTTTTTCTTTTCCCCTTTGTTTTCTCTTAGAAATGTGAACCTTAACATGAACCAAACTACCCACCACATGCTTCATTGCTTCAAGTTCTCTGATCTAATTAGCATTGATATTTAACTACACCAAAAATAAAATTATTGAAAAACAACAAGCTTTATGGTTCTAATTATACCTTTATGATTCTGGGATTACAGAATGTACAAATTTAGACTATTTATCCTGAAAAATGTCTCTTAGTTTTTTCCTCTTGAAACTCAAGACATAGGGTGTTGTGGGTTCGTGCTTTCTTATTTCTTTCTCTTGATTGAAATTATCTCCAGTAAACTTACTGTTGTGTAGCACAAAACTAAATATATGAATGAGGGACCTATTAATATTAAAATATTAATTACTCAAAGCAAACACAAAAAAGGGAAGTCATTCTTTTTAAGGGTGAATTTTCTTCATAACTGGCAATCCATAAATAGAGAAGGCTAGTCCCTCTTTAGCACACATCTGTAAAACTACTATCTAAACTTTTCTGTCTATACTTTTACTTACTCAAGGTTCTCCATATTGGCCTTTATCCTGAAAGATAAATGTTGCCAAAATGGCTCCTACAAAATGTTGTTAAATACACAACACAGCAAACTGCCAACTGTGAGAAATGCTTTTGTCCAATAATTATATTCTCCAGTGAGGAGGATATTATTCTACTTAGTATTATAGTTAACATCAACATTTTTCATGCCTTTATTTAAAATGTAGTCCTACAGAAAAGGTTTTCACAGTGAGCCACAGAAGTGCCCTGATGAAAATACTTCTGAAAACATCCATCTTACAACAAACATCTGAATAAATGAACCAATAGCTAGAGAATTTGTCTTGGTGGGCAAATTCCCCTTAGGACACACTATAATTTTTCAGAGTGAATATTCAGTATAATCATCTTATTGAACTGTCAAATTACTGAATTAGAGCTGCTGTCACTTTATATTGTTCAGTAGATTCTGGGCTTATTCTCGTGTATGTTTTTATGTTTACTGATTGAGGGCAGAAATCGACTTACGTACATGTATCAAACATTTAAGTGCAATGGAATATTCATCTGACCATCATCTGAACATTGTCTTAAAAACTAAACAACAAGTGGTAAAAATCTCCAGTTGAGTGACTAGCCAGCAAGCTGAAAAGGCAACAGATTGTTTCAAAGACTATTTTGAGAAACATATTCTCATCCACATCATTTATGCTACCACAGTATATCATTCACCTTTATTCAGTGAATTCTCCATCCAGCACACAGACAAATCCTGTGTTTACTTCCAGAATAGGTACTTAGCAGCAGAAGGCACAGTGGGAGAGAAAGGAAAGGTCATAGCTAGGTCGTAGCAGTAAGTTATTCCTATACACAGAAGAAGAGAGATTTTAACATGACTATATTTTTTCCCTAGGGCAAATAGTTGGAGCAAACTCCTACTGATTTCTAATGGCATGTGTCATGCCATTAGAAATCATCATGCCATAATTTAGAGCAGTTACAGCCAAGTCCCTGGAAAATCCTAACTAGTTATTTTCTTCCTATCTCATATGTCTTTGTCTTCTGTGAGGCAGGTTTGCCTGAGAGTGCCTTACTGTCCCTTTTCATGAAGACGGTGTATTTGCCTAAGTTTCTTTCTCTACTAGCTGCAGGTGTTCAGCCACAGGGGCCAGGGAGGATCTATAGCTGCAAAAGCTCTGCAGCAGCTGCTTGAAGTGCTCTCAGAATACCAGTGAGCTGGATCACACTGCTGTGGCAGATACATTCCCTGTTTTTTACCTGTGGCAACACTCCCGTGCTGCAGTTCATGTGCAGTTCATGCTCAAATGCATGTGTTCTCTTTATTACCTCAAGGAACCAAGGGACTGCAAATTGAAAATTAATACTGCTGTAGGTTCATTTTCCTACAGTTGTTTAGCCAAGGTCTCTGCAGGCTGAACCTCAGCTCCCTCGGCTTTTCATCATCAGAGAGGTGCTCCAGCCCTCTGACCAGCCCTGGGGCCCTGTGGTAATCTGTTTGAATGGTTCATCCCTTTCCTCCCTGTTAATGGTCTTGCCCTGGTGTCACTCAGTTAGAAGAGTTACTTTACCCCACTCCCACTGTTTGTCTATCACCCAGGACCAAGCCCAGCTCTCTAGAATGTTCTCCCCAGTTTGATGTTTCATAGGCTGGCTTGTCCCAGCCACTCCCCTGTTATGCCCTGATTAGTTCAACCTTATGCCTGTTATTCCCTCCCTCCTCCCCTCATGTTATGTGATTGGCCCGAGAATGTATCCTCTTGTCTGTACCACCCCTGTTCAAAAAGGCTGTGCAAGCCTTTGTCCTGCGCCTGTGTAGCCTGGTTCCCTGCGGATAATAAAGTTGGTCCGGAACTGCCAGCACACTGGTCCTGTGCCATCCTTTGCCAATCCTCAGCCATGCAGCCGCTGCCTTGACAGCTTAAGGACCTTATCACTACCCTCCTTCTCCTGGGGGCTAGCTGGGATTGGAAGGAGTGGTCAGTGATAACTGGCACCCAACATGCTCAGGACAGTGCTCATGACGGTCAAACCCCACCGTGCTCTAGCCTCACCCGGGCTCACGGATTTCAAGAGCCTGTCTGCTCTCCTTTGGGGATTTGAACCACCTCGGTCGCAGCAGGCTGAGTTTTATCAGCAGCGTTCCCGAGGGTGGCAACGGGACCCTCAACGCAGCTAAGAGGCCGTTGCCGAGGATTGGACCGTTCCTGTCACCCTGTCTGCGATTCCTGCCTCCCTCCACGTTGCTTTTTGTAAGTAAACAGGGGGAGTGTTTGTGAGTGTTGTGAGTGTGTGCGCACACAGGATAGCAGACCATTTTATTCTGTTCTTTTACGTTTGCCTTTGTGACAGGTGCGGGTGGAGCTGAGAGGGCAGTGGAAGAATGGGTGCTGTGTGGTCGTTGTCTGCCCCTCAGCGCGCAGTTTATATCCAAGTTGTGGGCATCCTAAAGGGGGGAGGGAAAAAGTTTTCAAAACGGTTGTTCAGGGATTTTGTTAGGTGGTTGCTGAAGCGATACCCTCGGATTTCTTCCTCACACCTTACCTCCCTTGATTTTTGGAATCAGGTCGGTGTTCATTTAACAGATTTAGCTGGAGAAGGGGATGCAGAAGGAATTCGATTTCTCCCTTGTTTTGTTTTGATTCATGGGGTTTTAGTTGGCCAGAGGGTATCGTCCACTCACCAGACCAATGTTTCCCCCCGTTCTCCTAACCCCTCTCACCGATCCCCACATCCCTCACCTGGTCAGAGGCACAGAGCAAGCGGCCCAGCACGGGGATCGAGCGAGAGTCTCCCCAGCCCTGTGCGTCCGTCCAGATCCCCTAGTCTCAGGAGTGCTGGCCACACTTCTCAGACCCCTACCCGCAACCCTGCTACCCCAGTTTCTATTCCAAAAGTTGTTCAGTTCCGGACCCCGAGTCCCTCACCCCAACCCTTATGTCGATCCTCCTCCCCAGCCCCGTCCTTGTCTCACCATTCCCCTAGATTTCCTCGGTATTCCCCGAAACCCTCTCGTTATTCCCCTAGACCTTCCCCCAAACCCCCTAGGGCACAAGATGGCGCCCAGCCTCGAGGAGTACAAGATGGAGGGGACCACATGGTCGACCCCCCTTCTTGTGCTTCTTCTTCCCATAACCCTTTTCTCCCCTTGCCCAACCCCTTCCTTGATGATACCCCCCCTTCTTATTACCCTAACCCCTCCTCTGACCACTCCTCTGTTTTTGAGTCCGCCCCCTACTCCACCCCTGCGTGTCCCCTCCCATTTCGTCAGGTGGGCAACACCCCTTGTCCCACCTCTGGTAACACCCACTGTTGCAAACACGCCCATCCTTGTCCTCCTTCCGGTTCCCACGCCCCCCCATCCGGTTCCCACGGTCTGGAACCCGGAAATGAGGGGCCTGGAATCCGGAACAGGGAATGTGACAACATACCCACCGCACTGCCTGTGACCTTTAGTGATGAGCGAGATACACTGCCCACTTGGGAACCTTTTTCTTTTCAGAATAAGAAAGAGCTCTGCAGAGCCCAGAAAGAATTCGGGAGAGAAGGGGAGTTCTTCAAGGGACTCTTGAAGGCTACCTGCTCCTCGAATACCCTACTCCCACATGACATAAAAGATTTATTCGCATGTCTCTTATCGGCCTCAGAGTACATGCTTTGGGAAGCAGGGTGGAAGCGTCTCCTTAAGACCTTCCACACTGAGCTTTTGCAGAGCTCGGGAGATGGCCTTGACACTTTTGGCCAGGCCATCACTATGGATCACCTGTGTGGTGAGGGGGAATGGGCAGAACCTCGGGATCAAATGAGAGCTTTGTCCCGAACAGTATTAAAAGGAATAAAAGATGCCGCAGAAAGAGCGTTTGCTGGATTGCCCACTGGTGACCCACACCCAGGTTTTGCCTTTATAAAGCAGGGGGAAGCAGAGAATTTTGCAGCTTTCGTTAATAGATTGAAGCTACAAATGGAGAAGCAGGTCACAGATTCCAACCTCGTTGCACCGATGCTCCTGGAAATGGCAAAAGCCAATGCGAACTTAGCCTGCAAGCAAATCATCCTCAGCCTCCCATTGGACCCACCACCGTCCCTACCTGTGATCATAGAGGCCTGCATGCAGAGGGCACCCCTGCTGATGTCGACACAGTCACCACTTACTACACCTCTCAAGAATGGGGCTGTGGCAAGCCCAGCCACTGCACCAGTACCAGCACCCGCTCATCAGCTACCAGCTAGAAGGGACATGAGTAACATCGTCTGTCTACGCTGTGGGAAGAAAGGACACGTGGCACGTTACTGTTGAGCCCCCTACCCGCAGGGAGCTCAGCAGCAACAGCCTGGACGAGTAAGCCCTTCCCAACAACAATCTCAATCTGCTGCTCCTCAGACAAAAAACTAAGAAGGCAGCGCGGCCCTGCCCCGCGCAATGACAGAAATGGAGCAGGGGAGAAAGGGCCAGTGAAATATGGACCAGCTTCTGGACATGACGATTTTTTATCGGCCTTGACTACTCTTGACTGGGTCCCTCAAATGCGTTCTCTCTTAGTCATTTTAACACCAGTTTTTTTTAATTCTAGGGAGTGGACGCCTGTGCAGGTTTGCCCTTTGGAGAGCCCATTGTCAGACCAAGTCCGGTTCTGTAAGTACTTGGTCGTTGGAGACACCAAATGCACACCTGCTGAGATTAGGGTGGCACCTCTCATCATGCCAGGGAGGCTCGACAATAGCTACCTAATCTTAGTAAGTTGTGTCCATCCTCCTTTCTTCTTGCCAGCAGAAACCACAGTAGCTCAGGCAATCCCCTTCCCGGAGACTGTCCGGGTTGATGAAACTGCCCCGGAAGTCTATTGGGCAGAAGCGGTGGGCGTAGACAAACCTACTCTTACCTGTACCCTCACACTGAATGGGGAGAATGTTAATGTCAAGGGTGTGATGGACACGGGGGCAGATGTCACGATCATCCCTGAAAAGGGATGGCTGTCGCATTGGGCATTGCAACCCGTGGCAGGCAAGATACAGGGCATAGGGGGTGCTCAATTGGCTTATATAAGCAAGGACGTCGTACAAATTACGGGGCCAGACGGCCTATTCGCTAGTGTAAGGCCGTACGTTACCAACTATAAGGTACCCTTGTGGGGGAGGGATACCATGTCCCAATGGGGAGTCAGACTTGAGATCCCGAAAACCCCTCGGGACTTTTTAATATCAGTCACAGATGAGCGCCCCGCCCAGAAACTGAACTGGACTTCTGACTTACCAGTCTGGGTAGATCAGTGGCCGTTAAATAAGGAAAAGTTAGCGGCGCTCAATGAGCTTGTGGAAGAGCAATTAACACAGGGACACATTGAACCAACGTTTAGCCCCTGGAATTCCCCGGTCTTTGTTATCAGGAAGCCGGGGAAAAACAAGTGGCGGCTCCTCCACGACCTCAGAGCTATCAACAATGTTATTGAGGACATGGGACCCCTTCAGCCAGGGATGCCTTCCCCTACGATGCTCCCCCAAGATTGGAAATTGGCCGTTATCGATATTAAAGATTGATTTTCAAAATTCCCCTACACCCTGCCGACGCCCCATGGTTTGCATTCTCAGTTCCCACCACCAACCGAGAAGCCCCAATGAGAAGATACTATTGGAAAGTTCTACCCCAGGGCATGAAAAACTCGCCCACCATTTGCCAATGGTATCTTTCTTCATTGCTGTCCCCACTGCGTGCAAAAGAAAACCAAGCCACTATCTTCCATTATATGGACGACATCCTTGTGTGTGCTCCAACCGACGAAGACCTACAGCGTGTCCTTGACCAAGTAGTCAACATTTTGACACTTGCAGGATTCATTCTCCAAGATGAGAAGGTTCAGAGGATGCCTCCTTGGAGATACCTGGGTCTGGAGATTACTGCGCGGACCATTGTTCCGCAACAATTGGCCCTGAACAGTAATCCCAAAACCCTAGCGGATCTCCACTCCCTATGTGGGACTTTAAACTGGGTCAGGCCCTGGCTAGGCATCACTACTGAGGACCTAGCCCCCCTTTTCAATCTATTGAAAGGGGGAGTAGAGCTTAGTTCTCCTAGGGCACTGACTCCAGAGGCAAGAACCGTGCTGGAAAAGGTGGGAAACATCTTATCCCGGAGACAGGCACACAGATACAAACCAGATCTTCCTTTTCAGCTTATCGTCTTAGGTGAGTTGCCACATTTGTATGAGTTATTATTCCAGTGGGACCAGGACCAGAGGGATCCACTCTTAATCATAGAGTGGGTGTTCCTCAGTCACCACCAGTCCAAGAACATTACTATGCCACAAGAGCTGATGGCGAAGCTTGTGGAGAAGGGGAGGACACGTATCAGGGAACTGGCTGGATGTGATTTCTCGTGCATCCACCTTCCAATTGGACTTTCTATGAAAAAGGTAGGATCACAAAAGTTAACCAGGGACATGTTTGAGTTCTTGCTTAAGAATCAAGAATCGTTACAAGTTGCTCTTCAAGGCTACAGTGGGCAGGTTTCAGTCCAGGCCCTGGCACATAAGCTGTTCAACGCAAAATTCAAATTGACTATCAAAGAGAAACAGAGCCGTAGGCCTCTGAAGGCCTTGACAGTGTTCACGGACGCGTCTGGAGCATCTCACAGGTCAGTATTGACCTGGAAAGATCCTCAAACTCAGTGATGGGAGACAGATGTTGAGGAAGTTGAGGGCTCTCCTCAAATCGCTGAGTTAGCCGCAGCTGTCAGGGCATTCAAGAGGTTTGCAGAGCCATTTAATTTGGTTACAGATTCAGCCTATGTGGCGGGAGTTGTAGCGAGAGCAGAGAATGCAGTTCTTAAGGAAGTGCCCAACCAGTGTCTTTTTGATTTGCTCTCGGAATTGATTTTTGCTGTCTCCCACCGAGAGCATCCCTTTTTTGTGATGCACGTTAGATTGCATTCTGACTTACCTGGTTTCATTGCAGAGGGGAACCGCAGAGCGGACTCCCTTGCTGCCGGCGCAGTTGATCTCGCTAACGTGCCCGACCTTTTCTGACAGGCCCGCCTCAGCCATGAAATGTACCATCAGAATGCCCCAGCTTTGGCACGACAGTTCCATTTGCGGAGATGCCAAGCGAAGGCAATTGTGGCAACATGTCCCCAGTGCCAGAAGTTAGCCCTCCCGTCGCTAGGATCAGGGGTGAACCCTAGAGGGCTCAGAAGTTGTGAGATCTGACAGGTGGATATAACCCACTTTCCACAATTTGGAAGGCTCAGATATATTCATGTCTCTGTGGACACCTTCTCGGGTGCAGTTTATGCCTCTGCCCATGTGGGGGAAAAGGCAGATCATGTAAAAAACCACCTGTTACATGCATTTGCTGCGTTAGGGGTTCCTAGGGAAATCAAAACAGATAATGGCCCAGCATACATTTCCAAGGCTCTGAACGAATTCCTGCAAGAATGGGGAGTAGAGCATAAATATGGCATCCCTCACTCCCCCACTGGTCAAGCCATAGTTGAGAGAACCCACCAAACTCTCAAGCAGGTGCTGCTCTGACAATGGGAGGGCGCGAGAGGCCTTACCCCCAGTGAACGGGTATGTAAAGCCTTGTTTACTATCAACTTCCTGAACTGCAGTTTTGACAACCCGCTTCCTCCGGCAGTCAGACATTTTCAGCCAGCGGACCTGAACAGTAAGGAACGCCCACGCGTCATGATAAAGGACCCAGAGAGCAGGCAAATAGAGGGACCCCATGAGTTAGTGATGTGGGGGCGTGGATAGGCTTGCGTATCCACCCCTCAAGGGCTGCGGTGGATCCCACAAAAGTGGGTAAAACCGTATGTCACACGCCATCCAGTCCGTCCCCCGGATGGGAATGTCACGCCAGCTGAATCCATTTTACAGAGATGGCCCGAGGACCCTTTCCAATTCCCTCAGTTCTCCCCATTTAATTGACCCTCCTTTGATTTCTTTTGCAGAAAAAGACCTATCTCCAGCATGCACCCCCTGAGAACGAGTGCAGTGTTCCTGATCCTTGCAGTCGGTGTTTCTGCGTGGGTCGTCCCACAGCCACGAAAGAATGTGTGGGTTGCTCTGGCAGAAGCCATGAAGCAAAAACATATATGCCTTTCTGCCTCGTCCACCGACAATCCACTCTCAACATGTCTGGTAGGAGTTCCAGTTGATGTGGACAAATTCCCCGCCTCATTATTAGACTTGAGAAATAGAATACATAAAAGGCCTGGAAAGGTGTGTACAATTCAGGCTGATTTTAAAATATATCAAGTTGCCCTTCCAATAAAGCAACCCCTTGTGTTATGGACCGAATGGGTCCGATCTCTTCCCAAAACCCACGAAGAACCCCAAGAATTTGAACTTTTAGGTTCATCGTTGGCAACCCATTTTGTGTTCACTTTGATGTGGATCCCCCATTCCAGTTTACCCCTCATCACCTAAAACAGTACAAGGAAACTTTTACTGCAAGCAAATGGTGTACCCATTTAGCACGGATTCCCCTTCCCTCTACCCAAGATGATTACCCCCGTTCCCTTGGACCAGGAATGTTTTTAATTTGTGGGGATAGAGCATTTGCTGGAATTCCTACTCACCTTGTCGGAGGCCCATGCACCTTGGGTCAGTTGAGTCTCTTCACGCCCAACAACACGCAAATTGCTAATTGGCGGAACGCATCACAACCAATTGGTAATACAAACAGTATTAGCCCATTGGACAGACCCAAAGAAGTTTCAGAAGGTGCAATGAAATTGGCATTGAAAAAAAGAGATCTCAAAGATCTTGATGACAGTTGTGATGCCGAAGTAATACACTGGTCAAAGGCCAAGAGAATTGCTGCTTCGGTTTTCTTGCCTTGGGTGGCCGCAGCAAAGGCTCTTGGAGAATTAGGACACTTAGAATGTTGGGTAGTGAAGCAGGCCAAGTTAACATCAACTGCACTAAGTGACCTCCTACAAGACGAGCAAATTACCAGACAGGCAACCCTGCAAAATCGCGCGGCCATTGACTTCTTGCTGCTTCTACACAACCATGACTGCTCCGAATTTGAAGGGCTTTGTTGCATGGACCTGACCAGAAAGAAGAAAAGTATTGACTCAACCATCAAGGACATGCAAGTAATGATATCAAGGATCAAGCAAGAGACTGGAGATTGGCTTTCCCAATTGTTTTCTGGATGGGGAGTGTCTGGATGGGTCACCTCCATCATTCGTTCAATTGTGTGGATTTTTGTTACACTATTTCTCATAGTCTTTATGCTTGGCCTGTTTAAAAAATGCTGTTTATCCCAGTTATTCTCTGCCCCTTCTGTTAATGCCCTTGAACCTGTCCCAGAACCTTCTGCCCCTGGCTATGGAAGAGAAGACGAAGAATGCCCCCAGGAACCTCCTAACCCATGGTTTCAAGACATTTACCCCCAATAATATTATCCCTACCTTCATTTGTAAAGAAAAAAAGGGGGAGATGTGGTAATCTGTTTGAATAGTTCATCCCTTTCCTCCCTGTTAATGGTCTTGCCCTGGTGTCACTCAGTTAGAAGAGTTACTTTACCCCACTCCCACTGTTTGTCTATCACCCAGGACCAAGCCCAGCTCTCTAGAATGTTCTCCCCAGTTTGATGTTTCATAGGCTGGCTTGTCCCAGCCACTCCCCTGTTATGCCCTGATTCAACCTTATGCCTGTTATTCCCTCCCTCCTCCCCTCATGTTATGTGATTGGCCCGAGAATGTATCCTCTTGTCTGTACCACCCCTGTTCAAAAAGGCTGTGCAAGCCTTTGTCCTGCGCCTGTGTAGCCTGGTTCCCTGCGGATAATAAAGTTGGTCCGGAACTGCCTGCACACTGGTCCTGTGTCATCCTTTGCCAATCCTCAGCCATGCAGCCGCTGCCTTGACAGCTTAAGGACCTTATCACTACCCTCCTTCTCCTGGGGGCTAGCTGGGATTGGAAGGAGTGGTCAGTGATAGGGCCCTTCTTTGGACTCACCCCAACAGCTCCATGCCTTACTGTGTTGAGAGCCCAGAGTGGAGTCTCACCAGAGCAAGGCAGACGGGTAGAATCCTCTCCCTCCCCTGCTGCCCACAGGGCTTTGGATGCAGCTTTGCATGCATACTTGGCTTTCTGGGCTGCCAGTGCCCATGGATGGCTCATATCCATTTTTTCATACTCCAGTATCCCCAAGTCCTTTCTGCTCTCAGTCCATTCATCCCCTTGCCTGTGTTAATAGTGGGGATTTTGCCAAGTTAGGTGCAAGACCGTGCACTTGGTCTTGTTCAACTTCATGCAGTTCACATGGGACCACTCCTCAAGCCTATCAAGGTCTCCCCAGGTGACATCCCTGCTCTCAAGCTCATCAGCTTCATCACTCAGCTTGGTGTCATCTGTCCACTTGCTGAGAGTGTACACTCACTGTCTCTCTCATTGATAAAGCCATTAAGTACGATTAGTTCCTTGAAAGACACCCCACATTACTGGTTTCCACTTGGACATTGAGCCAATTACTGCAACTCTTTGTATGTGGCCACCCAGGCACTTCCTTCTTTGTCCTACAGCCCATCTATCAAGATCAAATCTCTCCAAATTAAAGATAACAATGCTGGGGAGCGCAAGAGCCCAAGAAGCTCTCCAGGAGAATAGCACTCTCTCTTGGAGAGAAAGGCAATCATCCCTGTGGGGAGTCTCCTTGGTTCATGTTCTAGCCTGATAGGGCGACCTCCCTAGAGCATAGTCCCATGAGCCCTTGCCCCCATGTTAATCCTTTATTCCCCATTGGTTAAGGTTACACTTCCCTGTTATCCTGCACCCTGATTGGTACACACCCTTCCCCTGATCGGTTGGTTTTTCAATCCGTGTTCTCATAGGCCCTAGTGGCAAGCCCTGCCCCCTTCAGTCCCTATATAAGCAGGGCATTTTTGAGCCCTTAGGCTTCTTTGGGGTTGTCGGTTTCTGAATAAAGAAGACTCTGGAGAATCATCCTGACTCTCGCCTCTCCTTCCTGCTCCATCTGAAGAGGAGAACTGCCCGGCTGAGCAGTTCCACCCGCTCCTCCTCAGAGGGCACTGCAGGCCTCTGAGCTCGGTTGCCTCTGCAACCACTCTCACAACTGAGCTGAATCACTGGGGACTGCCTGTGCCTCTGAGGCAAGGAGCGTCCTTTTAAGGACGACTTGCCGTGGAAGGACGCGGCACCCCGAAGTCTTGGGGTAGCTGACCAGAGGCGGTCAGTGGCCTTCGGTGGACACCCCCAGGCCACGTCAGTGGAGGACTGTACCAAGAGCTTTACAGAAGCCCATAGCTCTTCCTTGTCCACTGGTACAGTTACTCCACAATAGAGGGCTACTGTGTTAGTCAAGAGTAAATCTGTTCGAAGACATTCTCATAAATTGGATTCAAGAAAAGTTGAATGTGGGATTGCATTTTATGGAAATGGTTTGCTCTTGTTCACCCCTGGAAAATGTATGGTTTATTCCAAGTCTGTAACCTCCCTGCAGTATTCTGTATCTGTAACCTGATTGGCTGGAGAATGTTACCGTGCCCCTTTGAACCTCGGTGTTAAGAGTGCTAATGCAAGGGGTCTCACCCTCTTTGCCCCTCTTCCCCTGGAGGCCTCCGGATGCTCCCCTTCCCTTCCCTTCCCCTCCCTTCCCCCTCTCCCCTTCCCTTCCCCCACTCCCGCAGGACCATGCTCCCTGCCTGGAGTGGGACTCTGAATAAACCCTCATCTCATCAGCACCCCACCGGCGTCTGAGTCTCTTTGCCTGCCAGCACGGAAACAACCACGACCCAAGGACCCGGGGGTCTCCCGGGGGACCCTCCCCAGGAGCCCCCCAAAATTTAAACTACAACAGTTGAAGGTTTCTCTCCTTTTATGAAGTGGAAGGTTATTGTGTGTACCAGAGACATTTAAAATTGTCTTTATTTAGACTGTCACACAGCTGAACGTTCTTTGATTTAATCCAAACTTGTTAGAATATAAAATTATTATGATTCTCATCCTTCAACTTCTAGGCAATATACTAGCAAAACTAAAGGTGACTGAAAAATATTACCAAGAACAATTGTCTTTCAAAAAAACATAATAGTGTAATACATTATATTCCTCTGTAAAAGATACCATTTGGAACAGCTGAATCACAGAATCATTGAATGGTTTGGGAGGGACATTATAAAGATTTTCAAGTTCCAAACCCCCTGTCATGAGACCCCCATTAGAACAGGTGGCTTAAAGTCCCATCCAGTCAGGACCCAGGTTTGAACACTTCCAGGGATGTGGCAGCCACACGTTCTCTGAGCAACATGTGCCAGTGCCTCAACAGCCTCATAGTAAAGTATTTCTTCCAGATATTGAACTGTGCCAGTTTTTATAATATTGGTCAAATTTGTATCAGCCTATACCTAGTTATTCATGATCACGGTTTGTAGGATATAGTTTTATGACACTTGAAACAGTGATAATCATGACACAGCAATGACAGAAATTGCAATTAAAAATTATATTCGGATCCCAGGAAAATTTCACTGCTAAATCAAGCAGAGAAAATGATATCAAAACGTAAAATGCACAGACACAGTATCATCAGTTATGTACCAGCTTTCCTAAATATGTGTTTAACACTCACAAACATTTGTAGTTTGACAGCCTTTTGTGACGGGCTCTAGTATGATCTCTGCCCAAGACAATTCCTTTGATAATGAGGCGGCAGAACTTGTCTTGACCAAAATAAAGAGAATGGAAAGCTGTAAAACACTGCAGGTCACATCAAGGCAGGAAATGAGGACTAGAAAATAATTTGAGGAACACCTTGCAAAGGATGCTCAGACTGGTAGTAACAAGGTCTTTACATACATGAAAAAAAAGAACATAGTTACAAAACTCATGAAATGGGTTAAAAGCAAAAGTCTTTACTGGGGATTACTCCTACTGGGAGTAGGAGGGATTGGTCAAGGATGGCAAAGCCAGTGGGGAAGCTCAAAAACTTGTCTGCCCCAGGCTGCATTTGGAGATGCTGGGGATTCATGACACCAGACCTGCCTCCCACTGAGGAGAATGGGATCTACATCCACTTGAGTAACTTCACAGGAAATAGGAGCCTATATAGGAGAGAAAAATACAGGCTGTGCAAACATTTCACCTGTAAGTGAAGGAAGTCATCCAAACTAGGCAACATTGAGGCACAAGTGATGAGAGTCCTCAGCTACCAAACTGTGAGACTACTGGTTGCGGCATAGAATGCACCCTCATGGTTGGGAGGTGGCCACCAAAGCATCACTGCCATGACAGACTCGAGAGCTCGAGAGGGAGAAACTTGAGAGGCTGACCTCATCTATTGTGAAGCTGAACCACTTGTGACAAAGCTCACTGAGCACACGGGGTTCACAGGGAAGGTTTTATCCACGTGTGACCAGTGACAGACTGCCTAGAGAAGTTATGGAGACTCCTTCCCTGGAGATGTTTCAGAACTGTCTGCACACAATGCTGTGCCACTCACTTCTTGAGCAGGGAGGTCGGACCAGATGCGCTTCTGTGATATCTTCCAACCTTGCCCATCCGGTGATTCTGTGATCTTTAAAGGGCAAACTGCCTGATTGCCTGCTGCTTGAGGGTCTCAAGAAATGCATCACGAGGGTCCATCCCTTGTTTTCCTTCAGCTTCCACAGTGCCCGTGGGCACTCTGAGCTTTCCGCCAGCATCCCGTCCCTCCCAACACCTGAGAGCTGTTCGCACCCACGCCTCAGCAGGGACCTGTGTTTGATGCAACCCCGGCAGCCCCGGGCTCTCACTGCCCGCCAGCCACTCGGACCGTGCCACGCCGCCCACCTTCTCTGCCAGGGCAGCGCAGCCGCAGCCTCAAGAGACCGACCCTGAGTAACCGGCCCCGAGTGACTAACCGGCTCTCCACGACTGATCGACCCTTCGAGGGTGACGGACCCCGGGTGACTGACCCTGACTCTCATCGGTGCGACGGGCCCTGTGAGGGTGATGAACTCCGGGTGACCTGACCCTCCGGGGGTTACTGACACTGGATGACCAATCTTCGGCAAGTGACTGACCCTGAGTGGCTAACCCTGAGTGACCAACCCGCAGCAGATGACTGACTCGGAGTGACCGACTCCGAGTGACCAGTCCCGGGTACTGGACGAAGTCCCCACGCCCCGGACCCGCCGCAGCAGGTGCGCGCTCGCGGGGCGGGGCGCGCCCCCGCGCGTGCGCGCGGCTGCCGCCGAGGTCCCGAGATCTCCGCGGCCGCGCCTGCGTGCGCCTCTCTCTCCTCCCGGACAAGATGGCGGCCGCGGGGGCACGGGCCGGGGGCGGCGAGTGAGGGACGGGGGGAACCTAGCTCTGGTGTTGCGGGTGAGGGAAGGCGGCTGCCGGGCAGAGACAGCGGCAGGGGCTGGGGAGGAGGCGGCCGGGGGTGCTTCGGAACTCTGCGGCGGGGATGAGGAACCGTGGAGCCAGGGCACGGAGCGGGTGAGGAGGGAACGGGACTGCCCCGTATGCGCGGCTGCCTGGCGCCCTTCACTGCCCTGCGGTCGGGGCACAGCTCGGCAGCTCGGCGGCCCGGCGGAGACGTCGGAGCAACCGCGGCGGCGCTGGCTGGGGCATAGGAAGGCGGACAGGTGAGTGCTGGGACTGGGAGGAGTCCTCGGGGCGCTGACCCCGCCCGGTCCAGTACGTGTCACTCAAAGCCCATGCAGCCGCTCTGATTTTCTCTTTGTTTTGCAGTATCGCGATGTAATTTGGCGTCATTTAGTGGTTTGGTCCTTCAAAGTAAGTGAAAGCATTCAGGTACTCCATAGCTAGAATACCCCTGGAATACGAAGGTTGCGTTTTAGGAAGAGCTGAGCCGCTGTCTCCTGTGTAAAGATATTTAAAGACCTCGACCTGCAAAAACCTTAGTTAAAAACTCCACTATTAAACGAGTCATTAACCTCGAATCTCTATGTTAGGCGGCTTTGTTTCTTTGTTATATGCCCTCTGACCCCCGGTCATGAAGGGCGGGCCTGTACAGGTGTCTGTGACCACAGCCTCAGATTCTCTAGTAATTTTAGCCTTCGTGGCCATTCACAGCTTCAGAATTGACTGGATGTAAAGCAAAATAATTCAGATTTCTGTAAATATCAGACTTCATTGAGTAAGTGCAGAGAAATTAAGATGCAGGTATACTAAACTACCTGACTTGTTCGCTGCTGCCTTGTGTGTTTCCCCCCACCTATAAACCATATAATGGTGCTGACCTGTAGAGCTGTAAGACAAGCCTTTTGGTAAGGCTGTCACAGAAACTTTTTAAGTTTCTGAAAAAATAAAACGTAGTTCTGCAGAATCTGTTTTCATATCCTTGCTTCTACCAGCTACTGGTTGAAGAGGAGATAGTTCTATGTGCAGAAAGAGAAGCACAGGTTTGAAAACTTTGCTTCAGGAGTACTGCCAATGTTTTGGTAAGTTAAAGCTACATCAAGAGTTAAGTGAGGTCATTAATTATTAGGTCATTAATTGAAATGCAGAGAAACGGAACTTTTTCTTTTCCACATGGTATAATATTACATTTGTAAACTGTCTTTGAAAAAACTTGTATGCCGGATAGATTCATCCAGTCTTAAGCACTCAAGAAATATTAAAGTGAATGTTCTGAGATCATTGTTATGCTTCAGCTTCAACTTCCTTGATTTGTTTTTTCTTGTAGTTACAGTGAAGACTATTTATAGCATAGTTGTACCCATTGACAAAGGCCTTGCAAGTACTTGCTCTCCTTAGATGCTTTAGGTGTCAAAAAAGTATATTTGGTTAAGGATGTATATGTACTTGGTTGCATAAAGAAGAAAAAAAAATTGTGGACAACCATATGGTAATGTAGTTACTGAATGGTTTTGTATTCCTAAGAAATACAATAAGAAACTCTGCTGAGCATAAAGCATTTATGACAGCTGGCCTTTATGCACATCTTCATGCAATGAAACTGATGCTCAGGTATGTCAAGTGTTGGTACCCAGGCATCTGTTGCACAAAATATTCCTCACGTAACTGACATCACAAATACAAAGGGTTTTTAGAACATACAATGGATACTGTCAGCAGTGTGCTATGGTACTGTGTGCAGTGAGTTTCTGATACCGTTTTGTATCAGAAAACTAGTAGCTTTTGTAAACTAGTAGCTGTTGACCTAACAAACACTTGCATTTTGCATATGCAGTATCTCAAGTATGCTTAATACACAAATATATACATTTTATGTCTAAAAATCAGTGTAAGAATTTATTTTTCATAAATACTTCTAGGTTATTTTTAGAATCTTTTCTATCTAGATAACCTCTAGAGTAAGGCAGTTATATCTCTCTAACATGGTATTTAAAACTAAACATCTTAGTTAACAATAAATCTTTCTTAATCCTGTCATGATCAAGAAAGAAGATTTTGATTTGACTCACTTTATCTTAGCTAAACTATGAAAATTCCTTTTTTCTGCACAAGCAAAATAGGTTCAATTGGTTTTTAACAGTTGACTTTTGTAGTGCTTCAAGCAGCTCAGTAATATTAAACAGCATTAGTCACACAGGTGTTAGAGGTATGCTTTTGGAAATATTAGCAAGCTGTTTGAAGTATCATGAGTGCATGAAATACCATGAAGAAGGGCTGAGGGGGCAGGGCCTGTTTAGTCTGGAGAAGAAAAGACCATAATCACATCAATGTCTGTAAGTATCTGAAGGGAGAGTGTCAAGAGAATAGAGCCAAATTATTCTCTGTGGTGCTGAGCAATAGGAAAAGCAGAATGGGCAGAAACTGATGCACGGGAAGTTCCATCAGAATATAAGGAGGAACTTCTTTAGTGTGCAGATGATCACGCACTAGGACAGATTTCACAGAAAGGCTCTGCAGTCTCCCTCACTGGAGATACTCCAGGACCTGGATACAATCCTCAGCAATGTGCTCTAGGATGACCCTGCTGGAATAGAGGGGAGGGACCAGATGAGCTACTGTGTTGCTTCTACCCTTCCTGTGAGTGGTAGGTGAAAACACACCACTGATCTAGGGTAGTGTGCATCTTGTCTGGACTTCTGCAGCTTCTCAGAAGTTATTCCATAGCACTGTACAGTAGAAATCTGTTAATTTTGTGATCTTCTCTCACAGTTGCCTGAAAGCCAATGTAAGAATCCTTTGGGATTTTATTGTGCCTCATATTCTTCTTTGAGTTGTCGCACTATAATTGGGACATTAGAAAGTAATATGTAGTCTTTTTATGTCAAGCTACCATATTTTCACAGTATGGTTTTAGTAATTTACAGGATATTGATGGAATAAGCAATCATTTAATGAACTGAATTTATGTAGGTAATGAGCTTGGTTAACATTTCATGTTTTAATGGAAGTATCAATATTATGAATGTTAAAAGAAAAAAGTGTATTAGGATTATTTTATGATCATTGAAGTGTATTCATAGTTTCCATGATCATTGAAGTGTATTCATAGTTTCCATTATAAGTTTACAAATGTATGTACTAAACATAAAGAATGATTGTATGTGAACTCTGCTGGGAAATAGTTGTTACTGATTTTTGAGTGAATCTTCTAATTATTTGCTGTTCAAGCTCATAGCATTTTCATAATCCTTTTTTTACCAGTATTGGCAAAGCAAACCCCCTATTACTTCATAGCCATAACTTTGACACTGTTCAGATTAACATACCCAACTTAAAAAATTTCAATACCACACACTATTGGGATTTTGGTTCTAATCAACTTGAATTGACTACAAATGTAACTTTGGTTAAAACAGTATTTAAAGTAACTGTGATGGTTATTTCAACAGCAAATCATGGTGAGCTGTCATAGAATGTGAATCGTTGCATGATTGCTATTGAGCTTTATTTGAAAGTTAGCATTGAATTGCATCAGTTGTAGCTGGGTGATAAAGTTACTGGGCAGTGAGCATTTGCTCAATATTGTACGTCAGTTTAACAGGGATAGTGAAGGATAGGTATGTCATTGGAAGAAAGGTTAAAAAGATAAATACATGTTTGGATTTGGTGTCTCCATGTGCTACTGTAACAGTACCTCTGATAGTGCTTGCTGATCATGGTAACAAAGATAGTATATGCTAATTTAAACCGACTGTCAAAGATTAATTGGGTTCATTTGTGTCTTAAAGCAGTTGTTCTTTATTAAATATTAGTCATCTGTAGTGGAAACAAGAAATTTTAGAAACATTAATGCTTTTTGAGATCTGAGAGAATTCACTTTGCCATTACTTCCACATGGATTTGCAGAAGATAAAGAATAAAATTCAGTAGACAGGACTATCATCTGAATAAGTATGGCAGTTTTGGCTTGCCAATTTAAGTTTCCTGGCCAATGCACCAATTATGTAGTGGGTTTAGTGCTGGCCAAACACCAGGGCACCCGCTACAATTATTTACAATTATTATTTATAATTATTTACAATTATTTACAGTTATTTACAATTATTTACTCTCTCTTTTGCTGTGAGATAAGGGCTAGGAGGAGAGCAAAGAATGCTCAATACTTTAGGGGTATAAAGAAAACTTTATTAAACAGAATGAAAAGAAAAATAAAATCAAAATAAACCTTCATAATACTTCTCCTCCCCCACACACCATTTTTTCTTTTCTACTGACAATGTAAAGAGACAAAACCTGGAACTTTAAGTCTGTTTACCATCTCTAAAATAATCTTTCTTCAGTCTACTTGGGGAGAGGAGTCTCTCTTGCCATGCCACGGAGACTTCTCCACAAGAAACAGTTCTCTTGTGGCTTCAGTGTCACAGTGAACCAGCTGCCTGGGAAAGGAAAGTCTATTTGCAGTGTGAAAACTCCCTCCCATGCCTTGCAACTTTCCCAAAGCTGCTTTTGTAGGCCGTGTCAGCTTATTGGGGTGCGATTTTAAAGATGGACTGTTAAAGCATAAAAACAAAAGTTCTTTTCATCAATCTCTGGGAACAGAGGTCTTCCGCTTTAATTCCCAAGGCAAGGTTTCTCCTTTCTCTCATCTCTCTATATTCTGTTCAAGCTTCTCATTGAATTACAACTGCTTCAGCATCTGCTTGCTGCAACACTGAACACTGGTGCCTTTGCTCATGACTATGGTAGAATGTGACATCCCCGCAATGCATTCCATGAATTTACAGGGAGAAAACCAAGTTCGATATATCAAAAAGATATCTTCACCATAGCCTCATAAAAGAATTTCAGCTGAAGAATAAGGCATCTCCTCAGTCCCCTCCCATCTAGAATTTGACTCGCTCTTTACTGACCTCAGTGTCTCATGTTCTCTCCACGTGTCCTCACCCCATCTCTCACCCCTTCCCTTTTCCGATTCAGGAGAGAACTGGCATTCGCAAGTCCATCACTTCTCAAGCTTTATCAGTCAAAACAGCTTGCAGCAACGAAAGGCCGATCTCATCCAGACTCTGCAATGGAGAGATCACTCGACATGTCTCTCACTGCTGGTCACATGGTCTCCACAGACACTGTACGAGCCATGCCAACCGCTGACTGTACTCTGTGCTTTCCTTCATGCGGAGCACCGAAACCAAGAAAAGCTGCTACTACCACTTTTGTCCTTCTGTCCGCAGCATAGCTGGCTAAAAGTGGCTAAGCAAATAAAGTCCATTGTGAGTCATGCTGAGGCAGGCGCAGTCATGCAGCACCGCACTGGTCATGCCAATCCTGGCTGCGCAATCCCAGTCTGGGCTGGTGGCAGCCAGTCCTGGCCCCAGCTGCTCCTCTTGGTGCTGGTCCTGGCTGCATGATTGCTTCTGGCGCCAGTATATACCCGTGGATGGCATGGACCAGCAGGCTCTCCCAAAAGAGGCCCAGCCCCAACGGCACAGGGCCCAGCGGGGTTCCTGGGAAGGGCCAGCACTGCAGCAGAGCCTGGTGTAGCCTAGCTGTGGGGGGCCCTCATAGGCTTGGCCCAACCCGACTTGACCTGTTCAAAGGCTGGAAGCCGAGAGAGTTTTTCCTGGGCAATCGTGTCCTTAAAATGTGTTTTGTGGAGGTGTATTTAACTCTTTTAAGTGGTTTAATCAGGTGTCAGTCTTTAAAACTAGCCAATTGATTGGTTCCTCCAGGTCCCCACAGGGTAACCACCCCTGCAGCCCAGGGACTTTCTCCCTCAACTGAAAACAGACTTCATTAAACCACGACAATAAGTAAATACAGCTATGTTAGAGGACAAGTAGTTTGATTTCTCTATGGAAATGTTGAACTAAAACATTGAAGTTTAAATATCAATAGCATTTTGATATAGCATTCTTAAGTGTAGTATTATTCTTCAGGGGTGCATTTTAACCTTAAACTGATAAAATATTAATCTGTAATGGAAGAAGAGACCTTATTCATGTAGACTTTATTTTCAAAATAAAAAGAATTTAGGCTGTGCAAAATAGTATAATGATACCTCTCTTAATGCAGTGATTTTTTTGAAGCTACAAGTTTTATATTCTTACCCTCTAATAGAATACTGGTGACATAGTCAAACATTACTTAAGACTTTAGCTTTTTACACATAGGTTAAAGTCTTGGAGTGAAAGTTGCTTAATTTTCTGGAAACCAGATATCAATAAAAAAGCTCTTATTTGTGCTGTTAATGGTATGATTGTTGGCTGCTTTAAATAGATTCTGAAATGTGCTGAATTTCACAAAACTGAGTTTGACTGTTAGTAGATTGGGCTTTTTTTGTAGTAACTGGCATGTGAAGGGAACTGGAAGAAAAACTAGGACTTCTCATTGTTGTGTGACAAGAGTGCAAAGAAATCATGAAAGCATAAATTGTGTGAGTTGGCTTTCCCTTTATTAATGGAAAAAGGTTCCCAGGATCACATGAACGTTTTCTCTTCTCTGAAACCCCTGCTATGGGAGAGTCCACATTGCTGCAGTTCTTCTATTTAAAAAACTTCATCCAAGAATTTCTTTAGAACTAAGCAATAATTTTTCTTATGGAACAGTGTTAAAATTTTTGATTTAACACAGTTTTTGGAGAAATTTAGGCATATTACTCAAATATGGCTACTTTGTCTCATTGTTCTCTCACTTTAAGTGAAGTAAGTCATAAAACTCAATATAGGACTTGGTTGTGCTTTGCTGTTTCTTGGAGTAAGATTTAAATTTATTTGCATACTATAAGTAGAAATTCAGCTGAT
Organism: Prinia subflava; assembly: GCF_021018805.1. Lineage (NCBI taxonomy): Eukaryota > Metazoa > Chordata > Aves > Passeriformes > Cisticolidae > Prinia > Prinia subflava. The sequence goes on along the minus strand of NC_086283.1, from coordinate 33,056,525 downwards.
GAATGAGAAACATTTCCCTCAAGCCCCCATTGGCTTGTGTTACAGACTGTACTGGAGTTCATGAGTTGAAGACTCTGTGTGGGTAGTGAGGTGACTTCTGATTCAGGTTTGCCAACCTGACCTCAGTGCCAGGGCAGGCTGTGGAGTAGGTTGTGCTGAATGCCATCCTGAGCACATGCAGGATGACTAGGGGGATCAGGCCCATCCTATCTGGGATCCTGGCATGGATTTTTAAAGGCAAGTCTGGCTTCACCAACCTGGTCTTCTATGACAATGTGAATGCTTGGTGGATGGGAGAAAGGCTCTGGTTGTTGCTTGCCTGGGCTCTAGTAAAGCCTTTGGCACTATTTCTCATGGCATTCTTCTGGAGAAACTGGCTCATGGCTTGGACAGGTGCTGTGTCACTGGGTGAAAAACTGTCTGTATGTCTGGACCCTGGGAGTTACATCCAGCTGGTGGCTGACCAGTCCTATTTAGTGGAGTGTTCCCTCAGTCAGTCTGCAGACAACACTAAGTTGGCAGGAGTGTTGATCTGCCAAAGAGCCAGTCAGATCTGCAGAGGGATCAGAACAGGCTGGATCAGTGGGTGAGGCCAACAACCTGAAGTTTAAAAAGAGCAAGTGCACAGTCCTGCCTTGGGTCACAACAACCCCTTCAGCTCTACAAGCTCTGTTAAAAGTGGCTAGAAAACTGCCCAGTGGGAAAAGGACCTGGGGGAGCTGGTCAACAACAGGTGAATGTGAGCCAGCTGTACCAGGTGACCAAGAAGGCCAAGGTCATCAGCAATAGGCAGCAGGAGCAGGGCAGTGACCGTCCTCCTGTGCTGGGCACCACTGCGGCCACAGCTCGAGTGCTTTGTCCAGTTCTGGCCCCCTCTGAAGTAGAAAGACATTGAGGGGCTGGACTGTGTCCATAGACGGACAAGGGAGCTGCGGAACGGGCTGGAGCATGAGTCAAATGAGCAGTTGAGGGAGCTGGGGATGCGCAGCTTGGAGAAAAAGAGGAATCAGCGGGAATTATATTGCTCCCTACAACTGCCTGGAAGGAAGTTGTAATGAGGTGGAGATCTTTTTCTGCCTGGTAACAAATGATAGGATAAGATGGAACAATCGAAAGTTAAACCAGGGAGGTTTAGGTTTATCAAAGTTATCCTAAGTTATCAAACTTCAGGTTTGATAGCAAGGAAAATTTCTTCACCAAAAGGGTTCTCAAGCACTGGAGCAGGCTGACAGAGGAAGTGATGGAGTATCACAAAGTTGTAAGAAAAGTTGTCATTTCTAAGTCCCTGGAGGTACTTGAAGACATGTAGTTGTGACACTTAGGGACATGGTTTAGTGAAGGCTTGGCAGTGTTATTGGTGTTGATGATCTTCAGGGTCTTTTCTAACGTAAATGATTCTTTGATCCTAAAAAAACTAGCAAATGAACGCTAGTAAGCATGTCAGGATAGAACTTTCGGCTGTCATTGTATATGCTGAAGTGGATTCCTGCTCCTTATTTTGGTTTGTCTTCTAACATGTGAATTGTTTGATTTTGGGGTTTGTGATTTTAGTTTGTATTATTTTGTAGCTATTTTTGGGAATATGGAAAGGTAAGAGAGTGAATAAAAATATCATACATACTGATTATAGAAATAAGAAATGAAGTTCAAACATAGAGGTGAAAATAAAAAATACTGTAACATTAAATGTATCCACCTAACTTCAATGGATGTTACTCATCAGTGTCTTGCAAGACTTTTTTTGTGCAGAAGTTGTGTGATTATCTTTGATCACAGACTTCATGCTCAGATATATACAGAATGGAGCTGTATTCCATGTTGCTGCTTGTGTTGTGCTTGGAGAAACAGAATAAACTTCAGAGTGATAGAAACAAAGTGTTACATCAGAATTATTATAAGGAGTTTGTCCAATCTACTTGTTATATGTCATGTGGCTTTGTGTTAGAATAATTTAATGGAAATTCCAGTGTGTTACTAGAAACTAAGAAACACTGCATATAGTGTGCAGAGATCTTGTTGTGACAAGTGTTTCTTATTTTTAGATTTTATAATTAATAGGCTTTTTATAAGTAGTTTTGTAATAAATTTGTGTTCTTCTCAGTTGGGATAGAGTTGTAGACTCTTTCCTTCTCAACAGTTCATTAGACAAGTCATTATAAAGATGGTTTTCCTGATTGCCACAGGTAGTATTTTCTTAGTGTGCATAGGAAGCTCTTGCTTGACACTGATCTCTGTTCTCAGAAATTATTCATTTGCCAAGTAGTGGAGTTTGATTAAAGTATTACTGCTTTTCATGCCACTCCTTGGTTTCTCTTAATTACAACATACAACTACAAAAAAGTTAGTGCTGCAGAGAAAGGTAAAATTGTGGTGAGTTTATAGCTAGATCTCCATTTCAGTGTTTTTGTTGCAGGGAGGTGAAGAGGTAGATTTAGTTATTGCTGGCAGCACAGACCTGAAGATCAAGCTTACATAGTCTGTTTAAAAGCAGTAGTATATGCTATTACAAGAGGACTGCCTATCAAAATGGCTTTTTTCACAGGTATGCAGGCTCTTTATTAGGCAAGAGGATAATATTTTTTTCACAGATAGTGTGTATTATATTTTAATGTACAAACGATTTATATTCTGAACATAGTTTTGGAAAGTCCTGCTGCATAGTTAATATTAATCTTTCTTTGGCTGTCTTTGGGAGAATATGTAGGATGGAATGGGAAGGAAGTGTACCATGTTGATACCTACTTTTGGACATTCGAATTTAGCAGCTTGGGAGAGTACATTGGTTTAGTTAGTAATTTTTTTAGAAGTGTTTTTTTATTTCAGACTTGTCATTGAAATAAGCTCTCCAACCAGTTTGTTAAGTTTGGAAGTCAACATTACTCAGTTTGCTGAGTGCATGGGTATAGCTCCACCCAACATCCACACCCACTGTTAGAACTTTTCACTACACATTGTAGAAATAAAAAATTAATGTTCATTGTCTATAAATCAGGTAATTATCTTCATTAGTTAGTATTCTGTCTTCTATTGGTTACTGATTTCTTGCTTCTCATCCTAATTGCCCACATTTTCACTCTTTTTATTATCTTTATCGCAGAAAGAAAAAGTTTCAATACTATTGCTGAATTTTCTTTGTTACTTTCTTATTTCAGGGTTCTGCAAAATGTCCTTGTGGTCCATAAATTCTGCATTCCTTGTGTCCAGTTTCAGCAATAGATCTCTCTTCCAGGCTTTGTTAACGTCATCCTAGGTCTGACTTCACTTAAGCTTATCCAGATGGATTGGAATTGGTTTAGAGAAGTTTCAGCAATTTTCCCAAACTCCGTTCCCACAACAGCAGGCTATGACAAACCTTGCTAAATGCTGGCTACAGTGACAGATGACAGAACAGAAACTCACGCTACTAATGATTAATTAAAACAATAAATTAGAGAAGTTAATTAAAATAGTTAATTAGAAAAGTTATTGGGAAAGTTATATCATTACCTAAGCATTATATGGTAGAAAACTAAGCATTAGTCGTGGATAGAGATCAAACACTATTGTGTGAAGGTTATAAAATTTTTTCAACATTTTCCCCCACTGCTACATAGACTCTGTTTTAAAAAAATTACAACTTTGTTTGGAGACAGACATAGTCACAATACTGTCATGTAACTCACTAGCTATAGGAAAAGTGTTTTGTGAGGCTGTGGTGTAAGAATTTGAGCAGATACGTTCATTTTGTAAGCAGTCGTACTGCTTGTTATCCTCATAGATGGTCAAGGTTTCTTCTACTAGTGTGATGTAGCAACAGCTTTTATTTTAATTTTCATTTTAGTGGAAACATATCACTGATAATTGAAACATTTAAAATGCCTCTTTATTTAAAAAAAATGTGGAGTAAAAATTCCCTAATTTCTTTGATGTAGTTTAGTATTGCACTCCATTCCTTTCCTGCTTGAACCATCTGTAAAGAGGTTGTCGGGTAGTGTAACATGTTTTTTACTGCAGCGGTGTTGATTGTAATTTCAGTCATCAACAGTAATCTCAGTTGCATTTGTAAGTCTGACATCTTTTGCAGCAGGCTAAGCTTCATCAAACTATGAAACAAGACATTTCTTTTGGAAATGATGTGAAGTAGTTTGATGGAACAAGCTCTTACTAAGTTGTATTTTTTGTGTATAGTGTTGTATTTTGTGTGTCTGAATAAAAATTCTGAGTTCCTCAGCTGTTCTTCTTGGACACAGGCCATAGTAGTGCTGTCTTTGTAGTTCTAAATTGAGATGCAAGTCTTGCAAAGAACTTCCACTTTGTCTCAAGTTGCCGACATCTTAGTGTCATACTGCTGCTGTCCATCTTGGTTAGTGCTGCTCAGATTTCATACTTTTTCATGTCTTTTCCATTGTTTCCAAAACACCACCCTAATATTTAATGTGTTTTGAAAAGACACATTTAAAAGTATTTTTTTGTGTGTTGCAAAGTCTTTTGATAATCATATGGATCTGGATGGTTGGTCACATTGGTCTTTACTATTCAAAAAAGTGTAAGCTTGTTCTTAGGACCAGAAATTTGGCTTGCCATCATTTGTTAGCTTTTTCATGCAATTAAATAGTGAGTTCTAGTGCCCAATGCTTTGAAACATTGTCAGAAGTCTACTTACTATCTTTTAAGGACCCAAGTGGGTGACCTTTGCACTGCTCTTGCCTATTTAAAAAATACTTTTCCTGTAGCTGATGTAGTTCCTGGTTTGAAATTGTAGTATTCTGCAGCAACTTGCTTTTTTCAGTGAAAATGCTGACCATCTTACCATTTTGCTGTTAAGTAAAAGCTTCAAGAACATAAGTAGACACTTCATTTTCATGACAAAGGGAAATCAACTTTCGTTCTGAAAGAAAAATTTGTACTTTCAGGCCTGCATCAGTGCCCTTCCAAAGCCCCTAATTCTTGCCTGAAGGAAAGAGTGTCTCTTATCGTCATGTTTAGAGATTCTTTGAGTGAAAAATTCCCATTTATGATGTGCAAAGCATCGGTTGTAAAAAGCTAAGTGGCTGCTCTTCTTCTACAATAGTGGAAGGGATGACCAAAATCATCTTGAACCCCTCCACCCCTCCATACTTTTTTTTGGGGGGGGGGGAGGGGGGTGTATTTTGAGTTTTTTTTGTTGTTGTGCCTTTAAGAATTCTGCTGTGTTGTGAAGGAAGAAACAGAAGTATTTGAGTTAGACATTCTTCAAAGAAAATGCTGTATATGCCTTGAATAATGGGATTTCTGGAGTTAAATGCCCACCTTCTCTCACTGAGATTGTTTGCAACATCTGCATTTTCTGCTCAGAAAGGTCTACATTTAAGATCTCTACTCTTTCTAAGCTGTTTCCCACAGAATTAGCAATCCAAGGGCTCAGGTAAAGTCTCCTTGACTAGTCTGTATTGGTCATGAAAGATCTGGATGTGTAATGAAGTTTGAGTAAAATTGCTGGCTATCAGCAGGTGCTGTACAACAAAAATAATTGCTGTATAGCACCTGCTATACACCAGCTCTAGACCAATTTAAAAAACCAAAAACTGATTATGTTACAATTTACTTACTTCTGGCATCAATAGTGTATTTGTCAACAGTTTTGGAGTAAAAGCTTCAGTACTAGTAACCCTGATGCTACAATTGTCACCTGTCATTGCTGAGAAGATAGTGTCAGCAGGCAGTATTGAAATTCATGAGATTCCAAGGTTAGCAAATCCAATAAATGATCATATATCCTTCCACACAGTTGCTTTTTAACATAAAGCTAAACTGAGTTTTAAAAATAAATATACTAAAAAATTTGTTTACAGAATTTATCAATACCAGATTTAAAGACAACTGTATACTTGCTAATTTCTTTATATACTTCTTCTCTGTATTTCAGCAGAATTACTGTATTAGGATTTTGTTCCATGATGCAGTGGTTTTGGTTCACTAATTTGAGATTGTTTGGCCAGTGTACCAAGTAATGTAGTGAGTTTTTTGTTGGCTAAATGCCAGTGCACCTACTAGAATTATGTACTCTTTTTCTGCTGTGAGATAGGATTAGGAAAAGAGCAAAACAGGCTCAAAACTTTAAAGGGTATAAAAAATTTTCATTTAAAAAGAACTGAAAGAAAAGAAAAAAAATAAGAATCAGAATAAAACCTTTAGAATGCTTTTCCTCCTGCCACAACCCTCTTTTCTTTCCCACTGACTACATATGGAGACAAAACCTGGGACTTACATCAGTTTATCACCTCTAAAATAGTTTTTCATCAGTTCTCTTAGGGAGAGGAGTCTCTTTTACTGTGTTATGGAGACTTCTTCACAAGAAAACAGCTATCTCATGCCTTCAATTTTCACAAATAGCAGCCGCTTAGAAATCTGCAATCATGAAGTCCCTCCCATCTCATGCATCCTTCACACAGCTGTGTTCATGGGCCATGTCAAACTTACGAGGTACTCTTTTAAGGATGAGCTGTTTAAAAGTAAAGGTTCTCTTCATTTATCTCTGAGATCATCTTCATTTCTGGGAGCAGAGGTCTTCTTCTTTCCCTGGAGGCAAAGGGTCTTCATCACACTCTTCTCCCTCTCTCTGTTCAAGCTTCTCATGAGATCGCATTTACTTGCTTCAACACAAATTCCTTCATTCATGTCTGCAATTTGAACACTCCATCTCCCCAAACTTCTGTCATGAAGTAAAGGAATATTCTGGTGTACCACACTCCAGCACCATGGCCTTGGAAAAGAATTTCAGTCGAAGACTAAGGCATATTCTCATTCTCCTCCCATCTAGGAGTTGACTCCTTATTTACTGACCTTGGTGGCTTCATGTTTTTGCTCTGTCTGTCTTCACTGTGTCCTTTTCTCTCACTCAGGAGAGGATCAGTGCTCTGCAAGTTTTATTTGTGCAGTGAAAGAGTTAATATCTCACTGGGGCCTGCAGAGATCGTGATGGTTTTCTACAGTGCAGTGGCTGCAACAGTCATGGTGGTAGATTCAGGCCGCGCTGGGGCTGTGCCAGGATTGCAGGGGCCCAGCCAGAATGGTGGCCGCTCTGGCCGCAAGGCTGGTCTCATGCCTGTACTGTGTTTAATTCCAGCTGCAGCCTGGCCTGACTGCACTGGTGGGGAGGGAACCAGCCTGATGACAAGATGTTAACAGCCGCTGGGATGGGGGCCAGTGGGCTCTCTGGGAAGGGGTCTAGCCCCTCAACAGGGCCCACCCAGCTGCATGGAGGGGGCTGGCAGGACTGTTACCTGTTCCCAGTCTGGAAGAAAAAGAGACTTTTCCCAGGCTTGTTTGTCTTAACATATGAATCTCATGCAGGCATATTCAGGTCTTTAATTGGTTTAACAGGTTGTCAGTATTCAAACTTGCCACTGATTGGTTTTGTCAGGCACAGAGAAAAGTGCTAGCAGCTTCTCTTGGAAAAATCAGTTCCATGGGTGGCTTCTTCTCTCTTTACCAAGTGTCAATTAATGCAAAACCAGTACACATGGTATTCAAATTATTCAACTAGAAGCATTTCATTGTATAGGACTATAATTTTAGCCCATTATAGTGAAGCAGTGACTCTGTTTCCACAAAAGCAAGGAAAAAACCTTACAGAATGCATGCAAATGATTTCAAGCATTTGCTCTAGCATTTTTCTACATTTTGTTCTGTTATTTCAATGAGAACTATGGGTCTAAATTAGAATTACAAGATGAAAAAGGACACTTGCTACTGTGATTTTTCTTTCATTCCAAATATAATTTATTTGTTTATATGTATTGTCATACATGTTAATAACTTTTTAGAAATCTGATGTACTGAACATGTCTTGGGGGAGAAATGACAACATAGAATAAAGATACTTAATTCACACGTATAAGTGTCTAAGTATGTTCAGAATGAGCTCCAGAAAGTTTTAAGAGAAGGGCATAGCTTGGAATCAATTAAACTATTTTAATTAAGTCAATCTTTTTGTCTTTTTTTTCTTTTTTTCACTTGAGTGTCACTGACATTTCATACAGGTATCAAGAAGCATAAAGTATGCCTGAGTACCTGTTCGTATACATATATGGTTATTGTATTTTTGTCCTAGAACATCTTTGCTAATTCAACATGAATACACTGTAAATCTATATCCTTGCATTCAGTTAGATTCATTCCACTGTTGTGTTAATGCATGCCAGTGCAATCAAGCAGCCAGAATATTACAAGGCTTCTTTTTAGTTAATATAAGACTAATGGGATGTTTGAATTGGCATGGAATTAGGTCTCTGACAAAAGCTTCAGATGCCGGTCCAAGTGATGGCTGGCTAATTAAATGTCTAAATGTCATTAAGACCTTGAGAACTAGACCTGATTCATAAAGCTTTTTCAAAAAAAAAAGTTTCAAGTGCGGGAAGCTGAAAAGAATTAATTGAATGGAGAAAGAGAACTTGTCTTCTTCTAAAACCAGTGGATTTGTGTATTCCTTTTTTCCGTGAAAGAGTAGTTGTCCATACATGACTGTTTTTATACTGTTCCAAATGACTCTCTCAATTTTAATTGTGAGCAAGATGTCCAGGGTTTTTTGTTTGTTTGTTTGTTTTTGTTTTGTTTGTTTTTTTTCCCCACAAGTGAAATAGTGCCCAGAATGATGAAAAGGTAGAGAAGAGTCCATGTGACAGTCTGGTATGCATGCAGCAAGGAAGACCTGAAACTAGTTGTAGTGATAAAGCCTGGTTGTGATTCACTGTTTTCTAATTTAGAAGTCTCAGGTGGTTTAGAATATTTTAACTTGTTCATAAACTACTGGAAGATGTATTAACTCTTGTCTTAAAAGTCAACTGCTCTGAATGTGGGTAAAGTAAGTACTTTGGAAAGTACTTACCTGTTCATCCCTTAGTGTTTATTGTTTGAAAATTTTCTGACTGGTGACATTTAAGTGATGGGGTTCTTTAGAATGCCAGGTAATCGTGTGGCCAGTTTGCCACCTGGTTCACTGAAGAAGAACTGTCTATTTTATTCAATCTGTGTTCCTTTAAGGTTACTGTACCATTTCTGAACATGGATGGATAGTGCTTTTCATCATTCTTGCCTCTGTTCTGAATTTTCTGTGTTCTAAATATATTTCTTCTGTTCTATAGGAGCCCCATAAAGCTTCAGAATGGCTTTATGCTGAGGAAACCTCAAATCCTTAAAAATACACAATTTTTGTGCTAAAGTAATTCCACTGCTCATAGTCTGTGGTGCAGAATACTACCAGGCACTTAGGCTGGTAGTCCAGTGCCTTGGGCAATGAGGCTGTCATGAGCCACACTACCAGCACTTGGCAGCATTTGCTCTCCAAGAAAGGAAGGGCAAAAACCAGTAAATATGAAAACCTCAGGAAAAGTGTCAGCCATGTGTAGACTAGAAAGCCCCTGCTCTTGTAGCTTACACAGTGAAGTCATGTGTGACTCCCACCTTTTCTGGAAGTGCTTGGATATAGTGGAGTAGCCGTGTGCTGTCACAGGTGCGTTCCCACCCCTCTTGTGGTGGGTGCACATGTAGGCACACAGGGATAGTTCTGGTCGAGTCACTCATCCAGGTGACTTTAGTCACCCCTGTGTGTGGTAACATGATGAATGAGTGCCATGATGTGAATGTCGCATGAGATTTCCAAGTGTTTGGTCGCAAGATGGAGCAAAAAATCAAGCAAAGCAGAAGAATAAAGTGAGACTGGAGAACAGCTCATTCATAGTCTTGAATAAGAAAATTTCAATTACTGCCTGTTGTGTTTCTGGAGTAGGACTTTGGTTTTCTGTTTGAGTGACAGAAGGGATTTTGTCAATGGCATGGGATCTCTCCTATTGTTTCTTCCTTGTTAGGACAAGTATTACCTACTGTGAAGATTTCTGCTTTTCTCTTGCCAGCTGAGGTAATTACCTTACAAAATTAACTCCTTCAGTGTTGTGGGAAATACTTAAAATTCTTGAGCTCTCAGCTTACCTTGATTTTCAGGCATTAAGTTTCACTGCAAGACCTCTATTTGGAATTTTTCTTTGTGTAGTAAGAATGCATTGTTTGCCAAGGTTTTCTTGGGTTTGTGTGGCAAACTTTAAGCTCGAATAGGTCAAGATTTAAATGTTACAAATTACTTTTAGCAACAGATTCAGTATTGATTAGAAATACATACATTTATAAAAGAGTAATGGATCAATGAAATGCAAATCCATGCTGAGAAGGACCATTTGTGTCAAATATGACTTAGTGCTGGTATTCTAGCTGACTTGCACTGGAGATTTTTGAATACACTGTCTTTTCATTTAAGATTGAAGTATTTGGGTTATGTATTAGGAGAAAAAGTAGTCTTCTAGTACACTTAGTGATGGAGAGCTTTTATAATATTTCTGTGATTAATTAAAATTTTCCCTTCTCATGGCAATAGGGTTTGGAATCTAACATGCAAGAGTACACCAGTAATCTTAGTTTTTAAAATTGTTACATCTTAATCTGTTTTTATAGAGTTGCAGCATTATATACTTTAATCATGCAATGAGTTCTAAGATTTAATCCATGCAGTTTAAATATTTGGTTGAGTAGCTGGTGACTTTGAATTCAAGCTGGGAGGAGAAGCTGGCACTGAAATATATATATTCCATCTAGATCAAGGAATTCCTGCCTTCTCAGTTTTTGACAGACTTAAATGTATTTTTTCTGCACTTTTACTCCATTGACCATTTATTTGTTCTAGGCATGGCTATCAGTCTTTTTCTTCAACTGTTTTTCCCAGTATTTACTGAAGTAACCTGGGTAGTGGTAAATTTTCTGTATCTGTCTCAGATGCTGGATTTGTTACTTTGAAGATGCATGATAATTTCCAAGATGATGAATGGCCCAAAGAAAGAAGAGTTTTTTGTGACTCAAAAAAATGTGGATCATAGAGCACTGTTGCTACATGTGTAGAGCTTGGTACTGGAAGCAGCTTGTCTAGAAATACGATTTGAATTTGTATTCCTTTTCTACTCTGCAGGTAGATAATTTTTTTTAAAGTATTCATGCTGCTTGAATACCAGGCAGAGCAGCTTATGCTTGAATTTTTATCCTCTGTTGGCTATTCAGTAAGCTGGACCTTCATTATCAGGAGAATCTATCATAAGATGTTATAGATTTCTCAGATCTTTATAAAAACACTTCCTTCTCCAACGAAAGGAAAATGTTTTTTCCCACCTCATTTGTGTTACTGAAATTAAGATTTAAATATGTCATTCATTGAAAACCCCAACAGAAAAATGTAACTTCTAGCACCCATACCAGCAACATGTATTTTGAATTGAGGCTGTGTATTTTTAACTTTCAATAAACTGACTAAACTGTGTGCCAAATGAGGAGGGAAAAAAACTAGTTTGCCACCATTGCCTAGAGGCTTGTGTAATAGCAATCGAGTAAGGGAGTCAAACCTGAATCATCCAATGACATATTTTTATGGTGAATAATAAGCTAAGGAGGGTAAGAATGCTTCCAAAACAAAAGGTAACCCAAAAATATGACATGAATCATTATTTGCAATGATTACTAGGGCATGAGCAGAAAAACTGCCTGTTGGCCAGGTGTCTTGGAGGGTTGTGCTAATTGAGAGCACAAGTCTGTTCTTGTCCTGGTTTTCAGCTGAGATAGAGCTGATTTTCTTCCTGCAGGAGTGCTGCCTCCCACAGAAGCTCTTCTCTGCAGGCACAGAAATCAATAAATGGGGAAGTTCTGCATCGGTCCTGAGAAATGAGCTGGGGGATTTTCTTTCTTAACTTTACAAAGCAATCAGCTTAATCTTGGTGGTGTGAGACTTGATTATAATTGTTCCAAGACATTATGACTACATGCACACTGCAGGGAATTAAATTCTTGCCATGCTAACTGAACTGTAAACTTTAATGTATTTCAGTCCTGGAATGGATCCCAGCAATGTTCAGTGTGACCCTCACATTAGAGTCTGTAGAACAGTAAAAGTTGGTATTTTTTCAAATACCTTGTCTCAACTTGTGGGCTCAGTTCCTGACTGAACTTCTGTGATTTGATTAACTGCAGCAATGTTGGAAAATTCATTTGCAGTTTGTCTGATCTGTGCTGATGGATCTCTTTAAACTTATGACACTTAAAAATATTTTCAGTATACAGTGATTAAGAATGGCCTTTTTTTTTTTTCTAAACCAGCTAAGTTGTACACATTAAACCATACAGCATAAATCTTCCTTGACAAGCCACTTTTATTTGTGGTCTTTCTTCAAACTCTCTAGTAATTACTTGGAAATGTGGAATTTGTTATATTTTTGAGTATGACATATGTGTCCTCAGATACCTTGCCAACACTTTATCTTGTAAATGAGTTTTTCTAGATTGATTTGATATAGTTGTCTTGTTGTAGCTAAGAACCTCTAAGGCTTGAGCCTTAATTTTAAGTGTTCAAAAGATTATTATTATAATAATCTTTTATTATATGAGAGAACTCACAGCCATGATCTAGCAAGAGGTTTGTGTTTCTAGACCTTGTCACAGCCTTTCATAATGCAGTGGGTTTTAAGAAACGTGTCTCTAGCTGGAACTTTTTTAATCTTAGCAGACTTGGAGAATGGTCATGGTTAATATACATTTTTTGGAAAAGGTCCTTGATTATAGGACTCCACAAAAATTAACTTTCTTTCCTTTTCAATACCAGTGGCAAAAAATGTGTTGATGACCCTTAGCTAAATAGATGACCTTCTGCTAACTGATTTATTACTACTAAATGTCAAAATTCTTACAAAACATCAGCTCTTGCATTAAGAAATCTGGTTCAAACCAACCAAAAGGAGGACTGAAAAGAAGATTGTGAGGAAAAAGGCAATATTCCACTGTTGGAGCTTCCATTTGGCAGAGTGGTGTAGAATTCTGGGATGCTTCTGGGCACTGTAAAGCTTATATAACCGTGTAGTATCCGTCTTTTAGCAGGGACCTCTGTCAATTGCAGTGTAACAGGAAACTGAATCTGATCATCCACTTGCACCTGCAGTCATCGGTGTGTCATGTGAGTACTGTAACTTCCTATGGTTAAAGCTGAGTATGAAGAAGAAGCAAGATCGGGCATTATCTTGTAACACTGGCCATTGCAAGTGTTGCAAGTGTGCATTCAGTGCAGATCTGCCATCAGACAGATCCAGAGTCTGACACCTCCCAAGAAACATGGGAAAATATACTGGTTTTTACCTTTCTTTAAGCACATTTTTTAGTCTATAGCCCCAATAGGGAAAAGAGAAAAAGTACGAATGAAAAAAAGTCCTCTAGGAATAAACTTTCATCTGAAAAAAAATCACCAGAGAATCCCTGAGGTATGCTGACCAAGTATACCAAGTATACCCTGAGGTATACTGAAGATGTTCAGCCTTCATACCACTAACAGACTACTGAAACAGAATTACAGGTGTGCTAAAAGGTGCAATTACAAGTTTTCAAATTCACCGGATAAGCAGTTGGAGTGAGTGAGTTGGCAGGTACCAACACGGTCTGGTCACTGGGGTAAGCTACACTTGAAAGTCAGCTCTTTATCTGATTACTGTGAACTCACTTACTGGACATTACAGACTGTCCTGGTTTAGCGCAAATTTGAGGGGAAACCTCTAAATAGGGTCCTGCTGGAAAGCAAACCCAAAAGGCCCCTTCCTCCAGCCAGTCTGGGACAAGAACTTCCTCAGAGAAAAGTGGAAAAAACTATTTATTTAACAAACAAAATGCCCACAAGCATAAAGAATGAATAATATGAAACAATAAAACCTCTCACAGCTCTGAAGAGAGATGGCAAACTTGAAAAAATCTGTGCCGTGGGTGGCTCAGATCACTCAGGTTTTTTTTCAGTCCCAGTCCCTCTGGAGGTCCAGGCCTGGTGGGCTGCAGGTGCGAGCCCTCGGTGCTCCTCTGGGGTTTTCAGTCCAGAGCAGATTTAAAGAGTCCCAAGAAAAAGGAAAAAAACAGTCCAGGGAACTTCTCTGCCCTAGCTAGCTAAAACTAACTAAAAAGCAAAAAAAGATCTCTGTCCCAGCTGCCAGTCTGTGCTTCAGATGAACACAATCCGGAGAGGAATGTGCCAGAGTGAGAACTGCTTTCAAAACAAACTTGGTGCTTGTTCATTCCTTGCTTTGCTCTCAGAGCCAGTCTTAAAGGCACAGATCTCAATATACATCACAGACAGAACAGATGACTGGGAATACAAGCATCATAAGGTCACCCTAGGACATTCCACCCCTTACCCCCATATCGTCAACTTCCTACCAAAACTAAATAAATTCTAACTCTACACACACACCTCATACGTGCATATATATACACAGTATACAACTATATACAGACAATGGCAGTGATATTCAGCAAACAATGATATTTACACATGGTTCTCACCTAACAATCATATCTCCCTGAGGTACACATCATGTTGTTCCATCTTTCTGCATTATCCACCATGTGCAACCTGGTCCCTGAGCAAAGACAATCCCACAGATGGGTTTGTCTGTACTCGAGGCAGATCTGATCCAAACTGTCTTTCCTAACAAACCTCTCACATGTACCACTGGGACTTTATCTCTGTCCACTGTAGGTAGGAGCTCAGACTGGGCAGGGCTTGCTCTGTTGGTGGAACTTTGGGTGTCCACTAATCAGCTGGCCTTTGCTAAATGCTGCTCCCAATTTTTGAAAGATCCCCCACCCAATGCTTTCAAGGTAGTCTTTAACTGTCCATTGTGTCTCTCCACTTTACCTGCAGCTGGTGCATGGTAGGGGATATGGTACACCCACTCAATGCCATGTTCCCTAGCCCAGGTGTTGATAAGGCTGTTCTTGAAATGAGTCCCATTGTCTGACTCAATCCTCTCAGGGATACCATGCCTCCAAAGAACTTGCTTTTCAAGGCCTAGAATGGTGTTACGGGCCCTAGTGAGAGACACTAGGGTGGTCTCCAACCACCCCGTGGTGGCTTCTACCATTGTGAGCACATAATGCTTGCTTTGGCATGTCTGGGGCAGTGTAATAGAATCAATCTGCCAGGCCTCCCCATACTTATATTTGGACCACCACCCGCTATACCATACATAGGGGCTTCACTTGCTTGGCCTGCTTGATTGCAGCACACGTATCACAGTTATGAATAACCTGAGAAATGCTGTCCATGGTTAGATCCACTCCTCAGTCTCGTGCCACCTATAGGTGGCATCTCTACCCTGATGACCTGAGGCATCATGGGCCCATTGAGCTAGGAACAACTCTCCCTTGTGTTGCCAATCTAAGTCTACCTTGGACACTTCTGTCTTGGCAGCCTGATCTACCTGCTCATTGTTTCGGTGCTCCTCATTAGCCCGACTCTTGGGGACATGGGCATCTGCATGGCGGACCTTTACGGGTAGCTTGACTACCCGAGCCGCAATATCTTTCTACTCATCAGCAGCCCAGATTGGTTTTCCCCTACACAGCCAGTTAGCCTTTTTCCACTTCTCCAGCCATCCCCACAGAGCATTGGCTGCCATCCACGAAGCAGTGTAGAGGTAGAGCTTTGGCCACTTCTCTCTTTCAGCAATGTCAAGGGCCAATTGGACAGCTTTGAGTTCAGTGAATTGGCTTGATCCACGTTCTCCTTTAGTGGCTTGTGCAACCTGTCATGTGGGGCTCCATACGGCTGCTTTCCACTTTCATTTCTTGCCTACGATGTGACAGGAACCGTCAGTGAAAAGAGCGTAGCGTGTTTCTTCTGCTGGCAATTGGTTATATGGTGGAGCTTCTTTGGCACGTGCTACTTGCTCTTGTTCCTCTTCATCCATGAGACTAAAGTTTTCACTCTCAGGCCAATTTGTAATTACCTCCAAAATCCCAGGGCAATTCCAGTTTTCAGTTTTCCACACGGGTGTGCTGAGTGATGAGGGCAGTCCATTTGCTCCATGTGGCATTGGTGGCATGGTGGGTAGATGAAACATCTGCTTTGAGCGTCCACCCCAGCACCCGTAGTCGGGGTGCCAGGAGGAGTTGTGCTTCTGTGCCAATCACCTCTGGGGCAGCTTGAACTCCTTCATAGGCAGCCAAGATTTCCTTCTCTGTGGGAGTGTAGTTGGCTTCAGACTCTGTAACTTCGACTCCAGAATCTCAGTGGTCGACCCCGAGTCTCACCAGGCACCTTCTGCCAAAGGCTCCAGGACAAACCGTGGTTCCCGGCTGCAGAGTAGAGCACGTTCTTCACATCTGGTCCTGTCCTGACTGGGCCAAGGGCTACTGGATGAGCGATCTCCTGCTTGATCTGGGCAAAGGCTTGTTGCTGTTCAGGGCCCCAATGGAAATCGTTCTTCTTGCGGGTTACCCGGTAGAGAGGGATTACAATCTGGCTGTACTCAGGAATGTGCATTCTCCAAAAGCCTATGGCACCTAGGAAAGCTTGTGTTTCCTTCTTGTTGGTCGGTGGAGACATTGCTGTTGATCTTGTTGATGACCTCAGTGGGAATCTGACGCCATCCATCTTGCCACTTACTCCCAGGAACTGGATTTCTCAAGCAGGTCCCTTAACTTCGCTCTTCTTGATAGTGAAACCAGCTTTCAGGAGAACCTGGATATCTTCTCTCCTTTTTCAAACACTTCAGCTGTAGTGTTCCCCCACATAATGATGTCATCAATGTACTGTAGATGTTCTGGAGCCTCACCCTTTTCTAGTGCAGTCTGGATCAGTCCATGGCAGATGGTGGGGCTCTGTTCCCACCCTGGGGCAGTCGGTTCCAGGTGTACTGCATGCCCCTCCAGGTGAAAGCAAACTGAGGCCTGCATTCTGCAGCCAGAGGAATGGAGAAAAATACATTAGCGATGTCGATTGTGGCATACCACTTTGCTGCCTTGGACTCTAACTCATACTGGAGCCCTACCATGTCCAGCACAGCAGTGCTCAGCGGTGGAGTCACTTCATTCAGGGCACGATAGTCCACAGTCAGTCTCCATTCTCCATCAGACTTGTGCACAGGCCAAATGGGGCTGTTGAAGGGTGAGTGGGTTTTGCTGAACACCCCTTGGCTCTCCAGCTCACGGATCATCTTGTGAACGGGAATCACGGCATCTCGAGTTGTTCTGTACTGCCAGTGGTGCACTGTCAAAGTGGCAATTGGCACCTGTTGCTCTTCCCCCTTCAGAAGTCTAATTGCAGATGGGCTCTCTGATAGTCCGGGCAAGGTGTTCAATTGCTTGACACCCTCTGTCTCTATAGCCACTATTCCAAAAGTCCCTTTGGGTCCTTGAAATACCCATTTCTGAGAAAATCTATGCCCAAAATGCATGGGTCCTGTGGGCCAGTCCACAATAGGGTGTTTCTTCCGTTCATTTCTATTCAGGCTCACAATAGCTTCCACCAAAGTAAAATTCTGTGATCCCCCTGTCACGCTAGCAATAGAAACAGATTCTTCCCCTACATATCTGGATGGGATTAATGTGCACTGCGCACCAGTGTCAACCAAGGCCTCCTACCCTTGTGGTTCAGATGTGCCCAGGCCAACAAATCCACACAGTCCAAAAAACATGGTTTTCCCTAGCCTCTACCTGGCTAGAGGTAGGGCCCCTCTAAGCCTGGTTATCTTTCTTTTCCTGGGTAACTGGAGCTGCTTCCTTTTTGGTAGAACTTCCTCTCTGAGACTTGCTGTCCTCTAATTCAGACACCTGTCACACCAGAGCAGCAGTAGGTTTTCTATCGCATCTCCTCATGTTTACTCCACAATTACACAGGAAGGACCACAGCTCAGCTTGTAGAGTGTCCTTTCTCTCCCTGTCTGGGGAACATCTGCGTTTGGTGCCAGAACCTCTGATCTGTACTGCCGAGATTTGGAGAAAGCCCTTTTTCATCTACTCTCTAATCTCCTCCCTGAGCTTCTTGTGGTTCTCCTCTATCTTGTCTTCTAATTTCTGCAGATGTGTTTTCACAGCTGTGATTCTTGCATGTGTTGGGCCATGCACAGCATCTGCATACTCTTGGAGCTTCTTCACCATATCCTGCACAGTCTCCTCTGTGTCATCCCATTTCATTTTTGCTAAAGTAGAAGAGTATTCTTGTGGCCCAAGTCATACAAGTTTTCACCACATCATGGGTGTACATGGTACCAAGTCTGGGTTCCTAATGTTTAGGTCATCTGAGAAGGCAGTCTCTGCGACTGCTATTTCTCTCTAGTGTTGAATCCCTTGTTCTATGGCCTTCCACTGGGTTTGCTGCATATAGAGATCATCTACACACAGATATCTTTGTGCCACACTTCCCAGGACCCATTCTCAGAGACTGCAAGGGTGAGCCTCCCTCATCATTTTTTGGTCAATAATTGCCTCATGTCATAGGGATCCTAAATGCCTCATTTCAGTACCGTCCAGAATTGTAGCCTTACCAGTAGTATCCCAAAGATGGGCTAACAAACTAATTATAGATTCATAAAGTCATTGACTGTAATCCTTTCTAAGGCCACAAAGGTGCTTCGGGGAGAAGGACTCAATAGTGGCTCCTGATCTTGTGTCAGTCTGTGGGACTTCTGATCTTGTGCTAGTTGGTCGAACTCCTCATCTTGCACCACTTGATTTGCCTTCTGATCTTGTGTGAATTGGTTTGACTCCTTGTCCTAGTTTAGGACAAATTTAGGGGAAAATTCCCACAACTCCCTCCCCCACCGCCAGGTTTGGGAGGAATTCCCTCAGAGGAAAAGTGGAAAAAACTTGTTTATTGAGAAACAACAAAAAAACACTCCCCAACACAAGAAAAACAGTCCGAGATGACAACAAATGTTTTCACCAGTCCAAGAGAGGGTGAGCAGTCTCTGCTGGGGAGAGTGCCAAAGCTTCTTTCAGGTGCAGACTCCAGGGGTTTTCCCTTGATGTTCCCGAATCAGGGCCCGAAGCAGGTCCGATGTCTTCAGGGAAGGGAGGAAGGAAAGAAGGGGGAACACAAAAGCAGGAAAATGGCAAAAAGCAAGCAAAAAGCAGAAAGCCAGAGAGCAAAGCCAGCAAAGCAGCCTAAAGCTAGCAGCAAGCAAGCCAAAAGCAAGCAGCCGGGGGAGGGGCTCAGCTATAGACAAAACAAACTGGGAACATGGGAACGGAAAAAAAAAAATGATTTGGGATACAAAGCATGAAAATGTCCTGTCCCCCCAGGACATTCCACCCCTTATCCCATATCGTGAACATGTTACTGAACACAATGAAAAAAAAACTTTCTTCTCACTTGCTCAAACCTTCCGCACACATTTCCTTCCATCTTACTTGCTCAGAGCTTTGACACTTTCACGTTTCCTTCTGTCTCATATATGTATGATCTAACGTACAGATAATGGTGGTAACGCTCAGCGAACAATGATATCATCCCACAATCAGATCTCCCTGAGGTACACAACGGGTTGTCCCATCTTCCTGCATTATCCACCAGGTATAACCTGGTCCTTGAGCAAAGACAATCCCACGAATGGGTTTGCCTGTACTCAAGGCAGGATTAATCCATACTGTCTTCCCCAACAAACCTCTGACATGGGCCACTGGGACTTTATCTCCATCTACTATATTAAGGGGCTCAGACTGGGCAGGACCTGCTCGGTTGGTGGAACCTCGAGTGTTAACTAACCAGGTGGCTCTTGCTAAATGCTGCTCCCAGCTCTTGAAAGACCCCCCACCCAATGCTTTCAAAGTGGTTTTTAACAATCCATTGTACCTCTCCACTTTACCTGCAGCTGGTGCATGGTAGGGGATATGGTACACCCACTCAATGCCATGTTCCCTAGCCCAGGTGTTGATAAGGCTGTTCTTGAAATGAGTCCCATTGTCTGACTCAATCCTCTCAGGGATACCATGCCTCCAAAGAACTTGCTTTTCAAGGCCCAGGATGGTGTTGCGGGCTGTAGCACGAGACACAGGGTAGGTTTCCAACCATCCCGTAGTGGCTTCTACCATGGTTAGCACATGGCGCTTGCCTTGGCGGGTTTGAGGCAGCGTGATGTAATCAATCTGCCAGGCCTCCCCATACTTGTACTTGGACCATCACCCCCCATACCAGAGGGGCTTCACCCGCTTGGCCTGTTTAATGGCAGCACATGTCTCACAGTCATGAATAACCTGAGAAATGCTGTCCATGGTTAGATCCACCCCTCGGTCTCGTGCCCACTTATACGTGGCATCTCTACCCTGGTGGCCTGAGGCATCATGGGCCCATCGTGCTAGGAACAGCTCTCCTTTGTGCTCCTAGTCAAGATCTATCTTCAACTCCCCTATCTTTGCAGCCTGATCTACCTGCTGATTGTTCTGCTGCTCCTCATTAGCTCTGCTCCTAGGGACATGGGCATCTACATGGCGAACCTTCACAGGTAGTTTCTCTAACCGGGCAGCAATGTCTTTCCATTCTTCAGCAGCCCAAATTGGTTTTCCTCTGCGCTGCCAGTTCGCCTCCTTCCATCTCTTCAGCCATCCCCACAGAGCATTGGCTACCGTCCAGGAGTCAGTATAAAGGTAAAGTTTTGGCCACTTCTCTGCTTCAGCAATGTCCAGGGCCAACTGAACGGCTTTGAGCTCTGCGAGTTGACTCGATCCACCTTCTCCTTTGATAGCTTGTGCAACTTGTCATGTGGGGCTCCATACGGCTGCTTTCCACTTCCGGTTCATCCCCACAAGGCGACGGGAACCATCAGTAAAAAGAGCGTAGCGTGTGTCTTCTGCCGGCAGTTGGTTATATGGTGGAGCTTCTTCAGCACGGGTCACTTGCTCTTCTCCCTCTTCACCAGTGAGACTGAAGCTTTCACCTTCAGGCCAATTTGTAATTACCTCCAAAATCCCAGGACGATTTCGTTTCCCAGTTTGGGCACGCTGTGTAGTGAGGGCAATCCACTTGCTCCATGTAGCATTGGTAGCATGGTGGGTAGAGGGAACCTTTCCTCTAAACATCCACCCCAGCACGGGTAGTCGAGGTGCCAGGAAGAGTTGTACCTCGGTACCAATCACTTCTGAAGCAGCTTGGACTCCTTCATACACAGCCAAGATTTCTTTCTCTGTTGGGGTGTAGTTGGCTTCAGACTCTCTGTAGCTCCGACTCCAGAATCCCAGTGGTTGGCCTCAGGTCTCACCAGGCACCTTCTGCCAAAGGCTCCAGGACAGGCCATGGTTCCCGGCTGCAGAGTAGAGCACTTTCTTCACTTCTGGTCCTGTCCTGACGGGGCCAAGGGCTACCGCATGAGCGATCTCCTGCTTGATCTGGGCAAACGCTTGCTGCTGTTCAGGGCCCCAATACAAATCATTCTTCTTACGGGTAACCAAGTAAAGAGGGCTCACAATCTGACTATATTCAGGAATGTGCATCCTCCAGAAACCTATAGCATCTAAGAAAGCTTGTGTTTCCCTCTTTTTGGTTGGTGGGGACATAGCTGTGATTTTGTTGATGACCTCAGTAGGAATCTGGCGCCGTCCATCTTGCCACTTCACTCCCAGGAACTGGATCTCCTGAGCAGGTCCCTTTACTTTACTTTTCTTAATGGCAAAGCCAGCTTCCAGGAGAATTTGGATGATTTTCTCTCCTTTCTCAAACACTTCTGCTGCTGTGTTTCCCCACACAATGATATCATCAATGTATTGTAAATGTTCTGGATCCTCACCCTTTTCTAGCGTAGTCTGGATCAGTCCATGACAGATGGTAGGACTGTGCTTCCACCCCTGGGGCAGTCGGTTCCAGGTGTACTGCACGCCCCTCCAGGTGAAAGCAAACTGAGGCCTGCATTCTGCAGCCAGAGGAATGGAGAAAAACGCGTTAACGATGTCAATTGTGGCGTACCACTTTGCTGCCTTGGACTCCAGCTCGTACTGGAGTTCCAGCATGTCCGGCACAGCGGCGTTCAGCGGTGGAGTCACTTCATTCAAAGCACGGTAATCCACGGTCAATCTCCATTCTCCTTCAGATTTACGCACAGGCCAGATGGGGCTGTTGAAGGGTGAGTGGGTTTTACTGATCACCCCTTGGCTCTCCAGCTCTCGGATCATCTTGTGGATGGGGATCACAGCATCTCGATTCGTTCGATACTGCCGGCGATGCACTGTCGAGGTGGCAACAGGTACTCGTTGCTCTTCTACCTTCAGGAGTCCTACTGCAGATGGGTTCTCTGATAATCCAGGCAAGGTGTTCAATTTCTTAATGCCCTCTGCCTCCACGGCAGCTATTCCAAAAGCCCATCTGAACCCCTTTGGGTCTTTGTAATAGCCATTCCTGAGACAGTCTATGCCCAGAATACTCGGAGCCTCTGGGCCAGTCACAATCGGATGTTCCTGCCACTCCTTCCCAGTCAGGCTCACCTTGGCTTCCAACAGGGTCAATTCTTGTGATCCCCCCGTCACACCACCAATGGAAATAGGTCCTGTTCCCTCATGTTCTGATGGCATTAGGGTACACTGAGAACCGGTATCAACCAAAGCTTTATATTTCTGTGGCTCTGATGTGCCAGGCCATAGAACCCATATTGTCCAAAAAACTCGGTTTTCCCTAACCTCTACCTGGTTAGAGGCAGGGCCCCTCTAAGCCTGGTTATCCTTCTTTCCTGAGACATATGTCTTGGAGGTTCCTTCAAGGGGATCGGACAAGTCATCGTCATCATTATGCCTGACAGTTCGACTACGGGCAACTGGAGCTGCTTCCCTTTTCCTACCTTCCTTCAATTCATGCACCCGTTGTGCCAGAGCAGCAGTAGGCTTCCCATCCCATCTCCTCATGTTTTCTCCAGACTCACGTAGGAAGAACCACAACTCAGCTCGTGGGGTGTACCTTCTCTCCCCGACAGAGGAACGTCTGCGTTGGATACTAGGGCCTCTAATTTGTATAGCTGAGATTTGGAGGAGGTCCTCCTCAATCTCTTCCCTGAGTTTCTTACGACTTTCCTCTATTTTATCTTCTAATTTCTGCAGTCGTGTTTCCACAGCTGCAATTCTGGCATGAGTCGGGCCATGTACAGCATCTGCATATGCCCAAAGCTTCTTTGCCATATCGAGCACAGTCTCATATACCTCATCCCGCTTCATTATTGCTAGAGCAGAAGCGTATTCAGGTGGCCCAAGGCGCACAAGTTTCCTCCACATTACAGGTGTGCACGGTACGAAGTCCGGATTCCTAGTTGTTATGTCATCTGAAAAAATGATCTCTACCACTGCCATCTCCCTCAGGCGTTGGATCCCCTGTTCTATGGTCTTCCACCGTGTCTGCTGAATATAAAGGTCATCTGCACACAGGTATCTTTGTGCTACGCTGTCCAGGACCTGTTCCCAGAGGCTGTGAGGGCTAGCCCTCCTCATCATGCCTTGGTCAATGACAGGATAATGTGACAGGGATCCTAAATGCCTTGCTTCAGTGCCATCCAGAATGGTAGCCTCCCCTGCCGCATCCCAAAGGCGGACTAGCCAACTAATTATAGACTCATCGGGCCGTCGCCTATAATCCTTCCTAAGGCCTCGAAGGTCCTTCAGGGAGAAGGAATCAATATGGGCTCCGGAATCTATGCCACTTGCTGTGGTCTCTGATTTTGGTGATGGTCCTTCTCTTGGATCATCATCATCCTCCACCCTTCGGGCCACCACAAATGTTTGTCCTAGTTTAGGACAAATTTAGGGGAAAATTCCCACAACTCCCTCCCCCACCACCAGGTTTGGGAGGAATTCCCTCAGAGGAAAAGTGGAAAAAACTTGTTTATTGAGAAACAACAAAAAAACACTCCCCAACACAAGAAAAACAGTCCGAGATGACAACAAATGTTTTCACCAGTCCAAGAGAGGGTGAGCAGTCTCTGCTGGGGAGGGTGCCAAAGCTTCTTTCAGGTGCAGACTCCAGGGGTTTTCCCTTGATGTTCCCGAATCAGGGCCCGAAGCAGGTCCAATGTCTTCAGGGAAGGGAGGAAGGAAAGAAGGGGGAACACAAAAGCAGGAAAATGGCAAAAAGCAAGCAAAAAGCAGAAAGCCAGAGAGCAAAGCCAGCAAAGCAGCCTAAAGCTAGCAGCAAGCAAGCCAAAAGCAAGCAGCTGGGGGGGGGCTCAGCTATAGACAAAACAAACTGGGAACATGGGAACAGGGAAAAAAAAATGATTTGGGATACAAAGCATGAAAATGTCCTGTCCCCCCAGGACACTCCTGATCTTGTGCCAGATGGTTTGACTTCTGATTTTGTATCAGTTGGTTCAGCTTCTGATTTTATATCAGTTGGTTTGGCTTCTGTTTGTGTATCAATTGATTTGGCTTGGTGTGTCAGTTGCTTTGGCTTCTGATTGGGTGCCAGTTGGTTCAGCTTTTGATTGTGTCAGGAAGCGTTGAGGGTCCTTCACCTGGATCACTATCCACTGGTCAATTGGTTTTGTGTGTGCTTCTTTCCCTTCTTTCTTGCAGCGACTGCCAGTGTCTTAGGCTCACTGTCTGGTTTAGCTGCTGTCTGAGTAGCTGTGGTGTTGGCTGTAGTCTGAGGGACTGGGGTAGCTACTGACTTATCTCCCTGGCCCCCTGCCTCTATCTGCTGCCCTACGGTATCTATTAGCATGCGATAAGCATATGCCAGGGCCCAGCTTATTGCAGTGAGCTTTTTCTCCTTAGAGTCATCATGACAATACTCCTCCAGATATTTCCCCACCTCATCTGGGTTCTGAATTTGTTCACTTGAAAATTCCCAAGCTGGGGGATCAGAAAATTCCTTCAAGGTTCGGCCCATTCTCTCCCATTCTCCACACCACTCAGGATGTAGACCCACACTTGGGTCTACTTCTGGGTCAGGGGTCTCATCAGCCCCACTGGAAATCTCAGACTTCACTCTAGATAAGCTACAAACCATACAGAGGAAGCTTACCAGATGAAATACCAAGAGGGTGGTATCTTTAACATTCAGGGGACACTGAACATTCTCAAAACATGATATAACAAATTCAAAAGAAAAGAAGGAAAGGAAAGGCTGCAAAGCTTCATCCCCTACTCCTCCTCTAACAAACTGGGTACAGTTACTAATAAATCCCCAAAACATGCTACTGGAACTAGGTTCCAGCAGGTTAGGACGAAGAAACCACAAACTACACATACCTGGCACAAACTCTGGTACCTTTATAAACTTTCTATAAATCATGATCACCGAGCCCAACAAAATAACAATCCTAATTTGTGCACCTCCAGTGTAAAAGCTATGTGTTAGAGACAACATTGGAGCTATTTCCGGATAAAAAAACAAACCTAGGGACCAGAGAGGTATTAAAACCTCAAAAAAGCCTAGGGAACAGAAACACAAGAAGGACTCCATTCCTAGAAACATTAGGAATTCAAGCAGCAATGTGGCAACTAACTGTTTTATCCCCACACAAAGTAAAACCAAAATGCAATCAATAATCAATACAAGTTTTTTCCAGTCTCTCGAGCCCCACAGTTGGGTGCCAATAACAAAATGTATTGTCCTGGTTTAGGGCAAATTTGGGAGGAAACCTCTGAATAGAGTCCCTTTGGAAAGCAAATCTAAAAGGCCCCTCCCCCCAGCTGGTCCAGGACAAGAACTTCCTCAGAGAAAAGTGGAAAAAACTATTTATTTAACAAACAAAATGCCCAGGTCCAGGCCCAATGGGCTGCAGGTGCTATCCCTCAGTGCTCCTCTGGGGTTTTCAGTCCAGATTTAAAGAGTCCCAAGAAAAAGGAAAAAAAAAAAAACAGTCCAGGGAACTTCTCTGCCCTAGCTAGCTAAAACTAACTAAAAGCAAAAAAAGACCTCTGTCCCAGCTGCCAGTCTGTGCTTCAGATGAACACAGTCCGGAGAGGAATGTGCCAGCATGACAGCTGTTTTCAAAACAAACTTGGTGCTTGTTCATTCCTTGCTTTGCTCTCAGAGCCAGTGTTAAAGGCACAGATCTCAATATACAGCACAGACAGAACAGATGACTGGGGATATAAGCATCACAAGGTCACCCTAGGACACAGACAAATGATAAGATTCCTAGCTCACATCTCTAAAATCAGCCTCCAAATTTCTTCAAAGGTTGAGCCATTTAGTGGATTGAATAAGCACCGTCTGTGAAGCAAGAAGTGAAATTTGCAATATACAGATACAGTAAACTACCTAACAAACCTGAAAGAACTACAGCAAAGGAAATGAAGTGATATGTTGCTGGAGATCAGCCAGAGTCAAGGCAGCACTCAATATGAGTTAAAAATCTTGCCAGTTTATTCAGCTGTTTGACATACATTTATACTGTGCTAAGCGTATCATGCACCTACTTCTGAACATCATTGGTTCATGCGTCCTTGCGGTACACATAATTGGCTTAGAAGCTCTGTCCATGTGGCTGGATGCTGTGAGCCTTCTCCAACTTATGGTCAATGCATCCTGTCTAGCATCCTGTTACAGCTGTTGTTCCAAACTTTGCTTCATGCTTATCCCATCTAAAGAACAGTTCAAGGATGTTTCAGCTTCTACTCATCCTTTAGGCTAAAAGCAGGATTGTGCACATGTCCCTGCTTTTCTAGCCACGCATCCACAGTGATATAATGCCAGGATAGTGTGATGTTCTTAGTTCATGAATGAGGAAATCATAGGTAATGTGACACAAAGTTGTGTCAAGTGGTGCTTATTATATAGGTGAGATAGAAGAATGGATGGTGCAACATTGGATTAACATTTTCTAAACAAACTGTTTTCATTATTGCTTTAGTGTTTTTAGAAAATGTAACTAATATTGCAGACTGGGCCATGGCTCCTCAGTAGAGCTAACAGATGTGAAAAAGAAAGCAGTATTTCTACGTGATTTTTTTTTCTTTTTCTCTTAAATTCCAAGCAAGAAAGCTTCATGCAGATGGAAAAACTCAGTAAGAGGGAAGAAAGTACAAGTGGGAGATGCCCCAGAGAACAGACTACTTCTGGACAGGAGCAAGGAATTGGCAAACAGTAGAGAGCATTAAATACATGGTAAAGGATTTAAAGAGCAAGCGATGTATTTCTGTACTCGGAGTTAGTTATGAAATAACTAAACAGCATGAATTTTTTTGCTTTTCTCATTTAGCTTATGATACATGTCTGTGAGGTAGTTAATTGACCCCTGTGAAAGACAGACCTTGTCATTGCTTGTGGAAAAATCTTCTCAAGTTCAGGAACTGGTAGCACAACTTCCTGGGGAAAAAAAGAGTGGAATTTAGTACATTAGTATAGTAGAAAATCTGTTCTCAGTACAGAAAATTCCTGTCTGGTTTTGTAGGACTGCTGCATGTGTTCTGGATGATGCATTGGGAACAATGACAGTTCTTTTCATTCTTTCTTCATTTGCCTGCAAAAGGCAGTCTTTTAGGTTCTTGATCCTCAGGAAACCTTTTTTTTATGACCTTTCAAGTTTGAAGTTCCTATAGTTGGGGAAATAATATACAATATATCTGAGAGAATTATGATGGAGAAAGCAAACCTACAGTTCTTAACAGTGATATTAGTGGGAGCAAGTTACGAGCCAGTGGGAGCAAGTTACTCAAGTGGGTATATACAAGGGGACACAGTCTCAAGCTACGTCAGGGAAGGTACAGGTTAGATATTAGGAAAAAAAATTTCACTAAAAGAATAATAAAGCACTGGAATTGTCTTCCCAGGGAGGTGGTGGAGTCACCATCTCTGGATGTGTTTAAAAAAAGACTGGACATGGCACTTAGTGCTATAGTCTAGTTGAGGTGTTAAGGCATAGGTTGGACTTGATGATCTTTGAGATCTCTTCCAACCTCATTATTCTGTGATTCTGTGATACAAACTTTCACTGGTCCTGGTAACATGGTAAGAACAGGCCTCAGAGGAAACCTGGTCTTTGTGTGGTAGTGAGAGACATGAGTGTACCTTCACAGTACTAAAGAAAATGAGAAACAAAGAGAATGTTTAGCTTCATTGATTTTTTTTTTCACATGTAAAGTTGAAATGCACAAGACAACCTTTGATTATAGCAGCTGCTAAAATTCGTCAAGTCCTGTATTGAGATGAAACTTTTGCCTGTGTATAAAACATGTGAAATGCCTTCAGTTCATTTTGTTAATGAAATCTGTAAAGTACCATCTTTCTAAAAAGTGCAGTCTAATATAAATCAATGCCTAAATCTTACACTAGAAAGTTCTGAAGACAAGTTCTCAGCTGCACTATTGTTTCACATTTGCAAGTAATGCCAAAATAGTTCCTGGCACCAGAGAGAGAATTCAGCTCGTTACCCAACCACTCCCTGCCCAGGGTTTCTGAGGTAGGTAGTTTTGTGCATGTTCAATGACTAATAATAAAATATCAATCACTTTAAATATATTAAATAGTGAAAAGCTTGTAGGGAGAAGAGTATTGATGCAGAGGGTAAGGTTGCAAAGGTTGAAAGAATTGTCCCATTTATGGGCCAGCTATCTAAAACCAGAAAACCTCTTGCATTTTTGTGATAACTTCAGCTGGTCTGTAAGCTGCACAGGTAATTTGGCCGTAAGAGACACCAACTCGACCAGCCTAGCTCGTTAGAGAGTAGAAGTAAACAAGTCCTGAAGTATAATAATGATAGATTCAAGTTCAAACAGGCGACCTCAGCCAACCCTTTCAACGGTGGATGCACCCATATCATTGGCTGGTGAGCTGGGTGGAGTTAAGACCCTTAACCAATCATGTATGTAAGCACAGGAAATTTGAAGCCCCTATAAAAGGGAATTCCCAACAATAAACTTCCACTGATGCTGGATGATCTTGGTGTTTTCTTGTTGCATTCCTGTCTCCAACATCAGCAACAATTGGTGACCACCGACATGATATAACAGGCTGCTGCGGTATTGTGAAGAGACAGAGGGCAGTGGAATTTGCTGTGGGCAGTTGGTACAGTGGCAGAGAGTGGCAAGGATAGCTGCAGGGCAGTGGAGATTGCTACAGACAGCTGGTAGGGCTGAAGAGAGCAGTAGGGAAAGCCATGGGGCAGCAGAGATTGCTGCAGGCAGCAGGGAAGTCTGCAGAGAGTGGCAGCAAAAGCCATGGGCAGCAGAATTGCTGTGGAGTCCTGGTGGAGCAGCAAGAATTGCTGCAGGCAGTGGAGAATGTTGCAGAAGGCAGTGGAGATTGTCATGTGGGTCCAGACCTCTTTGAGAATTAGAGATGCTACTGGGAAAAAAGGGAGTGTGGGCTTCAGCACTGGAAGACCCTACCCTCCAGGTATGGACTTTTATTTTAAGAAAAAGAGGGATAAATACAATAAATAAGCTTTACTAGCCGTGATAACGTGGTGTGAGAGCCACAGACTGAACGTGTCCAAAGGGGCCACCCTGGACTTAAAAACTTGGGAGTGGGCTGGCCAGTATATACTTGTAGCAGCCTCTATTGGCAACGAGACTGTCATCAATGTTATAAAGCTATGGACACTCATCCTGGACTTACTGAAGCAGCTGGGGAATGAGCAGGATGCGAGGAGGGCAGAGGGGATGCTGGGGCACCACCCACTGACGTGTGCAGTAAGGACAGGATGCTGGGCGAGGTGGCAGGAAGCATGGACACTGCATCGAGCATGCTGGGGAGGCGGATGGGGGAATCACAAAACTGAGTGGAGCTGTGAAGCTTCCCCAGGTGGGGATGAGTCACCCACAGAACGTCCTGCAGCCACCTGGGGCTGTGTCTCTGTCCCACCACAGGGATGACTTGTCAGCAGAATGCCCTGCAGCTGCATGGAGTGGTAGAGCTAGCCCTCACCGGGACGCATTGTCAGCAAAGGGTGCTGCTGCTGAACCAGGTGACAAAGAATCATTACATTGCCAAGCCACGTTAAATGGGTGTTCTGCAGCTCCTCCCTGCTGTGCTGTGTTGGCCAAGACCCCTGCGACTGTACTCAGCTGCTGCCAAGTGCCTGGCTGCTGTCAAGCCACATCTGTCGCTCTGTGCCCTGCCATGCCAGCTGAGACCCCTGGAGCTGCAACTGCCACTGGCTGCTGTGAGGCTGCACTTGCCACTGGCTGCTGCCAGGCACCTGGCTAATGGCAAGCTGCATCTGCTGCTGAGCTGTACTCTGTGGCTGTGACAGATAGGCACTCTGTGACCGTGTCTGGCTGTGCTGGCCACATG
Source organism: Prinia subflava (assembly GCF_021018805.1). Classification (NCBI taxonomy): domain Eukaryota; kingdom Metazoa; phylum Chordata; class Aves; order Passeriformes; family Cisticolidae; genus Prinia; species Prinia subflava. The sequence goes on along the minus strand of NC_086283.1, from coordinate 33,026,515 downwards.
GTTTCTTTAGAGACAGAGTGCCCTGTGGCTGCATCGAGTGCACCTGTGCAGCCATCCCAACAATGTGCACCAGAGACACACATGCCCCCTACCACCACAGATATGCCCAGACTGCCTCTTCCCAGAGCTGATTGCGCCATCTCAGAGACCATGCCTTCAACCCAGCCTCCTGTGGGTGTGTCCAGCCATCATTACAGCTCTTGGGTAGACCCTGGGAACATGTCATCAGAAGTGCCTGGGTTGCAGCTGAACATCATACCCAAAGGCAATGATAGATCAACCACTGCTGCTTCAAGTGCACTGCTAATACTGGAGATGGAGCTATCCCTGAAATACACACCAATAAAAGAAATGACATACACTGGAGAAGACTCCTTCATTGCTGTTGAGTCAGCACTGCAATGTAGTTTTCTGTTTGACCCCAGTGAGTTCAGCCATGCCAAAATTTGCCACCTTAGGAAGCTCTGAAAAGCCACCATACTGGGACTGTGAGAGCTCAGCAGGCAGAGACATCAACCTTCTCCTGCCTTTCAGAACACAACTTGGCAGTTGTAGGGATGCCTTGGCGCTGCTGAGAAGAGAAGTACCAAAATCAGGGACTGGCGCAGCCCTGGTTTGTGCTGAGGTTCTGGTTTGCTGCCCGCCATAACTACAGTCATTGTCCCTGGTGGGGTCATTGCTGCAGCTTTCCAGGGCCGAAGCATTCTCTGACAGCCACTGCAAATCCCATTTCTTCTTCCTGCAGCAGCACAATCAGGTGAAATACAGATGTGCTAAAGAGATGCCACATGGCGGGGCTGCCCGGGCACCACAGCCCACCATAGTCATTCACTTTTTGGCAGTGCAAGTGCCTGGCATGCAGGGTGAACCCAGAGTGACTACCGCAGAGTTAAGACACATTAAAACCTCATTTTAAACCTTTTAAAAGGTTTTCAAACATAAAACATGGCAAAAAGTTATCATAAAAGCAGGTACCATTCTAATATTAGTTTCTGTGTATACCTTCACAGTTTTAGTCCTCAGATTATGGTTGGCAATGCTAGATCCTTTCAAACGTGCATTGAATTTTGGTATAATACTGTGTAATATTTAAAGACTTTAATTTAACTTAATAACTTTCTTCCTTATAAAACTCACAGTGATTTTCTAGGTTATTTTTACCCTCCAAAGAAAGAGAAGCACTAAGATATTTCTTTTCCTCTTCCAAAAATTTTACAATTTCAGTTATGGGCTTTCCAAATCTAAAATTAGGTTTTGTTCTTGGTCATTTAAATTTATGCAAGCAGTTTGTTTGGGGATAAAAAACTGTTGGCTATTTCTGGTTTATCTGACAAGTTAACAAATCTATAGCAAACCAGTCAAAGTTACCAAGTCTATATCAAACCAGCCAAAATAAAGCTCTAAAAGCTTAGAAGATTATTGAGAAAACATCAAAAGGAAACCTATTAAATATGTGTCACTCGTCTGGTCCAGTGCTGGAGGTGCTGCAGTCTTCCTTGTCAGAAGCGTCTTTAAAAATAGACACCCAGCTCAACAGAGATACAGGCACTCTGAGGCATAGAGTGATTAACTCTTTGTAGACTCTCAGGTGCAGAGTGATTAGTTCTTTGTGAGGCTGCCTGAGCAGCAGAACCACGCTTGCCACCCCTGGTGACGCGGGAGTAAAGCAGCCTTTCCAATCTCCAGGAGAGCTTCTTTATTCCACTAGGTCTGAAAGAGCTAAATGGCCTCAGGGAAGAGGGACTATATAGGGTAGCCAGGGGTGGGGTTTCACAACTTGGTCACTGGGACAAGGAATTGGGAAAGGGGCCAATCAGGGAAAGGCTCCAGAAAGAACTAATCGGGAAGGGTAAACACCAGGAACAAGGGGAATAACCAATAGGGTATGAAATATTACCATAAAACTGCAGAGGCTCATGGGTTGAAGTACTTTTGCTCAGCTTTAGCTACAAGGAAATCTCTCAAAGGGACTTCCCAAAGGAGAGTCACTGTGAGCTGAGGCAGCCTAGGGGCTGCTCATGGGCTGAAGCGCTTCTGCTTACCCTGAGCTACAAGCAAATCTTTAAAAGGGACCTGCCAAAGGAGAGTAACTGTACCAAGGCAGGTTAGGGGTTGTACACTTTCTAAGGAAGTGGATCATTTTCTGTGGATGGTATAGAGACCACCACAAATATGCTTGTAAAAAGAAAGCCTTTTATATACATCTTGTATGCATCAGTGCTCATGATTATGTTTGCCTGGACTTCACCACCTTGTATCGGACTATACATACTTTGCTATCCATCTCTAGACTGCTGTGCCTTGAGTTTTAATCAGGAAGACAAGTAGTATGTTACTCTAAAGGACGTTTTCTTGCTAACAAATAAAGCTGATACCTTTAATATTTTAAAACTTCAATTCCAACCATATTACAAATATTTCCCATTGAAAGACTTTCCATAAAACAGCTGTCATGTGTTACAGAGGTACTGTCCTCTATTACAAATCTACCCTATGAATAACCCAGTTGGTTGCCTAGTGGGGAGGGGTGGCGTACATGGTGTTGCCAGTTCCTCTCACACAGAAGGCAACTTCACTGAAACATAGATTTCCTAAATATTCGTGACGTTTTAAAATTCAAAGGCACTGTTTGTTTTAAATGTCCTGAAAAGAACTTCCTAAGTTCATGAAAGCAAACAGAGGTGCTGATTTGATTTAGGAGAGAAGGTGTTCATGCAGTTGGATAACAGACTGCATGTTTACATGCCTGGAGGGATCTATTTGTTTACGATTACCTGGTTTGAGACAATGAATACAATGTGACCTGTGCATACCTGGCGCTATAATTTAAGATCAGATGCCTTGATTTAAAAGAAGGTGCAATGCTTTATTTGCAATCAAAGCTTATTAGGACAAACAGGTACCTTGCAGACTGATAAGGAAACTTAACAACTTTAAGGAGTAAGATCCCAAGGTTATAAGGAAAACACACATATGCTTTTTATTGTTTTATAGAAATTTCTTTGACATTATTTGATTTTTTAAAAAATTTGTTTGTAGACCTATAAATATGTTCTAAAGGTTGTGTTAAATTTATTTAAAGGTATTTCAGACAGCAGGAGTAACATTTTTGCATTTAATTTGAACAATGCTTGTTGGATTCTTTTGTACATAACTCCTAGGACTCATTTATTTAAAATATGATTTAATTTATACAGAGGAATGTTATTGTTTTAATTCATAACTATTGCCCAATACTGATTTCTGCAAAATGAATGCTCATGGAAGTGCTGATTTGCCAAGTTTAAGTACTGCAGCATTCAAGAGGAAACAGAGTCCCAAACCAAAACAGATGTTTTATATTCACTTACCTAATGATGTGCCATCAATTAAAGTAAACTGAAACCCTTACTACCAGATATCATTTAATTAGGCCTGCATTGTGCTCACCACCTATGCAAATAACAAAGATTATGTTAAATCAGTATCAATTCTTCTAATTTCTGGAAAACTTACAGTGTGTCAGCTCTTACAGTGAATGACTCAGTACAATAACTGTGTAAGTAAATAACTTGGTTCCCTTTGACCTCAAGAAACAACCTCATAGATGCCCTTAGATAGCAAGATGGTCCAGTTTTGATGACTCTCTTTTGTGGTACTGCAGGCTATCTGTATGTGTGGAGATAGCCTAACTGATTTTGCACTTTGTTTTTGGCATTGTGACTATGCAAAACGATTCTACAAATACAGCTGAATAATAATGTTATTAGTATTATATTTATCCATCAAATAATAAGTTAAGATCATGATCAAGCAAAGAAGCCTTTACAAGGGAAACCCAAAAGCTCCAAATATACATCATGTACCATCTATGGGACCCTAGGAGTAACAATTTGTTTGTTTTACAATTTGTTATTTTGACTTCACTCAAAGACCTCAAAAATCACATCTTTTTAAGGAAATTACTGATACAGGGACGTGTGGCTTTTAATCATATGCCAGAATGCGAAACCTGTAAATGCGAAATCCAGTAAAACCTAAGACAAGGAAATGTTTCCTTTCATAATTTTGAACTGATTTGGTAAATGGTACTTTCAAAAGCAGTGGTATGCCTCACTAAACACAAAATTACTCCTACAGCTCTGGGATGTGTTACACCACACTGGTGCTCCCCACATGGCATTTTAAGCGTTTTTTAAACAGAAAACCTGGGAGTGCCTGGTGCTATCTATACCTTAAATCACTTGACACCATTAGAAGGATTTATATAGTTAAAGGTATGAGGACTAAGGATTTTATCTATTTGAGGAAATTAATCACAATCCCAAATTAAGATTGTTTTCCCTGTTGGTTTTCCCATGGTTTTAAGGTTGAAATGTTTTTTTGTCTCTAGGGTTAAGTTGTAAGTTTGTAACTTTCAAGTAATGAGCCTGCAGTGTGGCAATTTCAAAATTTGTATTGTTGGTAATCCCGCCTGACAGCTCCTGGGAATGCAGGTTAGGTCTTCAGTGATACATGGGATACATCACTGGCTGGGATGGGCTAGGCTTGTTGAGTTGGGTGAAAAGACTTATTCCAACTAGGCTTATCATTTCTGTCATTATGCTGTCTTTGTCATCTTATCTACAAGGAGTTCTGCAGAAAATGACAAAGGACACTCTGCATTTTGTAAACAGAAAAGGTGGAACTGTGACAACTTCAGCTGGTCTGTAAGCTGCACAGGTAATTTGGCCGTAAGAGACACCAACTCGACCAGCCTAGCTCGTTAGAGAGTAGAAGTAAACAAGTCCTGAAGTATAATAATGATAGATTCAAGTTCAAACAGGCGACCTCAGCCAACCCTTTCAACGGTGGATGCACCCATATCATTGGCTGGTGAGCTGGGTGGAGTTAAGACCCTTAACCAATCATGTATGTAAGCACAGGAAATTTGAAGCCCCTATAAAAGAGAATTCCCAACAATAAACTTCTGCTGCACGATGTTGGTGTTTTCTTGTTGCATTCCTGTCTCCAACATCAGCGACACATTTTCTGTTGTAGTAATCATGATCTTAAGAGTATGAATAAATACTTTGGGGAAATGTACTTTATGTTTTTAAAAATTTAGACCTTAATCTACTCAGAGATTATAATTAGCACTACTTTGTAGTGGGTTATAACAGTTAATGACAGTTTTATGTGGTCTCAAAATGTATTTCTATAAATGCAGTGGGAAACACCACATAGATTGCGTCAAAAATTGCATTAAAAATATTGCCAATTCCATTTCTGGACCCAAATTCCCATCTGACTGAGAATGCTGGGCTGAGTAGACTTCAAGGATCTTATCCCAAATCATGGAAGTATTTTGAAACTGAATAGTTTCAAAATACTTCCATGATTTGGGATACAAATACTGAAATTTTCTGTCCTTTGGATTTGATAGCTTACATGACTAATGCAGAGATTTGAGTCTTCTAACAGATTTTAAAGGGTGGATTTATGTAATATCTTGTAGGTATTGCTAAGTCTGTCTTGATAATGGTTTCTTTCAAAGGATGAAAAAGTCATATTGTTCCATCTGTCAGAGAGAAAATAGCTAGCCAAAAATAAACTTAGTCTAAAGATTTTTCCTGTACAAGTCCTCTTTTTTCTTGAAACCCTGACCTTTTTTTTTTTTTTCCTCAAACAGTGTTTCATTAGTATCAGTTTTATTAGGAAAATTCAGTACTGCACATAGAAAGCAGTTTTGAGGAAATCTATTCACTTGTATAGCAGTCGTTTGACACCACTGGAAACTGCAATATGGAAAGGGTCAAAGCATGCTGTTTATTAAACTGAATTTCACTTAATACTGGATTTTGCTGCAGAGGCAAGTCCATTTGACATAGACCATAAGCTTCCATGTTTATGAAATCATAACAGAATGGGCATTACTATGAGGGAGAAAGGGAAGGCTTTCCCCCCCCCACTCAGCTGTCATCTTGGCAGATAGCGTTAAAGAATTTGTTCGTCTGCTTGTTCTGCAAATAAATGTGGGACTTCAGGCCACAGAGCAGTGAATTTGCTCAGAGTGAGACTCCCAGACTCGAAAATGATTAGCCAGTTCCAGGAGTAGCAAAAATCTTTTCACTTAGTGGGAACTACAGTTAGTTTTTCAGAGCTGCAGAAAATGCACTATGGTGTGTAAATGAATACATTTTGTAGCCTTCCGTCTTTAAACACCTGGTTTGGGTTCCAGGAAATCCACTGTACCTCTCAAAGCTTAGTTTTTCACTTCTAAGTGTGGAATTTAGCTTTAAAGTATGTAGCATTTCAGTTTCTTTGGCTCTCTTATGTCATCTTTGCACATGTAGTCATTCCAGGCTGTGTGGTACGTGCCACTTCTGAACTTGCCATTCTTCAGTTTTAAAACTATTACTGGAGCAAACTGATTTGATATTAAGCTACAACGTCTATTGCAACAACTTGCCAACTGATAATGCAGGTGTTGAGTGGTGTCTGTGTTTATTTGAATGTACACTTACATTAACATAAGGAATTTTAGGATGAGGAGAGCTTCACAATAACAACTGGGAGCATTTGGGTTTGCTTTTCTGAGTGGTAGAGCAGTGGTGTATATCACCAAGATACCGAGTAAGATGGCTTTAGGTCTAATGCCCAGCTAGGTTCTAAACTTTGAACCTGTTAAGAGTACTGTGACAATTTGTTACAGCTGGGGGAGGATGAACTTGGTTGCTCTGAAATGGAATCAAGTGGATCATAAACCACCATAAACCATAGTATGTCAGCAATTACTGGAATTAATAGAAGCTTTATAGCAAAAAATCATAAAACCTGGAACACCCTTGACTAATGGCCCACTGAACTTTGGCTTTAAGTGTTTTACCGTAACAGCTGAAGTGACAGTACCTCTGCAGTTAGCCTGAGTGATGAAATGAGAGACAATTTTGTGCAAAACTGTCCTGAAGGTAGCAGATTACACCACACATCCTCTTAATGGTAAAGATGTTTGATAAAAGGTTATCTGGTAAAGACCATCTTTTCTGAGTGTGGATTGTTGTGTTCTCTGACTGGAAAAAGGAGGTTTGAGGAAACAGCTGAAATGAAATTAGTAGCATTTAAGTAATATGTGGTGCAATTGCTCGCATGCATGCACAGGCCTGCAGTGCCTTTAATCTCATTCCAACCACGAGGCTCCTACATGTCTGCTTGTCTCGTACAAATCAAACATATTATTATAGGTAGAATAAAGAATTATAAAAAGGCATATCAGGATATATTTTTTAATGAGTTACCTATCCTTATGACCCCTTGTATAAGCATGTAACTCCATAATTTATGTAATATCACAGGGAAGAGCATTGTTCTGCTCTAGTCGAGGAACCATTGCACCTTTTCAGATGTCTTCTATCATGCCCTATTTAGTTGGGATGGGTTGCACTGCCCATAGATCTATTCTTGAATTATTGTAGGAGATTTAAAAGGTTTAATATTGTGCTGTCTCTGCGAAGCAGACTTTTATATCAAAGTTTTTTAAAAGATTCCTACAGAACCTGTTATATAGATAATTGTTGTTTTTTAAAGTGAAAAACACAAACAGCTGAAATATGGCTTAATTTCTGCTGTCTCTTGGATTTTAATAGTGTATGTCTGTGAGGTTTTAAGTCATCCTCATGAACACATTGTTACATCCTTACCCTTGGAGACAGATAATTTCTGGAAGGAGATTATAAAACAGTTTCATAAATTGATTTCTTTCATAAATGCATTTGTCTTTTAGAATTTTTCCAACTACTACTTATTGTTCTGACTTAACATAGCTTAAATGTACATATATTGGATTTGTTATTAAGCTACCAAGTAGCAGTAATAACTTCTTATCTGAAAAGCGCATGAAAACAGTATTTTACTGAACCGCTGAGAAATCTGAGATGCCCTTGAAGGACACGTTTCCCGTTGCAATTCTAATAAGCTGTGTATCAAATTATTTTTAGGTGAGCTGTACCAGCTTTAATGCTAGAACCGCAGAACCTCATTTTTACATTAACAATGTCAGATGTTCTGGTTTGGGCAGGCGGGTGATGAGCGGCAGCGGAGCCGCCCGGGCGGTTTTCCGCAGCGCGCGCTCCGTGTGCGGGCGCTCGGGTAGCGCCGGGACCGCGCGCGGAGCTCCGCCCGGGGCGGGGCGGGGGTGGCCGCGCGCGCTATTGGCTGCGCCGCACGTGACCCGCGGGGTCGCGCCGTGCGCGCGGCGCTGGCACAGCCGGTGGCGCGGGCGGGGCCCGAGCTGGCGCGGTGATGGAGGCGCGGCGGCCGCGGCCATGGGGTGAGTGCGGCGACGGCGGCGGCTTCCTGCGCGGGCGAGGCTCCCCGCGCCGGGGATGGGCAGGGGGAAGAACGCGGTTTCGCGGGTTAAAGGAAAAAAAAAAACCCACCAAACTGCTTTCTCCCCCCACCTCCTCCACTCCCGCTGCCCCCCCGGAAAACCATAAAGAAAAACCGAAAACCTGGGATGCGGGAAAGGGCTGTCGCGCGGCGGGGAGGGGAGCCCCGCGGCGGCAGGGGCGGGCGGGCAGGCAGGCATGCCGGGGAGCCACGGGCGGGACCGAACGCAGCACGCCGCGCCGGCCGGAGGCACAAAGCCCTGCGGCGCTCCTGCTCGGGTTCCGGGGCCGGGAGGAGCGGGCGGAGGAGGGGTAGCAGCAGGCAGGGGTCTGGGCGGGCAGAGCCGCGGAGGTGCCCCTCGCGGGGTGGCGAGGCGCTGCCGGCGGGTGGCACCGGCCTGGCTTTGTTAGGGACGGGCGGCGGCGGCGCCTCCGCTGCCGCAGCGCGGGGGACGCGCGGGTGGGCGGCCGGCGGGAGAGCTCGGGGGGCAGCTTGGCGCGCCCTGGGATCCCCTGACTTCTCACAGATTTATTTAACATCACAAAGAGGTGCTTAGGTCCGCGACTTAACCTGAATGCTGTGGGAAATCTTAATAAATTATGTATGAAGCAGTGGGTCCTTTCTTCCCCTTTGTCAGATACGCAGCTTTTATGCTAGTAATTAGGTCAGTGCTAACAGAGCGCTCCTTGCTTCTGCAAAAATGTGTTGCGATTTTTGGAGGACTCGTATGCTGCCAGATCGTTTCATCTTGTTCGGGTTTCGTGTCAAGATTCAGTATTCCTCTTGAGTCACATGGAGGACCTTGTCGGTGGGCTGTAAAGGGCATTTTTCTTTTGGTAGGATTTACTTCAGAGGAACAGTAGGGTCCGGTTTTGATTGATTTGGAGAGTCATACCCTGAAAATGGCCTTTTAAAGGCGTAGCAAGAAACACACAGCTTCTTAGTGTGCATAGACGTATTTTCAGTAAATGTGTATACCTGTATAGCACAATATAGATCTATTTTCGTTTTTAAGTACGTCTTTCAGCCTTTGCTGTTTGTTCTGTTGAAAATGCTTCTTCATGTTTTTTTATAATGTCGTTTTACTATTTGGTTAATTTTTTGTGTTATCTAATGCAGGTAATAGTGATAATAATAATGAGTATTTTGTCAAGATTATAGTTCTTTGAAAATACATAAGCATGTATACTGAAAGCCATTTCCTGGAACCACACTCCTCTGTATTTTTGAGGAGACTTGAAGTAACTGTTAAAATGCTCTTCTCCTTCCCAGTTCTGTTAAATAACAGTGATGCACAAAAAAGGTTTGACGATGAAATGTTTCAGTTTAAATACATCCCCTCAAAACATTTTCTGTGTATACCATTATTTTTAGAATCATGAGTCTCCTGTCTTACCAGTGAGGGAGGCTTTGGATAATACTACATTTTAAAACATAACTTGAGAACTTACTATTTGGAATAGCTGGTTTCAAAAGGTAAATTTGGGATACTAGATATTTCTGCTTTGGCATTTTGAATCTTCATTAAAATTGCTTAAATGTTCAGAGAATCAGAAGATGTAGAGGTGTTTTCACCCTTTTTTTTTCTAAAAGGAAAGAGAGTGACAAAAGCACAGTAGTGATTATGATTATTATGGTGATACTTCTTCCTGTACCTCTTTAATGGTATCATTCAGTGTAACCACTCTAGTAGTTCTGTAAGTCACACTCTTAAAAAATGGTAACTTGAATAAAATATCACTTTAAAATATAACACATTAAATTATGTGTGGGTGCAAGCTTTCCTAAACATCATCCCTTAAATACAAAATACTTGGTTATGATAAATATTTTGATACATCTTGTCACAGTATGCCGTTGTTATATTGGCATGGAATAATGCAGCACAAGTTGGAAATGTATATGGCTACAATTGGTTCCCTTGGTCTCTAAATTTTTGTGTTGGATTTCAATGTGCATCTTAATTTAGTTGGTAAAATATTTATGTTGATGACATGTGGTCAATTCTTTTATTATCTATGTGGCAAAATCCTTTTTCAATAGGCCATACTGCTAATGATGTGCTGTGATGATAAATCATTGTCAGCAAAGACCTACTTTCCACTAATGGTTTTCTAAAATTCATGCAGCACCTGTGTGATCAGGTGCTGATACATTTCTTGCAAGACAAATGGTCTTCTGGTCCTTAAAAGTTCTGAAGATGGCCCTGATAGTTGCCCAAGAGGGAGAAATACTTACTTATTGTAAATAATTCCTGTAATATATAATAGAATTTTTTATAGTATGTATAATGTTTTTAATTACAACTGATTTATTTCTCATTTATTGTTTTGAGTTTGTGTTTACAGGTAAAATAGGAAAGGAAATACCTGTCTCAGGCTTTTTAATGGCTTAAACTTCGTGGAATTGAATCCTTACAGATTACAAGAAATGGAAAAGTAAACAGGAGCAGGTCATGTGCAGTGAGGGCATACACAATTAGTCATGAATTACAAAGATGATCATCTTGAAGGATGAGTGTTCAGGCTTGTGAATCATTCCTGATCCAACGTAAGTTATGATTCAGATAATGTCTGGAGCGGTTTGTGTAGTATTTAAATGCAAATCATGTTTCAAATTTTCACAGTCATATTCTGAATACAGCATCACTAACCAGCTAAGGAACTTCCCAACCCAGAATTATAAAGGAAGAAATGGGAATTTTCTTGAAAGTGTAAAGAAGCTGAACTTGACAGTTCTTAGCCTGAAACATATGACTTCTTGGTTTTACTCTTTTCATATTAATAAGAATGGTTTTTTCATTGTTAGTATTCTTTAGTCAAAGTCCAAACATTAAATTATTGCTGTTTTTTTACACAAACATACATACATACTTGACATATGATGGGGCACACAAGTGTTCAGACCATGGTGGTGTCATTCCTTCCCCTCACAGTCTTTTACAGAATGCTGAGTACATGGATGACTTACCACTTCTGGTTAAGGTGAACAGATGGTTCATGGTTGGTGTTTTCAGGCCAAGTATTGAATTTGCAGAAATACCCCAAAATGTAATCCATAGATTGAAATCACTTGCTGAGTTATGAATGAATTTCTGAAAGAATTAAACACAAAATCCCAGTCTTTACCCAATCCCCACTCAACAGGATTTAGGAAGGTCAGGTGTAGTAATGTTTGAGTGTTTTAGTCTGCTGTCCACAAAAATAGCCTATATGCAGAACTGCATAGAAAAACTAAAACTAAAAAGAAAACCTTCACATTACTGAAGTTCAGAGAAAATTGTGTAGTCTTCTTTTAAAGGTACTAATACTTTCATAGATTGTGTTAGGATAACTAATAACAGTAATGGCTCTTTATCTGGCCTTTGCCTTATTTTTCTTGGCTGAAAACTCCAGGAATCCACAGTATGCATAATCTAGAGGTTATAATTTGGTATGATTTGTTATCAGTTTTTTTCAATGTCATCCTTTTCAAATTTATTAAAAAGAGTAGTGTTATATAACTTGCAATTAATCTTCTGTTATCAAAGCCCTTGTTGCTAAAATAAACTGGATAAGAGCAGTTTTCTGTGATGATTGTTTTTCATAGTCCATCTCTGATCACCTAAGTGTGCTAAAGCAGAGCAAATGAGAACACGGACAGATCTGCTGCTCCACTCATGGGCAATTCTCATTCTGGGCTGAGTATTTTCTTAGTTGTCTCTAACCACACTCAAAGCCACTTCCAGACAGCTAATTATATTTTTGTGCCTGCATTGCCCAGTTGAAGAGAACCCAAACAAAATGGCTTCTCTTTCAGCTGCTCCTGGCTCCAAGTTTTGGGGGTTGTTCTTAAGTTTGACTGGGGATAGGAGGATCAAATACGCTGGCAACAAAGGCCATTTTAGTAAAGGATGGACTTATCATCAGGTGGAAATAATGTAGTTTTTTAGTGTCATGCTGGAGAAAGCAGAAATTTTTTTTTTTGCTGTTTGGAGAGAATCAGGATAATGGGCTTTTATGATTTGAGGCCAGTGGAGTATTTTTCAGTGAGTAGGGAAAGTGAGAATTAGACCACGCCAGTGAAGGATAAACGTTTTTAGATTGGCAAACCTTGAAAGCGTGCCCAAACTGAAATGGATAACACAGTCCCTGACACAGCGGTACTCATTTTTGGTCAGTTCTTGAACACAGCACTTACTGGGCTAGTGTTTTGCTAGAGCTGAAAACCTGAAGGCAAGCTTCAGACAAAATAATGGAAAATTCAATACAAGATTCAGTCAACAGAGAAGTTGAATGCAAATTGACGTGTTGGTTACATTCAAAATAAGAACAGCAAAACCCTCACACACTTTCTTGTTATGAGTGTATAGATAAGGAAGCTGCATGAAAAAGGTCCACTTAAGGAGCTCACTTACCTTGGAGAACAGCTGTGCTGGATTTTTTGGCCCTGCTTTGTCAGCCTTGCCCCTCTTTTGGAAACAGCTGTGCAACAGCTGCTGAAGCATCGTGGCTAAGTAAGCTTAAACTGCACAGTAAGCTTAAACTGACACCTATTTCGAATTACCTTGGCAGTCCGCAGTAATCTGCCCTGGTTTAGCAGTTGCCACTTTGAGCAGCTGAGCCCTTCTCTTTTTCCCTGAGTGGGAACCCTGCAGAGATGGGTGTGGCAGACTGCTGGAGAGGCACCAGCACAGCCCTCTGGCCACCCCACCACTAGGCACTGGTTGTGAGGACCCATAGGCCTAGTGCTTAAAAATAATATATTTTTAAAGGTAGTTTAGAGAAATTAATAGGAAAAATGTCATGACAGTGTCATCGTTTCCTCCTTGAATTCAGTGGAGTGTGCCCTTGAAGAAACAATTCCCCGTTAGACTCATTCCCATAAATAAATGTCAACAATTAATAGAATGGTAAAGAATAACAAGGATGAGATACTGGACTCCAGACTAAAGAGTTGCATGGAATTTGTGGATATAGAAAGAAACCAGAGTTAATGGTCCTTCCCATGCTTACTAAATTATATTTTAGATATTCATGAACTTTGAACAGAATCAATATTTAAATGTAGATACAAAAAAATTTCAAAATCTGGATACAGAGATTAAAAAATCAAAATTTATAAGAATGTGAATACATTGTATGTATATGTAGAGTTAAATTTGTTATATTAAGAAGAGAAATAACATTGTGAAAAATCTGAGTGGCAAAGCAGAGGAGTATATCTGCTTACTGGTGGTAGTACAGTGTGATGGTAGTGTTGATAGATTTTATGGATAAAAGCAATAATGGGAGTCTGAAATATTTTCATAAGGTGATTTAATATATGACAAATCAGGGTTCTTATGTAGAACCTCTTCAGGGCATATTGAGTATATATGCTTGCTGATTTCAGAAGAAGACTGATCAATTAAGAAATTCTGTGTTTTCAGACATTACATTTTTTCCTATCTCTTGGGATTTGAGATCAAAATGGGCACATGTAAATTCCTGCCTGGGCAGTGGCAGTGGTAAAATTTTCTTAATACAGGAAAACGCATATCTAAATCGTAACATTGTTTGCATAAATTAAGGTTTCTCATTAGTTTTGATTTTAGTGCATAAAAGAGTTCTATCCAGCCTGAAGTTCCTGTTTGATTTGTATATTCATGGAAAGTGCTGATTCAGTAAAGTGTGAAAATTCTTGTCACAATTTCACCTTACTTTGATAGGAGATGGAGAAGAAGCTTCTTAATGATTAGAAATATGGGTCAGGGAACTAGCACAGCTGGATTTTGGGTGTCTCTTACATGACGGTATTGAATTTCAAAGTTTCTGTATTCCGAGATGGTTATTTTTCAGAGTAAATATAGAGAACTCAGGATCTGTTCTTTGCCTTTGATCACCACTTTGTGAAGGAACAATGCAGTTAAAATGTAAAAGGGAGTTTGACTTGAAGTGTAATAGTAAATTTCTCAAAGGTGGGTTGTGTTGCATTCATGATACGTTTTTCCTTGGGCTGGGTGAAATGGATTCTGGAGGTCCGAGTTCTTCCCTTCTCTTCCATTCTCCCTTACTACGGTGATTTCCTACGGGGGAAGAAGAACTGTTTACTCATGATCCAGCTGATTCTGACACAGTTGAACATGTTTGTGTATGCAATGGTAGAGCTTCAGACTAGTGGGCTGTGTCTAAAGTATTCTGTGTTTCCCCTGGGCTGGTTAATTCTGCTCTGAATGAGGTGGGATGTGGCTGGGAAACCTGCCTGGCCAAGAGGGTCCAGAGTTTAACCCTTTACTCAAGGCAAGTAATTTAACCACTGAGAAACTTCAAGAAGGGGATGAAGTGGTACAGTCAGTTTCTATTTATGCTGACTGTTCTGTGTTTAAAAAACCTATAATATATAATTTATAAATTATTTTAATTTATAAGTTTGATTTTTTTTTACTCAGAGCATAAATCCAAGGATTGGTTTGGGACCTGAATTCTGATCTGATGTATCAAGTTTGAGGCAGTTGGTAAAAACATATTTTCAGAAGAGAGGCAGATTTTAATTTTGAGTGGTTTATCTCATGCATGGAACAGCTTATGTGTAATGGAAACCTGTGACTTCACTCTACAAATCACGTGCCTGGGAGATGACACTTCAGCATCAGAAAGCCTAAGCTGCTTTGTGGTCATACGTTATCTTTGTCATTTTCCCTCATTTTAAAATTAAATAATGGTGTCTTTTGTGAAATACTTCGGCAGTGCATTTTTTCAGAAGAAGTAGCAAATGTCTTGGAGATATGAAAAATACATCAGAAGTACAGCATTTGTCTATATTGAAGTTCAGGAATACAAGATGGGATTTCCCGAGCCATGAATTCTGGCTCCTTGTGTAGTATGCTTGGCAAGGATCTCACTGAACTACAAGTTCTAATTAATGTTGCCAGCCTAGGTTGACAAATGATTTACACCCATTTGTTCTATGTCGGTATTGTGTTTTAACTTAAATACTGTTCTCCTTCTTCAGTGTTTTCCTCTCCCTAATAACAAAGTATGGCTCTGTCATGTCAGCCTTTGATGTGCTGAGGCAGCCACGGTTTGCTTGGCTAATCTCTTTTGAGATACTTTCTCATCCCCTGATCACATCTTTCTCTGCACTCACTTAAATTCACTTTTCTTACCCACCTCTTTGTAAAATGATTTGATAACTCTGGGGATTGTGTTTACTCTCCTTGTGCCAGTCTCATTGGCAGCACACAGTGCCCTGCAGGCTGGCTGCTGAGAAGCTTCACTGCTCCACATTGAGATTCCTTTGTCAGTGACCCTGTGTTGTTATGTTCTGCAATTCCACCCTGTTTCTACTGCTTTATTTCTCAGTTCATCAAATTCATTGTGCATGACTTGGAGTCCTCTGACCTTGTGCAGTCTCTTGAATTTATGGAAGCAAGTTTTGATGCCAAAGTCAATATCAAAACATTTAAAAATGCCTGTCACAGTCTAGTTTTGGGGGAACTTTGCTGACAGCCTGCCTCCAGCCCAATAATTTGGCTTTCAGCACTGCTCTGTGTTTGTCTTGATGTCTTTGAACAGCTCCTTACCTATGTACAGTTTTCTGTTCATCTGTGTTGCAACTGTGGTGACAGTATCACTTCCTTTGGGCATCTGTTTAGCAGAAAAAAATGCTTTAGGTTACCCTGGTTGTGGTAATCAGCTCTTTTGTTTGTTGGGGTTTTGTTGTTGTTGTTGTTTGGTGTGTGGTGTGTTGTTGTTGTGGTGGTGTGATTTTTTTGTTTGTTTGTTTTTTGGGTTTTTTTTGTGTGTGTTTGTTTGTTTTTGGTTTGGTTTGGGGTTTTTTTGTGGGGTTTTTTGTGGTTTTTTTTGGTTTTGTTTTGTTGTTTTGTTGTGGTTTTTTTTGGTTTTTTTTTTTTTGTTGTTGTTGTTGTTGTTTGGTTTGGTTTTGGGTTTTTTGTTGGGTTTTTTTTGTTGGGTTTTTTTTTTGTTCTTATTGTTTTTGTTTTGTAATCTGAAAACCCACAGAGCTTGACGTTTGAATAAATCAGGAAGTGACTCCTAGTATGAGGTAGGATACTGTTTCTTAGTGGCGATGTCCTGCTTCCATGTTTTGAGAATAAAGGAAGCTTAGGAACTTAGATCAGAAGGGTGGAAAGCCAAACCAAATCTCCCCTTCAGGATC
The DNA here is from genome assembly GCF_021018805.1 of Prinia subflava. Lineage (NCBI taxonomy): Eukaryota > Metazoa > Chordata > Aves > Passeriformes > Cisticolidae > Prinia > Prinia subflava. The sequence continues at coordinate 33,010,030 of NC_086283.1, read as the reverse complement.
CTTACTCATTTAGCAAAAATATGCCTAGGTTGGTTATGCATGTAAAATACCAGAGCTGTGCAATTTATGTATTTCCTACTGTGCTCCTCCCCTAATCCATTTTTCTCCATTTGTTGAGTGTGTACATCTTGTTAATAGACCTGACAGTTCTGAATTTCAGATCTGTAAATTAGAATTCCTAGGAATGGACAGTAAATGGAAAAACTGGATACTTTATTACCTATCCTTTCATATTAGTAATGAATTATAGCAATGAGAGAAAAAGATACTCTATCCAGAAATAAACTGTGTGGCACAGAGAAGCTTCTGTAAATCACATGTAGATGAATAAATATGATATATTTTACTGATGTACTTCAGTAAAAATATTCTATCAGTATGACAATATAGTGTCAATTCATGACAAACAATGGGAAGAAGTTCCCATTCTTTTTCACTTCTGTCTGCCTTTCCTTGGACTTGTGCACCTAGTGTGTTCTGAAATGTGAACTATAGCTATTAATATCATTAATGGAAACTGTTACTTAATAGATAAAGTATACATGAAATGTAACAGAAGCAGTCCAGCGTTAGTGATTTTCTGGTGTCTGTGTGTTTGTTTTGTTTTTACTGCAACTCTCCTTGACATGACTCAACCTTTTAGGTGAAACAACCTGATGGTAAAAATCCCAAGATTTGCATTGTAGAGTAGTTACTTCAGATCGCCTTTATTTCTCAGAAAATGAGGTCTTCAGTAAAGCATGACCAAATTTTGAAAAATAAATGTTACAGATTCTTTTCATTCATGGAAATCACAATTTCATAAGTGGCAGGTGTCTTCCTTCTCCCGTCTTTGCTGGTGGCAGGTGCTTGGAAAGGATATACACCAGTCATATTAAATGCACTACAACTTCTGTTATTTTTCTTGTTTTCAGTTGTGTACAGTCTTTACATTTTGTTCAGTATAAATTTAGAAAGGTTAAGTACAATTTTCAAAATTTGTACTGAAGAACTAAAACATTTTTAGATAATTTTACCTACTTGTTAGTAGACTGGAGAATTCAATTGAGTTTCATCAGGAAGAGGAAACTTGATTTCATAAGGGGTGACACAAACAGTAATGTCAAAGTTTGGTCAGAGGTTACAATGAAAATGCTAAATAACAGCTTTTAATTGTTTCATCTTTTTCAAAGTACTGAAGTAATGATGAAAGAGAATATTGCACTGTAAGTTTTTTAACTTTTTTTTTCCTCTGAGTTACAGGCCATATGTCTGCATATGAAATGTCTGCAATGACATTGGAAGGATAACTTGTGTTTTGTGAAACGCTAGGCTTCCTTTTTTCTTCTGGAATGACTGATGAATAAGAAACTGATAGCATTAATTCTAAAAAGCTGCAAACACTCATTAGCCACATGTTGTTAGATTAACAACTCTGGCAGCTTTTGGTTTGGAAAGTGGGGAACAATTTCTAGTTTATAATTGAAATTGAAGTATTTGTGTCTTTCTCTTTTATAATGGCTGAGTAGTTGTCCTGGTGTTCTGGGACTGTGATACATTTTCACTGGAAACAGTATGGTATGCTTTGATATCAAGAGTGGCCTTTCATCTTTAAATTAAATGGTGCAGTATGACCACTTCATGTGAAAGAGACTTGTTTTAGTCGTGATTTTAGTCATGATTTTAGTCGTGCCTTGAGGTATATTTTTACAAAATACCTACATATTTACTGCATTTGATGGTGTGGAGTGTTTTTATAGTTAAAATTCCCCAGTATTTACTGTTTTCCTTTCATATAGCATCTCCCTCAGCATTCTGCTATTCCTAGAAACATTGAACATCTGTGACTAACATTCATTTCCTAAAATAAGCAGGCAGTCAGCATCTTTTAGATATGTGTGAAGATGCTTGTTATCTATCCAAAAATTAATATATATGGTATATTATCTGCAATTTCTCCATGTTGAAACTGAAGTGACAATAATAAAGATGCTTTTGTGTGATGCCGTGATTTTCTTTCATGTATTCTAGCTTCCCCTAATATCTGATGAAATTGACAATTAAGGTTTTTCATTTGCTTAATCATGCATACCAAATGGAAGCCCACAGAAGAAAAAGTCTTGATCTGGCATTAGTTCTGGTCATTAACAGTTTGGTGTAATGGATTTAAATTAAATGTTTAGAAGGTCCTGTGATAAATGGGAGAGAGACTTGATTTTGCAGTTAGATACATTTGGGTAGTGAAGGGTTTTTTTCTAAAATGCTTAAATTTAATATTTTCTCTTACTTTTTTAAGGCCTGGGGATAGCCCAGGATGGCTGCAGCTTCATATGATCAATTGTTAAAGCAAGTTGAGGCTTTAAAGATGGAGAACTCCAACCTTCGGCAAGAGCTAGAGGATAACTCAAATCACCTCACAAAACTGGAAACCGAGGCATCCACTATGAAGGTATTGCAAGCTCTGTGCCTGTTTGGGGTTTCTGTCACTGCCCTTTGTGTCATGGACTGGGAATCGCTCAGAGTTTTGTGTGCTTTTTAGATTCCTATGGAAGTCCTTTTCCAGACTGTGTAAAGGAAAAACTGTCAAAGCTACATTTGATTATTATTATTTTTTAATTTCAAAACTGTTTTCTAGAAAGAGCATCCAGTGTGCTGTGATAAACACTACCCTTTTAGCACAGCTGTACTTCCCAGCAGGAAGTCCAGAGTGCTGACCAAGGCTGACAGAGCAAGTATTGTTCAGCTCTTGAAAACATGGAAAACACTGGAAGTTTTCAGTGTTTTCAGGTAATGCTAAAAATTTGGGGGTTTACTATAATTGCAGTATTTAAGGTCTATTTAACAGGAGAAGTTCCTTTTAACATAAAACCACAAGTTCTCCAACCTCTCCCAAAGCAAGCCTAAATGAGTACTTAAAAAATTCACTCGGATCCATTCCTGCTGGTGTTTGTTGGCTAAATGTAGGCCTTCACAGCCACCCATCCAAGAGCAAACACTAGGCTTAAGTGGAATTTAGATGGATTTTAATTAGTGGGACAGTACATCACCAGCTGCATCTATATGATTGATCCATGATACTGAACAAGGCAGAATTTTGCAAGCCTTAGAGCTGCATTAATGCAGTGCTCTTCCTAAGCTGACAAATCCTGCTGCTTTTTGCTAGCAGCCATCAAAACTGGTCTGCTTTTGGTACCTCAGTTGCAAGGTCTCAAAAATTGTTGGTATTTCTGTGTAGACTCCTGTATGGGGTAGGTATATTCTAAATATTAAACAAAATTTTATTCTCCATCTCCTTGCTTCCCAGTCTTCTTATGATAGACTTAATGTTCCTTTATAATCAATCTTTAATTTTAAAAATATGGTAATTCGATTAATATAGCAATTAAAAATATTTGAACTCAAATTTTCTTCTCTTCCAGCATGTAGACTGCATATTAACTGTAAGAAGAAAAATTCTCCTGCTTTCTGAAACACTGGTTACAGCCCCTGAAAAAAGCATAGATGTTTCAGATGCACTTAATCCTTGCATTGCAGTGTAAAAGAAACATGGCTTTCCTACCTAAATTAAAAGGAAATTATAGTCCTTTACACCAGCTGCTTGAAATGGATATCATTAGCAGCTGCAGAAAAAAGGGTTGTTTGCTGAGTTACATGTCTGAAAACTAGTTCTGTCATTTATATGATTTTTCTTAAGATACTATTACAACAAATTTGTCAGTAACTCCTTTCTACTCCCTGTCATTGCAGTCTAAAATAAGGAAAGGAAGAACAGGACAGATGATTTTCCTGCTAATTTTACAAAACAAGAGTAAAAATGTCTTTTTTTCCTCTTCTTCATCCACATACAGGTGTTTTGGTTTTTAGTTGGTTGAGGTTTTTCTAGCTTTTGTGCAGATAATTAAATTTCCAGTGACCTAAAGACAGTCCAGCCATACAAACTGGTCTCTAGGGCATTAATTTGGGATGTGGAATGGCTTTATGTTCTTACTTTAAATCTGGCAGACTGCTAAACTGAAAGTTTAGCTCTATTGCACTCCTCTGTGCTTATGAACATACCCAGAGTAGAGGACTCTTTTTTTTCTATCCCAAAGTTCTGTTCTAGATCTAAAGAATGTAACACAAAAAACCCTCCAAGTCAATTATCAAACTCAGTATGTTTCTTTTCACTTTGGGAGATGGGTGGAAAAGAGATTGTTAAGAATTTCGGAGTTTTTAAAACCATGTTCTATTAGGAAATCATGGGTTCATTACTAAGATGTGTTTGCTCCTTCACCTGAACCAAGAAGTCATGTCTTTCCCTTGTTTGTTTCAGACCCTTTTCTTTGGAAAGGGACACAACATAGTTTTGATTTGACTAGAATCTGAAGGATGATGTGGGAATGATCTTGGGGTCAAATTGGAATCTGTGGGTGAAGCTTGATGGAGATCAGTGCAGGATTTTCTTTAATTGGAAGATAATTTTAGTTTTGCAGGCTTTCGGAGAAGGTATGTGTTGGCTTTTTTTGCACTTAAAGAAACTGCATGTTTTGTATGGTTCCAGTGCCATAGTTAGGGATAATTACAAGCAAAGTCATTAGCAGAGCCAGAGCAGTCAGGCTTAAAAACCCTTTGACTACCATATATGCAGTCAAAAACTTTCCCCAGTGTCTTAGAAAACATGATTCTTTGGGAGCACAAAAGTGTCACAGAGCCCTTGTAACCTGTCCTGCCAAGAAATTCCAGATATTAGTGGAAGAAGGGGAGCAGCAGTGGGGGAAACAAGCTGTGGTTCCATGGCAAACATGCCTGTTCTTGCAATGTGAATTTTGATCTGTGGCCCAATGCAAGGACATCTCACAGTGATTCTTTGGACTGCTGCTCTCTTTGTCTCTTCATTTCCTTATATTCTTTAATCCGCTGTGAAGGGCAGTAGTTAGGAAGGGCATTTTAAAGATGATATTTAAAGAATTTGGTTTTGGAAGTAACAATGTTAAAACGTTGTGTAAATGTGCCCCATCTTTATAATCCCTTCATTTCAGAATTGTAAGGCAATCATATAGGAATTAAAAGCTTAACATGACCCCATCTTGCACATGTGTTTATTGTAAACTACTGCTGACCTATACAAGAACTATGTCTGAATACTTCCTGTTTAAAGCTAAATCTCTTATTTAAAAGTTAAAACTCCATTTGCTGACCAGAGCATAACATGATGGCTAAACAAAGAGAAATGTGCTAATTGGTATTATCAAAGAGAAATGTGATAATGTTGGAGGTGCCAAAATGATCAGTAAAACAATCTCCACTTTGTTTTTCAATTTGTGTTGTCCTAGGGATTAGCTGTTCAAACAGAAGAAATCCCTCAGAGTATTATGACTAACTTGGGAAATTCAGTTGTTTTTATTGGCTTACTGTCAGATGAAATACAGCAGTTTGGTATGATAAAGTGTCTCTCTAAATCAACAAATACACTGTTTTTGATGGTCAGTGGAATAACAGTGTTGGCCCATAACTAAAGAAAAATCGTTTCAATGTCTAGATGTAAGAGTATTCGCATAAAACATGGACTATGGACAAATTTTAAAAAATATGAACAGTTTTATCTGAATTCAAAACCTGTAAAATTCATGGAGAGACATGAAGTAATCTAATGTCAGCTATACTAGTTTGTGCATATACCTACATGTCTCCCACATTTCTAGAAGACTTTGTGAGACTTTCCTGCCTGGTTCATGTAGAAGGTAAGTATTTTTCTCTTTAAAGACAGGTTTTTTGTTTGTTTATTTGTTTGTTTGTTTATAATGTCCTAGCTAATTAATATCAGCATTTTCCCTCATATAAAATCTGGTGGAAAACAGATATGTCTACCTTAACCTCTGGAACTCTAAAAGTAGCATAAGAGTGACATCATGCTTGATTTTCACACTCACTGTTTGAATGCTTTAATTTTACAGTAAGTCAGTAATTCATAATATCATGTGTAAGAAAACCATTTTTAGTATATGTGAGCAAAACATTGTCTCTTATTTTTATATAGTGCACTTAAAATTTTATTCTACATGTGACTTTTCACTTTATTCAGTGTCTTCTGTACTGTGTCTACATGTATCAAAAATAAAATACGAAGACTATTCCTAGAAGTGATTCAAATTTGTTGATTTTTTTTGGACAAGTGTTTGAACGAGATAAATATACAGTATAAAGAAACATGGTAGTGGTTAAACTCTTTCCAGAAAATCTTGAGCTGTTCATTCATGTGTTGTGGAGTGTGGTGTTTAGGGAGATAATTTTCTTCATGTAAACATTTTAGTTTTATTTTCTGTGGAGTTTTGTTTATTTGTTAGTTTTTATTTAGCTTGTTTGTTTGAAGGAATTAATATTTAAAAGGCAAAGTCCTAGAGAGCTCATAATGATCATGTCCATTGCAGATCCAGAGGATGATTTTTGACATTGATGGTGTTCCTGAGTTTCTTCTGATAATTAGACAGCCAGGCAGTAAAACTTGTGATGCTGTTATGTTGGATTGAAATAGGATTTCACTAAATTAAAAAGCAAGAATGAAGATATTTTATTTTAAGGATTTTTATTTTGAATGTATTTGTAAAATATTAAGCTACGGTTATTTAATGTGGTAGCAAAAGGAATATTAAGTCTCCAGCATATAATATCCCAGACTTACTTCAGTCTTGTGCATACTTTGGGATGTTGATGAATTAATACTCAAATTAGAAGAAATTAAGGTAAAAAACAATGCTAGAGAAGATGCCATGGTGCTTGATTTTCATATTCTTTCGTGAGTGCTTTGAAAAAATTGTGAGAAAGCTTATATCATATTAGAACTACAGTGTACTTCTATGTCTAAATATGATCAAGTTGTATTTTATTTTATCTGCAAATTCAACTTCTTATTATATCTTTTTATGACTATTTGAAACAGTGAATATATAAATCCTTATCAGGAATACCAGATTGACCAGCAAGTTAGCAGTTTAGAAGCTACAGTAGCTTGTTTGTCTCATTTTAAGAAGAGGGACTCTGGAAAATGTGCTCATTGCAGATTGGACCTTATTCGCCTATGTTTGTCTATAAAAAAGAGAAGATGGATGTTCAGAATATTCCAGATACCAGCTTAACTGTCTTGCAGTGTTTTGACCTGGAAGCTGTACTTTGTGATCTGTAAGTCATAAGAGTTAAAAATTTAAAAGTGCTGATCCTTTACATCAGGTATACTCATGGCTTAATCACACCATTTTTTAGGAGTAAGATTTCAGGTACTATTTGTACCCATTATGCCCCTTGACCAAATTTAAGGTTTCCTTTTAAATGTCTACTGAGCAATTCTCTCTTTAGGAATGATTAACTGCTCTTACCAGATGTCTCCCGGATCAGGTAAGCAGGTGATCCCATTTTCTTTTAAATTGACAAACTACACCTTCTGGCCTTATAGTCTGCTTAGCCACCACTTCCTGATATTTAACCTTGAAAACCTGTTTTGTTCTGATCAGCTGTCTCTAATCATTGTTGTTTATTGATCGACGTTGTAAAGCATAGAAGGTGCTGGAGATATTATTCTAATTGGCACAGCAATTTTTGGTTCAATGTCTTGTGGTAAGCCAGTGCTTGCAAATTAGAATTCAAAGCCCAGCATGTTCACAGAGACCTCTGATACACACTGCTTAACATATCGATATGTGCTATATGCACCTGCAGTGTCCATGTCTGTCTGTATGTGTGCTTCCTCAAGTAGGTGGTACATGAATACATTTGACAGATGCCCAGGTTTGCAATAGCATCTTTGGAAATCTAATTACAGTTTTACTTCTAAGGTACCAGAAATTATGCATTTTTCTGGGGATACTTACTGTGTCAAATAACATCACTTTTCCATCTCTGTGCAAAGGGAGAGTGTTTTTAGCTGCATCCTGTCTTTTCCTTTTCTCATTTTACCTTCAGAGAAAAGAATTTTTGTTGGCAATACAGTGCATACAGTGATGTGTTTCACCAAGGCATATATAGAAAAACACAACTGCAAAATTACATTAAACTATGAAAGCAAACCATTCAGAAGAGAATGTTAAAAATATATATTTGATCTGGAATTGCTGTTAGTGAGTAGGCTACTTGTAGTAATTAAACTGCAGTATAACCTGAGATGTTTTATTTGAATCATGAATGTAGTAAAATACACATTTCTTACTGTATCGTGTTGTACATTAGAATATTAGCATTATTTCCAGATCTAGATTCCAGAATCTTGATTTCTGACTGATCTGAGTTGTCTGGTATGTTGTTATTTCTGCTAAGCAGTCAAGTCAGATATGACATAGTGGATTATAGTTGCTTCATGGACCAAAACCAGTGCTGTGATATCTCCACAGGAACTGATCATGGAGAACTTAAGGATGTTTCCCTACTATGCTGAGAACATATTAGTGGCCCTATCTGGAATTCTAAGTTTCTTGATTCTTTGGTCATTACTCAACTTAAAGGTAGAAAATGAACTGCAGAATAAATAGGCTTTTTCTTTTTTCTTTTTTTTTTAAACTTTAGAAAACCAGCGGTATCTTTGTGAGATTTCTGCCATTACCTGTATTTCTTTTCAACAGTCTTAAGTCATGTGGAAAAAAGAGTGAGATAGAAGAGTTTGACCCATGAGTTTCATGGTGGTAAAAACAAACACAGGAGTGTGAACAGTTGCAAAAGAATCTTCTGGTATTGAGTGAGTGAATTGAATAAATGGCAAATACAATTCCATGGTCAAAAGTCTAGAAGAATCATAGCTTCTAGAAAAGAGCCTTAACTTTATGTGTACCATGAGGACTGAATTCATATGGCAACAGCCTAGAAAGAAGTATTAGAGATACTTTAAATACCAGAAAAATAAAAAGGCTTTTCCATGTAGTGTCAGGTTAGTGCTTAGTTTGAATGCACAAAGTTGGTCTGATACTGGAAATTACTGGGCATAAACAGGGAAACAGAACAGTTACAATTGTGTCAGGATGAATACATGCTGATCCAGTAGATAAATATTATGTTCTATTCTGATGAACATCCTCAGGAGAGACCTAGTAGAACTGATCATATTAGGTGCCAGAAAAATCAAGTGATCTGAAAATCTTCCATAAGTGACATGATTGAATAAAATGTGACTTTTCAGGTGAAGACACAGGAAAAGGAGAGGGATGTGATGGGAGGAAGACTGTTGAGCTCTAATAAAGGATCATAAGTGTCATGAGGAGAGTTATTAGGGAATTAGTAGTTTTCCTGAATACTAGATCTAAGGGCATCAAATAGCATTGTGAGATAGCCAGTGGGAAACAAACCAAACAAAGCTTGTTTTGTATCAAGTGTTTTTACATGAGAGGTAGAACCTCTGGAGATGTGGTTTCAGGAAGTCTGCAAGTCAAGGCCAGAGGGAATCTGGGGAGAGGACATAAAAGAGAAATAACAGTTGATTTTGTTCATGTATCCTCACTAGATTCTTGCTGTTGGAGAAGAAAGAGGTTGGTTTGGAAAGATGTTTAGTCTCTCTCATTGTTAAGGATGAAGTTTGCTTTTGATTCTGTTCTTGATTCTTGTCTAGAGCACAAGTCATAGGAGGAGCAGCTGAGGAAGCTGGGGAGGCTCATCCTGGAGAAAACAATTCTCATGGGGGACCTCTCACTCTGTACAGCTTCCTGACAGGAGGTTGTGGTGAGCTGGGGGTGGTAGGTCCCTTCTCCCAAGTAACAAGCAACAGGCTAAGAGGAATTTGCCTCAGGTTGTACCAGAGATGTTTAAATTGGATTTTAAAATTTCTTCACTGAAGGAGTTGAAAAGCCCAGGAGCAGAACAGGCTGCTGAAGGCAGTGGTGGAATTACCATCCCTGGATGTATTTAAAGGATGTGTAGATGTGGCACTGAGGGACATGGTTTTGTGCAGGACTAATCCAGTGGTGAGTTTAATGGCTGATCTTGAAGATTCTTCCCAGCCTAAGAGATTCAATGATTCTGTGGTTATCCTGTAATGTCAGCACTATGCTACTGTGGGGTTGCAGACACATTACCACTTTTACTGCCTTCAGTTGTGGCATTTATTTGTTGCCCATCATCTTAAGTTTTTCTGTGCATGTCTGGCTTACAGCTCTTCAGAGAAGAATCCTGTTTACCTGGATACAGATTGTAGTGAAAGAAACTTTTTTTTGCTTCCTACTTGAAGCAGTTATGAACATAAATTTTCCCTCTTTAATTAACCTTTGTGTCACCAAAGAAGAGAACCTTGTAGAACGCTCTTCATTTTCTCACTGCTGTGCAAAGGAGTGTACCTCAGAAAGTGGTGCCTATGTTGAATCTGCCCTTGTCCTGTCCTTGTCTGGCATTCTGTCCTTGCAGCTTCCAGCCAATTCTAATGAGTCAACTTCATTTTGTCTGACTGATTTTTCAGCATTCTGGCTGATGTGGCGAAAGTTAAGGGGGTTGGGTTTTTTTAACACTTTCGTACTCCTGGCTCTTAGGAGTTGTTTGTGTGGTACTGCAGGCTCTGCTGTCTTAACAGAGCTTGTTTTTCTTCTCTAAACTTACATTTCTTTTAAATGTTTTGATCCATACACTGTGTGGCTCACAGGAAGTGCTTTGTCCTGATTTCTCTGATATTTCACTGGATTTTGTTGTTCCCTTTTGAAGAGCATTAAGCAGAAACATAAATTCCATCCATTGATAAAGGGAAATGCAGAATGATTTGGAAGTGCTTTGAAGAGCAGCTGAAGATGCAGTAACAAGTGAAGAGTTTGTGTAATAAGTTTCCTGCTTTTGAGAAAGAAGCTATGTCAGGGATTCAATAAATTAGAAGCATAAATGAATAAAATTTATGTGCTATTCATGTTTGTATCAGAATTTGACCACCAGATCTGCTCTTTGCTTGTAGCAATAACAAACTTTGTGTTTCAGGTAAACTACAAAAAAACCTGTAATAATTTGCACAACTGAATGTATTTTTATTCTTTCTCACTTGTAGACTTAAAAACAAACAACAACCCTCAAAAAACCAAACAAAGGCATTTTATTTAGGTTTGCACATTGAAATAGTAAGGAAATGACAGTTTTTAGGCAGAAAATGCCATCCTGATTTACCAGTTGGTCCGTCATCCTATAATACAATTTCACCTATTCAACAAAAAAACTTTACAAGGTCACCGTGCTCAATGCTCCCAGGACGGATGAAAATATATACTTGTATAACATAGTGTTTTTTTCTAATTTACTTCTGCAAAGGAAGTTTTAAAATCCGTATTTTTGGGCATATAGTGTTGCGTAATGAGTGAAGTATTTCTCTTAAAAGTTACTCCCTAATAGAAATTGAGTCTACAGGAAGAATTGAAGATTTTTTGCTAGAAAATACTTTCTTTCACATTATTAAAAGTAAACTGTCATCTTCTGTCAGCTGGATTTCTTAGCTAAACTGTCTTTTTGAATGACTGTGGTCTCATTATGAGTGGGTCACATACCTTCTGGAAATTGCACCACTGCAGTCCCCATCAGAAACACTGTCTTTGGACAGCCAAGCTAGTAAGGAAGAATTAAGTGAGAATTGAGATACACGCCTCAGATGGCACTGAACAGACAGTGCTCAAAAATCCAATTGCATTCAGAACAAGCTAACAAAATCTTTTCAAGGTAACCCAACTGTGTTTTGTATTCTGAAATAATACAGATTTTTAAAAATAGTATGTTAGCTGTGAATCAGCTAGATGTAGAAATTTAACATTTTACCTGCTTATTAAGGGAGAACATTGGAAACATAAGAGTAGCAGAGTATCTGACAGTCTAAAAGTCAGGTCTCTTCTAAAGGGTTAGCTATAGAGGCACTTGCACAACAGGTGCATATATGCCCCTGCTCTCAGTTGGGAGCTTCTTTTAGCTTTGGATTCATCCCATTCTGCACAACAAGTGTGATAAAAATGGACAGAATATGATGTAGCTTAGATTTATTCTTTGAGTAGACATGCAAGCTTTCTGATTTTTTCATATTTGCTGTATGTAACTGCCTGTATGAACAGCTTTACCATACATGATAATAGATGGTCTTGTCTGAGAGTGAAATTGTTTGTTTCCTTTCTTTTTCAAGCAAATGCAGTGTTTGGTGAACAAATAGGAAGAAAAGGGATTGATTCAGCAGTAGCATTGCTTGCATGTTAATATTTGTGAAATAGGTGCTAAATTCTCAGCTTCTGTAACTTGTGCTGTGTGAATTCACCCCGTATTTTCCTTTCAATATCTGCCTGCTTTTCATTTAATTTCAGCACATCCTCACCCAGCGTGTAAACACTTAAACTTTTGAAGTCTTGCAAGAGAAAACAGTAATCACAGGAAACATTATATGTTCTTTTTATTTTTTTCCCCAATGTGAGCTTGCATCTTCATTCTCAAATTATTTCACTTGCTCTTATTTGGATTTTGCATCTGCAGAATGTTTGTTATGCTTTTTTGTGCCCCAGGCACTCCAGCATTTCAGGAGGCAGGACGTGGGATGTTGTTCTGAAGGCACATGAAGTAGACTGTCACATGAGGATGGTGGCACAGGGAATTAAAGCGCTAATAGTTTGGTAGATAATGCAGGAGATAGCACAATGGTTATATCATCCAAAATAAACAACCGATTTTGAAAATAATGATGTGTATTGATCATTTGATAAATTCTAATGTTTTAGTGGAAGAAACTATCAAAAGCTGAACTGATTCTTACAAATTGTATCAAGTGATGAATTCTGGGAAGTTCTGGGAAATCAGTGACTGAACTAATGCAGTCAGGCATCTTTTTAAGGTCACATGAACTAAAATGATGTTACAAAAGTCATTTAGCATCCTACAAAACACATATATTTAAAATATCGGTGAATTTATTTAATCTGCAAAGAAGCAGCAGTGGCATTATATTATTGAGAGTCTGTGTGTTTTTATGATTTTACAATAAGTAATATTTTTAGATCTTTGCAATTCTAAAGTTTCTGCCAGGATCCAAATTGGCTGGAAATTTGAGAAAATGTTTGTTTACTTTAGTAAACAAATACTTGTTCACTTTAATTTAGGTGAAATTGAGCTGATTATATATATAGCTAATGCCATAACTTTAGACAACCCTCCTTCTGAGCATAACATCAGATAACTTAAGTTGACCTGACAGTGTGCTTGTACTAAAAACTTGGTACTGTCTTCTGTAAGCGGTTACAGCAAGTGACAGTGTACGAGTTTGGTGGCACTGGTTGAATATTTTCTTTTTAGAAAATGACATTGTTGGAAATTAAACTGAACAACATCATTTCACATAAGAAGTGCTTTTCTCCTTCTACAAGGGTGAAAGTTGAGTTGCCCCAGTGTTCCACCTCAGTCAGCAGTGCTGTCTGGTAGTGTTATCATTTTGACCTGGTTACAGGATTGAGCAGCCAAAGTAGTGCTTTGGCACTTGGGGCAATTAGAAGGGCTCCCACTAAGCTTGTTTAAGCAGCAGCATAATTCACCAAAATGTGTCAGATAAAGAGCTCCTTCCAAGTAATGCCTTAAGTTTTAGCTTTCTTATTTTCCAGATTCTGTACTGCATTAGTATGTAACTTCATACAAAGTGTTAGCAACTTCTTTTCACAGCTTAGTTTGACAAAACAATCCATTTTCAGCTGAGATCCAAGGACAACCGTTACAGTCTCAGGCCCAAAAAATACAAACAGCGGTGAATTGAGAAGAGCAATCTGGGAGGATGGGACTTCATAACCTGAAGCTGTAATTGGACAATTAACCCCAATATGTAAATCGACCAAAACTTATAAAAGTATGGAGACTTGTGACCCATTGTCCATCTTGGGTGGAGCCACAGCTGGGCTCTTGTACTGCTCTTTGAAGGCCTTTTAATAAATACCTACTTTATTGCTTTAACACTGTCTAGCCTCTGTCCTAGGTAAGCTCTCGAGGCATCTCAGCCCCTGTGAATGTTGTACCATGTATGACAGAATTAATGCACTGTCAAATTCATGTAGTTATGACAGGTCATGTAAGATCTTGAACTTAAGTTTCTACTATCTCTAAAAAAAAATAGTATTCTGATATCTCCCCCACCCCCACATGGTTCTGACATTTAATGGTTTTGTGGAATTTGAGTGATGTTCTCTTAGTATGTTACCTTTTTTTCTGCTCTTCTAAATATTAGTTGAAACAACGTTCAGGTCCACTGGAAGTCAAAAATTACTTTAAATGTAGAAATTTTATGTTACATTTTCAGTATACTAGGTTAAAAACATGACTACCAATGCTGTCAGAAATACTGTAATTTTAAAATAATGCTGATTTGGTTAATCATGATTTCTTATTCATTCAATATGCGTATTCCCATCCTGTATGCTTCTAATAGATGTTGGATCACTCTCTGAAATTGTGAACACTTTCTGTATTTGTGCAATTAAGCCTGGTTTTACACTCAAATGTTGTAAATGCCATGGTAACTGAGATAACTGGCCTGTGAGTATACCTGGTGTGCTGTGTCCAGGAATTTCATGCATTTCATTTTCATTACGATTTTCATATATTTTGGCCTTCACTGAAAACAAATAGCTATGACAAAGTGAATACAAATAATAAAGCTTAATATTTAAAAGTGATGGGGAAAGAATAGTGTTTACAGAAAACCAAACATAACTGAATTGTCATCAAGATGTCTTTTTCAATATACCATATTTTGAAATATCCCTAAGTATTAATATTTATACATACAGTTCTCAAAAATGGAATACCCTTTAAGTCTTGGTATTTTAAATCTGCCATTGAAAGCTTTATTGCTCTGTGGTTCCTTTCCTTATTAGCAGCTTGACTAAATCCACAGTCCTTAAACCATTTTATTTTCAAGAACCCTTACCACTTAGCCAGGTGCATCTATTGTTAGTCAAGGTGCTTTTATTTACCATAATTGTGTAGTCATATGCTGACAAATCTGATCTCTTTTATTTAACTATTCATAAAGTAGGTTTTACGTCAGGGTTATATTCACAGAGTCCAAACAAAAAAACCCAACCCACCAGACAAAAAGTAGGCAATGTTTCAGTACTTCACAGTCCACAGAATGTGAAGACAGAAACCCGTTTAAATGATGATAAGTCATAATCTGCCTGCTCCATTTCCAGAAAGATTCATTTGTATTTTTGCACAGAACAAGATAAACTAGGTTATACTGAAGTGATCATTAAAATAATTGGAATTGCATTGTTTAGAAGAACAGAAAAAACCTTGCAGCCTTTTCTTATAGACTTACATTTGTGTGTTTTTTCAGTAAGTCATTAAAGAATTTACTTGGAATAATACTGTAAACTACAATTAAAATGGTTACTGAAATTTGTGTAACTAAGCAGATGCTAATTGAACCTTGGAGACTATTTTATGCTTTAGCAAACATGATATCAAATTTAATATAAAATTATCATGGAAAAGTACTAATTTAAAGCACTGTATGCGTGCAAACTAGTTGAATCCTAGGTTACAAATAATGAATAAATAAAAAATTTTCATTAGCATGGTAGCAGATAACTTGCCATGTTTCCTCCAGAACAGAAGTTCCTGCAGAAGACTTCTCGGTTCCTTATTCAAGTAAAATTGCAAATTCCCTAACTTTTCATTTTAGCACACAGCCTCATTTTCCACCAATACTTGGCTCAGGGGCTGCATCTCCCTCTCTAATCTTTGTCTCCTTTATTTGAATGCCTATTGAATTGTCAGCTTAAATTTTGAAGTGTACTGTGATGGAGTTTGAAGTTGATGTCATATCCTCGTAATGGCATTGTTTCCTTAGCAATGGCACTGTAAAAAAGAAATGTAGAAAAATTTAGAAAAGCTAACTTAAGAAAAATGCACGTGCTATTGGAGGAAAAATGGGATGATACAAAAACTAAAAGTTAAAACTTAAATAACTAATTGAAACAGAAAACTTGAGCAAGATGATCCAGTGTGCTAATGTTTAACTGTTGCCAGTATTTAGAAAGAGCAGGCCCTTGCTGCCTGGACACCTCAGTCATATAATTCGGTAGGGCAGAAAAAGCTGATAGTAGTTCCATTTAGCTTCTCATATTGGCTCTTAGAGCAGAAAGACTCGTTACATAGGGAAGTATCCTGAACATGCTGAAACAGCAGATGTGCCACGCATGTGAGAGAGAGTCTTCTAAAAAAAGGGAATGGGAGGAGAGGTGTGGTTTTGGTGGTTTTTTTCCTTGTAAAACAGTGCTGCTTTCAGAGAAAAATGATTTGTTAGTTATTTCAAAACTTATCTGAGTTGACAGATTTCCAGTAGGACTACAAAACTCTCTCAAGGCTACTCCACGTATCCACACTGCCCGTTTTAGACTTTAAACTAAGAGTGCTGTGTGCAGATCTGCCCTTGTATAAGTGCAAGGAGCCCTTGAAAAAAATCACATCAGTTGTTTGTCTGTCTTTGCTGACAGGGAAGATGTTATGTGGCCCAGATATGGCTGGGCCATATGGCTGATGATGGTGCCCTTGAACACACTTAAAAGTGCAAGCACAGGGAAGATATCTTTCCGAGAGTATGAATTTTATCACCCCAGGCTTGATCCTAAAGGCAAAGCTGACATTAACAGGCAGTACAGTAGGAGCAGGTCTGTAGATGACTTCTGTTGAGGACCCAGCACATACAATGTATATTTCAGGGTGTTTTGTCTTTAGACTAGCTTCAGCCTGGTCCCATGGAGTGAATGCCCATTAGGAGTCCTGGGTGTAACTGCTGGTTTGGCTTGATCCAGGAGGGATTTGGTTCATGCTCCGAGATACCTGGGATGAGAATCCAGGTACAGCAGGGAGGATGGAAGTTTGGCATCAGACTGGTCCAAACAAAGACATGAATGTGTACAAATGCCCTAACTCCATCAGTAAACTGAAAATTTGGGTGTCTGTACTCCAGAATTATTCCTCCCAGAGTAGCATGGCAGGGGCTACAGCAACTGGGCTACCACCATTTGGTCTGAGTCTAAGGCTCCAGATTATTTCCCCAGAACTCTGCATGGTTCTGTACTCATAATCCTTTTACTCTTTTTTTTTTTTTTTTGTTACAAGTAACACAACTTTCAATACAGAAAAGCTCATCCCTGCACTTGTTAAAGAAAATCTGGACTTTTTGTAAATGGCAAATTTTTTTCTCATGAAAAGAGGAAAATGCGTTTAACAGGTACCTTCTGTGTAAGCTGCAAACCCCATCAATATTGACAGTAAGGTGTGCTAGCATCTTAAAAGAACAAAACTTTGGTATGGACATCTTTTAAAATTGCCTAGAATTCGTTAATTTTCAGATCTTAACAGAAGTACAATCCTGTGTGTAGAGTCTGTGTATGAAAATTAGAGAATATCTTCCATTATTCAGAATTGCTTTCGTCTCCTGACCGCTGCTGCATCTAAAAATATTTTCTCTGGCACAGTATGAAAAATGATACTTTAAACAACAGTAAATGCTTTTTGCCTTGTAGCTAGTCTTTTTTATTGGTTCTTGCTATTGATGCATGTGTCATGATGATATTGGGAAGACTTTCACTAACTTGCATTTAATTTTCTACCTGAATTTAGGCCACTGAGCATTTGGGACCTGGGGGCTTATAAGCCTCTTTAGTGTAATAGTCATTGTTTACAATGATTTTTTTGGGGCATCAGAACTATCTTCCTTCAGCTGTATAGTTTTATCATACATAGTTTCAATAGTACCAGGCATTATTTTTGGATTTGAAGCTTCAGCTGCATGAAGGAGTCTGCATTTTCTTCTGATGGGCCTGGTGATGATTGAATAGAAGTAGTAATAATGCAAATAATAGATGCTGTGAAGGAAACCTAATCTTTTGCTCCCAGGCATGGTAATGGTAGCATTTGTAGTAATAATAGCATCGTTCTTGCTGGTTTACAGTGGTGCTAAGGTCTCAAAGGAAACAAATCCTGGGGATTACTTCTAGTTGAAATACTTTTCTGTTAGTTGCATAGCCAAAATATATTTTTACAAGACTGTCTGATTTCTCTGTGCTTGCATTTCTCCATCTCTTAATTCAAAATAACTGCTATTCTCTTTAAGAAGACCTTCCAAATAATCCAATAGGTTGAACAGCCAGATGGGTTTATGCAGGATACACTTTATATCATGACATTGCTGGGGGAAACATTGTAGAATATTTCTGATGGCTGTTAAAATTATGACACTTGATTACTGCCCACATGAAATATAATTTACATCAGTGTCTCAGCAGCTGTTACATGAGTGTGTATGCGTAAGATAAGATGTATTTACATTGTGGGTTATTATTGTAAAGATTTCTTGATTAGGATTAATTTCTTATAGGAGGTACTGAAACAGCTACAAGGAAGTATTGAAGATGAGGCAATAGCATCTTCTGGACAAATTGACTTACTGGAACGACTTAAAGGTAAATCTAGAATTATGTTTTAAATAGGTTCATTTCTTTTTAACTCTTTAATAAAATTTTCCAAGTTGTTTATATCTTCTTTCCAGTGCTGACCTTAATGATTAGGCATAGTCTCAATGCCTAAATATTTTTGCTAAACATTTGAAGATGCATTCTCAAAAAAAAAGTCTCCTCCATTTATACTTTTGCTACTGTTTACTCTAGGATTTCCTATAAATTGCTTTTGCTATAACTCACGTTTCTTTCTTCAGAAAAAAAAATTTTACAAGTTAATATTGGTGTAGTTTCACCAATTTTCTAAACTTGTTCGCATGTCCTGCCCTCTCCATGTCATATTACTGGAATTGTTTCTGTCATGCTGAAAATTGATGGCCTCTTCCCTATAGCACGTGCTGGAATCTGTATCATCTCATTGTATGGGAAATGCCAGCAAGCCCAGATCTCTAACTCGCTGTATACATCCCTGCCACTGACCTAGAAATTTCATAGGGATGTCTGTGTTTAAGAGCCCTGTCATAAACAGAGTCATCTGCTCGTGATAGTGAAGCATTTGCAGGATCTCTGGAAAAGAAATTGTTAGGAAATGGGCCACAAGGTAATTCACATGATGTTTATGCAAAACTCTGCCGTTTTTCTTAAGTCCTGTGGGAAGGATGGAAGCAGCCTTTTGTGGGGATACTGTTCTGATTGCCAGGATTGCAGTTTGGCCATCTGCTCAGATAGCTGCAGTTCTCCAAGTCCACGATATCCATTGTTTTTGTTCACAGTATTTTTGCTGCATTTCTGTGCAAAATGTTTCCATTTAAAAACTCCATAGATTTGTTCGGGAAGTAAGAAATTAAGTTAGAAATTATCTTTTAACTTTGTGCTGCTGAACCTTTAGCTCTGAAAAATGTTTGCTGTTTATTATCCAGAACTGAATTTGGAAAGCACCGGCTTTGCTGGGGTGAAGTTAAGGCCAAAGGTGTCCGTGCGCTCATATGGGAGCCGGGAAGGGTCTGTGTCGAGCCGCTCAGGGGAGTGCAGTCCAGTCCCCATGGGGTCATTTCCAAGAAGAGGCTTTATGAATGGAAGCAGAGAAAGCACTGGTTACTTAGAAGAGCTAGAAAAAGAGAGGTAAATTTATTTGTTTATTCCTCCAGTATAGATTGACTTCTAATTTTAATGTGGAAGTTTGCTGACACACCTAATAGTCATATAATGAATACAGTTTTGATCAGTGGTGCATTTACCTGTCATTTACCTTGACAGGTAAGAAACAAGGAACCTACATTTTATTTAGATGCACGTGTAGAAAAATATTTAAAAAAAAAGGAAGTATCATTCTGTTTCTAGTGCTTCTTCATGTGTGCATTTCATTTTTACTCTTTGTTGGCTGAAGGGTTTGTTTAATTTTGGTAAGCAGGTTGTCACTGTCTGAAATATATTTAAACAGCAAGGGTAGAACATTCTAACCACCTTCATATCTCCTCACTTCTGTTGATAAATTCTGAAGCTGTTACAACATGCTGGTGAAATCACTTTCTCTCTTTGGCAAATGGTTATTAAGTACCATAACTGGTTTATCAATTATTTACTATTAGCAGACATTTACCTAGTGACTCTACTCTCTCAGCGAAAGTATCAGCTAAACAAAATACATGTTCTTATCTTTAAGATGTTCCCATCAGATGTTTTGTATTGACAAAATCCTGGAATTTCTTTTCTTGAAAGGCATTGGTACACATTTTTAGGAAGAACATACTTTCAGGTCATAGTACAGATTTGTAGTACTTTATCAGTCACTTACAAAGGAAATGCAAAGTAAGAGACGTGCAGCTGTTTCCACTGAAGCTATCTTTATTTCTTAAAATGAACCTGACTGAAATACCAGATGTTTTCAAAAACCCATCTACAAGATGGGGTTTCCTAAAGATTTAGCCCTACTTAATGGATGGGATATCAAGACTGTGGCTGCAAAACTAAATAAACTGCAAAACAGTTTTTATGCCTAGTAGACATTAACAAGCAAAAAAATTCATTTTGAAGTTTTAATAGAAAAGTTTTGTGGGTAATGAGTGGGTTGTGGACGGCCCTTTAGAAACCTTCCTCTAAAGGATTTATTCTGGAATTCTGCAAAATTTTTGCAGCCAAGACCTGAAAGTCGTTTTCTTCCAAGATGCTATGTCCAGGTCCCCTTTTTTTTTTTTTTTGGTCCTATCAGCAGAATGAAAGCAACTTCCCATGGGTCTGTACTGAGCCTGTTCTAGCAGCCACTCTTTTTTTCCTTCTCCTAGCCAGGGCCACCACTAATGATACTTGTTCTGTTGCATAAAATGTAGATTCTTGAGCTATATAACAATACTTAGGAATTTGGGAATCTATCTATTTGCTTAACTCAGTCTTCAAGAGTCTGATGTGTCTGTTATTTATCGTCTTAACAAACTGTGCATTTATTTGTATTCATCTGCCATGTTTTACTGCAGATGATACTAAAATCTTTAAACAGAGTTGGAACTTTCAGTGTGGTTCCAGTGAACTCCTGCTCACTTGGAACAAGCAGCATTTATAGCAGTCAGAGTTCCTTAATATGGTTAGCACCTCTGATTTATGATCTGTGATCCTTCCCCACCCTGGTGGATTCTGAGGTGATATTCTTTGGACATTTTTCTTGGCAATGAAGACTGCTTAGGCAGTGAGCCAGTCTGTGTTCCAAATAAAACTGGAGAAAAGGGATGAGCATGTTTTAATTTCAGACTAGCTTAGGCATTTTTACTGTCGTAGCTGATGGGTTAAATATTTGTGCTGTGGAGAAGGTGGATCTATGGAGGAATGGCCAGATCACATCTGGCTTCATTATTAGTACAATGACAGATAATCCAAAACTCCTCTGTTCTTTAAGCTGTTTCAGGGTATCTGTGGAAGCATCTAGGGCATTGATGAGAACCCTGCGTAGCAAAATCAATCAAAACATTGGGAGGGTATAGGACTGGGCATCTAAAATCACTACCATTTCTAAAAGAAAATTAACCACTTATTTTTCTGTGTTTTGTGTCTAAACTTGTTCAACATACTTACTAAATTTTTGTGTATGTAAATGTATATATTTGCTAGTAGATTTTTGATTTTTGCAGTTAAACAGATTTTCAGGAACTTGAGGAACTTGACAAGCCTAAAATAATTTAGAATAAAATAACACATTTCAGAAATATGCAGCAGGAGAGCATTTCCACTCAGTATTTGAAGACACTGGCACAATATATGCTGCTTTTGGGCAACAGTGTTTGCATGAGGACTTAAACGATGCATTTAAATAGTTAGAGCAATTTGTTGGGCACCTGGCATCCAGTCTGGGTCAACTCACTACACATGACTGAAAGTGAGCTTGTGAGGGGAAGAAAATCCATCAATTGATTCACCTGCCAGAATAAAGATGAAAGTATTGGTGCATATCTCATTTGCTTGGCTCTCCTCTAACTCCAAAATATTTTAAAAAATAAAAAAAAATTAAAAAAAGAAAAAAAAAGAAAAAAAAAGAAAAAAAAAAGAAAAATGGGCAGTGGCAGCACTGTGCTTTTAAATTGGCTGTTTAGAATTCTCTAATCATCAAATATCTCTTGCTTTCTCTGGCTATTTGCAGGTATACTTGGTAGGAGCATTATATCAACAACAAAATCTTTCAGAGCACACTGCAGGTCAATTTTTGTGTTTGTTTGCCCTTGGTAATTTAGCAAATTTAATAATCTCACCTTTTTAATTCTGTAATTTGCCACGAGAGATGACAGTTTTCTGAGAAATTTTGTATGAAAATGTTTGTCTGCCATCTTTATTCCTTCTGGTTTATGCCATTTCCTTTTTTATTTCTTTAATATTGATTTGAAGCATTTTCTGTCTCATGGCTTCTTTCCTCCATTATATTTATCTTCTTTTGGCTGGCTAGTAAAACTTGCTTCAAACTTCACAGCATCAGCACTGCTTTTCAAGATTTTATCTCCCACCAGTTGAAGTGAAAGTATTAATTGTAGTTGTAATTTACATAATAGAAGTAGAGTAGCATATAGTTTGTTTCCTTTCTCCCATTTAGCCATTAGGAATAAAACTGACATAATTATGCAGAAAATACTTCCGAAAGAAGTAAAGAGTTTTCTGCATTCATTCAGCTTCCTCTTTTGGGAACTTCAAAAGTACCACATGAGAAGCCTTTGAAAAACCCACCCTTTCAGAAGACCGGTTCAAATTGAAAACTTTTTGTTAACTCATAAAAATAGTGTAAAGTTCCAAATGCTGTCTCCATTTGCTTTGCTGAATTCTCAGTGAACTTGACAGGGTATGACAGAGAACAGAATTTTCTCTGATGCTGTGAAAGTCCTAATGTAAACATCTTCAGGGCATAAAAAAGAATAACTGCACTGTTTTTTTTATTATCTTGTTTTTCATGAACAGTAGCAGCTTTCTGCTTTAAATCTTTAAATTTTTCTGCTAACCCCAAGAAACTCCAGGAGGCTGAGAGGCAGCTGTACTTCTAGTTGGAATAGTACATGAGACTAATGTGGGGAACAGCTTACAGACACATCTACAGAAAACTGCCCCTTATTGCTGCTTATTTTCAAGGAAACTGAAGTGCAGCCTGCTGTAGTTGTAGCGACCCTTCAGGTTTTTTGCTGAAAGAATTTATGCTGTATTCTCACAGTGCAGTGATACCAAGCTAGTAATCCCAAATGAAGTATCACTTCAGAAGATGAAATGACATTATTAAATTCAACAAGTCACCTTCAGGTCATGTTGTTTATGCAGCATTGATGGTTCCTTAGTTATTTTCTTGCTTCTAGTATCCATTGTGCATGTCAAAACATATTGAATGACACACTGTCTCACATACTGAATACCCTACATTTCATAAGAGGAACTTAATCACATGTTTATTTAGCTGAAAGTTATCCCTCCAATTTCTTCTACTCGTTCTTTGACATCCAGAGGCAGAAATAGTCAGTCCTTTCACATTTGCAAGTCCTCAAAAGTAACAATACTTTTTATAAGGATTGCATTATTGTACTTTTGCAAATTTCATTTCACAGCCTGGACACAACTGGTGCCTGGGCATTCAAGGTGGTAAAAAGGAAAGCTGTGCAGAATTACACTCTGTCCATGGCAAGAGAATGGGCAAGTGGAAGGGAAAAAAAACTTTGTCAACAAGCTTTCCCCAAGCACCATCTATTAGTTTTGCCTTTAGTCTGTCCAAAGTACATTAGGAATTTCTGCTAGCCACATCCTTGTGTGTCGCGGTGCCTTGTAGGAATTCGGTTCCTGCTTGCCGGGCTAGCTCAGGCACCATGGCATGCAGTGGGTATTGCCAAGCAAGCAGCGCAAGCCAGCCGATCCCGTGAGTCTTGGTTCCCGAGACTCAAAGACACGGTGGAGGATTGCTGACTGAATCGGAGGAGTGAAGAGAGGAGCCAGCCGAGTAAACCAAAGGGGGTTTTATTGGGGGTCAGTAAAGACCTCCTTTCCACCTGGGGAATGCTCAGGCTGAGCCGTTGGGGCTCTTGTGACAGCCCATTTTATTGGTAGGTGGTACAAGGGGTGGTAAGGAAGAGGCCTGGGTGGTAACAAGGAGGTGAGGGGCAGATACAAGGACCAACCACAGGGTAAAGGGAGGGACTTTCCCTGGACCTGGCCTATCACTTGATGTGCTCCACAGAACTTTCTAGTCCCGAGGCAGGGCCCCGGAGTGACAGGCAGGCTCCAAGGAGGGAGGGGAAAGGGATTGATAGGTTACATAACAAGGGGAATTTCAGGGACAACCCGCTTAGGGATACAACAGGGGTACAAGGAATAAACCATTATACAAAGCACATTTAACGTAACATAAACATGGAACTAATATAAACCCACACCACTACATTTGTGACTGAAGAATTACTGCTGTCCTGTGATATTGCTCCAGTTACCTGCCGAATTACGGTAATTGCTTGTTACTTCTTTTCAGTTATTCTTATTGTAAACCTTGGCATCATTAGAACAAATCCATTCCAACACGACTATTGGATCAAATCTGGAAATTTGTGTCAGTTTGTTATTGTTTACAACTATTCAGCATTCTTATATGTGTGTAGTTTTCCAATTTCATGTTGAAGGGAGGGATTATCTCTTGTAATTTTCCTTTTGTACACAGGCCAAGTCATTTCTATTGGATATGGAATAAATGTAAAATCATCAAAATTAGCTTGAAACATTTTTAAAGCAGGAAATAAGTCAGACAGATTATTTAAAATACAAATTTTAAAATTCTTTCTTCTTTGTTTTGTGTGGAAGATGGATTACCTTCTCAAATCATGTCTGTGATGCCTTATGGAAATAGACGGGGGAAATTTGTACTTCAGTTGTATCCTGTGTAATTGTTCCTTAATGACTTAGAATAATTATCCATAATATGTGTTGGGGGGTTTATAAAGGTTTATATGCTCTTGCTTAGAAAGGCCACAGCCAAAGAGGGATGCAAAGGTTAAGGGATGGGAAATAATACTGGGCAAACTTGTATAGAGCTTTCTGTCTCCTGGTTAACTGTTGATTTTGTAATTTTTTTTCTGTTAATGAGCATTACTGAAACATCAGAAGGAAGACCAATACTCACAGAAAACATTAGAAAGAAAACAATGAACTTGTATTAAAAAAAATAAGAGTGGCTTTTCTGTTTATTCCTACTAGCCAGATTTTGCTGGAAATTTTTAACATATATTTTTAGGAATATAGTAGCCATGAGCATTATTTCACTATATTCATAAAATTAAAAATTATATAAAATTCAGTGCATGCAGGATTGATAAAATAGTATGTGAAAATAGATTTTTTTCCCTTGGTAGTCTGCATATATTATTCATTCTGTCTTTCTGAGTTATTACTCAGGTATGTAGTATGCTTATGATACTCATTTAAAATGTTTTTAACAGCTGCAGATGTATACTGTCTATAACATTTGGTGGAAAATACTGCTTTAAAGTATTTTAGACACTCAAAGAAAAGCCTTTTTTGTATGCTTTACCCATAGTTTTGCTGTGGGTGGCAAAATGAGTAAAAGGACAGTGGAAACATGAAGATTCTCAATTCAGTAACAGGATTGAGGATTGTGCTTGCTTCTGTGACAGACCTTTTCTTAAATTATGTTTGCACTATACAAAGTATATTTTTTAAAGAAGCAGGATACAAGTTAACACACAACTGATAACTGGTTTTGCTTTCACATAAGATCTCTTAGCTTTGGATTTCAAAATGGACTTTTTAGAGAAATATGTATACTTTTCTCTCTCATAGATGAGAACTTGAAATGCTTAGGACAGAGGAGTGGACAGATTGATTAGCCAGGGCCAGGGAACTGAACTCAAATGTCTCTTTAGTGCCTTCTTTAAACCTCCAGATGGAAATGAGTCATTAGCGGTGAGACACTTCCTCCTTTTGCTTTTAATAGATCTCTGTTGCTTGCGGAGCTTGAGAAGGAAGAGAAAGAAAAGGACTGGTATTATGCGCAGCTTCAGAACTTGACTAAAAGGATTGATAGTCTCCCCCTAACTGAAAATGTAAGTACCTTCTGAGTGCTTCATGAGGTGTCT
Source organism: Prinia subflava (assembly GCF_021018805.1). Lineage (NCBI taxonomy): Eukaryota > Metazoa > Chordata > Aves > Passeriformes > Cisticolidae > Prinia > Prinia subflava. Next base: position 32,984,067 of record NC_086283.1, on the reverse strand, counting down.
ACTGCTACATTCTCTGTTCAGATGCAGGGTGTATTTTATTAATTTGGTGGCATTCTCTACTATCACTTTAGTAGAGAATTTTACTTCATTTTTTTTTCATTCACTATGTAATGATAACTTAGTCTAAATAATAAATTTTTCACGTAGAATTTTACATATCAGATTTCATGCATATCAATGTAAATATCAGTGAAATCAGAGGAGCATTGAGAAGCCATTATGACAAATTAATTGCATGTCAGTACACTTCCTTAACTCTGTTCCCCCAGTTCTTTTTTTTGGTGGATTTTCTAGTTTTTGAGACTAATATTAGCATCAGACAATGTACACAAAAGCTGTTTTTTCATAACAATCAGTAAGGTGATTCTGTAGCCTATGCAGGTATTGCTGTAAGCTTTTACCTTGTCACCTCCAAACTATTTATAGTCAAGTCACCATTATTTGGGATAATAAAAATGTCTCATATCCCACATAATTCAGGATTTCCTGTTAGATGTCAGCAACATGGATGTATTTGCAGTGAATTCCTTCATGCATAGAGTTGGGAAGGTGTGGTTGAAAGAGTCACACCTGATGAAGGATCAGTCAGCCTTCTGGAAATGGAAACAGACAACAGAAACACTTCTTCAGTGGGCAGAAGTAATACTGAGTCATAGCCGATCTTAGCGCAGAGCACCAGAACCAAGGGAGAAGGCCTGAAAATTACTTTGGAGGAAGATTTGGAGGAAGTGCAATCCTTTCTCAAAGCACTGTCAGTTGTATGTGTCACTCTCTTGTAGGTTTTAAGGTTGTCTTCTCTGTTCCATAGATAAGATTCGCTTAGCTTCTCTTGGGATTAGAATGCGTTACTTAACATCTACGCTAAAGGCCTTTTGTGGCAATTTAGATCCATTACTACTTAGTCCAGGCAGAGCAAAATGACAGTCCCATTTGGTGCTTGCAGATGATTGTCTTGTTTTGACTTTCTGAAATGACCTTGGTGAAGTCTTCTGGAAGGACTGCTATTGGAGACTCACTTATTTACAGACTCAGTAATTGTCCAAAGCCAGTGAAGAGCTTTGCTCCTGCCTCGAAATTTCATTTAGTTCAAAAGTCTTCCCTTAGGCTGTATTGCTGCTCCTGGGTTTAACACTTGTGCTCTTTTTACAGGGTAGTTAGAAATAAGGTAAATACCAGCACTATGATTACCATCACTATGTGGAGTAGCTTGATACTTCTGAATATTTTTGAAAGTGCCAATTCAGGCAGCACATGTCACAGTTTCGTTGGTAGCAGCCAGATGTTCCTGTAAGGAATGATGCTTTTTCAATGCTTATTATATTTGACAAAACTCATCTGTAGTCTGCTGGTTGAACATCATTGTGTTCTTGTTTTTCATAACACAGTCATGTTTTAAGAATGTATTACTATGTTTTGTCTGTTTATGAAATTTGTTGTAGAAAAGTAATTGTTCTGCTTTTTGTTCTGAGAAACACATTGCTTACATAAATGTTATTTGCTAAAAACAAATTTTCTGTACTCTGGTTTCAGTTCTCCTTGCAAACCGATATGACCAGAAGGCAGCTGGAATACGAGGCCAGGCAAATTAGAGCTGCAATGGAAGAGCAACTGGGCACTTGTCAGGACATGGAGAAGCGAGCACAGGTAGAGTTGTCTCTCACTGTTAGAAGTAAGGGAAAAGATTTTCGTTTTCCTGCATATTTATTAAATTACTGGTAATTGTATCTTTAAGCTGTGTGTAGACACCTGCATATTTATTAAATTATTGGTAATTGTATCTTTAAACTGTGTGTAGACACAGCACTTAGTTAGCTCTTTGAAAGAAAAAATAGGAATCAGGATGCAGGGAAATAATTGCTTGGCAAAACGTACCCTCATCTGCCTCTTGTAAGTAAGCCTTTTTTTTCAGCAGATGCAAACAATTTATTCAAGAGAAAATACTTTTAAATTATAATTTCCTTACAATTTTCTACCATTTTAGCTTTAGAAAAGCCAATGTATTTGCAATTGTTTTATTTTGCATATTTTTTGTGGGGTTTCTTCATGCTTGTAAGTTTAGAATAAAATCCAGCTACTGTTCTTAACTTTCCTTGATCAGAAAAGATTTATCAGGGGATAAGCTTTTCAAACAAGGTATTCAGGTAAAATGTAATTGACATACATATCTGGAAGTTGTTTGCTCTCACCAAGAGTTGTTTTGCATTCTTGATGAGGATATGTACATATCTAATCTTATGGCACACCCATTTGGAAGTATAAATTAGAATGTAATAATGTGCAAATCATAAATAATCATTTGATTGCTGGTTATAAAAAATAATCCCCTGTAGTAGGAAAGCAAAAATTTGAATTATTTATTTCCATTTATTTCTAGATGTATTAAATAACCAACTGAGTAAGATCTGGGGTTTTATGGTGAATGTGGCAATAATCAGTATTTTTAATACAAAGTCTTTTTAGGCTCTGTCTTCCTCACTAGGTTGACTCAACACAAGATTTTACTACATGAGAAACATTTCTAATTTGGTTTTACATTTAAGTTAAAGCAGCTGTTCTGATTACAAGGGGTAGTTAGAATAGCTGCTTTAAACTTTAAAGTGAGTAATCTAGTAAGACTTTTCAGAAAATTCCTACAGTTAAAAGTACTTGGCCAAAAAGATACCCTGCAGCTCTCAAGTTATGTGTGCAGGGATTTGTCTGTGCTGATGTTCTCAGACCCAAATTCAGTCTGCTTGGAGAGTCACTGGTCCTGATCTGGAAGCTGTAGGGCTGTTACTGAGGTTTATCAGAAGGGCTGATGCCCTCCACAGATTCAGCTTGTGTCAACCTGTCCCAAGAGAAGGTCCAGCACAGCAAAACTCCTGGGAAAGTTCTGCTGCTGTTACAGGAACATAAACCCTCTCCTTCTGAATTATTATAATTTTTATAATTTAAGGGGCTCTCAGGCAAAGATATGGGAATAGAAATAACAGGTTTTTACTAGGAAAATTTAAATAAAAATGTAGTAAAAAAACTGAAACAAACAGATGTGGTTCTGTTGAAGCGCAGAGATCATCCCGTAGAAGGGGGTAGTCTTCCTCTGAAGGTGCAGTGGTGGTGAGGTGGGTCCAGTCTTCCTCTGGGAATCCAGTGGAAAACAGGCTGCCTTGGTGTTCTGACTCTCAGATTATATCCAGATAGGAATTCTTGGCATGTGAGATGTGAGCATCTCACAATGGGATGATATAATTTTATCAGTCATGCAGTGAGACTCACTGGCCCATTACCAGAAGATATCTCCCTGGGCAGAGGATGGGTCATGGAAGAATTAAAGAACATTGCCCCACCTGATTTTAACAGATGGTAATAGAATACATACTTTTGGTTACATCTTGCACTACAATTTAAGACATGTGAATTGAGCTAAATAGGCAGGCTAAGCTGCTTGGCAGCATTCTAAATAAACTTAGGCAGGGATCAAAAGAAATTATTCTTACATAAAACTTGGCTGTAGTTACTTTACTGTATGAAAATAATCAAGCTGACCCTGAATTTGCTTCTTCCCTGATTGTTGAGGAGTTTTAAATTTGGTGGGGAGAAGAGTGCTGCCAAGATGATTTTGAAACATCCTATGGGTTCCTGAAATAATGTTTGGCATGGGGTTTGTCAAAGCTGTTTCACTCTCTCTCTGTATCTATGTAACACATATTTGCAGAAATTACAGTTCCTATTGTGATTATGTAAAAATTACTGAATACAAAGTAACTACTTCTGCATGTGCTTCTTGTGAATTTAATTGGTAATTCCCTTTAGTTTCATTCTGCCAAGGACCTTCTGCCAAGGCCAAAAATGTATAGAAGCTCATTGATGTACAAATACATAAGAGTGGTTCCTGCATTATTTCATTGTCATGTTTAAATATTCAAAATTAAACATTTGTATCTGGCAAGGATATTCAACTTAGTAATTTTAACATTTTCTTTTTGCTCAGTATTTTCTATACACCCAAACTGATTGGGATATACAGTACTATGCAAAATGTAGGCTGAAGGGGGGGAACATTTCAGCCACATAAAGGCTGGCATTGCAGACATCTCTAAATTAAGAGTCCCAGAGATTATTCTCTGAGAGAGCTGGTAACCTGTAGTTGCCTAAGTAGTCGTTGCACTTTTCTGTAGGTGCCCTGTCTTGTGGCCTTGAAACAATGGCTTTCTCCCATTCTTTGTCTGGCACAATTAGGCCTTGTTTCCTTCTGAAGTGACTTAACTCACAGCAACTCACTGTTGAAGATAGTTGACAAGCATGTGCCCAGTAGTTGTTCAGAAAGATAGATAAGAAGCCTCTTGGCAATTTATTTCAGCTACCCTAATTATTTATACTAACTTGTAAACTTGTAACTATTCTCTGAAGTTGGTAATTTCACACAATAGTGCTTACTTTAAAAAAGAAAGAGCTATTCTTAGGTATGCTTTATTTTTTACTGTTCAAAGATTGTAGCCCATATATTTAGTAATAAGTAGAAGAAAACTTAATTACTATAAGATATATTAAAAATACCTCAATTCTAAGACTGAATTCATATTCACATAGAATTTATTTTTCCTTCAAGTCAGAACAAAAAGGATCTAATTTTTTTGAGGTTAAGAGTGCCTTAAAATCTTACATGAATTTACCATTCTTATAAGAATTTATCCCAAGATTTGTAACAGTTTGCTAAAACAGCAGAGCACTAAAGATACAAGAAATTTTAGATCCTATAGTTTTACACAGATAAACATTTCAGCACTGTTTTATTTATACAGTGGTCTTGTATGTACATCAAGCCAGTAATGCATTTGTCTATTGTATATGTTTGTTTTGGAAAAAAACCCAGCCAAACAAAAAAGGCAGACATCATTTTTTAAAGCAAAATGTTATTCCTTACTTTTACTTTCTATATACTTTCTATGTGTATGATTATTTTTCTGTCACTGTGATTATGAAGTGACAATTTTATTTTTGTTTTGTTAGACACCTTACTGGGGCAGTGAAAGCCAAATAATATGTAAATTCAAATTTAAAGTTATTTATACAACTACTTTACGTTAATAAAAGTTACAAGTAAATATAACAGTAAATGGGAACGTAGTACGGACAAATAGAAATCAAAGGTAATTATTTCTCAGATAGATTCTAAAGTTAAAAACATTGTTGTTGCTTGTTCCATTGTGTATCTCAGACTTTTGCCCATTTGCCATTAGGCTCTACCCCTTTGTGGCAAGAAATGCATTTCTTTTTTTCTGCTTCTACAGTGTTTGGCATACAATATGCTCCTGGTTAGTGGAACTCCCCACTTTCCCTGTAATAGAAAAAAATTGATTAGAAGAACGATCTGATGCTTAAATCTCTGAACTAAAATTTGAAAAGGCATGTAGAATTCCTATTACTTTGAAGGACTCAGTCAGTAATACTTGGCAAATCATGCAGTATTTAATTGTTTTCATCTGCACAAATTTTTTTCCCGCATTTAGGTGCATGTATAAAGATACTCAGATTTTCTTGATGCCCTTTATTGGATACATTGCTAGTTACACAGAAAGAAACTCAATTTATGTGAAATTTTGGGGAGACCTGCATCTTTTGAATGCTTAAAGGGGACCTGTAAGAAACTTCTTATCAGGGAGTTGTGATAGGAGAAGAGGTAATAGCTTTAAATTCATGGAGAATTGAGTCAGATTAGGTACAAGATAGAAATGTTCTACCTTGGGAGTGGTGGAACACTGGGAGAGGTTGCCAAGAGGCAGCAGGGGCTCCATCTCTGGAAACATTCAAGGTCAGACAGGGCTTTCAGCAACCTGATTTACTTGAAGATGTTCCTGACTTTAGCAGGGAGTTTGGAATAGATGACCTTCCATGGTCCCTTCCAACCTGGACTGTTCTATAATTCTATAAAATTTAAATCATTCTTAATGACAGTGAGACATATTTTGTCAGTCATGCATCATGTCACCAGTGCATAGATATTCCCAGAAATATTTTTTATTACCTTTCTAATATTTAAAAACTTCTTGAACCATGAGCAAAGGATGGGATAAATTATCTATTTGCCTCTGTAGTGAAGCTTTTATGTGTTTTCCAATATTTTGCTTTACAAAATCAAATCAAATTTATAGTTTAAAGTTGTAGCTTTCCAACTCCACTAAATGTTGATGCTTATGGTGCTTTTCCCACAAGTGTTTCTGATGGGTGTTTCAGTAATTCATATTTGGTGGTTATGTTTTTGTTTGTATTTCCAAATTTTCTAGATAGGATTGTATTTCTATTTCTTGTGCATCTTCTGGCATTAGCACCTTTTGAAAGTTCACCTTATTTCCATTTTTAGATTATAAATGTGTCAACTAAGGTTAGTTATAATGCTGATCTTTACGGTGTCCACTATATTGCTTTTTTAGTATAGCACTGTAAATGTTAATCAAGTAAAGGCATCAGAACTTTTTTGAACCATATGTCCATTTTATTAATCTATCTATGGCACAAAAAAAACCCCAAACTATTTAATCAATTTGGTCTTCTGCCCACATTTAAAGTCCAATAATGTGAATTTATTAAATTATCAAGCTTGTGCACTTACTGTTTCACAGACTGATAATGCATCCTGTGCTTCACTGTACAATTTGGAGTACATGTATCCTGTTACATTTGGAGTCTCTTAACATTCCCTTTTCTAACCACAGAATGATTGCTGTGGGAAATGAGTATCAATATGCCTGAATATCTCAGAGGTTGGGCATTAGCAAAATTCCCAAATCAATACAGCAACTGAATATAATAGAAATCTGTCAGAGTCTCATACCTTCAAAGACACTCCGCAAATAAAAGTATGTCTCAGATCTATGTAATGCAAGTAAAAATCATACATTTGAGATAAAAGTGAAATAATTTGCTAAAGATCAGCATGAAATATCAGTTTCAGAAACAGGAATATTGTGCAAGTTAAGGGGACCATTTTTAATACCTAAATGTGTGCTGTCTGATGACCTGTTACATCCAAATGAGTATTCAATATTATTTAAACTCCAGCTACTCATGTTTTGAATGCTTGCAATCATTCCTTTCATTATGAAGAACACTTGAATTACTGCATGTAGTACCTGCTGCATGTACCTATAAACCTAAAAGGTTTGTTTTGTAGTCAGTATTTGCCAAGAACTCTTCCTGTATAAATATCAGTCTGTATAGTAAGTAAAATGAGATCTGAACAAAATCAAATGGGAAAATCTATTCATTTCAGGCAAGGGTGGCCAGAATTCAACAAATAGAGAAGGACATTCTTCGTATACGACAGCTCCTGCAAACACAAGCAGCTGAAACAGAGGTTAGTGAGCAATAACTTGCCTTTTTTTATTATGGTATGTATATTTTCTCTAAAAAACCTAAAATATTTGACTAAAGTGGTAGGCAGGATTACTCCTATCATCTCTCAGGTAGTCAGTATTCTTACACTGTTACTTACCATATTTCTAATGAACTGAGGTTGGAGTACTTGGATTACTCCTCATATTACTATGGAGTTTCAATCAATAATCATATATAAGTTTAAAGTTTAGCTTGAAATTTCAATAAAAATATCAATGTACACTGTGCTTATAGAGGCTGAGTCCGGATTTTAAAAATAATTAAAACAATCAGTTGTACAAGCCTTTCTAATTATGAATCTCTGATAAGCACGTTCATGGTTTGTTTGTCTTTTGAAAGAGGTAAGATGTAAAAAAAGGATGAATAGAGCTTCTGTCAGACTTCATTATAGAAGCCTGGTATGTTTTTAGTGTGTAAGTACAGGGTTCTATATTAACAAATGGAGGCTCTTTCCTGTAAATTACAAAGTCCATAGCAGTAATTTGCCATTAGCAAAAACTGCTCTCATGGAAATTCACTTAGAATGTCAACTCCATTTCTTGTACTGATAAATTAAATTGTGTGTTTGACATGAATATTTTATGACTTATCTTCACCCAAAATAACTACAGGAAAAGCTCGAAGCATTATTTGCATCACTAAATTATGTATATTTCCCAATTCTGTATAATATTGGTTTTGTAGTTCCAGGATTTGGGAGGAAATCAATTCTTGTAAGTGATGCAGACCATAGTGTGTGAAATTAAAGTTGCCTGGTCTATTGACATGAGTCAGTCCACGTGTTTCTAGATATTGCCAAGATCTCCCTGAGCCTTCTCTTTCTCCACCTGAAGAGTCTCAGTTCTCTCAGCTTCTCTGTGTAGGAGAGGTGCTCAGGACCCTTAAGGGCTGTTGTAGCCCGCGCAGGACTTGTTTCAGTGAATTAATTGTAAATCCAGCTTTATTGTGCTGGGCAAGCCTCAACAGGACTTTGGATACTGAGTGGAGAGGAAGAGCCACCTCCCTTGCCCTGCTGGCAATATGTCCCTCACTGCAGCACAGGGCACTGTTGGACATTTTGCCACGAGGCCTTTGAAAGGATGGCCCACCAGGACCTCCAGGTGCTTCCCAGCTGGATGGCTCCAGCCTGTGCTGGTGCCTGGGGTTATTGCCTCACAGGTGCAGGACTTTGCACTCCCTTCCTTGAACAGCTTGAGCCTCCCCTCAGCCCATTCCTCCCACCCACCCTCTGGAAAGGCAGCTGAACTCTTGTGCTGTATCAGCTTCTTCAACTTGGGGAGGGTGCACTGTGTTGGACATGCAGCTGTTGGACACTATTGGTCTCAGTTTTAACTCTGGCTTGCCTCCAGCTGTACTTTGTGCTCCTGATTGCAACCCCCTGATTCCCAGCTATTCCAGCAGTTTTCAGTCCATATCTCTCTACCCTCACCTCCTGCTTGCTCCATGAGCACCGATGCAGGGACGTGCCAGAGAGCAGCACCTGGCCATGCCCATTGCCCGGCAGAGGCTTGGGAGCTTTCCCAGCAAGGCAGTTCTGTTGCACCTTGTTCTTCCTTGCATGCCTGTGCCCAAGGACATTCCTCCTATCTCAGCTGTGTGCATTGCCCTTGTGTTCCCACCAGCTAGGGCTCCTGCCTTGCCAGCCCTACCCTTCGTCCCCTGTCATTTCTGGTGTAAAGCCTGGTTGACCAGCCTCTGAACCGATACATTTGCCCCATATAATCAGATAGATCCTATCCCCAGAGTGTTTATCTTTTACTCTGGTAGAAAAAAAAATTATAGCTTAAAGTTGTAGCTTTCCAACTCCACTAAATGTTGATGCTTATGGTGCTTTTCCCACAAGTGTTTTTGATGTGTGTTTCAGTAATTCACTAGTCTTTGTAGTGTGTTTTAGTAATTTCTAAGTGTTGACCTCATCTCCTACAGAGAACATGTAGATCTAATTCTGAAATTGTCTGGTGGTGCAGTCACACTGAAAAGTCCATATAATCGAGAAATACAAACATGAGACATATTTTATATTTTTATCCTGTGCCTCATACTCTTACCGAACAAGTGTATTTCTTTAAGAAGTCTATGCAGCAGTCGGAAAATGCTGGAAATTTTTTTTAACGTTAGCACAATAGTGTTTTATCCCTATACTTGTGGTTAATGTTTAGTTATGTACCATACAGTGCTTCGTACAAATGCCAGAGTTTAGCCTGGAGTTGTGTTAACTCCCTACATCTGTGACTAATAAGCTGTGTTCCAACTAATGCTTCCTCATTTACTTACATCAGTAATTAATATGTACTAGCTGGTATCTTAGTTTTGAGAAAAAGGATTGTGTGTGACAGCAAAGAATGATAAAAGAAGTACATTATGGCCTGATCACATATTTGAGATACTCTCAAGGAGAAAAGATTCATCAGAAGATCTGAACCATATCCAGATAAGTCCATGGAAATAATTAATGCGTGTATTCAGGAAATGTGATGAATATGTATTTGTTTCAGGAATATAGCCTGGTCTGTTAGTCTGTTCCTGATCATGCTTTGAGGAGAATTCCCCATGTGTTCAGCACTGGTAATAAAGAAATGTTGGCTTTCTAACCTGGTAAATTTGTTGGAGAGTTTATTTCCTGGTTTTTCATGCCAATAACCAAATTGAATGTGCTCCTTATGTTATAAAGGTCTGGTAACCACAATAATAAATATCACACCTTGTCTGCTGATACACTAGACCCTGGAGAGATGCCAGTCACTGTGGAATTCAAGTGCAGTGTATCTTGACGAGTAAGACTAAATATAACACTGCAAATATAAAAGCAGCTTTTGGAAATCAATGAACAGAGAAAATTCTCACATGTATTGTATCATATTTTTAAGATTTGACAAATTGCTAAATATCATGAATGATTCTAGAAAAGATTGAAGTCATTTGCCTGCAAGTGGTGGTATCTTTATCCATTGTAGGGTTAGACCTGTCCAAAAAGAATTTATGATTGTTGGATACAATAGGAAACTATTCTAAAGGAAAAGAAATTTTTAGCAGTAGTAGTACAGGCCATTCTTTCATAATATCTGTAATTTGAAATATGTGAAGTACTTCCATTATGCAGTGTTGCTGTAGATAAAATGTGGAGCATTTTTTTCTTCCTGAGATTATGCTTACCAGGTTTTAAATGGTGATAGACAGGAGTATTCTCAAGGATTTGACTCACAAGACTTTCTTTTGTCTTTGAATCAACTGTAGCAAAATTATTTCTTATAGTTTATTAGTTTCATTTGTTGCATTTTCCATTTTCTTATATATGCCTTACTTATACATGTATGTATATATTGCATTTAATATAATGAATATGTAAGTGTCTGCTTTGGCAACTCAGGTATGGACAAAGTATAAGGTTAAATTATTTGTAATTGGCTTTCTTAGCAGAAAAAGTCAAGATCTACTGTGCTAGCTAGAGTTTATTATTTTCTGCTAATAAATACATGGAAATTAATAATTGATAATGATAGTGCTTGCTGACTTCAGAAGCACTTAAAAAATTGTGGCAAATGCCATGGAAGGAGCAGGTCCATGTCCTTGTAATTGGCACATGCAGTCTCCCGCAATTTTGCTGCAAAAGCAAACAAGTGAACTCTATCAAACTGACTTTCACAGTGTGTTGCCAAAATTCAGCAATGACAGTGGTTACAGACCCAGCTTAGGCCTCCTCAAAAGCAGTACCTCAAAACAGGTTGTGCAGTTTAACCCTGAGTTACTCAGGAGACCCAAGTACCATTCTCTGGTAGTTGTGCCTCACGTAGGGCTTACAGAGCCTGCTGCTGTTCACATTTTCTGGTTCTTTGCTGTAGTGGTTGGTAGGTCCTGTATTGTGTTGAAAAGCACCATGAAGAGGGACATACTTTCCATGGTTATATTGCCTTTCTAACCATTAATCTGCAGTCTGTCAGATGAATATGAATTTGTTTACAGTAATACTGTATCTATTAAAATAACATTATCCATGTGCATGGATATGTGCTACTTTCATATCTAATAAATAAATATGTGTAATCACGTATATATAAAATACACATTTTTATAAATACTCGGTTTTTAACTAATAACCTGCTTTCTGCTGCCTGTGTTGTTATTAACTCCTTTGTGCCAGTCTGCATAAAGAGGACAGCTCACTTCAAATTAATTCAGTGACCAAAGTGGTAGAGAGTCTTCACAGACTTGATGTGGGAGAACTTGCAGATTTGATGTTGAAGTCCAGCTGATTAACTCATGCAACAGTAAAGCGTTTGCCTGCTGAGAGCACATTCTGCATTTCAAATTAGATGAATCCTGCTAGTAACTGTTAAAAACTGCCTTGCAAATTAATTTGTGTATTGACTACTTTTTGTATTGGCATATTCCTGAGAGTGCCTAGAGGGAATGGGAAGGCATTTCATTCATAAATAGCATGTAGCAAACAAACGTATAGGAGCAGAGAGTGAAGGAGAGGAGAAACTTTTCTTGTTAGGGAATGAAATATCTCTGTGTCTGTGCTCTGGATGCAGCAGAACTATTTAATAGATACACCCCATTTTCACCACCTTGCCCCAACTGCCAGAGTGTTCTTGGAAGGGGAGTATTATGCCCCCTCAGGTAACCCAGTGGATCAGAGCCCTGCTAATGAACCATTCAGATTTTTACTCCTAGGTGTGTTCAGTACTGCTTTCTTCGTGGGATTCAAAAAGTCATTTAGTGACTGGAAAATTATGTCTTCAATTACACTGGAGGCTTAGATGTAAATTTTGTCAAACTCATAATTACATGTTATTCAACACTGAATGTATTAGGAGGCAGGAATTCAGCATTATACTGAATTCACCTCATGTACAGCAAGGCCTGATCTTGATTGTGTGCCCCACTCTTCTACTGGGAATCAAAGTTTCTTCAGTTAGTGTATGAGTATCAATAGCGGTTTCATTTCATACAGTGACAAGGTGAAAATTTGAGATCAGATTTTAAATAGTAGTAACACTGTATGTCCTAAAATTCTTTGAGATTTGCTTTGTGGCTTACTCATTTTCCATAAATGAAATACAGTGTCAAGGAATTTGTTACCAATAGTTGTTTCCAGTTTTCTCATATTACTAGTTTGTGTAATACCCTGCATTTTTGACATATCTTATTCCTTTAGTTAAACTATATTTACACTTAAGTTTATGCCTGAATTATCACTTCACATGCTGGTTACTGGTTTCTAAAATTCTGCTCCATGTTAAGTGAGATTCTTCTGTCTTAGATGAGCAAAACAGAGATATTTTTGCCAGTGATACTGTATGAATTTAATCACGCAGAGTATCCAAAGATGTTTCAGGATGTGTACATTGAAGAGAGGTATTGTTAAAAGTCAGAGATAAATATCCTTAAAGCAATATGAGGCAGTTTGTGCTATCGTAGGTCTGCAGCTCAAGAACATTGCTGAGCCACATAGAAACTGCATGACATACACCATATGTGGCTAAACAAATTAATTAAGATCGTGTTGTCTGTTAGGTAATAGCCTCTCAGTCTATGAAATGAAGCTTGGCAACAAAAAAATAATACTTAAAAATAATCTTGCTTTCAGGTTCAGACTTTAGCTATTTCCATGGAATTTTCATGTCTTTCTGAAAATCTGAAATGTTTTAAACACATTAGTAGATGATATTTGATACCTCACATATTTTGTAACTGCTCATACAAATGCCTATCAGTGGTAGGGAGACCAGTTTTAATTTTTATGTAGGTGTATAAAAATCTGTTTTCCTAAAGGAACTGAAACCTGTCTGTATTAGCTTGCTATGTTGGTTAAATTTATTTTGACAACATTTTAGACGGATCAGTATCAGGCTATATAAATTTCTTTTCTCTTAAAGTGGTAATTCCTGCAGTGTTTGTCCTTGACATTTAGAAGGATTCTTACGGTACAGATGTCTTTCTGTTCAAGCAGAAATCATTCATCTTTGAATGTGAAGCTTAATTGAACAGTGCTGACCATGGTCCCCAGTAAAAGCAGGGATCACGTGGCCAAGCAGAGCAGACAGTTGTTTGCTCCAATTCTGTTACATTTCTGATAGGGATGTGAGTACAGCTGGTGGAAAATGGTGCTGCTGTGTGTCACAGTGGATCCTTTGTCTTGCAGGGCTGTAATCCTCAGAGGAAATGCTTCTCTTTCATCTTGCAGGTTTTTGAAGGTTGTCAGTCACGGCTGTTAATTTTTGAGGCTCAGGGTTATGAAAAGCTGAGTGCTGCTCAGTGGCTTCCTGAGGGTGCCGTATTGATGTGCTCACAGCCAAGAAAACTTGGAATGGTAAATTGTATCTCATTTCTGTTTGTAATTTTATAAACTTTTGTATTAACAGAGAGTACCTCAAAGCAAGCATGAGGCAGATTCCCATGATGCAGACAGGCAGAATGAAGGTCAAGGAGCAGCAGAAATCAGCATGCCAACCAGCAGTACTGGTCAGGTAAATGGAGTATTTTGCTTGTTTTACTATAATTAAATATTTGAGGCATATGATGCTTACATGTTGGTATTTAACTTTGTTTGCATGCCTATACATTTGAAAAATGCATGTTTTTCTTCTTTCCATCTGTATCTGGAAAATGCCATGTATTTACTGGAAGGAAGTGTTTCAATAAATTTTAATATTCAATAATGTAGGGAGTATTTTTGTTTAAAATGATTAATGAGCCTAATGGTGTGAAAGAGATAGCACGAATAACTACAGAAAATGTATTTCATTGTAGGTGAATTGTAATATAAGAAGACTTAGTAAATCATGGAAAATCGTTCACATTTTCATTTTAGAAATTACCAATTGATAAGATATTGGTGATTTTTAAAAAAATAATTAAATGACAGGTTTATCATTAATGGTTCTTTAATACTGTATTATCTAAAGGTTTGAAACTGAAATATCTATGAGTTAATTTCCTGAAAGTTGGCTGAAGGTTTATTTAAATGCTTCAAAGTAATTTTTCATTGCTTTTCCTCCTTTTCTTACTGAAATATAATAGTGGAATATTTTGAAGTATACATTAAAATCTTTACTTGTCTTTTAAACCCAATATTTATCAATGTTTATTACTTCTCTCTTTGGCTAAAAATACTTCTGTTTATTTACCATGATTATTTCCTTCATGGTTTCCATCTGTAGCTTAGACATTCCCACTAGTAATTTTTTTGTTTTTAAAACTTTACACTACAGATTTAATAGCTGAATTCATATACAAATTATTTGTGTTACTCTAGGGAAGTAGAATTATTTAAATATTTCCAAAAGTGTCTTGTAGAAGATTTATCGAAAAGAATTGTGGTTTTGGCTGAAATATTTCATTTGATTAAACATTAGGCACACACCATAATTTTGCTTTTGAAATACATTTGTTCATCATTTGGAATTAAATTCTATCATCCATATCTTATTGAGGTTCTGATTCTTAATTCTTATGTCAGCTTTATTGTTTGCGAAGAAAATAGTTCACTGCTACTTTGGGGCTTAAAGCTTAATGTATTTAAATAATTGATGCATTGTTGCATCCATCTTCAGAAAATGAATTAGGAGTTTTTCCTGGACAATGTATTTTACAGGGAAGGAGGGAAGAAGAGTTTGTCATGTCTTGGCAGATTTATGCAAATGGAAGATCCATTCATAATTCAGTTGAGGCCTTAACGTTGAGGATTTGTGCAATTTTGACTTTTGCCTTGTAAAAATGTATAAACATACATATTCCTTCCTCCTGGTGGGCGATAGAGCCACGGCACTGCATTTGTGTTAAAACAGTCATCTGGGGATTGTTTGCTTTCAGTGCAAGTCCAATTAGAGAAGGTTTAATAGATTGGGCATGTTTATTTCTGATAATGTTTATTTCTGATAAACCAGCTCCATACACTTAGAGCAATCACCATTCAGTGGAGTGAAAAAATAAAAAGTTTTCACCAATTTATTTGGTTCTACATGGTTTTGTAGTCAGTTTTAATTGAATCCAGAATTTTTCACTGTTTTAAGTGTGTCCTTTTCAGCACCATCTTTCAGCTGTCTTTTCCATTGCAGTCACTATTCTCCCACTGAAGTAAAATTTTGTTTATAGGTTTGTTTTGCAAGTTCCATAAAGGAAATTGTTGAGATGGACAATACGTCGACATTTCTTGCTAAGAAAATATGTCACAAAACAGGGAAAATTACTCAATGGGCATGGTAAACAGCAGGATAAAACAATAATTGAAGGATAGTGAAGTATAAGAGGCAGAAACAAGATGAAGTAGATAGGAACAGATTTTGAAGGAGGAGGTCCTACACAGGAAGGATCCGTGTAACATTTCGTTGACATTTCCCATTTTCTTGGATGAATGGCTGCTCACGTGACATTAGTTCCAAGTTCTTCACAAGTCTGTGAGAAATGTAGTTACTCTTCAGCTGAGCAGCCCGGCATCCCCCAAGCATGTGATGGCTCTGAAGGAATTGGTTACCTGAACTGAGGCTGATACTGTTCAGGGGAAACAATACAAAAATTTCGCTATTTCCATCTACACCATGGTGAATTTTAATATATAGTGCCCCAGAGGTAATTTTTACCTTCTTGGGTGAAACAAGATTACCAGAAGGTAATTTTTACCTTCTTGGGTGAAACAATCACACTGAGCTTAATAGCAAATAATTTTGATACATACATTGTGTTGAATCTGTAATCTTTTGAATGTAGTTTGAGGAAATATGAAGGAATTGCATGGTATAAAAATCTGGGAATTCATTCCCATATTCCTAGCACTGAACATTATTTAAATGAATAATGGAGAAAATGTAGTGTGATTTTCTTCCTAAGCTTTTAGTTTTCATTTTTTTCCCTGTAATCAGTAGAGAAAATAAGGGTTTCTTTACATAGGAAATACAGATTGGAATAAATGGTGATAATACAAATAACTCGACTTACACTCTTGTAGCATAAAATACTTGTGCTGGAACATGTATCACACCTTCTGGATTGAAATGCAAGAGTAAAATGAATATAATAAGGTTAATGTGTTTAAATATTCCAGTATAACTAGATTCTTTTCTGTCTATACAAACACTTCATTAAGTTACTCCTACTTTCAACTTACAGTCTCTTTCAACTTTGCTTTTAAGGTGTTGAACTTTATGAACTGCAAAATTCCTTTCTTTATGGAGCTCATAGAAGAAACAGACATTATTTCCAAGTGTCTTCCACGGAGTTTTCTTCAGTGTGTTACCTACTTTTACTGAAAAAAACCCCTGTCTTCATTTATTCATAGTTTGTTTGAAATCCATAGATAGTTTGAGATCCGTAGATAGTTTGAAAATGTTTTGCAAATTAGGCTAATAATTCCATTAAGAGATTCTAGCTTTTTTAGAGGATCAAGCAAAACTGGTGACTACCTCAGGAAAACAGTTATCGATACTAAGTGTTCTCGAAACAAATATATTTTTAATCTCCCAAGCAAATTAGAAGGGACTGACAGAGTGATAGTAAGGGAAACTTCACAGCTAGAAAGAAAACTACAGCAAATAAAAAAATTAAGAATATGAGTGGATAAAAAGTGGCAGAAGAAGGAAAAATATAAATACATGAAATTAAATGAAAGAGAACAAAGATGCTAATAACTGAGTCTTGCAGGTGGGAGCATCCCTAGATTCTAGGAAAATTACATCAAGTAGTGTCAACATTATTTTATAATTTTCACTAAAAAAATCTATGCAACTACTTATAATTTGCTTTTGAAATGTACAGATTCAAGTAGAGTTATGTGTTGCCCAGATCAGTCTCCTGTTACTGGTGGGTTCTTGGATACCTATTCCAATGCACTACAAAAGCTGACATAAAAATGGAGTCTGTTTTCTTCACTCTGTCAAAATTATTATTCTGTTTGTTCCAAAATACACTTCTTCTTAGTGAAAATAATAACTATAAATCCATTCAGTTGAAAATACAGTTCTATTGAGACTGAATCTTATGAAAAAGAGTTAATAAAACCAGGTTTAACAGTGACCTCTAAGTTGCGTCAGGGCAGAGAGGACCTAACAGAAACAGGTTGGCAGTTCATTGCTGTCGAGACGACTGCATCATCCAGTGCTGAAACTCAATTAGCCGATGTTGTTCTTTTGCTCAGACTTTGTTTTATATGAGTTGTTGTTTAAATCCGTAGGGTTCTGCTGCTCGAGTGGACCACGAGACAGCCAGTGTTATGAGCTGTAGTAGTAACTATTCTGTTCCTCGCAGACTGACAAGTCATCTGGGTACCAAGGTAACCGAAGATTACAAACCACAGGTCGCTAATGCTACATTTTTACTAATACAATAACCTCGTTGTTTCTGCCAATAGTACTAATATTATCTGAACAGTCTTGTCCTTACATAGTAATTTTTATTAAGTTAAAATTTTAGGATATTTTTTCAACTTTGAAAATATATGCACAGAAATCTTTTTTTTTTAACTTGTTGATCATGAGTTAAGGATTGTTACAGTAACGAACAAGCAATTCTGAAAGTTACTGGAATATCTAAAAACCTTGTTCTCAGGGTTGCTGTTCCCTGAGATTCTCCTTGGGGTTGCTGTTCCCCAAGGTAATAAGGTTTTCTCCCAAGGTTGCTGTTCCCTGCGGGTCTCCTCGGGTTTGCTGTTCCCCAAGGTAATAAGGCTTTTCATCTTCTCTTTGCCCTAAGTGTTACACACTGGAGGCGGAAACGACAAGCTGAGTCCCCTAGTGCATGTTTCCAAGGTTGTTTAGTCTTCACTATCTTAGTTCTTTCTCAGCTCTGCCAGACCTCCCTGGCAGGGTACATTATCTCAGTTCTTTCTCAGCTCTGCCAGGGCTCCCTGGCAGGGTACCTTATCTTAGTTCTTTCTCAACTCTGCAAGGTATCCCCAGCAGAGCAGGACACGTGGCGGACTGGGCGGATCAGAGAGCCCCGCACCTTATGTACAGTACCCTTGACCCAACCACCGTCCAAAACGTACTTTTTATTTACAAAATTGTACCAATGCCTACTACCTATACTAACATGTCATTTCTACTCTAAACCAATCTCTAAAATGCAACTCAGCAACAGATGGGGGATGAGAGCAAGAACAAGGAGCACAGGGGCCACTCCCCAATTCCTCCATCTTGTCTCTTCAACCCCATATACTAAAAATCCTAGATTCTACATTTACATTCTATGATAAATGAAATACTACTTATTTTGAATTCTCTCAGCTTGTGATTCTTCATACAGTGTGGGCATTCACTCCCATGGCCAGGGATCAGAGGCAGTGTCCTCCTGGGCTCTGTGTGAGGCTGGTTGACCCCTTTGTACAGATCCCAGACCCCCCTGTCCGGTCTCCAAACCCTCCAGGGTGGCCAGAGAGATGTTCTAGACTCCGACACCTTGTGATGTTGCTTTATAATCAATGATGAAAATTAACCATTTTAAGAGCACTTCTTCAAATACTTTTGCAGAATCCAAATCCATAGAACAGATACAGTTGCCAAGAAATTAAACAGACAGAAAATTATGTAACCCTCCACAGCATCTGCAGATAGAAGACTGCACTCAAAAATACATATGGAGCATAAAAAGAGAGGGGAGGAAAAGGGCAAAATGATGAGCCACTGGATCTCATACTGCCTCTGGAATCAGCAGCAGTATGGATACTGTGGGTGCTGTGCTGAACACAGTCCTCTGGGAAGCTAGATGTACTAATTTTGCATTGTGTTAATTATTTTGGGCCTTAAAACAGTGTTACAATGTTGTAATTTCAGTCCCACGCTGTATGCATATCCCACATGCATACAGCATATGTGTATCCTAAATGGAGGTGACTTAGCTGTCTGCTGGTTTTCACTCAAACTGTAGAACTCCACAAAGTTACGAACAGTGGGAAAGCCCTGTAGGCAGGAACAGGAATGAGTATGGAAGGATACAGGCAAAGACACAGGTTGAACTGAGTGTGCTCTGGGGTAAGAAATTATTAATATTAATGCCCAAAAAGCGAAAATGGTAGAGATTCTAAATGGAGGAGTGCATTTACAAATGCAAAAAGAGATGAGTCTGTCAGCAGTGTGTGTAAAGTAGAGATACAAAGAGATTTTTTGTTTGTTTTTCCTATAATACATGAGCTGCAACTGGGAGGCCTGATTTGGTGGCTTCTTCAGCTTTATTCTGTGGCAAAAACTTTACCTTCCAAATCCAAGTAACAGTGGATTATAGGTGTCAGTTGAAACGTTTGCAAAGACATACACATAAATTAAATTCACTTTCCTTTAAGAATCAAAGGGTTTGTTTAATTGCTACATTTGGGGTTTCCCAGACCAGGAAGATAGGATCTCCAAACTGAGATGCTTGACTGTCACAGAACTAGCTTGTATTTCAAAGAGTTTTGCTATGTGACCATACAGTTTCACAGACTCTAAAATTTGTATTGTCTCAGCAATCCTGTAGTGTTTAGAGAAGTCCGTGTTACCAGACTTGCTGTTTAGTCTGCCTGCTGCTGATCATTTTTTTTTTTAACTCAGTATGTGTATTAATCTTCAGGCACATTGAAATTGTCACTGAAGACACCAAATCATTCATTGATAGGGTAACCAGTGCAAATACCTATTTATTAGTAGGAAAATTTTTATAATGGTCCAAAGTCTCATTTCTTCCTTAATTACTATATTCTAGAGAAACTCACATGCTGCTCCTTTATAATTCCCTTTGATAGTTTATTTATGTTGTGCTTTGGCTTTGAATGTTCCGGTTTATCTTGGTTTAGGAGTTGGGAGTTTTTAGATAGTATCTGAAATCATCCTCTATATCTTGTTATTCTGCTAAAAGTTGACTAGAATCAAATACGTTTCTTGATTGAAAGCTGTTACTTAAGTGAGGGAGTACAAATCAAACAGTACTTTGACCACAATATTATATAAAATCCAAGGAAATCACTCAAAAATCACTATTTTAAATTTTTTAAAAATTGAGTTACTAAATGCGTAGTGCTGGGTTTTCATGGCGTGACTTAATTTGACAAATGCTCGGTATTTTATACATACTGAATAAGTGTTTGTTTGCTTTACTGTTTTTATCTCTGTAAACTTGAAAAAGTATTAAATTAACTCTTTAGTTTTGCATTTACTCTAAATAATCTGGTCCATATAAAAGTCAGTCATAACAAAAAATTATTGGTTAATTTGAGGTATTTTAAAGGAAAACTTTAAAATACATGGATGTCAGGGTTTTTTCAGCATGATGTAGACTATAAATAAAGTGTAATCAATTAACACAGACCATAGCTTTTTAAAGAAGCATGTAATTTTGAAAGTATTTTTGTTTCCCAAAATGAAACACTTCATACATTTGAGTAAATCTTTTTGTACAATGGAAATCTCGAAGTCTTTGCTATTGATTTGGTAGATTAATACAGTTACACACAGCTATCCCCCACTTCCAGCCATTTAACCACTAAGTGGAATTTATTAAGAGTATGAATGCTTAAGTAGTAATAGCATTTAATTACTTCTAAATAGCACAATTTTTTTCACTGTGAAGTAAGATAGTTTTTTGCTCATTCAAATCTCGTTTCAATTTGATGTGTGTTTTTAAAACATAACAGTATTTTTAAAATCATTTGACCTGCAGGTGGAAATGGTGTATTCATTGTTATCGATGCTTGGTACTCATGATAAAGATGACATGTCAAGAACATTGCTAGCAATGTCTAGCTCCCAGGACAGCTGCATAGCCATGCGTCAGTCTGGATGTCTTCCTCTCCTCATCCAGCTTTTACATGGCAACGATAAGGACTCTGTGTTGTTAGGAAACTCCCGTGGCAGTAAAGAGGCCCGTGCCAGAGCCAGCGCAGCACTGCACAACATCATTCACTCCCAGCCTGATGATAAGCGAGGCAGACGGGAAATCCGTGTGCTTCATCTCTTGGAGCAAATCCGTGCTTACTGTGAAACATGTTGGGAATGGCAGGAGGCACATGAACAAGGCATGGACCAAGACAAAAACCCAAGTAGGTTCCGCAAGCCATATAAAAACACTTCGAGGATATATTGAAAAGAGTGAATTTACAAAAAGTACAACTTTAATCTGACTTCTTGTTGAATATATGCAAGTTTTCTTATATACTTATATGTGTGTACATGGTTTCCTCTTTATTTAAGTTCAGCTAGTGTTGGGAAATAGTATGTGTCACAGGTATGATACCCTACTTACAAGCCGTTAATTTAAATCTTAGATTTTGGTGTGCTTTCCAGATAGCAATTCTAGTAGTTTGTATTTGTAATTTGTAAAATAATACTGAATATGTATTCATTCTGTTCTACACTTTTATGGATGAACAATCCCAAATTGCTTTTCATGCAAATGTTTAGGAGATAGCACATTCCATTTGGGAGAGGGGCAGAGAGCACAAGTTAAATAATCTCCATCTATCAAAATGAACTGCTGTTTATAATGTTGTATGTGAGAAATGTAAATTAATAGGTTTTTTTCTCAGGGAACAGTTAGAAAAATAGATTTAACCCTTAGAGTTAGTTTAGTTGCTTCTCTGAATTGAGGGCATCCCATGAGTGCAGCCCATAGGTGTCTGTGGCAGATACATGACTGAAATCAGGACTGCCTTGTGTCTGCTGCCGTTCAGCAGGAGTGGGCTCTGCACAAGCTGTATCAGTACCATTTCTGCATTATCCAGAACCTAGCTCACAAAAGTATGAACTTCAGAATTTCTAGCTCATTAAGCTAAGGGTTTAATTAAGCATTCATAAGGATAAAGCACCCAAAGAAACAATATTTATTGCCACCAGAATATTTGACTATATTGATTTATTTCACAAAGATTGTCAGCTTCTAAGAGTAATAAGGTAATATTTTTGCACTGCAAGTCATGTTTCTAAGTCAGCACATACATTCAGGATTCTCCCATATTTGTTTTCAAGCATCAAATATATTTACAGTACACACTTTCTTTAGTAATAGTCTTAACTAATCATCTGTTCATGGATTACTGGGAAGATACACCCCTGACCAAACTGCAGGTGATTTATTTTTAAGATTAGAATTGCTCTGGAAAACTTATGAGCTTGACAAAATCACCTGGGAGGTACTAATTGTTACCTTTTTCTGGATCAGTGCCTGCTCCTGTGGATCATCAGATTTGTCCTGCTGTGTGTGTTTTGATGAAACTTTCATTTGATGAAGAACACAGACATGCAATGAATGAGCTTGGTAAGATCAGGCTTGAGAAGCTTGCTAGAAACATGATCTTGTGCATGTCACTGCATATATGGCTTCTTTTTATTAACAGTTTAAGCTATTAACAACAATTTATATGTGTCAGTTGTTGCCCCCTAAGTGCTGAAAGCAGTTGAAATTAATCACACTGTTTCCCAGTGGATAAATTATTATGTCAGTTACTGTTTTTTCTGGCATGAATTGTGAATTTTCGAAGAGTAGTATTCTTGTGGAAATATTTGCAATTTTACAAGTATTGGATCTAAAATGGAGACTACTTCCTGGGAGTGAGTGTTTTTTTTAGTTCGTGTTTTAGTGGGGATTTTCATCCTGCATTTGTTCTTGTTTGACAGCCTGAACTTTTTTAGTCCATGCTCAGTAAATTCAATGCAGGCAATTTTCGCAATTCATGTGTCTTTCTGAGCATTGTGGTTTTCAGATGTTACAGGCTTGTTCTGTACATAAAAATGCAATCTGTGCCTTGCAGTATATGTCGTGTACTTAAAATATTAGAATACAGAATTTTTTTTTCTTACCTGAATCTTTCTAAAGGAGGTTTGCAGGCCATTGCTGAACTGCTGCAAGTGGATTGTGAAATGTATGGACTCACTAATGATCACTATAGTGTTACCCTAAGGAGGTATGCTGGTATGGCTCTGACAAACCTGACATTTGGAGATGTGGCAAACAAGGTGAGAGTAGATTACTGTAAACTTGCAGTAATTTCAGTTCATAGCTGTTTAAATTACAGCTTTCAACACAGGTGATTATAATCTCCAAGATAGGCTTTTGAGTTTAAACTTAAGGCAAGAGTTCCAAGTCCCTCTCTCATTCCATCCTGTTTCTGACAGAGAGTACTACAAACAGTGTTGCATCATGCAAGTATGGTATTGGCTCCCAAGTCACTTTTGTCACCGAAATAAAGGATTTTATCTATTTGCCTGATTTTTTAATGAGAACTAGGTTAGTAGGACACACAGTGATTTTATAGTAACTGATTCTTTCTGAGAACATAGAATTAAAATTCATAATTGGGTCAAGTTTTCTGAGGTTTTCAGTTATTAAACAATACTCCTACTGTCTAATGAAATTTTTCAAACCTCTTCAGGCTTGTGCTTGCTTTTAAATATCTGGAGCATATCTGGATCAAACTGGGCATTAGTTCAATCATTGTAAGAAAAAACTGGTTCCCCTAATTTCTGGCAAGGACATTTCTTTCAAAGGCTAGAAACTTCCAATAGATTTTTTTGCCCCAAAGTTTGCCAGTGGATCTTAAAATAACTCCATACTGAAGACGTATGTGCTTTCAGACCTTTCTGCTCTAGAGGGAAGGCATTTCAGAAGTAAATGTTTCAAAATAATAGACTTCAGAGAACTTGGTATTTGTTCTCTCACTAGGCAGTAGGTAACAACACATTGCTGGCACACAGGGGTTTTTACCTGGTGCATAGGAAAGAAGGCTTCTAAGGTAGTAAAGTCCAGATCATGTCCTAGAACTGCTGTAAAAAATGGAAAATTTTAGCACAATTTTACCACTTATGTATTGAAACTATGCTGAATATTTTAGTAGTTGTAAACCAAGTATTTATTGTTGACAACATATTTACTAAGTTTCTATTGAACCTTCTTTATGATTTGCTTAAAATATCAAAACATTTTGCAAAAGTATCCATCTAACTTGCTGTTTCATACTGCTCACTTTCTTTTTTCTCCTGATTCCTACCAGGCTACATTATGTTCCATGAAGGGCTGCATGAGAGCTCTTGTAGCCCAGCTGAAATCTGAAAGTGAAGACTTGCAGCAGGTAATGCTCTTTTGAGATAAAATATTTGTTGTTTTGTCTGCCTTAACTTTGATGCGAAACTTTTCTCACTTCATTGATTAGGAAGCACATTCTTCTTGTAAAACATTCTTATCTGTGGGATTATGTTCTGGGATTTTTTTGTGTGTTTCTTTTGTTTTGTTTTGTTTTTTTTTAATAATAATGCATGGGCTTTAAATCTTATTTTTATGACCCTGATCTGTTAGTGTCTGTTCTAATATGTCCTGCTGTGTAAGGAAAACAGCCTGAAAATAAAGCCTTTAGGAAGTAATCCTTTAGAGTAATCCTCAGAGTTGAGAGAGCAGAACTGTTGGAACTTGTGTAAAAGTATTAAATATTCAGTTATAATCAACTTTAAATAATGCTTATTGCATACAAAGTGGAACAGCTCTTTAAAAGAAAACCCCTGTTTCCCATGCAGTCTGAGTGAATCACCAGATAAAAGATCAATTTTAAATAAAATTGACCTTGTGTCTTAAAATGCTGTTAATGAAATATTCTCTTCTTAAGAGGAGGAGCTCACTAGTTACAATTGAGGACGATATTAGAATTACAGTAGAGGTTATTGGATAAACTCCATGATGTGGTATTAGGACAGGTATTGAATATTCTTGAAAAGAGAGTCACAGCCCCATGGGCCCTCTGACCTCCAGGGTGTCTCCAGCCACTGGCACCTAGACACAACACACACACAGAGAGCAGGAAGCCCTCCGCTCAGGACAAGTTATAAATGGGATTTAGTAAGAATATGGGACTGAGCATACTCAAAATGCATGTCCACACAACTGTATCAGCCAGTCAGATGTTCAGAAGGCATTGTTCAGATGTCACTGTGCCTTTCTGTCCCCTGTGCTTCCCTATGCTGAAAGTTCCCTTCAGTCCATCTGTTTTCCTGCCTTTGAAACCTTTGGGTCCTGCCATCCCACAATAAGTGTTCTACAGTTCCAGAATGCTCTTCCCCTTGATCCCAAAAAGTGTACCACATCCCCAGTCCAAAAGGGGCAGAGAGCTGCTTCCTTAGACTCCCCTTGAATGGAGGGATGGTGGGTCCCCTGGGAGAGTCCTGGGAAGAGCCTGGACAGGGCACAGTTCCCACCTGGCTTTGGGCTCCTCTGTTCCTCTGGCTGTGTCGACGTGGGCTGTGATGGGCTGGTGGCTCCTTGAGAGCAGCCAGGGCAGGGTGTTCCCAGGCCTTTCCATGAGCCACTGGCTTCCTCTGCTCCACTGTGGGGGTGAGCAAGGGAGTATACTGTAACCTGTAAAGTTTATGGACTTCTGTGACCATGGGAACATCCATACGCAAAAGTTTTCTATCAAATTCATTTCATGAGGGATATTGCATGCTTCTTACAGCTGTTCATGAATGGATGGAGTTTAATGTGTAATGACTGCCCACTACAGTGACAACCTATCTCAGTCTAACTGCTGCCAAGTACAAGGACATCTTCTGGAAATAATTATTCTGGTTGTAAAAGGCACAGTATATTTTAAAAAGACTTTAAAGAGCTTTATAAACATCAAAATAATAATATGTGAGATACAGGCAAGTGATACTGTTCTATTTTCTAAGTGGAAAAGCTGAGAAAAATATTATATAAATCTCTCCCTTGAGATGACATAACTCTAGAACAGACATAACAGTAGAGAAAAAAATCTATCTACACATGTTCTACTGTGTGGGAGCAGGGGACCTGATTTCAAATCTCTGTTTTAAGTATGAGCACACAAAAACCTTTGATCAAAGTTAATGTTGAAACGTTAGACCAGTGTAGCAGACAATACAACCATACGACAAATGTCAGCAAATTTTAGTTCAGAAACTGAACATGACCACTGTTAATTAATTATAGCATTTGGTAAGTCTAGGAGGAGAGTCTGATAACCTGCTAAGAAAGTATCTATCTTGAAATACATTATTTTTCTTTCACATTTTGCAGGTCATTGCAAGTGTGTTGAGGAACTTGTCCTGGCGAGCAGACGTAAACAGTAAAAAGACTCTAAGAGAGGTTGGAAGTGTGAAAGCATTGATGGAATGTGCTTTAGAAGTTAAAAAGGTACCTTCTATAAGTGATAAAATTGAATTTTTGTGAGATTTCATTTATTTTACACAAAACGCTAATATTGTTTGACCATTTTTGGTAACAGCAGTTATTCAAACAATTGCTGTGGTTCAGGTGATTTGCTTTGAAGAAAAGTTTGATTTAATATAGCAGCAGACCACAATGGAGCAATGGCACCTCAAAACTAGTGTTGATATGATTTTATTTTAGAGGGTTGACCTCTTTGGTTTTTCAGTTGCATGAGCTGTGCTGTTAAAATAGTCTTTTTTATAATTTTGTCATTTAATAGAAGCTCTTTTCAGTTAATTAGTAGGTATCTACCACTTCTTTGGTTTGTAGATAGGAGTATATTCCATCTCAGAGACTCCTGACAACTGGTCTTCAAGCCGCTTTCTATCATTGTGGCAGCAAACAAGTAATGAGGCACATATTTCTGATGTCTCTGGGCAGGCAGTACCAAACCCATGGCTGAAGGAAGGAGCAAAGTGAACAAAATACATGTGCACTGCTGCCTGCACCCAGCTTACCACCTCATGTAGCAGAACTGGAATGTACACAGCTCCGTGAAGCTAACTTAATGTGTTTCTGAGAGCTTCAGATCAATAGCTGAAAATGTCTCCTGTCATGTTGCTGTTTTCCTAGGAATCCACCCTGAAAAGCGTTCTGAGTGCCTTATGGAATTTGTCAGCACACTGCACTGGGAATAAAGCTGACATATGTGCTGTTGATGGTGCTCTTGCATTTCTGGTCAGCACACTGACATACCGAAGCCAAACAAACACTTTAGCCATCATAGAAAGTGGAGGAGGAATACTAAGAAATGTTTCTAGCCTAATTGCTACTAATGAGGATCACAGGTAGGTACACTTCTGACAATTTTTAGCAGTTCCACATGTATATTTAAGATAGTTTCTAAGACCAAGCCTTAATATGAATGCATGTATTAAGTATAGTAACTAAAGCCAGTTAATTTGTAGTACATTTGATAAAGTGGTGATTTCACTTACATCACAGGAATATGCAAACGGATTAAGAGCTACTGCTTGTTAATGATGAACTGTACTAAAAGCTAACTATGCATATTTGTAATAGGATTTGGTTAGCATTCAGGTAAAAGCTAGTGGAAATGCGAGTTATTTGCACTGGAGAATTCTTAATTATCCTTTGTAAGGGCAAAACTTGCTTCTAGAATAATAGATTTCTGTTTTGCTTTTTCTCTTACCCATTTGAAATGCCACTTACAGATTTTTGTTTTCAATTACTCAACACCAGGCAAATCTTACGAGAGAACAGCTGCTTACAAACCTTGTTACAGCACTTGAAGTCACACAGTTTGACAATAGTTAGTAACGCATGTGGGACCCTGTGGAATCTCTCTGCTCGAAATGCAAAGGATCAGGAAGCGCTGTGGGACATGGGAGCCGTGAGCATGCTGAAAAACCTGATTCACTCAAAACACAAAATGATAGCCATGGGTAGTGCCGCAGCTCTACGGAACCTCATGGCAAACAGGCCAGCAAAGTACAAGGATGCCAACATTATGTCTCCAGGATCAAGCCTCCCATCCCTCCATGTCAGAAAGCAAAAGGCACTGGAAGCGGAATTAGATGCTCAGCATTTATCAGAGACTTTTGACAACATTGATAACTTAAGCCCAAAAGCATCTCACCGCAATAAGCAGAGACATAAACAAAATATATACAGTGAGTATGTCCTAGACACCAGCCGCCATGACGATGGGGTGTGCAGGTCAGAGACCTTTAATGCTGGCAATATGACTGTGCTCTCACCATATGTAAACACTACAGTATTGCCTGGCTCCTCCTCTTCCAATAGAGGAAACGCGGAAAATTCTCGTTCTGAGAAAGACAGGAGTGTAGAAAGGGACCGAACTGTGGGTTTAAATACCTATCATCAAGCTGCAGAGAATTCTGGGAATTCCTCTAAGAGAATAGGAATGCAGATTTCTACTGCTGCAGCTCAGATTGCCAAAGTTATGGAAGAAGTAACAAGCATGCACATTCCACAGGAAGACAGAAGTTCTGGTTCCTCTTCTGAAATACACTGTTTGACGGAAGACAGAAATGCCCAGAGGAGATCAGCCTCTGCCCATACTCACTCAAATACGTACTTTCCGAAATCTGAGAACTCAAACAGGACATGTCCTGTGCCTTATACAAAAATGGAATACAAAAGAGCTTCAAATGATAGTTTAAATAGTGTCAGCAGCAGTGATGGCTATGGTAAAAGAGGCCAAATGAAACCTTCCATTGAATCTTATTCCGAAGATGATGAAAGTAAATTCTGTAGTTATGGCCAATATCCAGCTGACTTGGCACACAAGATTCATAGTGCAAATCACATGGATGACAATGATGGAGAACTAGACACTCCTATTAATTATAGTCTTAAATACTCAGATGAGCAGTTAAATTCTGGAAGGCAAAGTCCCTCTCAGAATGAAAGATGGACAAGGCCTAAGCATATAATAGATGATGAAATGAAACAAAATGAACAAAGACAGTCAAGGAACCAAAATGCAGCCTACTCTGCGTACACTGAAAGTGGAGATGATAAACACATGAAATATCAGACACCTTTTGGACAGCAGGAGTGCATTTCTTCATTTAGATCAAGAGGATCTAGTGGCTCAGATCAGAACAGAGTAGGCCCAACTCTCGGAATGAATCAGAAAGTAAACCAGTCCTTGTGCCAGGTTGATGATTATGATGATGATAAGCCAACCAACTATAGTGAACGTTATTCTGAGGAGGAGCAACATGAAGAGGAAGACAGACTAACTAATTACAGCATAAAGTACAATGAAGAGGAACATAATGTTGATCAGCCTATTGATTATAGTTTAAAATATTCAACAGAAGTTCCAGCATCTTCTCAGAAGCCATCTTTTACTTTTCCAAAGACTTCTTCAGTGCAGCTCAATAAAACTGACCATATTCCCCCAAGCAGTGGGAGTACATCAGCCCCCTCAGCTGGTTCAAAGAGGCAAAACCAGCTTCACCCGGGCTCTGCACAGAATAGAAGTGGTCATGCACACAAGAACCCCTCCTGTAAGACTCCCTCTATTAATCAGGAAACGATACAAACTTACTGCGTGGAAGATACCCCAATATGCTTTTCAAGGTGTAGCTCTTTGTCATCCTTGTCATCAGCTGAAGATGAAATAGGACGTGAACAATCCACACGTGGCACAGATGCCAATAACACACTGCAGATTGCAGAACTGAAGGAGAACAATGGGGCTCTACCTACAGAAGGTGCAGCCAGTGAAATCACATCAACAGCACAACACATCAGAACAAAATCCACCAGACTTCAGACTTCTAGCTTGTCTCCTTCTGATTCCTCCAGACATAAAGCTGTTGAATTTTCTTCAGGTGCCAAATCTCCCTCAAAGAGTGGTGCCCAAACTCCTAAAAGTCCACCAGAACATTATGTACAGGAAACACCACTCATGTTCAGCAGATGTACTTCTGTAAGTTCCCTGGATAGTTTTGAAAGCCGTTCAATTGCTAGTTCAGTTCAAAGTGAGCCTTGCAGTGGAATAGTAAGTGGTATTATAAGTCCCAGTGACCTTCCAGACAGCCCTGGACAAACAATGCCTCCAAGCAGAAGTAAAACACCACCACCTGCTCAGGGAGTTCAAGTAAAAAGAGAGCTACCTAAAGGAAAAGCAGCCACTACAGAGAAGAGAGAGCCTGGTCCTAGACAGGCAGCTGTAAATGCAGCTGTTCAAAGAGTTCAGGTGCTGCCAGATGCTGATACACTATTACACTTTGCCACAGAAAGCACACCAGATGGGTTTTCTTGCTCTTCTAGCCTGAGTGCTCTGAGCCTTGATGAGCCATTTATACAGAAAGATGCGGAGTTAAGAATTATGCCTCCAGTTCATGAAAACGAGCATGGAAATGAAGCAGAACCTGAACAGTCAGATGATACAAAGGATAACCAGGAGAAGAAAGCAGAGAAGCCAGCTGAAGCAGAAAAAGACATTCTGGATGATTCTGATGATGATATTGAAATACTGGAAGCGTGTATTATTTCTGCAATGCCAACAAAGTCTTCACGTAAAGCCAAAAAGCCTCCTCAAGCATCTGCTCCAAAAATACCTCCTCCTGTAGCCAGAAAGCCCAGCCAGTTGCCCGTTTACAAACTTTTGCCTTCACAAAGCAGATTGCAGTCACAAAAGCATGTGACTTTTACACCAGGAGATGATATGCCACGGGTATATTGTGTTGAGGGTACACCAATAAATTTTTCAACAGCCACATCTCTGAGTGACTTGACAATAGAATCCCCACCAAGTGAGTTGGCTAATGCAGAAAATGTGGGTGTGGGAGCAGAGTCAGGCGAGTTTGAAAAGCGGGACACCATTCCTACAGAAGGCAGAAGTACTGATGATTCTCAGAGAGCCAAAAGCTCAGCCGTGACTCCCCTTGGCCTGGATGATGACAAAACAGAAGAGGGTGATATATTGGCTGAGTGCATTAACTCAGCTATGCCGAAAGGAAAAAGTCACAAACCGTTCAGAGTGAAGAAGATAATGGATCAAATTCAACAAGCATCTTCATCCCTGAGTAATAAAAACCAACCAGAAAGTGAGAAAAAGAAGCCAACATCACCAGTAAAACCTGTTTCCCAAAACAATGAATACAGAGCACGTGTCCGAAAAAGCACAGAACCGAAAAGCAATGCTAGTAATGAAAGAGGCTATCCAGAGAACAGAGATGCAAAGAAACAGAACCTTAAAAATAATTCAAGAGATTTTCATGACAAATTACCAAATAACGAAGAGCGTGTAAGAGGGAGCTTTGCTTTTGATTCCCCTCATCATTACACACCTATTGAGGGAACTCCTTATTGTTTTTCACGGAATGATTCCCTGAGTTCTTTAGATTTTGATGATGATGATGTTGACCTTTCAAGCGAAAAGGCAGAATTAAGAAAAGGAAAAGAAGGAAAGGAAGCTGAAAGTAAAGATTGCTCTAATGCAGAACAGTTGTCAAATCAGCAGCCAAGTAACAGGACACAAGTTTGTCAAAAACATCCAGTGGGCAGAAGCCAGACAAAAACTTTCTCTCAGTCAGCTAAAAATATTCCAGACAGAGGAGCAGCTACAGATGAGAAAATGCAGAATTTTGCTATTGAAAACACACCTGTTTGTTTTTCTCGCAATTCGTCTCTTAGCTCCCTCAGTGATATTGATCAAGAAAACAATAACAACAAAGAAGGGGAACCTGCAAAACGTCCCGAGGCTCCTGAGCCACAGGTAGAATCCAACAGACCACAGACTTCTGGTTATGCACCTAAATCATTTCATGTTGAAGATACTCCTGTATGCTTCTCTAGAAACAGCTCTCTGAGTTCTCTTAGCATTGACTCAGAAGATGATCTCCTGCAGGAATGCATTAGTTCTGCTATGCCTAAAAAGAAAAAGCCCTCAAGAATGAAGAGTGATGGTGAAAAAAATAATTCCAGAAACCCAGGTGGTATACTAGCAGAAGATTTAACACTGGATTTGAGAGAGATACAGAGGCCAGATTCAGAACATGGTTTTTCGCCTGATTCAGAGAACTTTGACTGGAAAGCTATACAAGAAGGTGCAAACTCTATAGTTAGTAGCTTGCATCAAGCTGCAGCTGCTGCATCATTGTCTAGACAAGCTTCATCAGACTCTGACTCTATCCTTTCATTAAAATCTGGTATTTCTCTAGGGTCACCATTTCATCTTACCCCAGACCAAGAAGAAAAACCTTTCACTAGTAATAAAGGTCCAAGAATTATTAAGCCAGGAGAGAAGAGTACACTGGAGTCTAAAAAAGTAGAATCAGAAAGTAGGGGAATCAAAGGAGGGAAGAAAGTGTCTAAAAGTATTATCACAGGAAAAGCACGCTCCAATTCAGAAGTTTCAAGTTTGAAGCAACCACAGCAGACAAATGTGCCTTCAATTTCACGTGGTAGAACAATGATCCATATTCCAGGAGTTCGAAATAGTTCTTCAAGTACTAGTCCTGTTTCCAAAAAAGGACCTCCAATCAAAAACATGAACTCCAAGAGTCCCAGTGAAGGCCAAAGTTTGACTAGTTCTCCAAGAGGAGCCAAATCATCAGTGAAACCTGATCCAGCTCCTGTGACTAGGCAGCCATCAGGGTTGAACCAGAGTGGATCAAGTAAAGGACCTTCTAGATCAGGATCTAGAGATTCCACTCCTTCTAGACCTCAACAGCAGCCATTAACTAGGCCTCTGCAATCTCCTGGACGAAACTCCATTTCCCCAGGAAGAAATGGTATCAGTCCTCCCAACAAACTGTCACAGTTGCCAAGAACATCATCTCCTAGCACAGCTTCAACTAAATCCTCAAGTTCAAGTAGAATGTCATACACACCACCAGGCAGGCAGATGAGCCAGCAAAACCTTACAAAGCAAACTGCCTTACCTAAGAGTACCAGTAGCATTCCACGAAGTGAATCTGCTTCAAAGGGGTTAAATCAAACTCTCAGCACTGGTGGATCAAACAAAAAGACTGACCTATCCAGAATGTCATCTGCAAAGTCTAGTGGAAGTGAATCTGACAGATCTGAGAGACCAGTTCTTGTTCGTCAGTCAACTTTTATTAAAGAGGCTCCAAGCCCAACTCTGAGACGAAAATTAGAAGAATCAGCTTCATTTGAATCTCTGTCACCTTCCAGGCCAGATTCTCCCACAAGGTCCCAACTGCAGTCCCCAGTTTTAAGTCCTTCTCTTCCTGATATGTCTTTATCCACTCACTCACCTGCTCAAAATAATGGTTGGCGAAAATTAGCCCCTAATCAGAGCCCTACTATAGAATTTGATGGGAGACCAGCAAAGCGTCATGACATAGCTCGTTCCCATTCTGAGAGTCCATCTAGGCTGCTGATCAACAGATCGGGAACATGGAAGCGTGAGCACAGTAAGCATTCCTCATCACTTCCTCGTGTAAGCACTTGGCGAAGAACTGGAAGTTCCTCCTCAATCCTATCAGCTTCTTCAGAATCCAGTGAAAAGGCAAAAAGTGAAGATGAAAAGCAGCATGGAGGTTCTTTTCCTGGACACAAGCAAAGTAAAGAAAGCCAAGCACCAACAAAAGGTACTTGGAGAAAAATAAAAGAAAATGAAATTCCTCAGATAATGAATGATCCTCAACATTCTTCTTCAGGTGCCACAAATGGCTCTGATTCCAAAACCCTTATCTATCAGATGGCTCCAGCTGTCTCTAAGACAGAGGATGTGTGGGTAAGGATAGAGGACTGCCCAATTAACAACCCTCGATCTGGAAGGTCCCCAACTGGAAATACTCCCCCTGTTATTGACAGTGTTTCAGAGAAAGGGGGTGTGAATGGTAAAGATCCTAAAGAGATGCAAGAAAAGCAAACCTCAGGGAATGGAAGTGTTCCTGTTCGTACCATTGGCTTAGAAAACCGTCTGAACTCTTTCTTTCAGATAGACAGTCCAGACAAGAAAGGCACTGAAGCAAAGCCTCTGCAGAATAATCCCATTCCTGCACCAGAAATTAACGAAAGTACTGTAAGTGACCGTACTCCCTTCGGTTCCAGTAGCTCAAGCAAGCACAGCTCCCCCATCGGTGCTGTGGCAGCAAGGGTGACTCCTTTCAACTACAACCCAAGCCGCAGGAAGAGCAGCGTGGACAATAGTTCTGCTCGGCCCTCACAGATACCAACCCCAGTGAATAATAGCACCAAGAAACGTGACACCAAGTCTGAAAGCACTGACTCCAGTGGAACACAAAGCCCTAAACGTCACTCTGGCTCTTACCTGGTAACTTCTGTTTAGGTGCAACAAAAGCAACCAAACTGATGTATTATATACAGCAGATACTTAGAAACTTTGTTTCAAATGAAGCAAAAAAAGGGGATTGATTTTTTTTTTACTTTACTTTTTTTTTTGTCATTTTTATTTGTTGTAAATAGCTTTGATTCTTGTTAGATGGTCGTTGTTCTGGAAGCCATATTTGATAGTATACTTTGTCTCCGCTGGTGATATTTTGCAGGAATACCTGATTGACCATTTGGAATAAAATTGCTAATGCAAGTGTATTTCTACAGTATATTTAACATGTATTCTCATGTTTGACATGCATCCCATCCCATTATCCTTTGAATATTGCTTGTCATTGAAGTAATGGAATAGCACAGATAGAAATGATGCAGTCATATTGCTTTACCAATAATTTCTAGATTACAGTCCAATTAAATTACATCAGGGAACAATTGGTATTATTTATGAAAAAAAATATAATCGTGTTTAGTATTTGTGAGTTCATCTAACCCAATAATTAATCATGTGGCTGTGAAATTCACAGTAATATGGTTTCCGCTGAACAAGCTTTCCTAGCCTGCTTTTCTGCATGAATGGAACTGATGGTTCATTTTATGAAGTAATGATTAACATTTCTGTGGTCACATAGATACATAGATAGTTATGGTGTAACAATTTACTTTGTGCTCTGAAAAAGAAAAAAAAAACAACAAAAAAACAACTGTGTAACTGTAAAACCTTGAACAAATTATTTTACCTGAATTAGATATTATCTTAAAGTAGGTAGAATTTTTTTGCTATGCTATAACTTGTTGTATATTCTGGTATTTGAGGTGAGATGGCTGCTCTTTTTATTAATGAGACGTGGGTGATGTCTCAACAGAGACTAAAATGATCATTTCAGAATAAATTATTACTATATGTAAGTTGTGTGTGTTACTTCTGCATTACATAAAAACACAGGATTTTACTTCAAGATGTCACCATACAATGTGGTTGTATGCACTTAACACTTAAGGCCTGATTTGGGATAATCCTACACCTCCAATATCTGTTCTTCCTTATTGCAGGCAAATGGCTGTTGTAGGATGCTTTTAACATTTGCAGAATCAGGCCCTTGGTCTTCTGTAAAATATTTGTAATTGAGACAGTTTCACACATCTCAGGTGCATAACAAGACTAAAGGCAGGGTATTTCCAGTAGCCACGGAGTGTAATTGTTCTCATGACTGCAGCCTGAAACAATGTTATATCTATACAAATACTATTTGTAAAACAAATCAATTTTTGATTGGGGATATAATGTAGAATGTGAGATAGTGACTATAAGATGAAATTTTGCTTCTATTTGTGCTCTCTGTGCATTTTTTTATTTATTTTTTTTAAATATGAAGGGAAAAATATTGCAAGAATCCCATGGCACCAAGACATTTGTTACCATAGTAGAAAAAGGATTTTATGCAAAACATGACATTTTCTGCCTCGAGCCTTTTTGATATAAGTATAGATTGTGCTAGAACAATGCTGAAGAAAAAGAGATTTTGCTTTAAAAATATACATATAGTCTGAATTTAGATAAGGATTACTTCAAAGGAAAAACATGAGAGAACAGAACATAAATAATTCTGTACATGTTTGAACAAACCATGAAATGAAATGGTGTAAAACAGTTTCATTGTATCTCAACTGGACTGTTCTAAAAGTAGCTTTCTAAAGAAGTGGTATGTTAGAATGTTCTGATTTCAGGAAGCCTTGAAATAGAGCAATTTACCTTTATGGTAGCTTTAACACTGTTGCAGAGTATATATTACTTCTGTGGCTTTTGTACTTCTGATACCGAAATAATGAATCAGTTGAATTCATTATAAGTCATGCACTGATTAGGAACAATCAAGACACTGTCAGCAGACAGAAGTCAATTTATATAAAGCCAGCACCAAAAATACTTGCTCGGCAGAAGGGATATCTTAACTGCTCTTTTGATCTTTGCTTCCTGTGAGATTTACTTAGAGATACGCCATGTTCCTGTATCACTTTATGAACCTGTTAAGAAGCAGCACTCCTTGTGTTAGCATTTGAAATATTTTGCAAACAGTATGCTCATTAAACTTCTAATATGAATGAATATTAGTGTGCTTTTAAAGATGAGATAGAAACAGACTATGTCATGTGTTTAAAGTCAGGACTTCCTGCTGGAGTAGAATACAGAATTCAATCCTTGAGTTTAAAATGAAAGACCACTTTTGTTGTAAATGTTTTGATTTTTTTTAATCATTATTTTGTGCTGGGCTTTTAACAACTAACACAAAAATATACAACATAATCCAGAATAGTTTTTAACACTGGCATTACAAATTCGTTCTGTCAGTTTAAGAATTAAAGGTAAACACAGTCTCAGAAAAGAAATTCTGGTTTTAGTTACTGAAAAAATGACTGAAATCAGTTTTTTAATCAGAAGATAACATGAAACTATAAATAATTGTATGCATATCAAACACCAGAATGTCTTTGAAAATTACAGTGGCTTCTTGACATGGACTTGGGGATACTTCATGATCATTATAATTGGAAAGCTTCTCTTAGTATCCACTTAAGTATATTTGTAGCAAAGACAGGCTAGAGAAGCTTTCCAACTATAAGGGTAGTGATACACTAAAATATGCTTCCCATGGGAGTTGTTAAATTTCCATTATAGAAGTTTTAAGAAGAGGTTTATGAAACATCTCATAGGGATGGACTGTAGTATATTTCATATTGCCTGTGCAGAGATGGGTGATCTTTTGAAATCTCTTCCAGATCTACATTTCTCTGATTCTTTATCTAAAATACTTAGTATCCACTAAGAGCCTTTCAGAATATTTAAAGACATCCATGATGTTTGATTTATGATGGGGATATGAAGTTATATTCTGTAAGTTAACTAAAAACAGATCCCAGAAATATAAAATCAAAGACATGAAAAATGGTTGCAATAAGTATATTTGGTCTTGGATTTTATTAATGATGTCAGTCACGATAGTCAGATTTGATTTATGCTGCTAAAGATAACCACTTGTTCTTTGGTTTCATTTGTATGAAGTTGCCACAGCAGGTAAGAGGACATTATTTATGTGAACACAAAACAAAGAATAGCAAGGAGCTAAGGAAACCAAGACTCAATTTACTGTTCTTCTGGGATGCACTGCCTTTCTTTCTACCAATTTTGGTAGAATTTTTTGTGACTTGTGCTCAGACCTTTATTTGTCCTTGAATTAGCTTATCATATCTAGTGCATACCAAAACTTATACTTAAAAATCAGTTTATACTAAAAAATAATTCATAAAGCTTATTTCAGACTGTCTTCCAGCTTTGTCCTCTTCATGTGAAAAGTGGGGATCTCACCTCCTCAAAATTTGTAATTAGTTCACTTTTTAAAATGTGCTTCCTTTTTAGTTTCTTACAGTGTGCCACTGTTAAGGTTACTGCTCAATTTCTGTGTAAGCTCTTCTGACTAAATATTACAATCTTCAGAGGGAAACTAATCTATTTCTATTTTTCATGTGAAGTTCTCTCTTGGGAGTACTTTCCCCTTATAATGCTCACAGCTCTGTCAGATATGATAGCTTGAAAATTGAAAGCCTTGACACAGTTTCCTGATGAGACTGGAATATTGTTTCAAGCAGGATTTAGTTGCAGAATACAGGTATAGCTTATGCTATAAATGTCAGTAAGCTCCAGTATTCTTCAACATAGACTAGTACCTTTGATGCCTTTGGAAAGTTGGCTGCACTGTCTTTGGTAGAGGAGGAGGAGGGATAGAAAAGGGACAGTTTCAGAGAGTCATGTCGTCCTAGGGATGTACTTTCCTTTTTTACTCAGTAAATTACATAAACTGCACTAGAGAGAGAACAGCTTGTGCACAAATTATTGAGGCATTCTTTTGAAGTATACCAGTATAGACCACAAAAACTGCAGAACCTTTGCCTAATAATCTGGAAACTGAAATATTTGATGTCTACTTTGGAATACATCATAGCAGTCTATCTCCTTGATCCCCTTAATTGAAGTTGATACTCTCAAGAAAGCTAAGTCTGTTAGCTTCCTCTTTCTTCTTAAGGATAATGATCCATACTATTTCTAGAACTGAAGAAATGGCATGTGCTGTTCAAAGAAGTTTTCTTCTCCATTCCATGCTCCTGGCTATTAATCCTGGCTCTTATGTGACCTTTCAGTGGACTTGCTCACCTCTTACCTGCTCTCCTGATGGGGTAGTAGGACTAGTGCTGCATGGTTGGACAAGTGCCACCTCAGCCAGCAAAAAAGAAAACAGCTAGGGCTGGTTGATATCATTTCCTTTACAGGGGGCCATTGGATCAAGCCATTAGAGGCAATTTTATGCCTATATGCCAAGTTTGAGACCTTCACCCATTTTGATACAGCAAAAGCAAATTAAAGTTGGATTTATTTTTTTTTACTGAATTTTTGCCTAATGGCCTCTACTGCTTTGCATTTAAATACCTTATGTTCAGGTAAGTCCTTAATCATGGAAGTTCTGACAACTAACTTCAGAAGTATTACATCAGTATATGGATGTGGAAAAGGTATATTTCTTCATCAAATATACTCCCCTAAAAAAAGTACCATATGTAAACTTCTGGGAGACAGTTTTTAGATTTGCAGTATTAAATTCAATGCAATAAATGCTTCCAGTAAAACGACTTATTGCAACTATTTCTTTCCTTGAAGAGGCTTGAAGAGGGAAGTAACATCTCCCTTTCTTAATGTTAGTATTGTAGGGATGACCTGGAAAATGTTCAGGTGGACTCTTCTTACAAGCTCTTCTAAAGTTACTCCCAAATGTCTTTGCAATCTACCTTTCATGAAATAGTATGAACACCCATAAGAGTATCACTAAAAATGACACGTAGATTTCACCTAAACATAACTTCCTACATCTACTGTAATGCCTTGCAAAGTTGGATCCACCTGTGCGTCAGCTTTGTTCTTGATGAGATGTGTGATTTGGATGAAGCTGTGAATCAGAAGTGAAGTATCAGTTAATGTAAAGCATGACTTTCTCCACATTTTTAAAACTCCAAGGACCTTCTTGATACCAAATTACCCAAGTGTATTCACTCTTTGGTTCCACAGCCTTTGCACTTTGACATTTAACCAGAAGAGATGCCCACTTTTAATTTCATTTCAGATCACATGTAGAAATAAGATTCCTGCATCATAGATTCCTATATGCTGAATAACAGTTTGTAAATGTGTTTATAGAGAATGTTACGTAGCTGAGGTTGAGATTTTAGTCAGAATGGTAAGTTAACTGTTTACGTGTTGTGTTTGGTTACATATTGGAAGTGCAAGGGAATTTGGTG
The DNA here is from genome assembly GCF_021018805.1 of Prinia subflava. Classification (NCBI taxonomy): domain Eukaryota; kingdom Metazoa; phylum Chordata; class Aves; order Passeriformes; family Cisticolidae; genus Prinia; species Prinia subflava. The sequence goes on along the minus strand of NC_086283.1, from coordinate 32,944,410 downwards.
TGGTGCAGAAGAACTTTAAGAGTTCACAACATAATTAATGCAGGTGTCAACTTGTGATGCCAAGATGAATTTTCTGCTGTCAAGTTTCAGTTTACCAGATATGCTGTTTACTTCCTCTAAGATTGCAGAACGCCTCCCTAGCATAGTTTGGCAAAATACCTTTCTTAGGAAATTTCCACTGTGCCACTTCAAGATTTAAAGAAATTATTTGAATTTTGCTGTTTGTGAAAACATTGTTTGAGTGGATGTAGAATTGCAATTAAGATACCAGGAAGATGTAGGGGGAGATGGTTCACTCAGTAGAATGCACTTCTGTCCAGAGCTCAAGCCATAATACAAACAGTATACCTAATGCCATCCTTTCTGGTGGGATCTAACATGAAAAAAGCTTGTGGTGGTTCTCTGCAACTGTCATCCTGTGAGATCAGATTAATTTACCCACCTGTAAATGTTGTTTCTCTTGAACAAACTCGGCCCACAATTATCTTTCCTTCAATTTTGTTGTTTGCTTCTGCCTAAGATGCGTTACTGTTTATATTCTAACTCTGTAATTAATTCTTCAATTATTCTAATGTATTTTGTTTCACAGTATACTTATTCTGAATTTAGTCTTGCTATGCATAATTTATTTATTACTTGCAGTGTTACATAAAATTTCCTCCTGATTGCACCTTGTCAGAGTGGAATTGTTTTCTTGGCTACCACTGAAAGTTAGGTGTCTGACCACTGTATTAGAAATATGATTTCATTTAAAAAGGAGTTTGTTGTTAGGACACTTCAGTAATTCAGTATATCAGAAAAAATGCTCAAAAAACCCTGTGCATTTTCATTTTAGTGATACTCACATTTCTGACAAATAAGTGGAAAAAGAAGCTTGAAAACCTGGTTCACCAGTAGAGTTCTCTGTTCTCTTCTGTGTTTCACCTTAGAAGGAACTGCACAAAACAAAATCTAGTTCTGACACCAGTGTAATTCCATAATCCCTCCATTACTTAAAAAAGTTTCACAGGGTTTATTTCATTAAGACTTATAAGCACAGCAGAGACGATTAATTTCAAAGTCTTTCTTTCCTATAATGAATGAATTGTTTAGTCCCTGATGAGACTATTAAGGGACCTAAGTTGATTAATTCTCAACACACATATACATATATTATTTATATTTACATACATGTTTTACACTCCCCTATTCACTTTAGACTTTGACAAAAGTATTTAAAATTTTAAGAGGGTATTGTTGCTGATTACTAAGATCCCTTGTTTTCTAATAGTTGTACCACTTTTTCATATTGAGTTCTAATTTGAGGACTGAATAGCTGGTGTCTGTCTGGTTTTCAAGTTGTTCTAGAAAAAAATTCACTGAAGTCTTGGTCTGTATATAGAAAAAGAAAATGCCTTGCTAGAAATGTAAATGTTTTATTAAGAATAATAAATTTTAAAAGCATTGCAACTATCACCTGCAATTTAAAATCAGTAGGGATCATGAAAACGAGGAGACTTCAAGTGATGATTATACTAAATACAAATTAAGGCAGGCTAAGCCTAATTCTGCCCTTTTTTCTCTTAACAATCCTCTGTACAAAAAGCACATTGGTAGCAGGGGAAGGCTTGTGCAACATTATCTGACCGTTGCTAATGTCTGGGATGGCACACATTCACACTGGAAGTAACTGTGGAAGAATACAAAAAGAGATGTAAAAACTAAGTCATAATATGAGTTACGAGAACACTCCCCCCTCCTTTTTTTTTTCCTAGTAGTATTTTGTTACTCCACTGGGTGATGAAAAGGAGTTGGCATCATTTTTTTTCTACTACACTGAGCAGCTGAACAGCCATGATGGATTATTTGACACTTTTTAATGTTTTAAAGTGGCTTTGTTTAACCATAGTTGGCAACCAAGCACTACTCAGCCACTTGCTCCCTTCCAGTGGGATGGGGGAGACAATCAGAAGAGTAAAAATGAGAAAACTAGATTCAGATAAAGACAGTTGAATAAACAGAAAAGGAAGAAAATAATGATAATAATAGAGAATACACAAAACTACTCACAATACAATTGCTCACCACTTGGTGAGTGATATCTAGACAATCCCTGAGCATGAGCATCCAGCCAACATTCTCCACAGGTATATCCTCAGCATGATGCCATAAGATCTGGAATATCTCTCTGGCAGGTTTATGTGTCCCACCTCAATTACTTGTGCCCCTCAGCTCTCTTCCTGGCAGGACATGAGAAACTTGCTTTAGCAACAAAAAACATCAGTGCATTTTCAACATTCTCATACTTAGTTCAAAACACAGTACTACACTATTTACTAGAAAGAAAATTAACTGTCCCAGCCAAAACCAGAACATAAACCATTTGGACTTGTTAGAAGTGAAAATCTAGCTGAAGTAAAGCTATGAATTGAGTGCAAATGCCGTATTACTGCCACAGATAACTGATGGTTTCTTTTAATCTTGGATGCTGGCTGTACACAGCTGTGAATTTACACAGCTGTCAGTTGCTGTACAATGCTGGGATGAAGAATGGGTGTAAAACGGAGGTCTGTACTTAAGAGATACAGTCTTTGCAATCAGAAGGAATAGAGATGGGTAGAAATGCATGGTTTTCCACTTTGCCAGTTCCATTTTGGCCAGCTAATTAGGATTTGGACAGAATCTTGGCAGTGTGGTGCCCAGCATTCTCCTCAGGATCTCAGTGAAACACTGTATATATTGTTTGCTCTACTTCCTACATTTACTCATGCAAGTCAAGGCTTGGGTCTAGGTGACATATTCCAAAAGACTTTTGGCTCCAAACACTCTACATGTCAGGCTGGTTGTTTCAAGACCACTTGTCAGCTGCTCTTGGTGGTGCATCACTTAGACAGATTGAAACATTTAAGCCTCAAGCGGCTTTTAGAACATCTCATGCTCCTTAAATAAGCTATTGACGTTGTTTACAGACTTTTGCCGTTGAGATGAACAGAAGTGGTGCTTCTGCTGATTCATAAAGAATGCTATGTTGGTGTTCTCTGCATGGGCATGAGGTAGTGCCTCTTCTGAAAACACTTATGTAGCAGAGAGGATTCTGGATTGTTAAAACTGAAGGGTTAGTCTATGGATTTAAAATCACAGAATCACAGAATGGCTTGAGTAGGAAAGGGACCTTAGAAATCATCCAGTTCTGGGTTCAAACTGTGCATGGGTAGGGACACCACTTGCTTTGGGAAAATGGTGCATACAGTCTTGTGAAAGTGGCAATTAGTGTGGTTAATTCTGTGTGTTGATGTTCATGGTAAGTAAATACCAGCAAAATGAAACTGAATGAAAGACAGCATCATTTTCTCTCTATGCTGTTGAAAATTCAGTGTTGCACAGACCTGCCTGTTGTTTCCAACTCGAGTCATAATTCATGAACGGCTTTTCACAATGAAACTTTTGTGGGTTTTTTTTCCCCAGCCTTTATATTTTACCTAAAAATATCCTTTTGGAATTCTAATTTACAAAACTTGCGAAGAAAATCCTTCCTCTATTGCCCCCTTCCCTTCAGTGACCATTGAACAAATCAAGATTTCTCTCTACATCCCTGCATTTCATCTGCAGTCCACTACAGAGCTGTTCCACCAATCTAGCTGAAAATCCGCTCTCTCCTGAATAACCTCACCAATCCTATTATTATATAGGTATTTTTAGCATGTTTAGACTACGGAATGTAGCCTCAAGTGAGAAGAAACTGAACATGAATGCAAGGTCTGAAAAGCAGGTGTATATGACAATTCTAGTAAAACACTGTGTGACCTCAAACCGCCTGTGTTTTCTTGGGCTCCCACTTTCAGTTAGGGCATTTGCATTTACCCCAAGTTAATTGCAGGAAAATATCACAACCACTTTGAATTGCTATTTCATATTTGTACAGTGTTGCAGTGTGTTTTGGGGGTCCCCCAGGCTGGTTCCCCGGGGGGTCCCCTAGGCTGTGGGTTCGTTGGTGGCTGCAGGCAGGCAGTGAGGTTCCACACGGCTTCTGGGGGTGCTAGTTAGAGGAGGATTTATTGGAGGTCACACGCCAGGGCGCAGCATGGCTTCTGAGGGAAAAAGGGAGGGGGGAAAGGGGAAGGGAGGTGAAGAGAGGGAGAGAGTAGGGAGCAGGGGAGCTAGAGAGCAAGAGAGAGAGAAACTTCTCTCTCTGCACAGCTTAAGAGGGAGATTCAAAATGGAAGAGGACTTGGACCAATGAAATTACAGACACATGATACTTCAGGGGAGGGTTACAGATTTGGAATAAACCATACACTTTCAAGGGGTGACACAGAGCATACCATTTCAGAGAAATGCAATAGTACAGGGCTCTTGTTGCTGGGTTGTTTTGTTTGGGAATGGGTTTTCTTTGAGGTTTGAGGGGGGTTTTTTTTGGTTTTTGATTTTTTGTTATTTTTCTTCCCCAAACACCATTAACAGTAGAGTCTCAGTCAAGACACCTGACTTGATGGTGATGGTGCATAAAGAATTCTCTGCTTTAGGGTTTTGTAGCATAATTCTCATTCCCTGCCCCTTCCCTTCCACTGCAGTTGCTGCAGATGAAATAACCTCAGCGAGTTACACACAGCTTCCCATGACCAGTATCCCTGCTACGATTCTCCAAAGGCATTCGCTGCAGACTTGATATTTTGCTGCAGATGTGTACAAGTCCTATCCTCACAATCCTATCCTGAGCAATTGTACCTTCATACTGCTTTTAATTGTTAAAAAGCTGTCAGGTGTTGAGTGCTTGTGCTGGTTTTGCATGGAAGTGACTTTTTCAAGAAAGTTATAGCAAAACCAATCAGTGACTAGGTTTGAATATTGACATCTGGTAAAGCCATTAGGAAGATGATATGCCTCTGTGAAAACACAGGGTAAAAATCGGAGAAAATCAGGAGAAGCTCTCTTTTCCTTCCAGACTGGGAACATGTTAAAAGGGAGCCCCGGCTCCCTCCTTGCCACAGGTGCTGGGCCAGCCAGGCCCTGCCTGAGGCCAGGAGAGAAGGAGAGTAAGCCCCATCCCAGCCGGATCGTTCTGCTGCTAAGCCACCCCTCCATCATGGACCCAGGAGGCTTAGCTGGGCCGGGCAGCCCCTGCCAGGAGCCAGGCCCCTGTTCCCCCCAACCCACACCCCCACCCCTAGCGCAGCTTTCTAAAGAATCCTTCACCGGAAACAGCTCTGGCTACCACTACCAAGTCATCCAATTGGGGGAGGGGGCTGTGCAGAGTGGACCTGCATCTGGAGTTTCAGTGCAGCTGGGGCCCCCGAAATCCTGGCACAGCGCTGGTGTGGCCTGAATGTACCACCTTCTGTCACTGCCCAGGGAAGAACCATAATGCCCTCTGCAGGCTGTTAACTCTTTTCTTGCACAGATGAAACTTGCAAAACATTAAATATTAAATCCTCTCTGAGTGAGAGAAAAGACAGAGTGAAGATATGGAGAGACAACATGAACACTATTAATAAAGTCAGCGAAGGAGGACTTGAATCTTAGATGAAAAAGAACAAGAAGATGCCTTAGTTTTAGGCTGAAATTCTTTTGTAAGTCATAGTAATGGACTGTAATATACTAGAATATCCCTTTAAGTCAGGGAAAAATAGGCATTGGGGAGATGAGAGTATTCAGGTTGCAGATACAAGCAAAGGCATTTATGGTGGACTAAGTAAATATTGAAGCATCTGTGATCTTATGAGAAGCTTGAACAGAGAGAGAGAGATGAAGATGGAGATCTGCCCCTAGAAAAAGATCTGTGTTCCTAGAGATGAAGAAAAACTGTTGCTTGTGGAACTGTTTGTCTTTAAAATGATACCCCATGAGTTTCATGGCCCATAATGCAGCTGTGGGAAGCTGTGTAATATGGGAGGGGCTTCACAATTGCAGAATTCTGGGTGGCTGCTTTTATGAGAATTAAAAGCCACAAGAGGAGTTCTTTCTTGTGGGGAAGTTACCATAACATATCAAAAGAGACTTCTCTCTCTAAAAAAAACTGATGAAAGACTATTTTATAAGTGGTAAACTGCCATAGAGTTTCAAGTATTGTCTCTACATGTTGCCAGAAAGAAAGAAAGGAATTTGTGGGAGATGGGAAGTGTTTTGAAGGTTTCATTCTGATTCTTAGTATATTTTTTTTTGGTCTTGTAGTTTTGTTAATAAATCTGTCTTTATACTCTTTTAAGTTTTGAACCTGCTTCGCTTCTCTCCTAATCCTATCTCACAGCAGAAAATTAGTAGATAATTCTAATGGGCACTCAAACCACTACACTAATTTTGGGAAACGGAAATTGGCAACCTGAAACCCCTGCAGTGCTTCATTCCATTTCTGAGTCCAGGGCCAGCATATACTCAGGAAGTGCATGCAGCTACAGCATGCCTGAGCTGGAATGTTTGTGACCTAATTCTGTCTCTGAATTCCTCAGGCTGGAAATCTGCAGAATTTAACTTTGAAATGTATTTCTTATGGCATTAGAACAAATGTAGTGATTGGATGCCATATACTCAATGAAGTAATTTTACAGTGATGATGGGGATTAAACTGACATGTCTCTATTCACTGCTTCATTTTAGGCATCCTGGTTTCAAAATACTGTGAATTCCAGCACGTATAAAGGAGATTGGTAAGTAATAAGAAGATCTGCAGAAAATAAACCCCATGCTTCCCTGTGTGGTCTGCTAAGTAATCGAATCTGTAATTCCACTAACTCCATTTGTGACAATTTAAAAATTATTTTTCCATCTGAAAATGATGGGGAAGTAATTTTTGTCTTTGTACCCTTTGTATTTCACAAGTGCTGATACAGGCTATGTATCTTTTTCAACACTAAATGTAAATATTGTTTTACAAGATAAGCCATCAATATGCTGGTATTTAAAAGCAATGTGAATTTGAAGAAAAAAACCCATGCAACTATCAAATAAAACAACATTAAAATACAATAAAATAAAACAACATGAAAATACCTTTTATCTGTGCCCTTAATTAGGTGGACTGACTGAGGGCAATATTAATATTCAATGATGGTACTCACAAACTGCAGCTGTGTTCACTGCCTTTAACATAGTCTCAGAGCACTGTTCTCAAAGTAATGCACCAGAAATTGCTTTACAATCTAACTGAAAAGCTAAAATCATTATAGAAATCCAAGGAAAGGGTATGGAGTAAATTTCAGTATTTTTTCATTGAGTTTTAGCCTATTTTTCAATTGTAAAAAAATGAAGCTGTGGCAATGCCAAATAAATATTTCTTAGCATTAATTCCTAAAAGATTAAATGTGATTATTCTTTGATTCAAACCCTGCTAGAGCACTGTCCTGCAGAGGGAGATTTAATATTTATACCCTTTTAGTAGGTTCAGACCTCTGTGTCCTAGAAGAAAAGGGCAATGCATATTGTTCAAACTCAAAGTAAGCATATTTTATAACAAGGTCTAGGATGACCACATTTCATGCAATGGTCAGATAACGAGCCTGCCCTGCACACTCCATGCCTGCACAAAGACAATGAATATATTGCACCTTGGTCTGTCCACAGGTCACCCTGTGCACACTGTGCACTAACACCCCTCTCCTCCCCGACAGCCCACATCTGTCTTGCTAAAAACGGGTGACAGCAGTTGACAGAAGAAGCTTCTGCCCATGTTGGCTGATGCACAGATTTAAGCAGGGACAACAGGACAACTTCCAAGGTACTGGCAGCTCTTGACACTTTTTAGGTGTTAGGGATCTCAATAAAAAGTCATTAAATAGAAAGACAAGTGTGTGCAAGTAATGGAGATTTAAAATAAAAAACACTGTGCAAAGAAAAAAACACAGGAAATCCATTATCAGGCTACTGCTAACAAGATGAGAACATTTTGTTGCTAAGCAACAAAATATCTTAAGTAATTGTTTGTAATGGATTACCTCTTGGAAAGCTGCATTTGCCTCTGTATCAGTCAGTTTGATGGTAATCTGACAAAACCCTCAAAAAACCTGTTTTTACCACTGGACAAGTATTGCATAAAAAACTTCCTACATAACTGGCACAACTCATTTACATAACATTGTTTTTCAGCTGAGGAGTTTGTTGAGTCATGTTTATGAGGAGCTGTCAAATCGCCGAGTTGGTCCCAGACAGCTACAGTCACACTTCCAAGAGCTGCTTGCTCCTGCTGATGCCACACAGTTGTGCTATTCATGTTTTCTGCAGTACTTTGTACAGTGCATTCATTCTGACAAAATGAGAACAAAACCAGAAGACAACAAAACTGCTTTTCGTTCAAAAGCCTGAATAGACAGTGTGATATATGCAGTAGAATAATTTGTGTTATGGTGTATATAAAATGTGATGTAAAAAATATCTTGTAAAATAAAATGTACAAGCTGGTGAGGTATGAAGCCCATGAATTTTAGGATGGACAGCACCCAAGGCCAGGAATGCAGGAGAAACAATACCCCTACCAGGAACTTGGGAAGCGCAACATTAACACCAGAAAAGAGGGTGGACCGAGATCAGAATCAGTCCTCCGGGCCAGTGAAACGGTGAAGCACCCAGCCATCAAGGTTGATATGGATTGGGGAAAACGCCTCTCCATTCATGATTTCATCTCCCCATTCATGCTTCTGAGGAACAAACTTAATATTCCTTTTCCCTTGGAAGCCCTATTCAGCAGACCAGACAGCAGAATTGAATATGAAGAAGAAGGACCAGACAAAGAACTGTGGGGAAATACTCCACCACCGGCAAAATAAACTGTATAAAAGGAGACCCTGAAAAGGACTAGATTCGTGAACAGGGGGAGTTGTGGTGAGATACAGGCCATGGCTAAGGTTTACCCAGCTCCGATCCCAGGTCTTGACACTGAACTTCTGATTGCTGGTTTGCCTAAAATTTTTGTTCTGTAATTCTTTAATTAATAAAAATATTTTATTAATTGGAATGGACTGAACATTTATAACAGACAGTAAGTTTTTAATCTGTGTCACCCTGATTCTTTTTGAAGCTTCTCCATACCTCTTAACTCTTCCAAGTTTCATGAACAGTACTTGCAGTTCTCCCCTGGGGAAACTGTGTGCACTGAGTCCTAGCATCCCCTCTTTAGTATTTCGTTGCCAGCTGGATGTGTTGGTGGAGCAGAAAAATTAAAAAACTCTACCACAAATAAATATTGAATAGATAACTTCAGTTCTTTGTCCTGGTAAATTGCTGCTGTATGAAGAGTGCAACAGTGCACAAAGTATGACCTGTGAAATTCACAGAGTGACTGAATGGTTGTGACTGGCAGGGACCTCTGGGTGTCATCTGGTCCAACCTCTCCTTCAGCAGGGTAACCAAGAGCTGGTAGTCCAAGATCACTTCCATACAGCTTTTAAATATCTCCAAGGATGGAGACACCATCACCTCTCTGGGCAACCTGTTGCAGTGCTCAGTCACCCTCAAAGGGAAAAAGAGTTTCCTGATGTTCAGAGGGAACCTCCTGTGTTTCAGTGTGTTATAAATGCCAATCCAGTAGTCCAATTAAAATGTAATTTTGATTTATTAAAGAGAATCGAATTACAGAATTTCGGCAAAACCCTGCCCCCAGCGGAGATACTTTGACAATATACCCGGGATTGTCAGCAGGCAAACTGGGACGAAGTATCTGGCACGCTGCCGTCCCCCCAGAGTTCACAAATTGGCCTTGTTCAGGGCTTAGATTTTATACACTTTATTCCGCCTCTGGCACAAAATTTCCTTATAGTCCTTTTGTTTCCAGGGCTGGTTATTCTAATTCATAGTCGTCTCTCGCTAGCTGAAAAGAGTTTCCCCCTCTGTTGCAAGGTGTCAATTTCTGGTTTCCCGTGGGAGAATGGACACCAAAGTTTATGAATGGAGGGGCGTTCTTCTCCAGGGATCCGGGTGATGATGGTGTGCTGATGATTCTGCCAGTGCTCTGATGGCTCTGCCGCCCATGGTAGGAAGGACTGATTGCTTAATGTGTCCTTCTTTCTGATGCCAAAGAGAAGGCCTGGGTTTCCCGTAAATCCTTTGTCTCTTTTCTAAATGGAAATTCCGGGGTGGTGCCTGCCTCCAGTCTCAGTGAATTCCAAGGCAGGCTGAAACTAAGGTTATATTCTCATATAACACATATACAGTGGATTTTATAATTTCTAACATACCATAACCCATACGAACACAAATTAACATCCCATATTTTTCACAAGTGTGTGCCCATTACCTCTGGTGCTGTCACTGGGCACCCCTGGAAAGAGCCTGGATCTATCCTCCTTGCACCCTCCCAGCAGGTGTTTACGTACATTGGTGCGATCCCCTGAGCCTTCTCCTGGATGAGCTTCTCCAGTTCCTCTATGGCATTGGTGACCATTCACTAGACTCTGTGTCTGTCTTGTCCTGGGGAGCCCAGTGCTGGGCCTGGCACTCCTAGTGCGGCCTCCCCAGTGCTGAGGGACAGGATCACCTCCCCTGCCCTACCAGCAACATTTCTCGTGGTGCAGCCCAGACACCACTGTGGCCTTATCACAGGGACACATCGCTGGCTTATATTTGGATCGGGGTCCAGCAGGAGCCCCAGGGCCTTTCTTGACAAACTGCTTCCCAGCTGGGCATTTCCATCCTGTGCTGGTGCCTGAGGTTGTTCCTCCCCGGCTGCAGGACTTGGTTCTTCCCGTGCTGAACTGCTTGAAGTTCCTGTGAGCTCCTTTCTCCAGCCTGTCCGGGTCCCTCTGGATGGCACCACGACCCTCTGGTCTATCAGGCCCCCGCTCACAGCTTGGTGTCACCAGCAAGGGTGTACTATCGCCATGTCATCATCTCCAAGGGTGCACCTGCCCCTCATCCACGGCGTTAAGGAAGGTGTGACACAGGACTGGACGCACTACTAACCCCGTAGCATTAGCCTATTTTTTTTCACGTAATTGTACAGGAAGCTGTGGTAATACCAAATAAACATTTCCCAGCATTTTAGATAGACCGTTGATTCAAACACCGCTAGAGCTCTGTGAGCAAAGGGCACCACACAGCGGCTTGGCGCCCTCCGACCACAGTTTGCATCGCCCACCGCCACCCTCTGGGCTCGTGTTTCATTGGCGCTTGCAGCCCGTTGTTCACGCGCATGTGTCACGACGTTTCCGTACATCACCGCACCTCCTCCACCCTTCCTGCCGCCATTCCCGCCTCCACTCCCTCAGCCTGGTGGAAGTGGCTCGCGCAGCCCCTATGTCGACGTCGCGCTTTCTCACAGGGTGCGGCATTTCACAGACAGCCAGGCTGTCCAATGATCTCTCCCATTGGGCCGTTGGGGGCGGGCCCTCTCCGCCGCCGTGGCGCCGGCCGGGGCGGGGCGGGGAGATGCGGATGTCATGGCCGCCGCCGCCGGCGTCGCGTCCCCAGCGGATAAGGAGAGGTACCGTGGTCACGGCTTGTTTAGGGTCAGGTCTTTCGTGGGTTCGTTTGTTTACATGTTACTCAGGGTTCGCTAGAAAGAAAACGCGAGCGGAGGAAGGGGTGGTGATTTAAATCCTTGTGGACCGAGGGATGATGGTGCTTGACATTAAATCCCTGTAGGACAAGGGGTGGTGGTGACACTTGTGCGGTTGAGAAGTCAGTAAGGAGAATTCCCTAACTGTCTCATAAAGACGGCAGTAGCAAAGAGTGGAGAAAACCACTAGACAAGAGGTTTTCAAACAGTAAGAGGTGAGGTGATTCGGTTTTTTAGAGACAGCAAGAAACGTGATCCTTGTCACTCTCTTGTCATTCAGCTAATTGGAATCTGTCTGCACCATATGTTTTACTAATTTCCTCTATTTTCTTACGCTCTCATGGATCCTTATTCAAATCAATGTAGGCCTTCTTCCACCATCTCCTTGGTCTCAGCTAATTTTTTTTTGAATTTTCTAATTAGTATAATAGAGGTTCTGTCATGCTAATCCTGTGTATGTGCTTGACAAATGTAAATATATTAAAAATCTTAAGCAAGTTTCTAAGTGCAGTTTTTTAGTAGCTTTTATAAATGTACCCAAATCTGGGTTGATCTGTGTGTGAATTAAAAAAAAAAAAAAAAAATCACAGAACTTAGTTAGCTAATATTGTAGTAAAACCTTTTAGGGAAATGTTAATTCTTTTCAGGGAAGTACGCGTGTTCCAGGTTTCAAGGTTGTAAGAAATAGGGCAAAAGGTTCTATTTCAGCCTCTTTTTTTTTTTATTTTTTCTGTCAGAATGGATAGTGTCATCCCTTGTACATAGTCCCCCCAAAAATAGTATTATGCAGTGTCCATGATAGATCAAAGTGGGATTTTGCAGCATCTTACTAAGCAGTCTAGGGAAAATAAATGGCTGTTATAACTGTTATAAGCTGCTGTGGGAACTTCTGTGTTGTAGCCATGACATTTGTTTTCTGTTTTACTAGGAAAATACTGCATAAGCATTAAGGAGTTGATATAGCTTGCTTAAACTCACTATTTTCTCTTCTTAGATTCATCTGCATTTATCCAGCTTATTTGAATAACAAGAAGACAATAGCAGAAGGAAGAAGGATACCTATAGATAAGGTAATTTCATGGGTGGCAGGGAAATACAACGTTTTATTTTGCTGTGTAGCAGTGTGTAGAGTGCTGGAAAATACATCTCTCTGATCTTTCCATTCCCCCACGGTGTGGAAATTACAGTGTATTTGAAGGTAACCTAGTGGCAGCATGAAAATTTAGTAGGAAAGCCCTGGGTGGAAGTGTTTGCTTTCATGTGAGCAACACCTTGAGCAAGCAGTTAAATAATGAGCAACTGAATGCACTCAGTTGCCTACACAGGTAGTTTGCAGAATTTGAAAGAGGTGCAGAAAAGAGAAAAGAGTTCTGGTGGCTGACTATATGAGCCTATAATCTGTGTCCTGTGCATGTGACACACAGGCAGGGTAGTTACTGTTGCTTTGAATCTGTCCAGAAATATTTTTTTGTCATCTCACTCACCTGTAAAAATTTTAGCAAGCAGTTCTGGAAATATAAAGGGCTTTCCTTACTGCTTTGGGTTTGGCATTTTTTTAGAAATAAAATCTTTCTTGACTATGGAAGTTGCCAGTCAAAAGTCCACCTATGGGAGGAATCTGTTGCCCTGTGGATAGAAATTTTGTGTTTATTTCCTCCTCAGTCCTTGCTGTAAGTTTGCTGTTGCTGATTCACAGCTTTTGATATCTCTGTACATATAATAATTGTTAATTAAATTCAATTACTTTTTCTAAGCAATTCTTTAACTTGCTCTCCTGTCGTAGTGAGTTTATCTCATCTGTTTCCTGATGTCTTAGCTCTTTTTTTTTATTATTTTATTTTAATCTTTTCTAAACGACAGCAACACTGACAGATGACTTCTACACTAGATTTGTACCTTCCCTTTCCCCATCAGCTTTTTCTAGTTACAGAGTGGGAAACTAGTAACTATTTTTGTATAGGCAGGTCATAGTTGAAACTAATTAATGTTAACACATTGTTTCAACAGGCTGTTGAAAATCCAACATCTACAGAAATCCAAGATGTATGTGCAGCAGTAGGATTCAATGTGCTATTAGAGGTAATTTAAACAAAAGTCCCCACATACAAAAATAACCCCCAAATTTGTTGTGTCTGTTCTTTCATTATATCTTCTTTTATAATATGCAGTTCAGAAGTTTTGTTATTAGCCTTACTTGCTTTATATAACTGACCATAATCATGAAGTAAATGTTGGAAAACTGAAGCAAGTCAGGAATACCTAAGATCTCTCAGACAGTGTGACTTGTAAAGCTTATAAAAGGATTGCTTCTGGTTTACCATCCTTCTTAGAAGACTTTCTGGATGCTTAAAAGTGTGTCAGAATAAAAGCTGCTTTTGCAAGCTGCAACTCTGCAAATTAAGCTTTTAAAAGGGAATGTTTTTAATGGAAGGTGATGATCTTTGCAATGAGTCTTGTATAGGAATAGGATTCTGATAATTGGAATCTTCATACTCCTTTGGAGTTATGTTTCAGCCAGAGAATGTTAGCTTTTTATTGCAGTATGTGCTTGCTCTTTAAATAGTTTATTGGTTACTTTTTCCTAGGTAATGAGTCTAGATTTCTAGAGAGATAACTTCACAGGTCATTGCCTGAAGTAATTATTAATTTAGAAATTATTTAATAGTTGTTTTTACTAAGAAGAATATAGGTCCTCATCCAGAAGTACTCAAAAGCCTGGTGCAAAATCACTTGGTTTTTCCAAAGCATCTGGGCAGTGCACATCGTCTGTACCTGTGATGTTTCCTCAAGAGTGGAGGGTATAATTAGCCAAAAGCAGTGACTGTGACCTATCACTTGCTATCCCTAGGTCTCCAGAAGGGTTTGTAGCAGTGGAGATAAAACAAAAACCTGTTCCCCTATGGTCCAGACCACTGGGGACGTAAAATGATCCCTGTAAGTTTACTCACAAAATTGCTCAGTACCAGGAGTTCTTTTCAGCAATGCCTCGGAAACAGTTGTCTTCAATGCATGTTGTAATATGTTTCTCCTTTTGTATGACAGAAAAACAAGATGTATCCCAGAGAGTGGAACAGAGATGTACAGTACAGAGGTAGAGTACGAATCCAGCTCAAACAAGATGATGGCAACCCATGCTTGCCTCAGTTTCCAACACGTGAGTAGAGTGCCTGGGTTAAGGTACTTCACCTGTTAATAAACCAGAAAGATTTGGTTTCTTTTATTTAAACAGCCTGTTTAATTAGTTTTAACTATTATAAATCCTACAGTTTTAAATTAAATGTTATTGCCTGTGTAAGTCAACAAAATTAAGTTGCGAGTACTGAATAAAGTTTGTAAAATGCAGTTGCCTTTGATTCTGCTGCTTCTGCAACAGTGTCACTGGAGGGGGCGTGTGAGGAAGGCTGTGTGAGTGCTGCATTGAATAAACCATCTATTGAGTTCTGGCTTACTGCTTTGTTGACATTTAAAACAGTTTATTGCTTAAATGGCTAAATTCCACTCTTTTCTTAGGATAAATACATCATTTGGGCATCAGAGTAGATGCTAAATCGATAAAACCCAATACTGAGTTCAACAGAGTTTTCCACTGGTCATTTTCATAAACTAGCAATGAAGCAGTTGCCCTTAACTAATTAATAGGAATTGTTCATCTTGAATGACAATTTAATCTTTTGCATTTTTTCGGAAGATGATTCCCTGTGTAAAAGGGAAACAGTATATATCTTAAGGTAAAAGCAAGAAGAGTGCTGGGTGTACGTTAGCATAAGTGTAACAGAGTGAGATAATTTAAAACTGGATTCCTGCTGGAAGGCAGCAGTGCCTTTGTGGCTTTTGTCTGATCATTCTGTCCCCAGTGTTCTGGGCCAGTAGGAGGTGGAGGGAAAGAGTAGCAGGAAGCGTGTAGACACTTTAGAGGTTATGTGGCTTTTCCAGTCTACTGTGACATTTATCAGTCCTGCACTTTTTTCCTTCCCCCAAGAACTTTTCACAAGCTACGTGTTATACCAGGGGAAGGAAGCAGATCCTAGGCTTTATATCCATTCCTAGGTATGCATTGATCTCTCCCTGTATTTTAGGTAAGTCAGTGATGCTGTATGCTGCAGAAACCATTCCCAAACTGAAAACCAGAACTCAGAAGATGGGAGGTAGTGATCAAAGCCTTCAGCAAGGAGAGGGAGGCAAGAAAGGTAAAGGGAAGAAAAAGAAATAAATCAACATCTGGAGTCGCTATTGCATCGCATAGTTGTACTTACAAGTGCAGATGGACACCATGCAGCAACTTTGAAGTGAAGATACAAGCAAGAAATGAAGATGTGAAGCTGAGTAGAACTGCCTGCTTTTCTCAGAACTGGAATGCTTGTAACTGCCTTGCATCTGTGTAACAATAAATCTCTTTTCACACATAACCTGCAAGTCTGACATTAGCACCCATGTTAATAGTGGAAGAACATAAGCAAATGGGGTGGGTGGGAGATTTTTTTTTCCCGAAAGAATTATGCACCTTTTGAAATCTGGTTGCCTTAGTAAACTATTTATTTATGATAGTGAAGCAATTGTCTTAATTCTGTGCTATTGTGTATTAGGAAGAAATTCTTCACCATGAAGGTAGTGGAGGCACAAGTTGAGGATGTCCCATTCCTGGAAGTGTTGAAGCCCAGGCTGGATGGGACTTTGGGCAACCTAATTGTTGTGGTTTCACCCCCACTGGCAACTAAGCACTATCCAGCCCCTCCTTCAGTCCCCATCCTCAATGGGATGCAGGGAAGGATAATCAGGAAAGAAAAAGATTGTGGGTTCAGGTAAGAACATTTTAATAATTTAAACTAAATAAAATTCAATAATGCAAGTGATAGTGATTATAATAAAATATAATTACAATTTTTTTAAGGAGAGAAAAAAAGTCAAAACAAGTGATGCACAATGCAGTTATTCACCACCTGTTGACTGATACCTAGCCCACCTACAGCAGTGATCAGTCCAATTTCCCCCTGTTTAAATACAGGACATGCTAATCTGTGATGTGAAATATTCCTTTGGCCAGCTTGGGTCACCTGTCCTGGCTTCTTGCCACACAGGTAGAGCATGAGGCACTGAAAAGTCCTGGGTTTAAGATAAGCACTGCTCAGGAACAAGCAGAACATCAGTGTGTTACCAGCATTATTCTCACACTGAATCCAAAAGACAGCACTAACAGCTGCTGGGAAGAAAATTAACCGGATTGCAGCTGAAATCAGGACAGCAGGCACCCCTTATTCCATGTAATTTCTATAATGCCAGGTACCACTTCCCAAAACTCCCATCACTTTCCTCTCATTTGGTACGTCTGTGTACACAGATAACATTCCCTTAAATTATGGACCATCCCTATAAAAGCCCACTGAGTGCATGACCCTGGGCTCCATCTGTTGAACCACTTTTCAGGCAGGAAAGAGAGTGTGTGATGTTGAACTGTTGCATGTGGAAAGCAGAGTCCATTACTGCTGTGCTCATGGTTCCATCAAAGTTCGTTCTTCATTCATGTGTGATCAAAAGGGAGTTGAGGTCAGAGCCCTAAGTCCAGCATGGCACAGACAGGTACCACAGGATGGCCAATGTGGTGATGGGCACAGGGCCTTAATGGAAGTGATAATTCACAGTGTTTCACAGTAATTAATTTATTGGCTGTTCTTTCCCAAAATCAGATCCCTTTGAAACATACTAGACTTCTCCATTCTTTCACAGGACCCACCACATGAATTCAGGTTCCTGAGCAAAAGCAATCCCAGGGGTGGGTTTACCTTTGCCTGAGGTAGGGATAACGCTGTCTCTTTTATCCAGTATGTTTTTAATGTTCACTGCAGGAACTTTATCCCCTTGTACAATAAGCAAAAGTTTAGACTAGGCGGCACCAGGTCAATGAGTGATCCCTGGGTGTTGACTGACCAGGCAGCCTTTGATAAATGTGCATCCCAGGGTGTGAAGGTCTCTCCACCCACCGCTCTGAGTGTGGTCTTTTGCCATCTATTGCATAATATGATCTTTCCAGGGGCTGGTGCATGACAAGGAATGTGATATTCCCACTCAGTGCCATGCTCTTTGGCCCAAGTGTCTATAAGGTTGCTTTGGAAACCCTTCCCATTTTCTGACTCGATAATTTCTGGTGTACTATGCTGCAATAAGACCTGCTTTTCAAGGCCCAGGACCATGGTGTGGTACAAAGAGTGCTTCCAGCCATCCAATGGTTGAATGATTGATCCTTCCACGGTGAGCACATGGCTCTCGCCTTGGTAGATTTGGGGGACTGATACATTCAAGATGCCTGGCCCCCTCATATTGACATTTCAGCCATCATCCTCCATACCAGAGAAGCTTTAGCTGTTTGGCTTAATCACACTGCCTGTTTCACATCCATGGATAACCTCTGTGGTAGTGTCCATGCTCAAGTCCACCCCTCAAACATCAGTTCAGCTAGGACAAGACCCTGCCTGTGTCACCCCATGATTCATTCCAGAGTGATATTGGATTCTGCAGAAAATGACTGTCTGTGTGCACACACACATCCCTCCTGCTCTCGTTTCACTATTAGGGAGAATTCTTGCTTTTCAGTGTGAGCAGTATGCAGATTCTCTAAACCAGAAATGCTTAGGAGAGGAAGTCCTGTGTTCTAAGGCTGTAATTGACCGTGGTCATATACAAAGGTCTTTGAGGGGCGGGGTGGGCAGGTAATGTAAGAGTCTATACAAGTTATCTTTGGAATGTCTGGCCTAAATTTTGAGAAGTTAAGTTAAATGGTATCCCTGTGAGCTGACGAAGTGTCATGGGGTATGAAATGTGGAAACAAACGCTATATGAAAAGAGGTTTTTTGTGGCGGAAAACAACTGGACATGGTTAGAAGTTGTTAAGGCACATCCAGTCTAGGGAAGTGCTAAAGCTAGTTGCAACATGGGGCAAAAAACCAGGAGTGGAAGATATGCTTGTCATATAAAAGACCATAATTGCCCACAGATTGTTAGGATCAAATTATTCATGGATTTTGTTGAGTGATAAGTAATTTTTCTGAAGCTTTTAATGGAGAGGTCTGTGAAAATTAATTGGTACAAGGTAACTTATCTTCATGATGTAAACTTAGAGAGGATGACTCCAGCCAAGTTATGATTATGTTATGCTTAACTTTTTAAAGTCAGAGATTTAGACTACAGACAGCTGAAAAATGTGGAGATTAAGTCTTGTGGGATATAACTTACTGTGGTCTGAAATGAAATACCTTCAGAAGTGGTCTGACTTATTTGTATGTGTGAGAAAGAGTCTTAGTGGCATTGCTTAGCAAACTTTCCTGATCTAAGAACCCAAAATAATAAAGGTATTTTAAAGTCCAGGGATATTGCAAGGAAAGACAAGAAAGACTTCTGAAAACGGCAATATTGAGCTCAAAAACATAAAATGTAAATTAGTCAAACTAACAAAGAAAGCTCTGTGGGTAGTTTTGGTAAAGCAGATTATTTTTTTAAAGCCCTACTAGGAAATTAAATGACCACTACCATTAAGAAGTTGAAGACTGAGTTCCCTAACTCCTATCTGCTTATCCTCCCATCTTTAAATGGGACTGTTTTACTTTTTATGATTTCTGTCTTTAGACTAAGTATATTATATGAGAAATATTTGTTCCTAAATAAGGCAGCGCAAAGTTAAACACAACTCCTCTTTTCCTGACAGAGTTATGATTACAAACTAGACTTTCATTTCCATATTTTAATATACTGGGTTCCTTGGAGGATTAAAAACAAACAGGTCAAGACCACCTCAGTTCTTCCTCAGTTCACAGATTATGCCTCATTTCTGGGAACAGGAAAAATCTTATGGTTCATTGTGGGACTGGGAGTACAGACAAGTCTTCTGTAAAAATACAGAAATGTTGCAACTTTTAGTCTGAATGCTGTGAATAATTTTATTATTATTATTATTTTATTTTTGGGGGGAAGCTGAGTGATAATGAATGTCCTTTTAGTACACCTGCCTTGCTTTTACAGTTTTCTGTGAGGTTTTACTTATGCAGCATCATTGCTAAAAAGACACTCTGGTCCAAGATTTCCTTTTTAGGTCGCAAAAGTAACAAAGGAAGCCGTGCATCTGTGAGTAGAAATTCACTCAGCATCCAGGACAGGAGGAATATGGATAATGAGCTAGTGTCCCAGTCTAGCTCTCTAAAAGTACATGTCTCTTATTTCCCTATACAGTTTTCTAGGTATCTAAGCAAAAATGAAACATTTCAAATGGACATCTGAGCTCAAAACCCTTATAACAATCCTTACAACAATTTCTGTGTCAGGAATGAATGATAATGTTGACATTGAGCATCAGAAAAGTGTGACGATACAGGCAATCAGTAACAGAATAACTAAAAATGAGAATTCAGCACTGTTGTGAAATACGTGGTTTGTTCTTTCAGATGTATAGTATGTGGCTGCTATAGCAGAAGCACAACCATAATTACTCAATTCTTAAAGTAGAGAGGGAGCTTTAAAAGGTTATTTTGAAATGTATTTTGACTTGGGAAGTGACGATAACGTGTGACTGTATGTAGTTGTCAGCTTTCAGCCATGAAGTAACTCAATGACCAGCTCTGCAAAAAATAACTGGTCTTAAAAAAACCTGCATGTGTGTACATCCTGTTCCTTGTGTGTACTTAAGATAAACTTAAGAATTCTGTAGCCAGAACTCCCTTTTGGGGCACATATACCTGTGGGATATTTGTACGTGCTCTACTTGGGAACATGAGAGATGGTGGCTCCTTTGATTCCTTCTTTGGAGCTACACATGAATGGAATGGAATGGAATGGAATGGAATGGAATGGAATGGAATGGAATGGAATGGAATGGGATATACTATTTCAGTTGGAAAGGACCTAAAATGATCATCCAAACTAACTGTCTGACCACTTCAGAGCAGACCAACAGTTAAAGCACACTATTAAGGGTATTGTCCCAATGCCTCAACACTGACAGGCTTGGGGCATACTCTCTCTAGGAAGCCTGTTCCAAGGTCTGAGCACCCTCCTGATAAAGAAATGCTTCCCAGTGTCAAGTCTGAACTTCCCCTGGCACAGCTTTGAATGATTCCCACATGTTCTGTCACTGGACACCAGGTATTTAGCTTCTTCCTGTTACAGACTGGCCTTTGTGGGGTTATTTTCACTAAAAGGGATACCCTTTTAGGGGTTATTTCCCCTAAATAAAAAGACAAATAGTTATTATTTTTAAATAATTGTAACAGATATAGCTGGAATATATTTGCACAGATGATTTGGCTTAACAGACACCAGATCAACCAGCCTAGCTCAAAGTAACCAAGTCCCTGGACACAACAACAATAGGTTGGAATCAAACCCAGACAGGACCTCAGCCAACCCCTTAGAAGCATGGATGCACCCATATCATTGGCCAGTGAGCCAGGTGGAGTTGAGACCCTTGACCAATCATGTCTGTAAGCATGGGAAATTTTAAAGCCTGATAAAAGGAGCTGCCAAACAATAAACAGGGCTGTTGCTGCATGATCTCAGGGGGATAATGTCACATCCCTGTCTCTGACTCCACAGCAACATTTAGTGATCCCAGTGTGATTGCAACAAGCGGTGGCAGTATTGCAGGGAGACGGGGCTGTGGCATGGTGCCTCAAAGCAGCAGGCTTGCTGTAGGCAGCCAGTGAGGCTGCAGAAAGCTGTGGGCAAAATTTTTGTAGACAGTGGACAGGGCCACAGGCAGAGAGTTGTGGAAACTGCAGGCAGCAGAGAGCTGTAGGCAGTAAAGAAAAACTGCAGGTAGCGGAGAGCTGCAGGTAGAAGAAAGCTGCAGGTGGCAAAGAGTGCCGTGGGCAGCAAGGAGTGCATTGAGGAGCAGTGGGGAAAGCTGCATAGGCCTAGACTCCCTTTTTTGTGGATTAGAGATGCTGCCAGGAACATGGGGGCAGCAGGCTTTGACACCAGAGGACGCCCTCTTGCAGGTATGGACACTAGTTTTAAAAAATAGATGGGAAAAATATAATGAATGGGCTTTACTAGCCCTAATAGCATGGTGTGAAAGCCACAGGCTGGACGTGTCCAAAGGAGCTACCCTAGATGTAAAAACATGGGAGCAAGCTGGTCGACATATCAGCAGCTTCAACTGGCAACGAGACTGCCATTAATATTATAAAACCCTGGAGGTTCATCATGGGCTTATTAGAACAGTTGAAGAGACAGTGGTAGGTAAAGACAGCAGAGGGATCGCCACTGACTGGTACCATCCACCAAGGCAAGCAGCAAAAGCGCGGCACTGGGGGAAACGGGGCACAGACGCCACACCAGGCAAGTGGGAGAGGAGGATGGGAAAAGAAGTCACAGCATGCCACGAAACTATCTGGAGTCATGCTGATGCTCCCTGTCTGGCTGCCACAAAACTGTACCTGCCTTTGTGCTTTGCTGCTCTGCCCCCTGCTGTGTCTGCTGGGACCCCTGAGACCGCATCCGGCCGCTCTGAGGCAGCGCCTAGCTCCTGCCAGGCACTCAGCTACTGTCACAATTTAGCCGCTTTTGCAGGCATTCTGTTACCATGCCTAGCAGTGCGAGCTGCGCCGTTCCCAAGGAAACAGAGCATCCTACAGCTCCCACCGCGCCCGCGCAGCCACCAGATCAGTGCGCGCTAGGACCGCACACACCTCCCGCTACCACATGCACGCTAGGACTGCCTCCTCCTAAGACTAAGTGGGGCAGCTCCAAGACCTGTGGGGCGTGCCTGCATCTCCAATCCAGCCTCCATGGGGTATGGCTCCACCTCCGTCCCAGCCTCTATGGACAGGTCGGGGAAATGCGTCACCAGCAGTTCCTGGAGATACAATACCCAGAAGTAACAGCAGACTCAGTGACCCTGGAATCACCTCTGCCTCTGCCGTGAGGGCACCCCCATTACTGGATCTAGAGCTGTCCCTGGAATGTATACCAGCAGGGGACACAAGGGAGACCATCAGAGAGAGACAGAGCCATCGTCCCCCTGTGGAATGCCATATTATCTCTGCCATCGCTGCACTGCCAACAGCCCTGCCCGATCCTGTGAGTGTCTGACAAAAAGTAAAACAGGTGTCTATTGCTAGTGGGGACTATGAAGGGGCAGAACTCATAGATGTACCCATGTTGGGGGACTAGGAGCTTGAGGATGGAACAGTTGCCATTTATCCAGTAATAAGAAGCAACAGAATTACTGACAAGTACACCCCTTTCCAGTGGCCAGTTCTTTCTGTTATGAATGAAGTCCCATAAACAGCAAAATTTAAATTTAGCAGCAATTTTTTAGTTGAGACAAATACAAGCATATACAAAATAAATTTGGCAGTGGTTAATTAAGTCTGATTAAGGTTCTGATAAGGCATAAGGAAAACTGATCAGGTTATGGAGAGGGACCATCTCCCTCCTCACGTACAAAACAGAGTTATCCAAACTACACTTATATACTGTTATGTTCATGCATATTCATTATTACTTCCCGTAAATCCCCTCCCATTTCCAATTCTTGACATCTAGGTCACTATACTGCACAGCATATGCTCCACTTGTTGCTAGGGGTCTTGTGTCATTATGGTGGTCTTTTCCAGATGAAGGCTTGCAGTCTTCCTCACTGTCCTTTGGATAACCTTACAGGTTGTGTGTGTCTACTCAGTATTGTGTTATGTAAGTAAGCATTATGTTCCAAAAAATCAGCCTTGCATTTCATAGATAAAACCACAACTTCAGATCTTGTCCCAACTTTGTCCATTCCAAGGTTGTTTCTTTGTTCATCCCAAAGCTGATTCTGTCTTGAGATTCTGCCTTTAAGTCTTTGATGCAGGGACAACTGGCTCAAGGGCACATAGGGCCACCCATGAGCACTTGGAACATTCCAGTGTTTGTTATAAAAAAGAAGCTTGGTAAGTGAAGGTTGCTCTGTGACCTAAGAAAGATTAGGCCATGGAGAGCATGGGCACCCTCCAGCCTGCCATCTCCTACAATGGTTCCTGCCAACTGGGATATTCTAATTGTGGACCTGACAGATTGTTTCTTTACTATTCCACTGCATCCAGATGATACCCCAAAGCTTGCTTTTACTGTGCTTTCTATTAATAACGTTGCACCAGTGGAGCATTATTAATGGAAAATACTTACTTAATGTATTAAAATTAGCCCTAGAAATTGTCAACGGTATGTTGCACAGGCACTCTCATCAGTGAGAGAACAGTTTCCAGGGGCATACTGTTACCGTGACTTGGATGACATTTTGATAGCAACCCAAACGAAAAGGAAACTCTCACAGATTAGGCCAAGCCTGTTGCAAGCATTAAGAAAGTTTGGGCTGGAAGTAGCACCAGAAAAGGTATAGCAGCAACCACGTGGGAAGTACTGTGGTCTCAAAATTATGGCTTAGACTATACAGCCCCTGAAAATTCAATTCCTGACAAAACCTAAAAATTTACATGATGTTCAAAAACTTTGGGGTACCATCAACTGGCTCAAACCCTACCTAGGGTTGACCACTCCATAATTAGCACCCTTATTTCACCTGCTAAAGGGTGATGCTGATCTAACTTCTCCCAGGAAATTAACCCTGCTCTTGAGATAGTAGAGCAAGCCATCACAAACAGACAAATCCACTGAATATGCCTAGAAGTGTGTACTAGTGTGTTTATTTTCATTGTTGATTTCCATCCTCCTGCTATTATTGGA
The DNA here is from genome assembly GCF_021018805.1 of Prinia subflava. Taxonomy (NCBI): domain Eukaryota; kingdom Metazoa; phylum Chordata; class Aves; order Passeriformes; family Cisticolidae; genus Prinia; species Prinia subflava. Next base: position 32,920,247 of record NC_086283.1, on the reverse strand, counting down.
CAGTGGGATACTCAGTGGTCTGACCCTTTGCATGTTTTAGAATGGATGTTCCTACCTCACCAACCTAGAGAAACAGCCCCTACCAGTTTTGAGTTAATTGCCCAGTTAATTGCGAAATGTTGTCAAAGGTGTTTAAAATTGACTGCAAGAGGTCCTTCAAAAGTAATTTTACCTGTGATACAAGAAGAATATGAGAGGTGTTGTGACAACAGCACTGATTTGCAAAGTGCCTTACAAAATTTCCCAGGGCAAATTGGTTACCATTTACTGAGTCATACCTTACTGCAAACGAGTAAAACCATTGCATTGTCCCTAAAACCCCTGAACAGTCACACACCCTTAAAAGGTATAACTGTGCTTACAGAAGGTTCTAGGAAAATGGGAAAGCCAATTGTGACATGGAAGGAAGAAAGCAAATGGCAAATATTGGAAGGCAGTGAGAATGGCTCACCTCAGTTGGTGGAGCTACGTGCTGTAGCTATGTCTTTTCAGTGTTTTCCCCATACCCCTTTAAATATTGTCACTGACTCTGCCTACATTGCTGACATAACACAGAGATTAGACTGAGCTCTGTTGGAGGAAGTTGACAATGCACAGTTATTTGCCCTACTAAAAACTTTGTGGCACACCATTCAAACAAGAAATTACCCATACCATGTTCTACACATTAGAAGCCATACAAATCTCCCAGGTTTTCTTACAGAGGGCAACACACAAGCAGATCACCTAGCTAGCCGTGCCTGGACAGCACCACAGCCAGACATGCTGGCACAAGCAAAAGCTTTACCTGACTTCTTTCATCAAGGTGTTTGAGCTCTGCAGAGGCAATTTCTGCTATCGAACACAGAGGCTTGTAACACAGTCAATACTTGTGCTGACTGCCAAGGCCACATGCACCACCACAGATGGGAGTTAATCCTCATGGCTTAAAAGCTTTACAAAACTGGCAGATTGATGTCAGCCATATTCCCAAATTTGGGCACTTAAACTATATGCATGTATCAATTTATACTTTTTCCTCTGCCACATGGGCATCAGGCCACTCAGGAGAAAAAGGCAAGGATGCCATTGCAGATTGGCGATTAGCCTTTGCTGCTTTGGGTATCCCTCAAAAGAGATAATGGACCTGCATACACATGATAAAAAATTAGACAATTTCTACAGCTCTGGTGTGTGTCACACCAAACTGGTAATACCCCATTTAGCAACTGGACAGGCCATTATTGAACATACACATGAAATATAAAGAATAAAACATAAGTGCACGTGGCACTTTAAAACACGTATTAGACAAAAGAAGGGAATGGGTAGTGCAATCCCACACAGCAGAGTAGCAAAAGCTGTTTACACATTGAATCACTTAAGAGTACCAGAACAACCCCAAAATGCAGTAATCTTAAATCATTTCCTATCACTGCAAACATCAGGAGATGCCCAGACACCTAAAGTGATGTTAAAAGACATTATCACGAACAAGTGGGAAGCTCCATGGGACCTCATTACATGGGGATATGTGTATGCCTGTGTTTCCATGGACACCGGAACATGACAGATACCCGCCAGGTGTGTTTTCCCTGCTCTACACCCTGCTCAGACCAGAGACAACATCTTCCTGATGAAGCTACAGCATATGTGGTGGACCAAGGAGTTAAATGACATGTGCAATTGATACATGGTGGTGGTGCTCTGGGACCTTTTGAGATGATAAGTTTATTTAAGGCAAAAACCTGAACTGGACAAGGTGCATTCCCTGTTCCTATATTTTTCCCACAGTTCTAAAGTTGAAATGTTTCTTGTTCATAGAGTTAAGTTTTAAGTTTGTAACTTCCAAGTAATAAGCCTGCTGTGTGCCAAGTTGAAAACTTGTATTGTTGGTAATCCTGCCTGACAGCTCCTGGGAATAGATGTACCATTTTCAATGATATGTAGGATGCATCACTAGCTGGGAGAGACTAGACTTGCCAAGTTAGGTAGAATCATATGTGTCATCATGCTGTCCTGTCATTTTATCTGCAAAAGGTCCTTGCAGGTAAGATAACAGAGAATGCTTTGCATTTTTATTAAACTGAGAAGGGGAAACTGTAACAGATATAGCTGGAATATATCTGCACAGATGATTTGGCTTAACAGACACCAGATCAACCAGCCTAGCTCAAAGTAACCAAGTCCCTGGACACAACAAGGATAAGCTGGATTCAAACCCAGACAGAGGACCTCAGCCAACCCCTTAGAAGCATGGATGCACCCATATCATTGGCCAGTGAGCCAGGTGGAGTTGAGACCCTTGACTGTCGGAGTCTAGAATATCCCTCTGGCCACCCTGGAGGGTTTGGAGACCAGACAGGGGGGGTCTGGGATCTGTACAAAGGGGTCAACCAGCCTCACACAGAGCCCAGGAGGACACTGCCTCTGATCCCTGGCCATGGGAGTGAATGCCCACACTGTATGAAGAATCACAAGCTGAGAGAATTCAAAATAAGTAGTATTATTATCATAGATGTATCTAAATGTAGAATCTAGGATTTTTAGTATATGGGGTTGAAGAGACAAGATGGAGGAATTGGGGAGTGGCCCCTGTGCTCCTTGTTCTTGCTCTCATCCCCCATCTTTTGCTGAGTTGGATTTTAGAGATTGGTTTAGAGTAGAAACGACATGTTAGCACAGGTAATAGGCATTGGTAAAATTTTGTAAATAAAAAGTACGTTTTGGATGGTGGTTGGGTCAAGGGTACTGTACATAAGGTGTGGGGCTCTCTGATCCGCCCAGTCCGCCACATGTCCTGCTCTGCTGGGAATGCCTTGCAGAGCTGGGAAAGAACTAAGATAAGGTACCCTGCCAGGGAGCCCTGGCAGAGCTGAGAAAGAACTGAGAGATAATGAAGAATAAACAACCTTGGAAACATGCACTGGTGGACTCAGCTTGTCGCCTCTGCCTCCGGTGTGAAACACTTAGGGCAAAGAGAAGATGAAAAGCCTTATTACCTCGGGGAACAGCAACCCTGAGGAGACTCCCAGGGAACAGCAACCTTGGGAGAAAACCTTATTACCTTGGGGAACAGCAACCCCAAGGAGAATCTCAGGGAACAGCAACCCTGAGAACAAGGTTTTTAGATAATAATAATAATACTACTAATAATACTACTACTAATAAAGTACCCCTTGTCCTAGTGACTGCGTAAGGGAGATGGTAAGAAACAGACAAGTCTTTGGTAGTTTGGGATCTGGAAAAGAGCAGGGGACACTCCAGGTAGGAACTGAGTAGCCTGAAATGTAGTGCTATTTCCTATGAAACAGCATGTGTGCCTCTTTTCATCTATCAAGGTTTGGGGGTTCTTTGGGGTGTAGTTTTTTGGGCTTTTTCTGTTTGCTTCTCAAGTAGCAGAACTTAGACATTTCTAAGAAGTCTTTAAGAATTTTCCTGCAAAGATGCAGTAATACAAAATATAAAGTTTTGAGGAATTCCATACCTCAGCGAAGTGTCAACTACATAGCATTCCAAAGTATGCTAAATTCAAAGTTTATCTTCAATTCTTTTTACTTGACTAGTTCATGAGATCATGTTGTCATCTGAATATTTTTTGCTACAGAATCTTTTAATGGTTTCTGTACCAGTGTGAAACAAAATTTTCAAAAAGCTATAACAACACAGTTGCACAACTGCGGCTTCCTTAGTAGTCCTGAGCTGTAATTCCTCAAGTAGTTTGATTCCACCACACTGGATGTAGAAGTTCTCTAGAAGAAAAGATGTTCATCGTATTTGTCAGGTGCCCTTTACAGAAAATGAGTCTCTCATGACCTACAAGGATTTGTAGGAATGTAGGAAACGCCACTCTCCCTCCCTTGCATAAGGAAACTATTGTTTGTGGAATATGAAGTGGAGGTGGAAGGTGACTAAGGAATTAGGCATAAAAATTTTAGTTGATTATCAGATTACTTAGAAAGAGTTGGCAACACTGGTAAATTAAAAGTAGTGAGGGTTTGACCTGACAAATACTAGTCACACCTTCCACTACTTACAAGAATTTCTATGCTTTGTTAATTGGCTTACTCTCGTTTGAAGAGTTTTCATTATTTGATCACTAGTGATGATGTTATCATTGGGGGGGGTTATGTTTTTCTGAAGTTATTTTCCTTTTCTGCTCAGTTCAGAAAGCAGTCAGATAAAGCAGATGAAATGTCCTGTAGACAGTGTCCTATCAACAGAAGTCTTAATGTGTAACACCACTGCCAGTAAGTATTCAGCATTGTTTGTTGAGGTAATTTATGGAACACCAGGAAACACATGGGAGAGGAAACACTTCAAAATCCCTGCAGTTTAGTCTTTCCTCTCTATGTTTCTAGAAAATCCTAAACCTTGACTCCTCACCTAAGCCAGGCTACTAAGCCTAGAAAGATGCTTGTGGTGCTCACTGTTAGGAAGAGTTCTACATTCCAAACTCTTCTGTAAGGGCCTGGTGCTCTAAGTCTGTTTGGCTGCACCCTCAGATTGGCATGAAGCAGAAGTACTTCCTTTGGAGTTTACGAGGTTTCTACTGGTTCCACAATAATGAACTTCAGTGAGGGGGAAAAAAGTAGCCTTCTTCTTACCTAAAGTAGCCAGGTTTTCACTGTTGAGGTGCAAGGTTCTTAAGAAATACTGAGGCATCATACCAGTCCTGTAAGAATCTCTTTATTTGTGTCCATTTTTATTTAGCACATTACAACTTCAGCAAAGCCATGGAGCAGATGTGTGTACCAAGATTTGCACATAAATGTTGTGAAGACACAAAGAAAAGCACTGATCTATGGGGCCAGCCCAGTGGAGTTACTTTCAGGAAAGGATAACTTGCTGCAGAAATTCAGTGATTTCTACTTGCATCAAGGCAAAAAACCAAGGGCAACTTTTGTTAACATCAGACTGTAGTTCTAATTCAAGTAGAAATCTGACTGCACTGAAAAGAGCACTGATTGTATGTGCTGGTAATATCAAGTTGGTAAAGACAAGAAGTTGATTTAAAGCCTTTCAGATTCTGAGAGAGATGCAAGGGACTGTTTTCACACCTACCTAACACCTACCCAGAATGTTTTATCCCCATTAATAACAGTGGAAGAACTGCTGAGTAGTATAAGAAATAAAAAGTAAATCCTGTCTCTGCTACAGACATCATTAGGCTTGTAAAGTCTAAAATTTACTGTAAGCTTTTAGACAAGTTACATAGTGCTTTGCACTGAAACCAAACAGTCGTTTAAGAATCCTCATTTATTTTTATCTATTTTCTTCTAATCTCAAGAAGTGAAACTAAATTACAGTAGTCACATGAGTCCTTTACATACAACTAATAGATTTTAAAACACAGGACTAAGGTAAGGCTTACAAGAAAGTTCAGTGGGTTTATGACAGAAGAAGTTAAGACAAGAAATTAAATCAGTTAAATGGTGATACACTTCAAACTTTTTACTTGCTTAAAACATAGAACTTTGCTGTAAACTTTATCTTCTTCAGCACATCCCCTCCTAACAAAAAATTGTCAAGGAATGATTAACTTTCATCATTCTTCAAATTACTAACTGCATGCTATCCTGGAGAACATCAGGTACAGCAGGTCTCATATTTCCCTATCCAAGCTGCCAGCCCCAAGGGGTTTTCCAGCTCAAAGCTTAAAATGTTTTCTCTTAATGACACTTTTACATCCCCTCTTATAAAACATACCTATAACTCCAGGTTAAAACTGACCTGCTAAGTTGCACTGTATGCTGTATGCTTCACTCTTTTGCAGTTCTTGCATCTGAGCATTTATAATAAATGTTTATACAACAATTTGTTGCAGAAACCAGAAGTCTTCAAAACTTTATTTTAAGATTAAGTCTTTGGAATTCAAGATTGTGGACTGGAAATAATTTTTTATCCTATCAAAAGCTTAAGCTTATTTTCAACATGTTCTGTGAGCTCAGAACTGCCATACCATTACTCCAGGCTTTAAAGAAATATCAGCATAGAGATGAAAACAGGGAAATTTCAGTAATTAATGCCTAATTAATTAATGTAATTGCTTTTTGTTCAAAATACAGCAGCGTGAAAGAGTACAGATGCAAGTCTAAGCAAAAATATATTTTTCTAAATTGATTGTAAAAATCCCTTTATTCTCTTAGTAACTTTGGTTGCACTCTTATTGATTGGTCAGTAATATATCAAATAACAAGAGCATCTGCACTTCAGGAAGTTTAAGTGCTCATACAAAGTTCTTCTTAGTATAGTCAGAAGAGATTGCAGATCTTTATGAGCAGAAAATGATGTAGTTCCAAGGACCGACATCCAAGGCAGTTGATATTTTAAAAGGAATTCAGGAAAAAGTGTTTGTAATGGTACCACTCCTTAGCTAAAGGTGGCTTGTGCTTTTGAGTGTGATCTTAAAAAGCACTCCATTAACAATTTTGGATAACAACTTGTTTTAGCAAGAACAGGGAAGAAGTTGTCCTTCAGTCACATTGTGTTAATCTAGTACAATTTAATGTATCCACTTTTTGCAAATCACTTCAGGCCAATATAAGCTTGATCACTCCAAGGAAGTTATTCTTTCCATTGAGTTAGTATCTATCCATTTGAGAATACATACACTGTATCAAATACTGTGTTACAACAAAACATGTAACAGTGAATAATCGCTATAATCAGGTGTCTAGAACACATAATTTCACAATTTACAGCTTTAGTGGTGGGGAATACATCCATTATGCCATCTCTCACAATAATTCCCTGTATATTCAAGAATATCCATTCAGAATTTTCCCTGTGAAATAGCTTTGAGCTATCAGACGTACCACAATCAAAGTGTTAAGAGTAATTTCACAGACAAAGAGACTGAAGTCTGAAGCGCAGAGCCTGAGGGATATATACATTTTATTAATGTTACTACAGAAAGAAATTACTGAAAGACTTATTCTGGATGAAGATGAATAAGCTATTTTCATTAAGCTTCAGATGCTGCCCACTGCATTGCTTTTAAATAAAAATGCATACTCTCTATCAATCACAGCAAAGTAGTAAGTACACTTATAGCACATTCCTTTAGTATATCAAAATGTTTCCAAGGCAGTATTATTGAACTTATACCATAGTACCCAGTAACATCAAATTGCACAAAGGAGGCAGTAGAGAAATTTATCCAGTTTAAGTGCTCTTCTTTTCTTCACCCAGCAAGTTCACTGTTGCTTTCTTGGCTGCAGGAAAATAAAATCAAGTTTAGTCGTAGGCCTACAGAAAAAGTGGGTTATCAGATGTTCTTAAGATGCATGAAAAAAGATTTCCTTTTACTCTCAAGCAAAAGAACACAGAATAAAATCATAGCTTTTGTATACATGCAGAAAAAGTGATAAAACTCATCATAAAAATATTTTTAAATAATAAAACATAAGCAATGAGCAGTACAATAAACATTAAAGGGTAATATATATATAACTATGATATTGTTAAAACAGGGCTGCTCACAGTGTTAGAAATATACAGGTTTGCAGCAAGAAATATATCATAATGAAACCAGATTGGAATAATGCTAATATTTGTGTACATACATATGTGTGTGCATGGTTTCTTAAAAAAAAAAAGCCTGTGGTTTTGTTTTGGTGGATTTTTGTGTTTTGGTAGGTTCTTGTTTAATTTTTTGTTTGTTTGTTTTGTTGTTTGGTTTGTTGGGGTTTTTTTGGTGGAAATCTTTATATATAAAAATAGGAAAAAGAAAGACTAAGTGATGAAATGAGGACAGGAATATCCCACATGCAACATGGAAGGACAGTAACTAAGATACATGCCTAACAACAAGGACTTGGGAGGAATCATGCAGCAAAACTTCCAAGAATACTTGAGCAAAGCAGATCTTTTAAGCAGGAAAACTGCTTAAGTTGGAAGGATGAAATAAGGCTGCATTCATTGTTTAGTGGAAAGGAGAATTAAGATGCTTTGAAATAGCATACAGATAAAATTCCTTTCAACTGAAACTTTAAAACCCCTTTATTTTAGCTACTTCCTTCTCTTATTCATAAAGATATAATCAGATATTTTAGAATGCAAGAGTTCACTATAGAATGCAAGGAAATAAAAAACTTAAGCAACCTACAGGCTGTGCTAACACATAAAAATAAAATATAAGTAATTCCTTTAAGAGTGATGAATCCTTTGACCACCAAAGGAAAAATGCAAAACATATAGATGGGAAAACTGCACTTTCCATGTTGCTGTGTGTTGCTGTTAATTGTTTACTGCACAACTGGGAGCCCCTCTATATTACCAGGTATTTGAGGGAGTATTTTAGGAGATATAAGGATACCCTGAAACAATAACTGTATTTATGAAAGGTATGTCTGGACCTGCGTCTAGAGAGAATGTTTTCAGTGGTGTGAATGGTGGGAAGAGACAGAAACAATTCCAGTTCTTCCACTCATTCTAGCTTAACTGCAATTCTAGAAAGCAAGATCCACTGCAACCTCCATTTCCCAAATTTAACTTCTCCATTGTAATTTACATCACCTTCTTGCAATTTATTTTTGTTTCCTCCAAATGATAAATAATAAGAGCTCCCCAGTGAAATTCCCCCTACTTGCTGCGACCAGTGAAGGGCCTTTTGCTCACCCTCTTTAGCGATGGTGTCTGCAGTCTCTGCAGCCTTGTCTTTCAGGTCCTGCACAACACTGTCCAGCTGGACCTCGTGCTTCAGGAAGAAAGGACGGATAATCCGGTGGTAGAGAAACTCTGCCCCATTTGAAGGGCTTGGAGACATGCACCACAGCAGGAAGCCACACTGTGAGAGCAAGAAGATTGGCATATGTGGAAGGAATCATGAGTAGCAGACAAGGTGCCTTTCCTAAGTGCCACAGAACTGAGCACACTGAGAACAGTGAGTCATTCCCTGTGTGGTCAGGGCTTCAGGAGGGCACACACCAGGACAGGTACACACAGTGAATCTTTATATTGGAATAACTTCATGGACAGTATAAGGACAAAGGAGGAGGGCTGCAGCAGTAAATCTAATCTGGTGTCAGGTGTATGAAGATTACATGCACTTTTTTTTCTCTTTAAGGTAGAACTATGAAACCCAGTTACAAAAACATCAGTCTCTCTCAGTATTTCTAAAACACATGGCACAAGTCTGACTGAACGTCTAGGTCTCTAAATGACCTCAATTCATCCAAAATACATCCCTGTCCTCTCTGCCTCTCTACCTTGAAAACACAGTGGGGGAAAGAATAGGATTGTGTGTAGCCTAGAGGTAAATTGACAAGGAGGAGAGATAAACCCAAGCTACACCCAATGCACAAACGAGAGTAATGCTTCAGGATTACAGTTTAGGTATAGCTTTTAGAGCACCATCTTCTGTCTAGAAAAATCAAAGACCACAGGGTGGGGTCATGTTTCTGCACCTTACAAAAGTTACATGTACTACAAATCCCTGTCTTTACTACTGAAGCACTTTTATTTGGCTGCAGTTTCATTGCCATACAGCCACAAAAATACAGCCATGCAGAGTAAGACAAAACATTTAAGGGACAGAGAGTGCCATACAATAAATTTGCTTGAGCTATGAAGATATATATATAATTATTTTACAGGATAAAACTGCAAGAAAACTGCAACTGCAATGAAGTACATTTTCTCAGCATTTGTACAGTTCTTTCTGTACACAAATAGTACACTATTATTCCACGTCAAAAGCCTCTCCATAAAATGAAGGCTGCCCTTTCCTGAAACCCAAAAGAAAACAAGCTCAGCCTCAAAACATGCCTTATTTTCATGTTAGAAAGTATTCCATGTTAGAGGATTTCCACATATTTCTGGACGGAAAGGAAACAAAATAAACAGTCTTCTTCAAGCAAGCCTTCAAATATATTGGAATATACCTCCTCTGTTCTTTCCCAACAAGATATACTGAGACTGAATGTTCTGTAGGTTCTGCTCTTCACATCTGTAAAATTTTGGCATTGTCTTCTCTGCAGTGCCAAACCATTTTACCACCCTTTTGGGTAAGCATTAAGATTTCTTCGTTAAACTATTTGATAGTGGTGTCAAAACCGAATGATTGAAAGAAGTGTTTGCCCAGAAGAGAAAGAAATGTTTTTTAAAGTAAAGTTTTCACCAGAGAGATTGACCCATCAGGAAAATTCCAATGAATTAAAACAAATAATTCAACATGCAATAAAATCTGGCACCAGTAAGTAGTAACTGATGAATTATTAAGTATGGTCAGAGAAAATTAGGGCAAAAAGTGCCTTTATCAATATAAATATTGATTTTCAAAAGCTTCAATTCTTTGGTGCTTAACATAACAGAAAGAATACATGGTGCTATCATATGTTGTTATCTTTCGTTAAAAGCTGAGAAGTACAGTGACTTTATTTCCTGTTCAAGAATATCTGATCAATTACTGGAAGTTATTTCTCCCACAAAACTGTACAAGTATCTCAACTTCTACACAAAAAAGTTTGTTCTCCTTTGTTTTAGAAAAATCCCTCATATGTGAGTCCAACTTCCTCTAAAACCAAAAGGAATTGAAATTTCCCTTTCCCTGCCTATGCACAAAATTAGTAATTTTGATTTAACAGCTTGGTCCCAGTCTAGTTGATAAAAAAGTAATTACTGATTTGTTCTCAAATACCCATTAGTTTTGAATTGTACTGAAACAGATGTTTATATGCATTTTCTATTAGACATATACCAAAGCTGAGATTCTCACTCCTTCAAAGCTTGAGAATGTTAGACTGCTAACTTAGTTTATTTTACCTTGTCTCTTACAAAACTGAACTAACATAGGCTATTGAAAATAAAGCAAGTTTAAGAAGTTCCAGCAAGCTCAGAGTGATAAAATTGTTAACCAGAAAACAAAACCCTAAACCTAAAACCCTTTGCAACCCTCCAGACCAGATAGAGGAGGGAATCCTCTTGGACCTGCTCCTAGCAGCTGTTTTTGCCCTGGCAGCACCAATTTTGTTCATGGCATTACAGTATTTCAAGGCACAGAGTAAGGAGTCTCTCTCACTCCCACCACCAAGAATACTCATAGGATGATAAACTCTACTACTTTTTACTGGCTACTGTACTCTAATACCTGAATACTAGAGAAATCTTTAAGTCTTGAACAGAAGTACTTAAAAACTAATCATATGCACAAGAAATTATGAGTTGCATGCATGTCCTGTGCTTCAGAGATTAAAAAAACCAAACAGATAAATAAGAAGTGGGCATTCAAAAAAAAGAAAAAAAAAAAAAAAGAAAAAAAGCCCATAAAATCCAAGAAGTGTCATCTGGAGAACAAAAGTATATACAAACATTGTAACATATTTAAAGGAGTTCTTCACTGTACCTTTCTCCCAGTCATAAAATCTTCTAGTCTGCTGAAAACTTTAATGTCGCAGAGTCCAAACTCTTGACTTTGGGGACTCTGGAAGCAGCAGTGCTTAATGTCTCAGCCATGCACATGAAGGTGTTTTGAAATACTTAGCAACTAAATCTCAGTCTGGTGTGGAAGCTACAAGCTGTATCAAGCAGGTGTGAGTATGTACATTTAGCACATTTTGAGAATGAAAGCAAGCTGAAAATTTTCACGAATGACATTAGCTGGGCTTCTACTTCACGAAAAAGATATGGAGACATCATAACTACTCTCCAAGAGGTTTTAGTTCATGGATGGAATGAAGTATGGAAGCTGCCTGATTCCTCCTTCTCCCCCTGTGGAATAACCTCTATCCTTCCACCCATTCAGCAATGTTTTCTGATTCTCAGCCAACACCTGCCTGCCTTTGTACAACAAAAGCAAACCTCTCCTACCAACCTCTACTGAGAGCCAACACTTGGCTTCTATGTGCCTTCTGCAGCTACCACAGAAGGCTGTGTATTGACATAATTCCTTGTGTTTGCTTTTGCAGAACTGAGAAAAGTGCCTTTCCCTTGATTACAATACTACATGTAACTGTGGCACTCCTGATACCATTTGATCAGAGCCATTTGTGGTTTATTTACAAAGTCAATCTGAATCTCAGTCATGTGCACTTCAGAAAGAGAGCTGTGGTGGCATGAAGAAATCACTGAAAAGAACTTAGAAAAGAAGTTCTGAAAATACACTGTATGAATTCAGAGTTGTGCATCTATACCACTGCAGATGATGGATTAAAGTCATAATTCTACTAAAGCAGAAAATGTCCAAATGATTGCCACAGTTGAGGCGTGTTAAAGACTGAAAAGGAGCAAGGCAGATGTATAAACCAGCTGTCACAGTCAATTTTTGTCTATAAAATATGGCATGTCCTGGAAACAGCTTTTGGCATCATCTTATCATTAAAATTTTAAATGACCCCACCACAATAGCTGGCAAGCAAATTGTTTTAACAACTTTGGTGAGACTAAACTAGGCTAACAAAACAGAAGAGAAGGAAGAGAACAGCCCAAATCACATTAACAAATGCACATTAGTAACCATCTCCACCAATACCTACCAGTTCCTTTCAGGAAACTGAGCTTAATTAAAAACTTAAAGCTGTAGGACAAACTATTCCTGTATTCCAATTTCCTCCTTTGCTTCAATAGCACAGATGTTACTATGTCCTTCAACAGCCTTCATTATTTTGCTCTCCGCTTTTCCTAAAGCAAAAGTAGAGCCACTCTGTGGGGCTTACCATGTTTGTCCTTTGTCCAAATTTACCTGAGCACCAAGAGAAAGAACTGTCTTATTTTTTCTGTTGGTTGGTTGGGGTGTTTTTTGTTTGGTTGGTTTTTTAATGGGACAGTTACACTGTCTCTTTTTCTTTCCTAAAACATAGCGGACCTTTCCCTTCCACCTACCCCAACTTCCCCTCTTGCCTCACAAAACCATCAGTTGTAAATAGGTCACTTGCACAGTACTAAATTACACATAACCTGCATCTAAAAAAATAGTGTGGCCTGGCAATAATTCCAAATAAATCTGTTGTCATCTACCCATTCCTGGAGACGTTAGATCAGTTATATCAAAAGGACCCATTTTAGGAGAGGGGCCACATGAACTAACATACCTTTAGCATGTAGTAGAAAGGGAACCAGGACAGAAAGATGTCAGAGAAGAATTCAGCTATGCTGAAAATGCCATACACAACCCAGTAAGTCAGCCACTGCGTGTCATCATCTTTGTTGGGACTTTCAATGGCCTTGATTCTGCAAGGAAAACAAATCAAGTGAGTAGAACAGTACCATCAGTCCCATCGATAATGATGAGGATTTTATGAGTCAGATTCTTCTTCTTATGTGACTCTCCATAACTGAATTACACCAAGAAAACCAGTTAGTATCTATCATACAGACAGTGTGTCAAGATCTTTGAATAGCAAAGCTTTTCCCTGCATATCACACTTCAAAACTAAAAGACACTCAAGCTATTTCTAGCTCTGGGATTACAAGGAGGAAAAAAAAGCCCAAACAAAATCAGTGAGCATTCTGATTTTGTTCATGAAACATTTTGGGGGACAAGAAAGGGAGGGATAATCTTTGGCCATAGTTCCAGTTCTGGAGGCATTGTCGTAATCCTCACCAGAAGGCTACTGTACATCAGAGCATTATTGATCACTGTAATGGTTTTGAATTCGTAACTGGGCAGAAACACCAAATTATGTAGAGGTTTCATGTTTGCTGAACTTGTTAAATTTAGTGTAGTGGTTTAAATATTTTCTTATTGTGAAAATAAGATTAGGAGAAAAAGCAAAACAGAAGAAAGAGGAAAAGGAAAAAAAAATTAAATGAAAGCTTTCAAAACACTCCTCCCCCCCTGCCAATGGTTAACTTTCTCACATACAACATAAAGAGACAAAACTTGTAATTTTCAGTCAGTTTTACCATTCAAAAATAATCTTTCATCAATTCTTTTAGGAAAGGGGTCTCTCTTAGAAACTTCTATGGAATTTCTCCACTAACAACATAAAAGTTTTATTGTGGGTCCCATCTCTCACAAAGACAGCCACCCAGAAACCTGCCTTTGTGAGGCCCTTCCCAATAGCAGCTTTCCCAACACTGCATATGGGCCATGTCTACTTTTTAGGGGTACAGTTTAAAGATGCCTCTTCTAGTAAAAAACAAAGATTCTCTTCTATTTCCAAAGTCATCTTCATCTCAAAAACTAAAAATCTCCTTTTCCTTAGGAGCAGAGAGCTTCATATCACTTTTAACTAGAGCTTTACACCCCGCCCCCAACAGTATTCACATGTTACAAGAAAAAAAAAAGTCCACTATCCATCGTTTACTAGAGACGTCCAGTCAAATTAGGCCCCTCCTTCTCCTTTGTTCTAAATAGTCTTTTCACTCACTCTTCACCGACTTCAAGTTTCATGCTATGTCTCTTCATAGTTCAATCACTTTGTCTGTTCTCACTTCGGGAAGGGGCAGTGATCTTAAGAGTTCCATTTGCTGGCAGGGAAGAGTTAAAGCTTGCCCAGGCCTGCGGTGCTTATGCGGTCTCTGCTGAGCAGCAGTTGAAAAGATCTCAAAGCCATGCCAGTAGAGAAGGAGGTGGGTGGATGTTTTCTTTTTCACTCCTCGGTATGATCCAAGATAGCTCAGCTCGGGGCTGCCATCAGAGTCTGCAAGCTCCATGTTTTCCTCGCTGCCAGCTGCTCCTGGGCCCGGCCATGGCCTGGCCCCCTCTGCCACAGCCTCTGGCATGCGGCCAGCCCTGTGGAGCCAGAGCCTCCCGTCTGCCCCGCCGGCAGCCGGGACAGAAAAGGGGCTCAGCCGGCCGGGCCGGCCCACTCCCCATGGCAGCAGCTCCCAGAGACTTGACTGGGCCCGGCCGGCCGCCCAAGGTAGAGCAGGCCTAAGTCGGGCCCCACTGTGGCCCACGATGCTACCTGGTGGCTCACCGGGAGAAAAGAGAGAGGGAGAGCTTGAACAAAGCCTCACTTTTGTATGGGTATTACCAAAAGTCGCATTTTGTTTTCTCGGTGGTCAAACCACATGCCAATAGTCAAGAACTGGCCCTTGATAAGTCCTTGGCTTTTCTGAAGAAATCTAAGGTCCTAACAGGGCAATAGTCCATATTCTTCTTTAACTAAAAACCAAACTGTGTTAACCCATAACATCCACATAGCAGATAACCTGAGTGAGCCCAGTCCTGTGAGGCACAGGATGCCAGTGATCACAACACCTGCCTGGCCTTGCCTACACCCATCAGTGACCATCCTCCTTCTCTGGTGGTTGGAAAGGAATGATGAACAGAGTTGTTGTCTTGGATGAAAAATTCTACAATACCTTAAGTTATCAAAATGGGGTAACCTTGCCCCCAGACAAGGCCCACACGGTGGGCTACATGTGGATCAGAAATTAATTCAGTGCTGCACAGCTTGGGGTTCCCAGCACCACCAGTAGTATAAGACTGTCTATACTATTCTCTGGGTTTTTTACGTAGTTAGTTCTAATAAATAGCATTTTAAATGTACTTGTACATACATGCACTAGATTCCTCTTTGAAAAGAGTGAAACTTATCCATAAGATTTGCTCTAAGTCCTAAGGTGTACTTGGTCTACATAAGCAGACGGGATCCAGATCCATTTGCTGAGGAATATGTATTTGCATCACCCAGTGAATTGCTGTATAAATTAATTCCTACAGGACTTGCAGAGTCTGAGGTAGACTAAATTATTACAAACAAGGTAAAACAACCTCTAATAAAGTATTCAGCTTTCTGCATAATGAGCTTTTGTTCTCCATCTGCTGCAAGAATGCAGTTCAAGTTTATACAGTTCTAAAAATCAGAAACTAGAAGATGCACATGTGCTCTTTCAGTAAAAGTAGTGGACTTTCTGAAGCCACTAAATTCCTAGATTTGTAAGAAGTATTAAAAGAAAATACTAGCAAATCTAAGCCTGATAATTTCAAGCTTAGAGAGTGCTAGAAAGCATTTGTCCTCTCCACTCATGCTGGAGGATTAAAATCTGTAGACTCAGTTTAATGAATTTAATTTAAATTCTTCTATCACTTTTTCCTTTAATATCAGCTATATTGTTTCTGAAACAGCATGTGTGAGATGTACCAAAAGTGCCAAGTTTTCTGTTAGTTCCCTTAAAAAGGCTGAGTTAGGATGGTTTACAAGGCAGAAATCAGAAAGTTGGCTCGAAGTCCATTTCCTCGTCTGTGAATTGAGAAACACTCTGGAATCTGTCACTTCTTAGCTCTAGGGAAGTGGGAGAGGCTCTTCTCCTCTTCCTAGCTCCTAAGTCAGAGGGAAAGCGGGGGGAGTTGGGGGGAATAATTCCTGTGACATGCTGTATGTTTTAGCAAAAGCACTAGCAAACCCACTACATGCAGAGGGAGCTAGCACAGCTGCTGGATCAAATTACTTTGAAATGCAGTACGAGGATCTGATACTTAATCCATGCATTATTTCTACTGGAGTGTGAGGCTGGCCAGCAGTATCCGGCAGTGGGAAAAGCAGCAGCCCTTGCCATATCCCATCAATAAGAGGATCTTAAAGGCACAGCACCAGCACACCTGGAAGAACAGGTTTTCCTCAGGTATTGCAACAGCAGATCTAATTCCTGCCGTTCCTATCATCACAGACAGCTCTAGTCCAAGCAGTCTGCTCAAAGGCAGTGAAAACTCCAGCTGCTCCTACTCCCACTGTAAAGCATATCTTTTCCACACTCACACTTCTGAAGTATTCTAGTAAGACCAGGTGAGGGGTCTGTACAAAAACAGCCCCTGGAGACCACAGGAGTTAAAGAAGATGGCTATACAGCTATTTTCAATGTGTGAAACTGCACTCTGGAGCAAAAGTGAGGATGTTAGAGTGGTGGATAAATGGAGAAGAGAAAGGAACCAACTGGAAAGTTTCTGTTAATGAAAACTTGCTGTAGAGGCTCACTATGTGCATTCCTTTAGTTCTGCTGACAATTTCTCCATTAGAGGCATAGAGGGGAAGGCTTATATTACCAAAATAAGCACCTTAGTTTGGTATTTGTGAGAACACACTTTGCAGTGAAACTGGCAGCAGTCTCCTTGTAATAAATGCCAATCACTCGTTTTGTGATTTTTGGAAATTTAATAAAAATAAAAATGGTTATAGAAAAAAATTAGTAATACACCAACAATAATAAAAGTTAAACAATTTAGAGTAGGACAATTTATGAGACAATAAACAAAGAGAAGCAGCCCAGGCTGCGGCCC
The DNA here is from genome assembly GCF_021018805.1 of Prinia subflava. Classification (NCBI taxonomy): domain Eukaryota; kingdom Metazoa; phylum Chordata; class Aves; order Passeriformes; family Cisticolidae; genus Prinia; species Prinia subflava. The sequence continues at coordinate 32,903,101 of NC_086283.1, read as the reverse complement.
TCCCCGTCCCAGACAAAGGCTAGTCAGGAGAAGGCAAAAAACTAGGGAAAAATCCCTCTCTTTTGAGGATCATCCTCATGACTATGCATTTTTTATTTAAAACAGTTAATTTCAGCTGGTTCATGTCACGAAAGTCTTCTGTTAATCTCTAGATGCTGGTAAGTCTGTGGGTCCTCAAAAGTTTTCCTTTTTGTTGATAAGAAGGCCATAAATTCTTCTTCCCTAGAAAATTTAAAGTCTCTGCAACCGTTATCTCTGTGCAAAGAGTTCTTGATTATTTGCTCTCTTTCTTGAGTTAAAAAGAATATCCCACACACATAGCTTCAGTTTTAATTACTAGAGCTTAATGTTAATTACAAAACTATATTCACTATATTATTCAAATGTTAATACAGTATAACTTTTCTACCTAACGTTTTACATATAGTAAATATCTGCGTAGAGTCCCACAATATGCCTTTTTCACACTCCTGTTTTCCAGTCACTATGTGAAGTCGTATATGGATTTAAGGGAGCATTGTTTCATTTTCTTTTTTAACATTATTAAAGTCATCTCGGTAACCAGAAAAATTAGTTTTCATTAAGAAAAGCTTAGAATCTTCAATTTTGTGGCAAAAGGCAAATGGCATATCACTGTGTTAATGGGTCACACTCTATTATCTTCTCTCCTCTGGAAACAAACGGCCTTTGAGAGCTCCTAAATGCAGTGCCATCGGTGTGCTCCCTTTGAACGTTCACCATCTGCTGCTATAGTTCCTTAGGGGATACGTGAACAACACACTTTTACTGTCAAGAGAGCTACAAGCAGCAGCACTACAAGTAGTCAAAGCCCCATCTGATTTAGCCAGCTGATGTATGCAGCATTAAATCCACACGTGGCTGTTTTCTTACACACTGTAGGGAAAATCTCCCCTTCTTCACAGTGGTCTGATCGTGGTGGGCAAGGTCAGGGGCAGCCCTCTACCACAGCCAGCAGGCAACAGCTACATCAGCTCAAACTACTCCTGCTGGCCATGACTTCAGTCCCAGCTGGGTAGAGAGAAGGAGGGGAAAGCAGGTTACAGCAGGCCCGTGAATTACAGTTTTAACTGAAGTCAAGGAAAGGCAAGTATTTTATAAATATCCTGCTTTGAAATGGAAAGTATGTCCCTCAGATGAGACAGAGAAATCCAGCATAACATGTCCCTGTTGAATAAAAGGGCAAAAGTTACCCCCATCCCTTGCTACTTACACACTATTTCAATAGTAAGTCATAGAAAATAGTACTTGTCCAAGAACAAGCACAGTAAGCTACGTACAATATCTGAACAGAAAGGGATTTTTTACCCATTTATAACTACACTCTTTTCAACACGAGAATCACATCATAATTAAACTTAGTCTTCCAAATTATTCTAGAGGTATTTTCCTGGTGTAATGCCCTGTACAATTAAGCTTAGGAGAGACATCATAGACATTACATCAAGCCAAGAAAACTTCATTCTTTGCCATGTAAGGTCACCAAGGAAGCAGTCTGATATTCAAAATGCAATCTCCACCAATAAGTGAAAAGTTACAGACCAAAAGGCAGTGACACTACATCCTACATTAGGATTGCCTTCTTATAAATTATTTCTGTGTTGCAAGAGCAAATAAGTCAGTCTCACTAACACATAATATTAAGATTTTCTAACAAATGAAGGACTGTCCAAAGACAATAGCTTCAGATTTTAAAAAATGATACTGTTTTGTCTACTGCTGATTTAACTATGCAGATGTTATGCATAGTTGTGCACAGTAATTGCATATTCCCAAGGATTTTTATACTGATTATACAGTAACTGTAGAGGACTTTAAATAGAGCCTCAAACAACTACTTACAGTAGTTCTGCACCTTGGAGGTAAAAGCAATCACTAGGAACAGCTCCAGCAGCCTAAATAATAAATATCACAGCTCAGTTATTTTAAAAACAGCTGCCTGACCAAGAGTGAAAATGATCTGTTGTGGGCCAGCACTGTGATGGATGGGGAGCCAAGAAAAACTTCATTTTCAGCCAGATTTGCTCCCCAGTAGTCCTGCTAGCTGGTGGTGCCAAGAGGGAAGAGCGGAGGCTGTCACATTTTGTAGCATCCCAAGGCTCCTGTCTGCTCTGTAACTTACAGTGTCAGAGCACTGGCTCAGCTCTGACCCTGTGCATCCTAAAATCAGTCAAACTGAACCCTAGATTGTGTGGTTACTTATCCTGTTACTGATAGTAACAGACACGGGTCTAATTTTAGTAAGTTGCCAAGTGGAGTTCTTTCCTGTAGACCATCTGACTCATTACAACAAAAAAATCAGCTCTTTTCCAAGAAGAGACTGTCGTTCCTCAATTAGCTCAGGCATAACTAATCATTTGTTACAGTAAATTCACACATATAGTACTCGCAGGCTAAGTTATGAGTTTGGAGTGGGAGTTTTACTGAGCTGAGTTCAGATGTGGGAGGCAGAAATTAAGAAATACCAATTTTTCTTGCTGTGGTCTCATAGAAGCATCCCTGCAATTTTTAAGGTGTACCTGAGGATTCTTGTATAAAGTTACAAGTTCAAGGCAAGAGATCAGTCTCCCTTCAACCCAGTGCTCATGTTGTAGGTGGAAAAGACTGGACCATTTTGTGCATCCTTCCTTCAGTTTTTTTATCAGTGCTATACAGAGTGAGTAGGTAGACATATTTGTCATACCCTTAGCCAAGTGTTTTTTTCTTTTTTCATTTTACTTAAAACCCCATGAAATCACATATTCTTTTAGAGCTTATGCCTACTGGTCTGCCCTAAGTCTTTATGGCAGATTGTAAAATAATTTGCTTCTAGCTATCTAGAAGCATCTAGACACCCATGCAGAATCAATCTCACTATCTACCCAGACACTCCACTCCACCAGATTTCCTTAGCTTAGTGCCTCTCTCTCATTCTCATGTCAGTCTCATCCTGGCAGGCTGCCTCCCTGACATCTCACATAATTTCAGTGAAACAAGTACCTGTGCCCTTGGATTCGCTTTATCATTTTGGCTTCTACATTTCTATCCATCACCTAAAAGCCTTCTGCTTTCCATCTTTCTTCCTCCTCACTGACTGCAACTGCACTTACAAAACTACTGTAATTGAAGTCTACCAGTTCCCTTCTCTCACAATTTTGTGTATCTAGCAGATGGGAGCAGAAAAAACTCATGAAGGATAGCAAGGGAGAGTTTCACTGACCATGCACAGACAGATATTATTAGAATACACCAAAAACCTACATGACAGTAGTACAAAGGGTTCTAACTGTGCTTCTTGAAAGGAAATGCGGACTGAAGCAGCAAGAGGAGCACATGCCATTTTGCCCACCCATGGAGTCTTACAGCCTACATGTTAATTCAGCACAAAGCTAGATTCCTGAAACAAAGAGGAAAAAGCAGCAGAGTATTACTTCTGAACTTTAGCACATCGTGCATCATTTTTCATGAAGGAAGAAAGTTAGCATTCACCTTAAAACTTGTTAAGAGAAAAGAAATTTGCTGTCCTGGTTCTCAAGAAATACACAAAGAATTTTATCTTTTCTAAATAACTGTGACCAAAAAACAGTAGTGTTCCTGTTTTACAGGTATAAAAGTGGAAAAGGAACTAGGAGACAGACTCAAGACACCATGACAATATTCAAACTTGAATTGTTTATATTTCTCTACAATCAATCCAGATTGTTTCCTGCTAGTAAAAAGCCATGAGCAATATGTACATAGTAAACACAGCTAAACTGAATAACAGCATAAAATTAGCCAAAGCCGACAAAGACATTATTGGACTATACTGCTTTTCTCCCTTGAAGACATCAGTAATAAGTTTGGACGTTTTACTGCCGAAAGCTATTTTCATCTTTGCAATTTCTAAACTAAGCATGACAGCATTTAAGAAATTTCCAACCCTTTGCACATATTTCTTAGTCATCAAAGGCTTCCTTCCTGCTTTCACTCTAATTTTTCTGAGGCAGTTAACCACCACTAACTATGGGTGGAGCTACATTTGAACATGCTAGCTCTGGAAAGTTTACAGAAGCAGTGAAAATACTGGCAATGGTATTTATGCACTTGCCAACACTCACTTTTTCCACCTCTAGCCTTGTGCAGTTAAAGTTTGCTAGAAGTTTAAAAAGTTGTGTCTATTACCTGTGGCAAACTTTTCAGTGCTGGTCTACTGCAACCACAAAAGCCTGTAAATTAGTCATTAGATTTCAATTTAAAACTATTTATTCTCTTTCATCACATAGCACTTACAGACTTTTAAGGAATAAGAATAGAGATTATCTGACTTATTGGGGAAACAGCCAGAGAACTACTGCTTCATTTTGCCTATGTTAAGAGACTTATGTGGGCCATTGCTGTGACGTGTCATTGACTTGGATCTACGGGGAGATTTTGTATTGCCAAAGAAGAAATTCCTCTTTGTATAAAACCACCAGCTACCCAAGGCAAAGCTGAAGGTGAACAAGGAGGAATAAAAAGGGAAACAGCTGTGCCTGCCCAAAGCTGTATCAGGCATTGATCAGGGAGCTGCCCCCTCCCCTCCCACTGACTGCACCACAGTGATGAGAAAGTAGGCAGCAGTGCAGCTGTAACTGCACCACTTCACACCACCTGCTTGGTCTAGCAGTTACAGCCTCCAGCATTCCTCCACTGAAATTCACACCTGCTGCACTGCACACGCTCATAGTGAATGCAGAGAATGACAGAGACCAAAGAAAATAAACTGCAGATTTATACAAAGCCTGACAGGCAAACACCTGCACAAAACTATCCTGATTTCATGCGTGAACAGACTTAACTCTGAACTGAGGGTCTCTGGGTTTGCTATGACTCCAATATATTTTCTTTCAGGAAAGCACAGAGATGGACAATAATTACCATGACTAAAGTATCCCAGAACTGAAATCCCAGTAAAACAGATTTGGAACATGCCTGTGGGTCACCCAGCAGGCAGCCTGTTTGCCATTTTAAACAGCTTAAGTTGTTTAAAACATCTGATGTTTGTAACATCAAGGACTTGATGACCCTTGCAGAGCACAGACATCTGTCCCACTCCTTCATGAGTGCCTTTTCTGCTGACGAAGAGCTTGACCCACTACTTTGTCCCAGGTGGTGGCAGGGTGGCTGGAACTACACGACCTTCAGGGTTCCTTTCAACCCAAACCATTCCCTGTTTCTCACTTAAACAATTCAGTCACTGACAATGGAGAAATGATACACTGACCTACTTCACAAAAGAAGAAAGTAAATTAACCAAGGAAAAGTAATCTGGTTTTCCTCTTTCAATGCCTTTCTGAGACATTTCAGGCTTGGTTTCATTGTTAAAACACCTGTGTAAACATCAAACTAACACTCTGCACAATACATTCCATTTACTGCTCCTGACCTCTTCCAGAAGCCACAGCTTTTAGAGCAAAAGGCATTTGAGGGTGCATGCAGCTGATGAGAACAGCTGAAAACTGTTTTCTGTTCAATGCTAGGAAGCAAATCCACTACTGTCAGTTGATACAGCACACCCTTCATCTGCCTTTACAAGGAGGACAGACCAAATAGCAGAAGAAAATAAACAAACAACTGTAGGTAGTGTTCTTTATGATTTGGGTCTCTGCTTTATAAGCATGGGGGACAGCACTCAGCAGCACCCTGATTACAGTACATGACCCAGAGCAACCAAAACAAAAGCAGGCAGAGTGAAATGTAGATAAAGTCTACATACCAGCTCTGGAGTTAAAGGGAAGGGCTGGGGGGAGGACTGAGCCCACTTGTGTTGTCAACAGGCTGCCACTGAAAGACAGTGGCATGCAGCACACCACACAAATTTTATATAAGATTTTCAGTTAGGATTATAACTTCCTACTATAAATGTTTTCCAGCATTAAAAAGGCAACTAAAGGACAAGCATTACCTGAGCATGAACTGGGGAAAAACCCCAAAAAACAAAACCAGAACTGGCATTATATTTGAGTTCTTTTTTGTTTTTGTTTAAGTAAAGCATGTAGCCAAGGACATTGCTTCCATTATTAAAAAAAATCAAAAAACAAAACAAAACAAAACAAACCCACCAAAAAAACAAAACCACTCAAAAAACTGAAACACACCACAGTACTAAGATCTGGGAGGTAATTTTTCACATTAAAATACATTTAAAAACACATTTCAATGTGAAAAAGGGAGACACTCTACAACAAGATTTTTAAAAATCCCAGATTTGAAAGAAAAAAATTGGTAATGAAACCTTATTATTCGTATTTGATTTGCTACTGCTGTGCTTCTGCAGTTCCAAGAGTTTGTGTTACCAATTTATTAGTATCATTGCATAATGGAAGGTTTAAAATATAATCCCAAACCAGTTTTAAAACAAATAAATTATTTAAATGGGATTTTAGAAACTAATTACATAATTTAAAAAGTGACCTAAGTCAGACACAAAATATTACATAAACGTAATTCCTACACAACTATTTCACTATTTTGCAGGTTGGCTGATATTTCCCCATTCAGATTGTAATGAAATAATACTTTTAAATTAATCTTTTCACTAAAAATTATCATCTAGGAAACAAAACCTACATTTCTCCAGAGTTCTTAGCCTATAATCTCCAAAATTAGCAAACACCAGGAATGGTATTTAGAAAAATGTTGTCTGGTCTCAAGAATCATAACCACAGGATGTTTCAAGAGTCTCAACGAAGTCAACCTCTCACATATCTTAAAAAAATAAAAGAACTTACTTTGTATTGCCCAGGATCCAATTACAGAGAACATATTTTTAAAAGCTGGTGACTGTATTTAAATAGAGTTACATAAGAGGAAAGCACTATGTTTCAACAATATAGCAGTCCTGCTGGGAAGGACTTCCATTTGATGGATGTATTAGGTTACACAGAAGGTTTTATTTAGTATGTCTATGCAGCCTTTAGGATCATACTCGACTGTGGTCCTGCCTAACAGGAAATGCATTTTGTTCTAAGGGACTATATAACACGTGAAAGGTAACAGTTACTTTGTTTTTAAGACTATCTAAGGAGCCTTTCCTCTGAAAAAGGAAGTTTTTAAAAGTCTTTCACACTCAAGAAGAGTTACCGCGTTTTCCTTTCCTCCATCCCTCATCAGCCAGGCAGGTTTGGAGTAAACAGCACTCCTTTATAAACCTGTCTCCAGCCCGCCACAGTACCCAGTACTCTGACGCTGCGCCAGTGCCTTCCTGCCCGCCTAAACCATCAGGGCGAGTTTTAACAAACACCCTCAAAGCGGCGATCCTCCCTCCCGTTACCAGCAGCCAGGCACAATCCAGCTTCCCGCTGGAGATGACAAACCTGGGAACCCAACCTCAAAGCATAACCCGTTACAGGAATCGGTTATCAAGTGTGGAAACCACCCAGCATCTCCCATCTGTAACTCCTGATGTAGCACTCGCCAGCTGGGAGAAGCCTCATTCTTCACCTGGTACCTGTACCTGCTCAAAGAAACGGGTGGGCGGCAAAAAACCCCACTTCGGAGCACGGTCCCGGAATGCCACCCCAGACAGGCTCGGCACCGCCGCAAGGGATACAATTTTGCAACCACATCGCGGGTGGCACCCAGAACCATCGTGTGGCATGGGGGGCAGGAGTCGCGACACTCACGAGACGTAGGCGGGGTAGGCGAAGCCGATGACGTTGCAGAGCAGGGATGCGCCGTATCCCACCACCAGGTACACGGCCACGACCCCCAGAATGCCTGAGAAGAGAGAAGAGAGCCATCAGCACCGAGGGAGCGGGACGAGGAGGCGAGGGCAAGGGCGCGGCCGCCCGCGGGGAGCCAGCGGCGTGGCGGCCGGGACTCACCGATGGCGATGTAGGTGCGGCTGACACCGGTCTTGCTCTCGATCCGCTCGAGCACGGCACTCATGCAGTTCTTCTCGTGTAGGAAGCGGTCGAACCGCTGCCGCATCGCCGCGGTCATGGCGCTGGTGCCGCACGCTCCGCTCCGCAGCCCTGCGCTCCCCGCAGTCGAGCGCAGGCGCCGCCCCAGTACCCAGCGCCCATCCCCGTGGCGCCGCGCCCGGGAACCATCTTCCGCCGGCTGTAGGTCCGGTCCGAGCCCGCTCCTGCGCGAAATGGAGGTGTGGGAGCGCACTTCGCGGGGCAGACCCGGTCCCCGATGGTTTTGGGGGGCCCCGGGCACAGGGCGGGATGCGGCACCGGGCGCGGTGCGCAGAGCCGAAGTCCCCCCGCGGCCTCCCGCCCTCCTTGCCCCGCCGGCAGGGGTAGATTTTTAATCGTAGAGGGGAGCCAGGGACATAGATCCCTGCAAGGATGGTGTGCCTCGTTCAGGTAGTCAAACAGCGAGTTCCCTGTGTCAAAGATAGCAAAGAGAAGGAAGCCACGCACGTAGCCGGCTTGAATTGCCTACAACTAGAATGTCCCCCCACACCCAAAATCAGCGCGTGATACCATCAGACACGGTAAGCAAGAGTCAGAAACAGATGGTAGGCATTGACGTGATATAGAAGAAAGGTTATGACAATTTATGGGTACCCAAAAAGCGTGTGTGACCACGGCGAGGGCAGCAGTGCCTTGGTGTAATGTACCCTGAATTTATGATGTGGGCAATGTTCTTGCCAATTAAATATTATTTGTTGGCTGTGATGTAGTCCTGGAAACTTCCTCGGCTGGGCTGACCCTTCCGAGCAACTCCTCTGCGTCTGACTCCGCATTATAACCAGTACTGGAACTCTTCATGCCCTCTTCAAATCTCTGTTGCACCTGAGTGTGAGAGAAAATACTAATCAGTCTTCTTTTGTGTTTGTCTTATCTTAACGTAAAAAAACCCTTAAATGTAAACAAAGCACAATACAATGTAAAATTGTATTGTGCTTTGGTGCTCTCAATATTTTTCTAAAGCATCTTGGAAAGCAATTTAATTGCTGAAATACATTTTCTGCTTTCCAGTAACTGTCTTATTAAAGCAGAGGTGAAGAGGGAGAATAATATTTAGTCCATAACCCTGGCAAAAAGAGTTGTCTTGTAACTTGTTTGTTTTGGGTTGGGTTTTTGGTTTCGGTTGGTTGGTTTGTTATTTTGTTTTGGTTTGTGATAGAGTTTCTGCTTTTTTAAAATGGGACAAAAAAATAGAGTTAAAAGTGATCTTTGGAGGTTATGTAATGCAGTCTTCTGCTCAAAATATGCCTAGTGCTAAAGCTAGACCCTGATGCTCAGGATTTGGACCCCCTAGGATCTGAAAATGTTCATGGATGGAAATCCTGCGGCTTCCTTGGACTGCCCTTCACTATGCTTAACTGCAACCACAGAGGTATTTTTCCTCACATTTGAAATTGAGATATCCTTTGATGTCACATGTGACTGTTCCATCTTGTCCTTTGCCCTGATTTTTTTACTTCTGAGGAGGGTCCAGTTCACTTTAACCTCCAGACAGCTAAAGGTAGCAATGATGTCCCTACTTAGCCTTCACTTCTGAGAAGAAGCACAACAGTCCCAGATCCTTGACCCTCCTCCTATGCCATGTGTTCCAGCCCCTTCCTTTTCCCTTCTTTTTCTGCTGGATCCATCTGATATGCCTTGGGTTTTACAGAGAATGTGGGAAACTGTTTGGACTGGAATTACCTAGCATGAATGGATATACTGATGCTTTCAAATTAATAAAGATTGTAACAGTGCCATGTAACCTTAAGAAATGCTCCATAACAAATCTGAGAGAGATTTAATTCTTGGCTTCAAGCAGAACAAAATTCTACACCTTAATTTTAAATACAGCACTATTAAAAATGTTAGCAACTCAACTGAGATTCCCTTTTTGTCAAGTAGAAAGACATTACTGTGCAGAAATTCCCTGTCTTATAAGGAAACTTTAGTGTTCTCATGTGCCTAAAGGTTAAAAGAGAAACAAGGTAAGCATCACCAAAGGTTGCAGAAAGCAGTGTCACTCTCATTTTACTTATGATTATGCTGGGATGTGGAGAAAGTACAGGACCTTATAAATTCTAAATGAGTAATTCTCAAAATTAAGATTTGCAGACTTGGATCATGGTTTGCAGGAGTGCAAAAACCTCATGGAAACTTACTTTGGTCTTTTGGAGTTTGTTTCTCTCTCATGCTCACTCTCTTTGCACTTAATAAGGTTGCTTTAAAAATTTGGGTTTTTTTCATCATACCGGTAAGACTGAAGGACCAAGGAGGACAGCAGGTAAGACACAAAAGTATTATAGAAAAAGAGAATTTAATAAAAATGTTGAAACCAACTAAATTCCTCCTGAGTTTTCATAATAACTCTTTTGTTCTTTTATTTAAAACTCAACTATAAAATGTGGCATTAATAGCTCCCAGCTGATCGATGATAGACAAATGTTTTCAGTGCACTACAGTGTGCTGTGTAAACTCTTTTAGGCGGTAAGTTGCGTAATTGTTTTGTTTAAGATACCTATGTTACAGAGCAAGAGAAAAAATGAGTTTTTGGAAGAAAGAAATTGGAAAGTCAAATAGAAATAATGGCAGGATACTGTACTAAAAATTAACAGTCTTCCTGCTCAATATAGAGAATATGCTGTATTAGGCAGTGGCCTTCCATGTTTCCAGAAAAACCTGAAAAAATGAACAGGGGAGGAATACTGTAACTTGAAAGATCTAGAGAGGAAGGTTAAAGGCAGATCATGTGACCTGCTCAAGCAGCTTCTGCAGGAACCAGCATGAAAGCACATAAAACAGTAGCCCATTTGTCAGGCTACACAGCCACTATCTGTAGATTACCATGAAGTACAAGAACTGACATCTAAAATCACAGGCTACAGGACACACTTTGGATAGGGAGAGGAATTGCACCCTTAGAATTATACACCACATGCAGAATGGCAGGCTGCCTATCCTGCCTGCTGACGGTTGTGCTTTGAAACAAATTAATTGAAAATAGTGTATTACAGGTTTATATCCTTTTCATGATACTCCATTCTTCATTTTCCCTTTTTGTGTCCTTTATTCTCTTCCTTTATTTTTCCAGTTAATACAAATCGGTATCTTTACTTTTTCTCTTTGATGTTTTAAGCTATTTAATCCGAGTTTAGGATCAGAGTGGCCTAGTCACTTGATAGCTCTCTTACTTTAACTGTCTTCAACACACTTCAACTGTCTTTTCACCCTGAGCTGTGGTCCACTGCTATAAGCAACCCAGAGTTAAAGGTCAGCTTGACACTGGTGTGTACATAGGTGTGTACTTCATGGACTCACAGAATGGTTTGAGCTGGAAGGGACCCTAAAGCTCATCTCATTCTGACCCCCTTGCCATGGGCAGAGACACCTCCCACTAGACCAGGAGCCCTGTCCAATCTGGCCCCGAACACTTCCAGGGATGGGGCATTCACAACTTCTCTGGGCAAGCTCTGCCAGGGCCCCACCACTCTCACAGTTAAAGAGTCTTTTCACAATAGCTAATCTCAACCTACTCTCTTTGTTTAAAACCATTCCTCCTTGTCCTGTCATTACATGCCTTTGCAAAAAGTCTTTCCCTATCCTTCCTGCAGGCTCCCTTTAGGTGTAAGAAGGTGCTAAAAGCTTTCCCTGGAATCTACTCTTCTGGAAGCTGTACAACCCCATCTCTCTCAGCCTATCTCCCCAGGAGAGGTGCTTCAGCTCCCTGATCATCCTTGTGGTTCTCTGGACTTGCTCCAGCAAATAAATGTTCCCCCTAACTGGGGGCTCCAGAGCTGGAATTCCTCCAGCAGTCTGCTTGACTTGGAGTTTGAATGGATGATCACATCCCAAGGGATGTGTTACCTGGACCAGCTGGTTAAGCCTGTTTGAGATCATTGTTGCCTAAACAAGTCCTACTTCTTGACCTGTAGCATGTCATGTCATGTATGTCAAACAATACATGTTATTGCCATTAAATTAATGATCACCTCCGAAGTCTTAGATCATAAATTATTTGATCTAATTATGAAAGCACTGTAATGTTTGGAAAAGCCCAATACAGAGTTTTCTGAACAGGCTCACCACAGCTCTCTCTATATAAAGTAACTACATGATCGCTGGCTTACCTTTTTCTATGTTTCGTACCTCCTCTGCAAGTTCAGAGAACCTCTCCAGAGTTTAGGTACCATTCTTCATGCAAGTCTGCTACTGAGTGCATCCTATAATAATATCTTGTGCACCTCCACAAGTGTGGCCCTTTCTCTAGTGCTTCTCATTTATTAAAAACCCTTCCAGATTATTTTCAGATCTTTATGGTTCCCTTTCCTTTATAATCAGGGAACTGAGATGAACACAGATTTAAGCCTAAATTTTTATGAACTTGTGTGGGTGATTTGCTTTACCTAAAACATGCTTCAATATATTTTAAGTGTTTCTGTATCTCCACATGGGTTATATTCTATAGTATATCACCGTCCTCCTGGTGGTCTGTGCCAGCTCTTTACTCATCTTTTACAGACACACAGAGCAAAGCAGGGCAGTAGTGCTTGAATTGTCTCCTTGCATACCTATTTGACCCAAAATGCCAACTTGTAGCATCTGAGGGTGCTGAGCTCATATTGTTTACTTTTCAGTCCACTTACCTGCCACCTCCATCCTTTGTTGGAGCTTTTAGTATAGAATCTGTTTATTGAAGGGCTGAGTGGAATTCATGCCTTTTTCTGATTACTTAGGCAAGCTGAAGTCTGCAGTTTCTTGATTGCAGACTCTCAAGGCTCTGCCTCAGTCTTTATTCTAATTCATGTAAACTTCAAAGAAATGTTTATTGAGTTCTGGATTTGGCTGGTGCTTGGCATCTGAGTGTCTTCCTATCCAATGAAATTCTCACTTTGGTGAGGTTTTCCAAGCAAAACTTTCTCCACTTTCAGCTCTTGTTTGTCCTGTGCAATCCCAAGTCCTTTTCTGAGATCCCTTTCTGAATATGCAAATGACTGCCTCCTTTATTATTTTCTGTCACCTTCTCTCATTGCTCAGTGCAAACAGACAACATTATTTTCCAAATATCCTATTGTTGCCTTTCTGACTGTCAAGGCTGACTGATGAGCTGTGATTAAAAACCAGTTTGACTACACCTCTAGGTGATTCTGCACATTGCTTGGAGCTGTGAGGTATTGTGAGTACTGGGTGAGCTTCTTAGTGTTATGCCTGGCCTTCCTACTCTCTTAATTGCTCTTGGAGCTTGACAAAAGCTACTGCAAACTTTTCCACCAAAGCATGCAAGTTCCCTGGAGGATTTATGTTTGGGGAAATAAAAGCTGAATGTGTCAGATTTAACTCAACTTGCTTCATGTGAGCTAATAGGTGAAAGAAGTGCCTGTTAGTTTATCAAAGAAATTAGAAAATGCACAGCAAGAAAAAGAATCTACAGTGATACACAGCTCCAAATCCTACTTATGAACATATTTTTTTCTTACGTCCATGTTCTGGCTAACCTAGTCTTCCAGCAATGTCTCCAAAATGGAGAAAGCAGAAATGTTCAAACATGTCTCTCCTCTCTCCGCTGTTCTGGAACACTGTCTACAAACATCCATTATGTTCTTCGGTTAGTATGTTTCTCATATGTTAAGGATCTGTACTATTCAAGAGTGATTTGTAACTTAGGTAACATTTGACACATTTGTTTCTTCATTGTATCAGATTGGGTATTTTTCAGAAACCATGATGGGACTACAAGTACCGCAGATGGCATGAGATGTCAAAGTGCATTTTCTAAGCCACTTTTTTCCGCTTTATTAATTGTACGAGCTCCTCGTACCGAATCCACATGGGAGATGGGGACCAGGACATGGGGGCAGGGTGTGAATGTAGCAAAGCAGGGAAAAACAGTAGCAGCAAGGTGCCTGAAACAATTTAGATGATAAGACTTCTAAAGAACCTCCTACATCTACTGTTTCTGGTAAAAATGGAGCTTTTTGGATCAGCAATGGGATTGATCAGTTTGAACGCAGACCCTTCCAGTGTTCCTCTGTCTAGACGTATCAAGAGAACTGTTAGTGGACTTTACTTTCCCTAACAAAGTACTTGTGTATGTCAGTGTTAAAGTGATCCACCCATCATCTCAAGCATCACAGCAATAAAAGGAGTGGAGCAAAAGTCACTGTCAAATACTACTTAGTAGAGTTTGCTCATGAGTGAGGCACCAATATATATAAACACCACAGGTGCTGCTCCTAGTAAGACTGGACTCCAAAGTCTTCTTCCAGTATTGTTCTTTCAATACATGGTTGAATGCTCTTCCCTTATACTTCTAGAGCTATCATGGAGCTTCCTGTTCTTTCTTATAACTTTGGAAAAGAGGCAAAGGATACATCTCTCACTTTCTCTGCCTAACAGTCAATAACTGAACTGTGAACGTACGTACTTTTTGTGTCTTCCAGGTAATGCTGGCTTGGTGTTTCTGTGTGCTGGTTTTGGATGAGGCAGAGCTAATTAGCTAGTATGGAGCTTTGTTTTGGATTTGTGCAGAACACAGTGTTGATTATATTCCATACCATATACCATCACTATCAGGGTATAAAGCTGTGGGGAGAACAAAACGGGGGACATTCAGTGACTGGAATTTGTTTCCCCAAGTCCCTGTTACATGTGATGGAGACCCATTCTGGAAATGGCTGAACACCTGTCTGGTCACAGGATTGAGCAAATTAATTTCTTGTTTTGCTTTCTTGTGTGTGCAGCTTTTGCATTCTCTATAGTTAAATAGGCAATACTAATAACTTAAAGACAATTTAGTCTTTATCTCAACCAATGAGTTTTCTCATTTTGCTCATTCTCTCCCCAGTCCCACTGGGGGAAAGAGCAGCCAGACGGAGCTCAGGCAGTTTGCTGAGGAAAGGAAGGGAAAGAACAAGAGGAGAAATGCATCGAATACTCGCCGCTACTTGAAGTCAGAGGCTGCAATGCCAGCAGCAGCTGCCGCGGAGAGAGCTCCCTCCTCTGCCGGCAGGGAGGCTCCTCTGGGAATGCCACCGGAGCCAGTTTTCTTTCGCAGAATCACAGAATTATTCCCGTTCGGAGGTCATCTCCTCCAGCCCCTCCGCCACCAAGGCTCGGTCACCTGGAGCAGGTGACACAGGAACGCGTCCGGGTGGGTTTGAATATCTCCACAGGGAGACACTCCACGTCCTCCTAGGCAGCGGTTTCGGAGCTCTGCCATCCCTCAACGTGAAGAAGCTCTTCGTATTGCGGTGGAACTTCTTGTGTTTTAGTTTATGGCCACTGCTCCTCATCCTGTCGCTGCGCACCACCGAAAACACTCTGGCACCATCCTCCTGGCACCCACCTTGGAGATATTTATTTGCATGAATGAGATCCCCTCTCAGACTTCTCCAGACTAAATAGGCCCAGCTCCCACTGCCTTTCCTCACAAAGCAGAGATGCTCCACGCCATCCTCATCTTCATAGCCTCTGCTGGACCCTCCCCCCCTGCCTCTGGGCTGAGGAGCCCAGAGCTGGACACAGCATCCTAGATGTGCCTCACTATGGCCGGGCAGAGGGGCAGGGTCCCCTCGCTCTATCGCAGTCATACCTGTCGAGTGCCGTATCCCAGCATTCCGCGTCCCGTCCCGTGTCCCAGCGCGCGGCATTATCACCGCGCTCGCGGCGGCCCCGCGCTGCCCATTGGCCGCCCGAGATCACCTGAGCGCGCCGGTCCCACCCCGGACCCCGCCCCATTGGCCGCCGCTCCGTCGGCTCTGCGCGCCGATTGGCCCCGGGAGCCGCCGCTCCGCCACCCCACCCTCCCGCAGCGCGCCCCCGCGCCCGCCGCTTCTCTGCGCCCCGGCCTCTGCCGCGTCGGGATGAGCCGCGCTTCCCCATGGAGACCAAACGGGCCGAGATCCCCAGCAGCGTTTTGGATGACCTATGCAGGTACGGCCGTGGGGCGGGGCAGTGCCGCTGCTGCCGGAGGGTGGGAAGGGCGCCTCTCCTTGCCCGATGCCCCGTGGGGCCCGGGATGCTCGGGACACTGAGGGGTGCGGGGCCCATCGGACTGAGCGACAGCTTTGGCCGTCCCGCGCCGGCCGGGAAGCGGAAGGACGAGGCTCGCCCTGTTTCCCCTGTGAGCGAGGCTCCGCCCTCCTGATGGAATCCGTCCTGGAACGGCGGGAAGGCTGGCCGCGGCACCCTCTGGACCCGGTGTAGGGTTGCTCCGGCGGCAGGCCAGGAGCTGAGTGCACGGGGGAAGTGGAAGAACATTGTTTGTGGGAATTTCTTGTGGGGCTTGTGCTGGGAAAGGTAGAACTGCATCGGCGGTGTTTGCGCAGGTGAAAGAAGACCTGGGAGCCTGGGGCTGGCGTGACGTGTAGCCGAGCAGTGGTGCGGTACTTGCTGCTCCGAGGTCTGGTTTCATTTGGAAGGGGTGGCAAGGCGTCCCTTCTAGCAGGTAACTCATTTCCAGCAGTGAGTTACCACTGCTGGAAGGGAACGTGCCAGCGGAGGGGAAGGGAAGAGCCATAGGGACATCCTTCGGTCTGAAGCTGTCCTCTCCTGCTTGGTTCTAAGCTCGGTTCTTTCAGAGTGAAATGCTTTTCTTTTTCCAAGGGCTTTGCGTTTGGACTTTCAAAAAGCATGGATTCTGTGTTGTTTAAAAGGTGGAAGTTGCGTTTTATACGTATGGTCTCAGCCTCTGATCATCTGTGGTGCAAGTCTTCAAACTTTGTAATTTGTCTATCACCCCCAGAATGTGTAGATACAAATTGCATGTGATATTTGGCATGAAATAATCCTTCTATCTTATCACGTCCAAAGGACTCCTTATGATCTATTTATGTAAAAGAGGGAAAGGTTAGTGAAGAGGAAAGATACCTCACGTACTGTAATTACTGTTTTCAAATGATTGAAAATGTTTAGAAGTGAGAATACACAGGAAGGTAGAAGTGTCCTGCTCAGTATTGTTTTGCACTTGTCTAATGCAGGAGGGAGAGTCTGTGATAGTCATGTAAATTTTCAATTCCCTAAATCTGGCCTCTGAAGCATGTTTGTATTTTCGTTGTGTCTCCTTGGGGCTCCCCGCAGAGAGAAGAACTTGCTTTTCAGATCCCTGCACACATATGACACAGGATTTAAGACTTCAGAAAATCCAGAGGGGAATTGCAGTGAAGACAAAAGTGATACAGCCTGTTAGTGTCACTTCCATGGGGTGACTGATGGAAGGACACATTAGTATTTGAATCTTACATTGTAATAGGGTCAGTCCACTGTTTTACTATGTTTCTTTGTGATACTGTCATCTTCTATCTTCGAAATGGTGTTTTGTGTTATAATTGTGTTAATGTTATAAATGCATTGTAGAAATATCTATCACTTCTACATTCTTCAATCTATATTAGTGATATTGGTGGGATTTTTGGTAGAAAATGACAGGCGTTTTTTCCTACTCAGTTACTGGGTATTGTTAAGTAACAGGTGCCAGGTATCCAAATCAGTTTTTGTCATGCTGTCTTGTGCTATGGAGTTGTTTAACTTCGTAAGGATGTGGAGGTGCAGAAATGTAATGTGGGTTTAG